>NC_090023.1:176820005-177482505 GCF_037176765.1 Anolis sagrei | reverse complement strand
TGATGGAATTGAACCAAACCTGGCACACAGAATTTCCAAAACCAACATAAAACAGTAGAAGGGTTTGGTGGGCATTGACTTTGAGGTTTGGAGTTATAGTCCACCTACATCCAGAGAGAACTGTGTGATTGATTTTGTCATTTGGGAGTTGTAGTTGCTGGGATTTATAGTTCACCTACAATCAAAGAGCATTCCAAACTCCACCAACGATGGAATTGTATTAAACTTGGAACACAGAACTCCCATGACCAACAGAAAATACTGGAAGGGATTGGTGAGTTTCACCTACATCCAGAGAGCACTGTGGACTGGACTCTAACAATGATGGATCTGGACCAAACTTGGCACGAATACTCCATATGTCCAAATATGAACATTGATGGAGTTTGGGGAAAATAGACCTTGACATTTGGGAGTTGTAATTGCTGGGATTTATAGTTCACCTACAATCAAAGAGCATTCCGAACCCCATCAATGATATAATTGAACCAAACTTTCCATACTGAACCCCAATGACCAACAGAAAATACTGTGTTTTCTGATGGTTTTGGTGGCCCCTTTATGATCTCTGCAGTGGTTCCAACCTCCAGGCCATCCAGTCCAACTCCCTTCACCTGGGCAAGAAAACATAACCAAAACCCTCCTGACAAAGAGCCATCCATATAGAGATAGATAGATAGATAGATAGATAGATAGGATGCACACAACATGTTTCAAGGTGCTGGTGTTGGCCTACAAAGCCCTAAACAGTTCCGGCCCAAAATACCTGTCTGACCGCATCTCGGCCTATGAGCCCACGAGGACTTTGAGATCGTCCGGGGAGGCCCTTCTCTCGATCCCGCCTGCCTCACAGGCACGCCTGGCGGGGACTAGGGACAGGGCCTTCTCGGTGGTGGCCCCCCGGCTGTGGAACACCCTCCCTGTGGACATCAGACTGGCGCCCTCCCTTATGACATTCCGCAAGAGACTAAAGACGTGGTTGTTTGAGAAGGCGTTTGAGTAAATGCTGCAACAATTGGCAATGACGATTGGAACGGAACATGGATAACGAGATTTGGATTGTGATTCAATGATGAGACGTCGCGAATGATTTAGTGTAATGGTATTATTGATAGTGATGTTGTTTATTGTTGTTTGTGATATTGCTTATGTTGCAAATTGTACCTGTTTTATATGTTGTACATCGCCGTGAGTCGCCCTAGGGCTGAGAACGGCGGTCTACAAGTGCAGTAAATAAATAATAAATAGATAATGTTTATGACAGATATAGCACCACAGATTTGAAAGGGACCCCTAAAGAAGGATGTTGCATGTTCCAGAGTAGGCAAACCAGACAATCTCTACATTAACACTAACAAAGAAACAACAAGAAATACTGTTTACCCACAAACATAAAGAAATTACATATACGTATTAGAAACCAATTACTTTATTTTCCAGATCACCAAACTGGGCCACAGCAACGCGTGGCAGGGGACGGCTAGTATGAAATAATTAAGCTGCTGCAAGGAGAGGAGGGACTTCTTGATCACTGGCCTTTTAGTATACATCCATCAAAGAGTGGTTTTTCGGAAATGAAGTGTTTTATGACCTCTTGTACTTTTGCCACAGAACCCGCCGGCTCCCATCACACACACTAAAAGTACTTCCGGTGCAGCTCTGTAGTGGAACTGTCTCAAAACCTCTACCACCGTTGAAATATTGTTGGAGGCAGATGACAAGAGGCTTCCCATTTTTCCACAAGGAAAGATGGGCTTAGCCAGCTTAAAGAGGCTTCCCCTGAGTCAGGCATGTAGCTGGGGGGGGGGGGGGGGGGCTTCAGGCCCTCGCCCGAAATTCTCAGGGTGTCCGCGAGAAGGCCTTACTGGTACATTATTTAAACTGTTATGTGTATTCATATCATGATCTGATCACCATGCTCAATACATCCCATATGCATGGGGGTATTGTGGTAACAATACAAAAGGTTTGCTAGGGTAGACCCTCTTTCACTCAGCCCCCCCCCCCCCCCCCCCCGAATCAAAATCCTGGCTACGGGCCTGCCCCGAGTGATTTGGGTGGAAAATGTGACAAGTCCTTAATTTCACAAAAGAAGAGTTTTGACACTATTCAAGATACTCGATACAAGTGCAAGATCCCTTACCCAGAATTCCAAAATCTGAAATACTTCAATATCTGAAATTGTCCATGTGGATGGCTGAGATAGTGAAACTCGTGCTTTCTGAAGTTTTGATGTATACAAACTTGGTTTCATACACAAAATCATTTAAAAATTTTGTGTGTAAAATTATCTTCAGGCCCATGACATGAAACATAAATGCATTTCATTTTAATTTACACAATATTTGTAATATCTTTGTGTTTATGTACACTGTATCTTTGAACGCAAAGATGTTCGCTGTCTCAACCACTCATGAGAACCATTCAGATTTTTTTTAGTACCTGGGATTTCGGAATTCCAGATAAGGGATGCTCCCCTTGGTGATGAATTCTACTCTGAGATATGTCTGTGCCCAAAAAAGAAATGCAAAGAATCCAATTTCTTAGCTTTCCACCTCCACAGAGAATTCGTATCATAATCTTCTAACAAAAATGGGGAAATTGCATTTCTCATGAGTTAGATATGTTTCCGCATTTATACTGGAAAAGATACTACTTTTCAATCCACACATAACCCACAGGGTTTTAAAATATCTGTTTGCTCTCATAACAACCCTCTTCCTCTGAGCCTATGGATAAATGATAAAACCAAATAATTACTGTATTAAAAAACTGCAGAGAAACACTTTGTAGCATACACAAAAGGCAATACCCTGCATTTTTGTGGCTCTTCCGCCTCAGTTTATCCTTTTGACAAATGCTAGTCATTACTGGTCTAAATCCAATTCTTATTCCCAATTAGAATAAGCCCACTGCATCAATGAGAGCATGACAAATCAACAATTGGCTTTATGTTCCCATGTGCAAAAGGAAGAGCAAGAAGCTGATGTTGCTTTTTGTTCAAGAAGGCTTTAAACATGTAAGCAGGGAAGCTTTTAAGGGGACATTTTCTTCATCTATTATTATTATTATTATTATTATTATTATTATTATTATTTCCTACATTTCTAACCCCCTTCTCAACCCCCGAGGGGGTACTCAGGGTGGCTTACACCAGCAACAATTCGATGGCACAAAATAATACAAATACAAACAAATATAAACAACAGATTAAAACAGTAAATAGAATATTAAGTTAAAAACACATTAGAAACATTGTCATCAATCCATATAGCCAATTAATAATAATATAATAATAAAACTTTATTTATGCCCCACTACTATCTCACCAAGGGACTCGGTGCGGCTTACATGAGGCTGAGCCCACAATACATCAAAAAAGCAATAACACCAACAATACAAAACAGTTAAAATAAACTAGGTTCTTGTAGGTTTTTTCGGGCTATAGGGCCATGTTCTAGAGGCATTTCTCCTGACGTTTTGCCTGTATCGATGGCAAGCATCCTCAGAGGTAGTGAGGTCTGTTGGCTACCAGTATTAAAAAACTCTAAAATTACTACAGCAAAACAGCAGAGAGGAAACAACCAGGCACATCTTAACACCTCTCAACAGAACATTTTCCCAGGCTAGCCAGGCCTTCAAATGCTAATGAAGGTGGTCAGTTGAAACATTCACACCTAGCTTCAGCAGAGAGCTCTTTGCCCCACCCCAGTCATTCCACAGATATATAAACCCATTTTCCTATTTCCAACAGACCTCACTACCTCTGAGGATGCTTGCTATAGATGCAGGCGAAACGTCAGGAGAAATGCCTCTAGAACATGGCCCTATAGCCCGAAAAAACCTACAAGAACCTAGTTAAAATAAATCTCATAAACATAATAAACAAAAAACATTGACAATAGCACATTTAAAAACCTATGGCTGGGCCAAATGTAATTTAAAATTTTAAAAAAATGCTGGGCATGAACAAGGTAGGAGAGGTGGGGGCGTACAAGCAATCCTAAGTCAATATAAAGTGTATTTAGAGGACATATTGTGGGGAGTTTCATTACTCTGGGAAGCCACACTGGAACAACCACATTTACAAGCTGTCCAGTCCAGTCCCATTCAACATCCAATGCCAGTCCCATTCAACATCCAAAGTGCTGTCATGCTTGCTGTCCAAAGTCCTGGTCCCAGAACCACGATTTAACCTTCTTTCTGAAAGAAAGGAGGGAAGATGCCGTCCTGATCTAGCTGGAGAGCGAGTTCCACATGCACAGGGCCACCGCCGAGAAGGCCCTGTTCCCTTGCCCCCACCAAGCATGCTTGTGAGGCTTTTATAATATGTGTTTGTTTTTTTAAAAAATGTTTTAATATATTGTTATGTGGGTTTGTTTTAAAATTTACTCTGAACATTTCTTAATTGATTGTTTTTGGGAACTGCCTTGGATCCCACTCTGGGAGAAAGGCGGCATCCAAATGCAATGCAATGCAATGCAATGCAATGCAATAAAACACTCACTGTAGTTTTCACTTTTTTCCTACTTAAAAAAATGAAAGAAGAAAGAAGATGAAACTGGCCTGAGATTATGGCACCAAGTCCTATGTTAACAGTGTTTTTTGTGAAATATCTGTAATTGACTGAATTTTTTTTCTTTCTTTCTGAAAATCAAAACTGTCGAAGATTAAAAATCTGTTCTACATGCTGTCGATGGATTTCATGGCCGTAATAACTTGTTTGCTGTGAGTTTTCCAGGCTGCATGGCCTTGTTCCAGAAGCCTTCTCTCCTAGCATTTGACCCATCACATGGCCGTGCAGCCCCGAAAACTCACAGTAACCCAATCTGATCTACCATTTGCTATGTGCTTTTTATTGTTTATGTCCTATTCTTTCCAACCACTGGCTTCTAAGACATTTTATAATAAACTGATTTATAGAGGTAGAGCACCAGAAAAGGAAAGGCCAAGAAACTGACAAGACTAATAAGAGGCATAGAAGGATTTTAAATGCAAAAAGGAAAGTTTAATAACTTGGGTTTTTTTTTTAACAAAGGGCAATTCCTTGGCTCTGCCAGCAGGCATCTACTCTTGTCTGATCCCTCTGTGATGTGTCACATTTAGCACTTATCCGTCACAGAAAATCATTTTAATAAACTGTCATACCAGGAAGAGAAAGAAGTCATTGACCTGAGTCACTACATTCAAGTTGGACTGTTTCCAGAAGTATTGAGCTCGACTGAAAAAAAAGTGTTCTCCAATGTGAAAAAAGAACATCTGTTGGCAGAATTAGCTATATCAGGGTATATACTGTATTTACTTGAGTGTAATGTGCATCATTTTTTGGAAAACAATGTCTCCCAAATCAGGATGCGCATTAAACCCGATAGCGCATTAGAATCGCACCCCTAAAGATCACCTTTTGGCAGCTTTGTTGTGCTCCACTTCCCTGGCTGGCCAGCCAACCACCTGGTGGGACTGTGCTTTGTTGTTCATTCGTTCAGTAGCTTCTGACTCTTTGTGACCTCATGAACCAGCCCATGTCAGAGCACCCTATCGACTGTCACCAGTCCCAACCCCTTCAAGGTCAAGCCGGTCACTTTAAGGACGCCATCCATCCCTCTTGCCCTTGGTCACCCCTCTTCCTTTTTCCTTCCATTTTCCCCAGCACAACTGTTTTCTTTAAGCTTTCCTGTCTTCTCATCTTTGCCTCTAATATCCTTCTCTCCTCTGCTACCGTCCTCAAAACTCACGAGAGTCCCCCATTTCTCTTGCCTACTCAACCATGTGGATCTCCTTTGCCCGCCGTCAACCTGATTCCATACATGAGCAACCCAAAAGCACTATCAGTTCGGAAGGCTCTGCTTGAAGGAGAAAAACAGCCTTTCTCTCTTTCATCCTCTCCATCTTCTCCCTCTTGAGAGGACTCCTCCCATGGATGAAAGAAAGGCGAAAGGAGGGGTGGTGGGGTGGAGGAAGGCTACATTCTCCTTGGAACAGAGCCTTCCAAACTCCCGAAAGTGATGCAGATCAAGACCTGACTCTCCGTCTCCCTCCTTATTGGAAAGAGGAGTTGGAAGCAAGATGTTATACATCTCTTTGAAGAGTTTGGAAGGCTCTTCTCCAAAGAGAATGCAGCTTTCCTCGCCACTTTCCCTTCTTTCTTCTCTTTGCAATTCCTCTTCCCAGAAACAAGCTGAAGGCAAGAGGTTGGGAGAGGCTTAGGCTCAGGTTCATGTTCACTCTGCAGAGTGACCTGGAGGGTCAATGTTTGTTGAGCTCCTTGTGGGCAACAAGCTCAAGAAAGCAGACCTGACAAGGAGCTTAATGGGAGGAAAGCAGGGAGAGGAAGAAAGAAGACAGCTGTATTCTCTTTGGAGCAGAGTCTTTCAAATACTTCAAAGTGATGCAGAGCACCTTTCTTGCAACTCCTCTTCCCAATAATGACGTGAAAGCAAGGGGGGAGGCCGAGTCTCAAGCTTGCTTTGCATCCTTTTTGAGAGTTTGGAAGGCTCTGCTCCAAGGAAAATAGTCGTACTCTCCCTCTTCCTCTCCACCTCCCTCTCCTTTTGTCTTTGCCTTCACCTTGGAAAAAGTCCTCCCAAGAGGGAGCAGAAGGAAGGGACGGAAAAGGCTGTTTTTCTCCTTCGAGCAGAGCCTTCCAAACTTTCCAAACTGATGGTGCTTTTGGAGTGCACGTGTGTGAAATCAGGTTGGTGGTGAGCAAAGGGGAGCTACGTGGGTGGGTAGGCATGAGGTGGAGGCCCCTCATGGGTTTTAAGAGTGGATTGGGGTACCAGGATGCCCACAAGTTGGGTGGTTGAGGGCCTCTTCCATCATGTTCCACCAACTGAGTCCCCTCAGGGGTGAGAAAGGCGGCATATAAATACAGAAATACATAAATATAAATACAGAAATAAATAAATAAGTAAACTGCCTGGAGGAAGATGGTGCAAAGTGCCCAACTGGCCAGTAAATCCGTTTTCCCCCAATAGGCTTTTGAAAATTGAGGTGCACATTACAATCAATGGTGCACTAGACTCAAGTAAATACGATATTATTCCATTTTTTCTTTAAAAAGGATACACAGAGCTGCTGAATGGACATGGCGTAAGTAACCCGAAACTCTGAGGTTAGACTGTCAGCTAAGTGTTTAATTAAATGCAATATATTTTCTGCATAAATAAAAGAAATGTTTTCCTCAAGAAATAAAGATAATATTTCTCTAGCAAAGTGATTTAAAAAAAATTAATGGTCTGGCCATATATAGAAACTATGCATATGCTTAGAATGAGGAGCAGTGAAAGGATAAGAATTCAGAAACTTAACATGATTCTTCTTATTATGTAAACTTACAGTGTTTAAATTATTGCTTACATTTGATAGCTTCTATTTCAATTAAGTGCTAGCTGCACCATCCCAATCTCTAAAGAATCTACTATTTTATTTTCAAAGGGAACAATAGATCAGTATGGATTTAGTCTCCTTTTTCCAAAGAAATCCAAAAGACATCAGAATCAGAAACTTTTTTACTTTGGGAAAAGGGGGCTAGTTGCACATTCAACTCCTGCTGAGTTTTTCTCAAAGAGCTGTTGTTCTACCACAATCTGAAATTCAATGGGAAAGAGAAGGGCAAATCCACATTGTGCTTTCTTCCATCTGGCCAATGACGGTTTAGGATGGGCATCCTGAAAATGGAGTTTGTATGTGGTGTGGATTGGTTTTACAGCCAGAGCTTTGCAACATTTCCTGTGCCCATGGCAGCCAGATGCATTTGGACTTTCCCCTCCCTTGACAATTGTTTTGTTTGACTGGAATGGCGATTCGACGGAGGAGACTATTTTATTGTTTTAATCATTGTTTTATTTCTCATGGATGTATTTTAAAATTTAATTTATGTCTACTTGTAGTGTATAATTGTAATTGTTTGTATTGGCATTGAATTTTTTCCATTACTTATGTGTAAACTGCTTTGAGTCCCCTTCAGAGTGAGAAAAGCGGTATACAAATACTGTAAATAAATAAAATAAGTACAATTTCTCTACTGGCTGTCGATTACTTCTGAGCACAATTCAAAGGGGTGGTCTTAACCTTTAAAGCCCTAAACGGTTCTGGCCCAGACTACCTGTCCGAAGGTATCTCCTGGAACGAATCATCACGAAACTTAAGATCTGGAGAGGCCCCGTTCTCGACCCTACTGACATCGCCAAGGCAATTGGTGGGGACGAGGGACAGGGCCTTCTCATCAGTGGCCCCCCGCCTGTGGAACGCTCTCCCCAGAGACATCAGAATAGCCACCTCCCTCCTGTCTTTAAGAAGGAAAATTAAGACCTGGCTTTGGGAGTAAGCGTTCGATTAGTGAGCAGCAAGTGAAAGAAGATTTTAATACTTATAGCAATGATTTGATCTGAACTGGATTTTAGACTCTGCTTTTAATAGACGCGTGTTAATCAATTGTTTTAATTGCTGTTTAATATTTTTTATATTTTAATGTATTGTTGATTGTTTTATTATGATGACACAGTATGGTGTATTTGTGAGGCTGCCCTGAGTCCCCCCTTCGGGGTGAGAAGGGCGGGGCATAAATATAGGAAATAAATAAATAAATAAATAAATAAATAAAACTAATAGCAGAAACCTGAATCTTACCTTTTGTCATATGTTCTGCAGCTGATGGTGCTTGGTGATGGAAGGGTTAATGTAAGTATTAGTTCTAAAGGGTTTAGTAATCTGTAAGTAAGAGTTCATGGGTGTAAGCAATTAAGGGTGGAGGTATGCAAGAGATAGGTTGCAGTTGGGTGTTTGTGGATATAAGGAGTGAGCCTTGGAAGTGATCTTCAGGAGAATAGTATTTGTCATATTTTGGTGTTGGATGCTGCTGGTTTTCCCCCCCAGGTCTGTTCGATTTTTGGTATCCTGATCTGTCTCCTGAACCCTTGGAATCCTGAACCTTTGGACTGGCTTTTGACTACGTATAGCCTCTTGATCCCTGGACTTTGTTATTGAACTCTCGGCATTTGACCACTGGACTTGACCCTTTGACTACGGTGTAGCTTTTGAAATCCATTTTTGTTTATTCTGTGGCTGAGTGCTATCTTTATGTTTTATATTTTGGTGTATTAAAACAGCCAGCAAGTAAGTAAGTGCTGTTTTAATTAAACTATTTGATAAAACTGGGAGTTTGGTTCATCTCTACCCAAATAAGGCAGAGCTCTGCCAACGTGACACCTTCTGCCCTTTCCCTGACAAATTTTTGACTGTGGTGGAAAAAGAGGTCAATGAGAAAAAAACCCAGTGATGTTCGGATGTGTAACTAGCCCCTTTTCTCCCCTATTGCTCAATTCACTATCTGTATACAAATACAGGTATTCCAACCCTCTCACAAAAGAAATATCAAAAAACCCCTCGTTCCATGCATTTTAGATAAGGGAGAATCAACCTGTACCCACACCTTGGTGTATACTTTCTATCTCACATCATCACTATGTGGCATGACCCCAGCACACATGACGTATAGTCAATACAAATCTTCTCACTTCTTTTCCACAAGATGGGATTAGACATATACATGAACAGACAATTATGTTCCAGGCAAACGACAAATGTATCTTCTTGCTTTCATTCAAATGCCCTTTCTGTGCTTGGAGAAAGGGGTGATGGAGAAGGTTTGCAAATGCCACATCTCCTGCTACTTGTGCATAATTTATCAAATCACTTACGCCTGCTAGCCTTACTTGCAGCAGTGCTCTAATGTACCAGTTCCCAGAGGAACCGCTGCAGAATTGCATACTAAGTTTTTCACATCAAGTAATAAATGAATAGCGTGGCAACTTTTAAATCAAAGTAGTAGTTAAGGAATACTTCAGAGTGAGTCCAGAATTACATCGTTTCCACCCTAGTTTATGTGGCAGAGATTTACAAACGTGATAAAGCAAATTCTGCATAAACACACACATCTTTCATGTCTCGTCCTCTCTTAGACTCCCACAATCTCCTTCCCATTACGCTGAAAACATATGAGTTCTGATTTCTGAAACAACCAGATTTCATAATGGGTAGGCATTAGACAACCTGATAGTCCCACGAACCATCTTTGTGGCAGCGATTACTGCCATTTGTTACTGCTAAAATCGATGGTATCAATGATGTCAAGAGAACTGTGCTTCTGAGATTTTGGAATGCTGCACCCTCCTTTCAGATAAAAATAAAAATCCTATTGATTTTCATTTTCTGATAGGAAGGAGATATTCTGCTCTGCTGTGTGAAGGATGCTGTGATTTTGGAGGGCAACGTGCCACCTTCCTGCACCATACTTGGCATTCTGCAAGTATCAGACTCATGATTCATAGAGTTGGAAAAGACGATGTTGGCCAAACCCCCTTCCATGCAGGAAAAGCACAAAGTACCCCTGACAGACAATGTCTCTGACACCAGAAAGTTTTCCCTGCCTACAGATTTTTTAGATAACTAGCGGTCCCCTGCCACGCGTTGCTGTGGCCCAGTCCGTTGATCTGGAAAATAAAGTAACGAGAAAGTGTTGGTTTCTAATATCTGTAATGTCTTTATGCTTATGGGTAAACAGTATTTCTTGCTGGTTTTTTTTGCCAGTGTTGATGTGGAGATTGTCTAGTTTGCCTACTCTGGAACATGCAACATATCATAGTCCTTCTTTAGGGGACCCTTTCAAATCTTTGATACTGCGTCATATACATATATGTGTGTGTGAGAGAGAATGGCTGGATGGCCCTTTGTCAGGAGGGCTTTGATTATATTTTCTTGCCCTGATGAAGGGAGTTGGACTGGGTGGCCTTAGGCAGCATTTCTTAACCTGGAAAGTCAAAACCCGGGGGGAGAGTGTCACCAAAAGGGTCACCAAAACCCACCAAAAAACACAGTATTCTCTCTTGGTCATGAGGATTCTGTATGGAATGTTGGTCCCAATTCTGTCGTTGGCAGGGTTCACAATGCTCCTTGATTGTAGGTGAACTATAAATCCCAGTAACTACAACTCCCAAATGTCAAGGTCTATTTTCCCCAAACTCCATCTGTGTTTATATTTGGCCATATGGAATATTTGTGCCAAGTTTGGTCCAGATCTTCTATCATTGTTTGAGTCTACAGTTCTCTCTAGATGTAAATGAACTACAACTCCAAAATTCAAGGTCAATGCCCACCAAACCTTTCTAGTGTGTTCTACGGGTTATGGGAGTCCTGTGTGCCAAGTTTGGTTCAATTCCATCATTGGTGGAGTTCAGAATGCTCTTTGATTATAGGTGAACTATAAATCCCAGCAACTACAACTCCCAAATGACAAAATCATAATTTTTGAGTTATGGTCACTCCTTGTGTTGTGAGACATTTGTTGCCAAATTTGGTGTGATTTCTTTCATTAGTTCTTTTGTTTTTAAGGTACTCATTACGCACAGAGCACATATATATATATATATATATATATATATATATATATATAGATTATATTCAATCACTGCTTTCCACATGCAACTTACTGTGCAACAGCTATTACAGAAGAGAGATATGAGTATGAATAAAAATGATTTGGACACTATTGAAGCAGTATATATCAATATAAGGATGATTAACTAATGCTCATGGTAAAATTAATATCCACTCTGAAAAACCAAGTCAATATTTGTATCAGGCTTCTACATATCATTGTGACTGTAAATAATGATGGTGCACATTTTATCTCTCAGAAGGAGCCTAGTAGTTGATTATCGTATATGGCTCTGGCCCAGCTTACTTGTCTGAACATATCTCCTTCTACGTTCTGCCTTGTAGTTTAAGATCCAACGGGGAGGCCCTGCTATCAGTCCCACCAGCCTCGCAAATGCGTCTGGAGGGGACGAGGGACAGGGCCTTCTCGGTGGTGACCCCCCGCTTGTGGAACTCGCTCCCCAGCGAGATTAGATCGGCGTCCTCCCTCTTTTCCTTCAGGAAAGAACTGAAATTGTGGTTGTGGAACCAGGCCTTTGGCTAGCAGACATGACGGCACTTGGGCATTCAACTGGACCAGATGATTTTTATAACAATGGAAATAGCTATATGATTGTATAACCAATGTTATGCTTTTAATCTATATAAATAAAAATGTAATGTTGTTTGTGGGGTTAACATAACTCAAAAACCACTGGGCGAATTGACACCAAATTTGGACACAATACACCTAACAACCCAATGAGTGACCATCACTCATAAAAACACTGAAAAACAACGCAGAAGCGACTTAAAAAGCCAAAAAACAAAAATTACATTACAATGCATGCGCAAAACCACATATATATGCAAACATATATATACACATAGGTAAGGTTCAAGGTTTCCCCTGACATTAAGCCCAGTCGTGTCTGACTCTGTGTATGTTGGTGATAATTTCCATATGTGTATATACACATATACACAAATACACACACACATATACATACACAGACTGGGCCACAGCAGTGTGTGGCAGGGGACGGCTAGTATAATATAATATTATATCACTATATAGCAGGTATGGGCAAACTTCGGCCCTCCAGGTGTTTTGGACTTCAACTCCCACAATTCCTAACAGCCGGTAGTTGAAGTCCAAAACACCTGGAGGGCTAAAGTTTGCCCATACCTGCTATATATCTATATATAGTTAAAAGAGACCACCCGGAGATGATCTAGTTTATTGTATATTTATGGTTTTTATACTGTTCATTGTGATATTATGGCATGGAATTGTTGCTAGTGTTAGCCGCTCTGAGTCCTTCCTCGGGGGTTGAGAAGGACGTGGTAGAAATGTTGTAAATAAATAAATGAATGAATAAATAAACAAATATCATAAAACAGAGACACCACCATTCATTTTGTATCATAGGTTGCACGGATTTCTTGAATAACATTTATGGTTTTTATATTGTTGTTCATTGTGATATTATGGCATTGAATTGTTGCCAGTGTTAGCCGCTCTGAGTCCCCCCTCTGGGGTTGAGAAGGACGTGGTAGAAATGTTGTAAATAAATAAATAAATATCATAAAACAAAGGCACCACCATTCATGTTGTATCATAGGTTGCACTGATTTCTTGAATAACATAGGTGGTGCAGCAGGTTAAACAAGTAAGCTGCAGAATCTGTGGGATGGGGTGAGCTCTCGTTGTTAGCCCCAGCTTCTGTCAATGTAAGCAGTTCAAAAACATGCAAATGTGAGTAGATCAACAGGTACCGCTTCAGCGGGAAGGTAATGGCGCTCCATGCAGTCATGCCAGCCACATGACCTAGGAGGCGTCTATGGACAACGCCAGATCTTTGGCTTAGAAATGGAGATGAGCACTACCTCCCCAGAATCAGGCACAACTAAACTTAATGTCAAGGTTTCCCCTTTACCTTTACTTATTGTGACAAACATGTTTTGCAACGTGCGCGCGCACACACACTTTTTACAGCACGCAAAGAGAATTTTGGGTTGTAGGTTTTTTCGGGCTGTATGGCTATGGTCTAGAGGCATTCTCTCCTGACGTTTCTCCTGCCTCTATGGCAAGCATCCTCAGAGGTAGTGAGATCTGTTGGAACTAGGAAAAAGGGGTTTATATATCTGTGGAATGACCAGGGTGCGACAAAGGACTCTTGTGTGCTGGAGCTAGGTGTGAATGTTTCAACTGACCACCTTGATTAGCTGACTGTGCCTGGAGCAAACTTTTGTTGAGAGGTAATTAGATGTCCTTGTTTGTTTCCTCTCTGTTGTTGTGCTGTTGCAATTTTAGAGTTTTTTAATACTGTTAGCCAGATTTTGTTCATTTTCATGGTTTCCTCCTTTCTGTTGAAATTGTCCACATGCTTGTGTATTTCAATGGCTTCTCTGTGTAGTCTGACATGGTGGTTGTGTGGTCCAGCATTTCTGTGAAAAGTGAATTTTCTTTTTCAAACTGAACCCATGAAACTTGCACTACACACACACACACACACACACCCAAAACAGTATTTTCTCAAGCCCTTTTCTCTCTCCATCTTTGCTGCTACTACAAAAGTATTCCTGATGCCCTCTGTACCTTCCAAGAAAACGAATTTGCTCAACTCTCTAAAGTTGCTTTAGTGCTCTGAATCCTTAACATAGTGTCAACCTATAAGAAGCATCAAGGACACAACGCTGCATTCACTACTTTAACAGCCAGGCTCTTCAAACAAAATGTGTTCAGCAAACACTGGGCAGTTAATAAATATTTTAGGAAGTCATATTAGAAGGTGTTGAGTATATCACCATTTAGCCAACTGCCTTTTCCAGAAAAAGAGGGGGTAAACAGAACTTGAAAAATATCTATGTTTATACTTCTACCTGATGAATTGGCTTAGTAGAAAACACACAACCGCTTTCCTTCTGCCCATGAATGGACGCTTTTGAAAAAGAATATGTACTCAGCAATATGTCTGACCACTTGTGCATATGATTCTGAAGGTATTAAAATGCTATTAAAAGTTCAGTACGTGTAAAGCCTGGATTCAGTACTTTTACAGAGATTTGAATGACACCAATTTACAATTCATAAGAAGTTTAAAAAGACAGACCCACAAACAGGTGGACACACACGCTGTACCGTTACTTGGCAAGCATCAATTATTGCAAGCATGGAAGCTTTCAAATTACACAAAAACATCTTTATTACACAGAACATGTGACATTTGACGTTTAATACATATGCAGGAAGATGATGAGGAAACGCAACATACAAACTATCTACAGACCCACCAAGAAAATCCAGCAAATGCTACGTCCAGCAAAGGACAAGAGGGATCCTCTCACTTCTGCAGGAGTCTACCGTGTACCATGCAGCTGTGGACAAGTCTACATAGGGACCACCAAACGCAGCATTGCCCAAACACGAAAGGCACTGCAGACTACTTCAACCAGAGAAATCAGCCATAACAGAGCACCCGATGAACCAACCTGGACACAGTATATTATTTGAGAACACAGAAATGCTGGATCACTCTAACAACCACCATGTCAGACTACACAGAGAAGCCATTGAAATCCACAAGCATGTGGACAATTTCAAAAGAAAGGAGGAAACCATGAAAATGAACAAAATCTGGCTACCAGTATTTTAAAAACTCTAAAATTACAACAGCACAACAACAGAGAAGAAACAAACAAGGACATCTAATCACCTCTCAACAAAAGATTGCCCCAGGCACTGCCAGGTCATCAAATGCTAATCAAGGTGGTCAGTTGAAACATTCACACCTAGCTCCAACAAACAAGAGTCCTTTGTCCCACCCTGGTCATTCCACAGATATATAAACCTTTTTTTCTAGTTCCAACAGACCTCACTACCTCTGAGGATGCTTGCCATAGATGCAGGCGAAACGTCAGGAGAAAATGCCTCTAGAACATGGCCATATAGCCTGAAAAAACCTACAACAACCCAGTGATTCCGGCCATGAAAGCCTTCGACAATACATATGCAGTAACTTTCAGCCATATCACAGATAGCAAATTCACATATAGCACATCAGTGAGCAAAGGAGAACAGAAAAAAATGTATAGTGAATGGGCTGAACCCAAACTTATTCATATCTAACTTGCACTTTGAAATTAATGTAGTCCCAATGACTTTATTGGGTCTTCTATAAGGATGACAAAGCTTTGTTCCAACCCTTTAATAGGTTCCTTATTATCTACCTGTATTTTAAAGGATAGTTTATGACCGGGAGCCTGAATTATCTGGAGTTTAAATTGTAAAGTGTTTGGTCATTAATTCTGTTCAGTGTCTTTTGAGGTGCCTGGCAGGTAATATGTAATAATTAATATTAAGTGACAGCGCCACACTCTCCTACATTACCACTTTAAAATAAATTTCTCTTCTTAAGAATTCACTTTTTCAAAAGGTACAGTATCTGGGAAGGAGATGTCAAAATAAAAACCAGTGTAGTGTGGTAGCATTGAACAAGGACAGTAGAGACCAAGGTTGAAATCCCTACGTAGCTGTGGTGAAGTGTGAATTTTAACCTACAGTTATGTATAATTATAGATAGGTGTTTAAAAGGGTAAGTATTTAAAATAGCATAACTGGGGGGGGGGGGGGGGGGATGGTAGCCAGCTCAGCTCACTCTGAACTGGGTTGTCATGGAAAAAGGGGAGGAGCCAACTGCCACTTGGCAGTGCAGGCATTTTAAAACAGGCAGTCTGTAGTCTGAGAACTGCAGGAAAGGCTGGTTCTACAGTGTTGAGAATCATGGAAGCAGTCTGTAGTTAGAGAACTACAGGGAAAGGCTGGTTCTACTGTGTTGAGAACTAGGAAGCTTTAGGCTTTTAGCCTGTGAGGTTTAGATAGGTCAAGTTGACTTATTTAGATTAGTAGTTAATGTATGAGCAAAATGGGGGATAAAACACCAGTAAGAATCTTTACTGCAACAGAAATAACATAGGAAAAGAATAAGCTGGTACCTGAAGAAAAATAAGTTTAAAACCTGTTTAGTGGAAGTAACAGTCCTCTTAAGAGTTGTTTTATGAAACGTTATAAATGCAACCATAATGGTCTGGTTGGCCCTGATATGATAAATAAAAATAAATAAATAGTGTAAATCAGTGGTTCTCAACCTGGGGTTCCCAGATGTTTTTGGCCTTCAAATCCCAGAAATCCTAACAGCTGGTAAACTGGCTGGGATTTCTGGTAGTTGCAAGCCAAAAACATCTGGGGACACCCAGGTTGAGAACCACTGGTGTAAATAATAACTACCTGATTCTATTGTTGGTTTTAGGAAAAAGTTCTTAAAATCATCTAATACTGGTATCCATTTAGCTAAATATAAACTGATGTTAATGACAATAGAAAATATTCCAGGATTTGGTCAAACAAAGGGCAATCATGAAATGTAGTCTTGTCACATCACTGTATGTTGATTGTTTTTAATCGCACTTTTATGAATGCATGGCATCGAATCGTGCAATCTGTAATCCACCTTGAGTCACCGTATGGTTGAGAAAGGTGGGCTATAAATGTAAATAATAAATAAATAAATTGTATGGTTAACGTTATTTCTGGCATTAAACATTGTCCTCCCCTGCAAATGATGGTCAAACTGTTAACATTAAGTGCATCTTTTCTCTATCTGTTTTTCCAACTGCTCACTGTATTTGGCACCAGCCGCAGATTTGGTTTACTGTACGACTGCATTAGGCACTCCATAATACACTATGTCAAACCTATTTTTGAGCAACAGGGGTTTAGAGAGAGAACTATAAATAAATAAGGAGCAGGGAATCCCATGAATGCTCTGAGTTGCAGGAATTTTTTTTGCCCTAAATGGTGGGTTTGTATTTCAGTCTGATGCCTACACCACCTCCGCCACAGCAGTAAGAAAATAAGCAATGCAAATACTGAAGGAGTAGGCTCAAGATCCAATTACCGTACTAGAGAAGTCTCTTTCAAACCATGACTCATTTCTCAGATTTCATTCACAAAGTTTATGTTTTCACCGTGAATCCATCAATGATCTCTTTCAGGGCTTGATGGCATTGCTAATGCTACTGAATACCACTGAAAGTGGCAAGTCATGGACTAGCAAGTCGATTATTCATGACCGACAAGTCCCTCGAAAATTTCCAACAACAACAACAACAACAACAAATTGTAGCCAATGGGCACACATATGGGGACAGTCCCTGGTACAATAGAAAAGTATAACCAGTAACACGCATCAGTTAGATTAAGAAGTACTGCACTCATTAACAATGTATAACTACCGAAACTGGTAGACTACAATTACAACCCAAACACAGTTTCGTAACAGATTTTTTACAGCATAAAAGGAAGAGCAAAAGCAGCTTTTGGAAGAAGAGTTGTTTTTTCGACCGTAGCTCCTGATTCAAACATGTTCTCGTCTGATTTAATGATGCTGTTTACTGAAAAGAGAAGATCTCAGCACTGATTATAGCCACAGACTGTGTGACTAAGGTGACAAAGAGAAAATGAAAACATGAATTTCTCTGTAGTTTAAGTAGCTTAGAGATGGAACAAGATGCTAAGACACCAGTCTAGCAAGTCACCCTTAACTCACCCTGCAAACCAAGAGAAAGCATCAAAGCTCTTGCAATGGCAAACCAAATCTCATTTACATTGCCAGTTCCTTTCTCATAAGATATAAAGACATAGGATAGGACTTCAGATGGTGCTGAACCAAACAGTAAACGTGGCAAAACCTGTCTATATCTTTCTTACTTATTAGGTTTGTTTGATCAAGGGGAAAAAAAGGCTCAAAACTCGTTTCGGATGTAGGGTGCGCTGCCGATTCAATTCGGAAATGACTTCCAATTTTTTTCCGAAAATATTTTGGATTTTTCTGAAATTTTCGAATTGCTTCATTAATGGCGAGCACAATTGCGCAAGACACGAAAAAACTGCAAACTGAACAGGGAAAAATTCTGGGGATTCTCTCACCCTCATTTTTAGACCGCTACTGACAAAACTTGCCACTGTGGTAGAAAACATTCTCATCTGTCAGCATACTAAATTTCAACATGTTTAGACAATCCCTGGGTTTTAGACAATTTTTTAAAGTATTTTCAGTAATCTAATAAGGAATATTACAAGAAGATATGTGCTGCCTCCAGGATTCTTTAGGAAAATTAAAATCTATCTCTATATTTTGCATATTTGTCTAGAGCGGACCTCTCTGAATATGAAAAAATGGAATTTATCTCATAACATTAAATTAAGTTATTACATTTGCTTGTTTCCAAGATAAGCGGAAACAATGGGATTTCTTGTTTTCCAAAGCACAGAAATCAAACCCCAGGAGAGGAAAGGGCCTTTAAACTTGTATTTGGTGGTTCAGCAAGGAAATAATTAGCAGATAATGGGATTTCCAGTATCTTAAAGCACAGAAGTCTAACCCCAAGGAGAGGAAAGGGCCTTTAAAGTTGTATTTGGTGGTTCATCAAGGAAATTATTAGCAAATAATAAGGGGATTTCCAAAGTCCGAAGGGACTTTCTGGGATCCCAAAATCCAAAGTGTAACCCAATGGGGATTGAGGTCTCTTGAAAGTTTAATTCACTGCTTCTAAAAGTGAAATCGGTAGTGGCAGGCAAGAGAAAAACACTTCTCCCAACTGCCGTTATGTGCTGCCCTACCCGGCCCTGCCCTTCTTCCCTCCCCACACACAAGCAAGCCTCACAAGCAAGGGGGCTGCTACCAGCCTTTCTCCCCAATTTGTTCCCTTCCTACCCTAACCCTGTTGTTCCCTTCCCAAGCGGTGGCACTTTTCCCACCCAAGCTGCCTTCCCGTTCACGTCCCTGGCTTGCAATGAGCCCACGAGGCACGCGCAGCCCTTTTAAATGTCCAATGGCTGCTGTGCCAAAACCCTGCCCCTCCCCACATTGTTCCCCCTCATTGGCTGGTGGCAAGCAACCCAGCATGCAAGCTGCTGCTTGCCTCCAAACGCTGAGTCATTTCCGATTTGCTTCATGAGTCGGAACAAAAATGGCGACAGTGGCTTCGAAAGGGCATGGATACTTCCGGGTTCCTAAATCACTTCGAAATCGCTTCAAAAAGGAATTTGATCTGAATTTAATCCGAATAACGTGAATTCCGACTGTACCTAACCATGCCTATTACTTATATTAAACTCAAAAACACTCTCAGTAGTTATATTTCTGTGGATTTCTATTTTTCTTTCTTAATACTAGCATTTCATTTCTAAGGCAATTTGGAGAGATTGCTCACTTTATGTCTAGTACAGTAATGACAATTTCTATGTTTTATTCACAAACAAGCCTATTTTAAAATTTGGATTTCAAACATAATCTTCGGTTATCATAAGTCACATACTTCCATTTTTGCGCATTTCAGGTACTTTTACAATCGGTTTTAAGGATTTAAACTGTTTATTTGTTTTATTTTTTAAAAAGAATTTTATTAGATTTTCCATAATATAATGAAAGAGTGGGAACAATAACAATATAGAAAGAGAGAAAAAGATAGAAGTATATGAAGAGAAGAAAAAGTGAAACATGAAAAAGAAAAAAAAGAAAAAAATTAAAAATACAAACAAAATACAGAAAGAAAAAGTACAAAAAGAAAAAGATAAAAAAGAAAATTGATTTCCATTCCATCTTCTTGGTTAATGTGTTTTTATTATTAAAAATATTCCCTAAAAAAATAAATGTCTATCGTGTCTTCTATTTTCACAATTTCTCCAGGTAGCTGTGGAGAGAGTCCCAATTTGTTCTTTTCAACGTATTACCCATATTTTTTTTCAACAAAAAAGTCAATTCATCCATGTCCATAATTTTCCTAATTTTTTCTATCCACTCTTCTATAGGTGGATTTAATTCTTGCTTCCATTCTCTTGCAAAGACAGTTGTGATAAATGTAAAAAGCTTATCTTCTTGTTCATTTAGTTGTAAATCTAAATCTGTAAACCCAAGTAAATAGTACTCCGGTTTTTTGTGAACTTTATTTTTAAAATCTTCTGTACTTCTTCGTGTATTTCTGTCCAATACTTGGATGCTACTTTACATGTCCACCACATATGGAAAAAGGATCCAAGTTGCTCATGGCATTTCCAACACTTATCCAACACTTAAACTGTTTATTTTTAATACCATTGATATTTAATCCTATTTCAATGCCCGTATATTTTTAGGTTTTCAATTGTATTTCATTGGTTTTACTCTAAGCTGCTTTGGGTGTCTTTTGTAGAGAGAGAAAGCAGGGTATAAATAAACATCATCATCACCATCACCACCACAACCAAATGCAAGCTCTCTAATTACACACAGTTCATGGTTTGGCACAACAGGGATTAACAAACTGGATCAACATGTTAGCAGCTGCAACAGTTCCTCTCTGGAGACTGCCCTGCCTTGAATAGGTAGCATGAAAACACACACCTTGGAATTTTTCCCTTTTCAACTGTGAAAACAGAGCAGAGTATGCATTTTGCTTTTAAAGCCTTTTCAGATGCCAGAACTGGCAAAATATTTGTTCTGTCTACCTACTGTGAGAGCTCAATATGAAGTACAGTACAGTCAGCACTCAACATTTGCTGCAGTTAGAGAAGTAGGACTTGTGTGAAAGTAAAAAAAAAAGTTAATAAAAAACATTTTTTTTAGTTGAGAAAATTTCTAGGTATGACTCATTGGACAATGTCTGCTGATGTTGACCATAGAATTGCATTGAAAGACCTCAAGATCTTTTCCATTCCAGGAGACTGTTTTGCTGGGGTTTAGCAGTTAGTACAACAGATAGTGCCATTTCACTACATTTGGTAACTTCTTTTCTATATTATGTTTTTTAGCCACTCATATGTGTTCCCTGTAAGTCCACGTCATTGTTGACATTTATATATTGACTCTACTTGAAAAACTTTGCAAAATTGACTATTCAAGGATTTCTACACTTCTATCAACTATCACCTGAGGAAGACTCTACATCAGTGGTTCTCAACCTTCCTAATGCTGCGACCCCTAAATACAGTTCCTCATGTTGTGGTGACACCCCAACCATAAAATTATTTTCATTACTACTTTACAACTGTAATTTTGCTACTGTTATGAATTGTAATGTAAATATCTGATATGCAGGATGTATTTTCATTCACTGGACCAAATTTGGCACAAAGACCTGAGACGCCCAAATTCGAATACTGGTGGGATTGATTCCATCATTTGGGAGTTGTAGTTGTTGGGATTTATAGTTCATCTGCAATCAAAGAGCATTCTGAACTCCACTAATTATAGAATTGAACCAAACGTGGCACCCAGAACTCCCATGACCAACATAAAATACTGGAAAGGTTTAGTGGGCATTGACCTTGAGTTTTGGAGTTGTAGTTCCCCTACATCCCGAGAGCACTGTGGACTCAAAACAATGATGGATCTGGACCAAACTTGGCATGAAAATCAGTATGTCCAAATGTGAACTCTGGTGGATTGTAGGTAAAATAGACTTGACATTTGGGAGTTGTAGTTGCTGGGATTTATTGTTCTCCTACAGTCAAAGAACATTCTGAACCCCACCAAGGTTATAATTGGACCAAACTACCCGCACAGAACCCCCATGACCAACAGAAAATACTGTGTTTTCTGGTGGTCTTTGGCAACCCCTCTGACACCCCCTCACAATCCCTCCAGGGGTCCCGACCCCCAGGTTGAGAAACACTGCTCTACATAGTCGAAACCGGTTGTGGTTTATAAACTGTGGATTCCAAAATAGGACTGACACACTTTGATTTGCTGTTGACAAACTTTGTTTTTTTAAAAAGGTACTTGCAAACTTGTGCATTCTGCTGTAGGAACCAACTGTTTGTCCCACATGAGGAAGTTTTGGATTAAGAGACTGGCAAAAAAAGACTTACAAACTTTGATTTGTTATTGATAAACTTTTGGTTTTCAAAAAGTACTTACAAACTTGTGCATTTTGCTGTAATAATCAGTTGCTTAGCCCACCTAAGGAATTTTTTTTGGTTTAGAAAATTGTATTGTGAATCTCTGTGAAGTACCGTATATACTCGAGTATAAGCCGACCTGAATATAAGCTGATGCACCTAATTTTACCACAAAAAACTGGGAAAAGGTATTGACTCGAGTATAAGCCGAGGGTGGAAAAGGCAGTAGCTATGGGTCAATTTCAAAATAAAAATAGATACCATTAACTGAGGCATCAGTAGGTTCAATGTTTTTGAACCTATATAAATAAAAATGTAATGTTCATTTGTAGGATTAACATAACTCAAAAGCCACTGGATCAATTGACACCAAATCTGGATACAATAGAAATATCAGGCCAACAAGTGACCATCGCTCATAAAACACTGAAAAAAAAAACAGCAAAAGAGACTTTAAAAGTAGCACCCCCCCCCCAAAATACATTACAACACAAGCGCAAAACCACATATACATGCAAACACACATATACACAAATACATGCACACATATATACACACACAAAACACATATACACAGACTGGGCCACAGCAACAAGTGGCAGCGGACAGCTCGTGTTTACATAAAACTGTAATTTAAGATAAGACAGTCCAATTCTGATTAAAGCATTATTCTAACCTTCTTCAATGTCAATGTGATAATGTATCCTTCTAATAATAAGTAATAGAGTAAAATAATAAATGTAATAAAATAACAATAATAACAGAGTAAAATAATAAATAACATTGACTTGAGTATAAGCCGAGAGGAACTTTTTCAACCTAAAAAAAGGGCTGAAAAACTAGGCTTATACTTGAGTATATACAGTATACTTTGTACAAGCTGCTAGTATATTTAATGTTATAGGACCATAAGCATAGATATGATATACATTCTTATGATTATATAACTGTAATACTTTTTGGTGTATAGTGGTCTTTTGCCCCAGTACCACCAGTTACCAGAAATTAAAGACCTCTTTGGAGAAACATTACAACTTTTTTGTATGGAATTGTTGTATTTGTATCTGATGGGCTTGACCTCATGTAAGCCACCCCGAGTCCCTTCGGGGAGATGGTGGCGAGGTATAAATAAAGATTATTATTATTATTATTATTATTATTATTATTATTATTATTATTTGCCTTTTGAAAGCAATAACATGACTACTCTATATTTTTCATGCAACTGAAAGAACAATTCAGCTGCACCATACTTCTGTAGCATTGCAGATTAGAACACAAAAATGTTCCAGGCCTGCAAGCTCAAGAATCTGATTTAGAGAAGCATTTACACTGCTGCTAATATGTTGGACTATAACTCTGGAAACCAGTGTTTGAATCCCCGCTCGGCCACGAAAACCAACTATGTAATTCAAACATTCTCAGTCCCAGAAAATCTTTTGATAGGTTCACTCTAGGGTTGCCATAAATCAAAAACAACTTGAAGTCACACAACAACAAAAATCATAATCATTCTTTTACATCTAGCAACAACAGCTAGCTGCAAAATATTTGCTGTGTAACACACCATATATCACTCTTGTTGCCTTTCAGTGCAAAGTTCTTCAGTATGCTATAATATGCTTCTCATAGATCCCATGAAGTTGTGTAGAGGGCAAACGTAGAACAAGGTACATCAATTGTAACTATTGTGGAAAATATGAAGAGCAAACAACCGCATCACTCAGTTGAAAGATGCAAACTGCTTTCATTCAAATCAGATGTACACTCCATCACTTCCTAACTCATGCAACATTATCAACTCAGCAGGAACTGTATTTTTATCCAGACCAGAACCTAGCATTAGAAGAAATCATGTTCTACACAAAAGGCTGTTTGCCTTTTCCTTTCCTTCGTTCATATGTTCTTTCTGTATTTGGGAAATAGGGGTGTGAACGTTTGCTGATTCCGGATTCAGGGAAATCCTATTGAATCCAGGCAAGACAGAGGCAAGACAGAGGTACTCCTGGTCAGTCATAAGGCCGAACAGGGTATAGGGTTACAGCCTGTGTTGGACGGGGTTACACTCCCCTGAAGACGCAGGTTCGCAGTTTGGGTGTGATCTAGGACTCATCGCTGAGCCTGGAACCCCAGGTTTCAGCGGTGACCAGGGGAGCATTCGCACAGCTAAAACTTGTGCACCAGCTGTGCCCGTACCTTGGGAAGTCTGACTTGGCCATGGTAGTCCACGCTTTGGTTACATCCCGTATAGACTACTGCAACGCTCTCTACGTGGGGTTGCCTCTGAAGACTGCTCGGAAGCTTCAAATGGTCCAACGATTGGCAGCCAGGATGCTAACAGGAGCGGCACTCAGGGAGCATACAACGCCTCTGTTGCGCCAGCTCCACTGGATACCAATTTGCTACCGGGCACAATTCAAAGTGCTGGCTTTAGCCTTTAAAGCCCTAAACGGTTCTGGCCCGACCTATCTGTCCGAACGCATCTCCTCCTATGAACCAGTTAGGACGTTAAGATCGTCTGGGGAGGCCCTGCTCTCGGTCCCGCCAGCTTCACAAGCACACCTGGCGGGGACGAGAGACAGGGCCTTCTCAGTAGTGGCCCCTTGGCTGTGGAACGCCCTTCCTACAGACATCAGATCGGCCCCCTCCTTATTGGCATTCCAGAACAGGCTTTCAACTAAGCAGTGCAATTGATTGATTACTGGAATATGGATTAATGGACAACGAGATCGGATGCTGATTCTATAGATGAAACATGATGGATTGTTATTTTGCTGTATTGTTGTATTGATGTTTTGATGTTAATTAATTGATATTACTGTTTTAAATGACTAATATTTTGTATTGTGTTGTTGATACTGGTTGTTAACCACTTGAGTCACCTGAGGGCTGAGAAGAGTGGTATACAAGTAAAGTAAATAAATAAAAAATAAATATGATCTGGCTGCCGGATTGCTGAAAATTTACCACTTGAGACAAATAAGGCTCGAAAAAGAGAAAGAGGAAGGAAAGACCTCCCTAGCATTTTCTCCAGAGGGGGCCCTTCCAGGACCTTGCTTTCCCAGCAGTACATTGCACGGCGCACGTATTGAAGGAGCCTCTGTGCTCCCTCCTGGGGCATGATGTGAATTGGGGTTTTTTTCTCTCTCCGTTTCTCACATTTCTTTCTCAGCAAATCAATGATCTGGTTGACTATGTCCATTCACCTCTCCTCTTGTGGGATTTGGCTTCTTTTCTTTAAAAAACGTTATGGTAAAAACTTTTTAAAAATTTCCAAAAATCAGTAGATTGGTGAAATGTTCTGAAACTTGGTTGGCTTGCAGTCGTAAATATGGCCTACAACTGAGGCAAGTCTCATCCAGGCCAATTAAATACCAGGCCAATTAGATTTGATGCTGATGACTAGGACAGTTTTAAATTATGTATTTTAATATCGAGATAAATGGTTTTAATGTTTATGTATGCATATAGGAATTCATGTTCCGGCATTAAATGCTTGCCGTATATATATGTGCTCCGCCCTGAGTCCCCTTCGAGGTGAGAATGGCGGAATATAAATATTTTAAATAAATAAATATTGACAGGCCTTAAAATGACAAAGACATGAGCCTCTAAATTTCCCCATTGGCACCAATGGACTGAATCTTACTGAACCAAAAACAGGAGGGGGGGGGGGGGGTGAAAACGGGACCACTGATTTTGCTGCACCACACACCCCTATTGAGGAATGGGGTGATAAAGAGAATTTGCAAATACCGCGTATCATGCTACTTGTGTAAAGGTAAAGGTTTCCCCTTGACCAGAGGCGGCCCTAGGTAATTTTCAATGGTAAGCAAACAGTATTTTGGCGCCGACCCCCCCCCCCCCCCACCAATCACTGATATATATTTTCTGTTCGTCATGGGAGTTCTGTGTGCCATATTTGGTTCAATTCCATCATTGGTGGAGTTCAGAATGCTCTTTGATTTTAGGTGAACTATACATCCCAGTAACTACAATTTGCATATGTGAAGGTCTATTTTTCCCCAAGAGCACCTCAAGAGCGCCCCTGGGCAAAATCAACTATACTGCGAATGCTTACTTTGCGTAATGGGTTGAGCCGCCCCTGCCCTTGACATTAAGTCTAGTTGAGTCCAACTCTGGGGGGTGGTACTCATCTCCATTTCTAAGCCGAAGAAGTCTGTAGATGCCTCCAAGGTCATGTGGCCACAATGACTGCATGGAGCGCCGTTACTTTTGTATATTTTATCAAATCACTTACATCTGCTGGCCTTACTTCGCAGCAGAACTCCAAAAGAACAACTGCAGGACTGCAGGCTAAGTTTTTGCATCTAATAGTTCATAAATGGCTTGGCGACGATACAATGAACACTCCTATGCTTAATCTGTTAGATAGATTATTGGTTTGTGGTAATTACGGTATTATGTATTAAGCTTCAAATGAAAATAGAGGAAATGCAATTAATTGGTAAAAGCAGAAGACAGACGCATATCTCACAAGCAACATTGATAGTCCCATTTAAATCTACTCTTGCTGCTACCACGAAAACAAATCCATAGAAATGAAGTTAGTACAAAGCAGTTGAAAGCCCATTATTTCTGCAGTCGAAAACAGGCATGTTGTTATTTCAAAGAGATTCAGTCGAGAGAATTGAAAGCAAACAGAGATGCAGCACCGATTTTGAATAAATGGCTCATCTTCCAATCTTGCACAGTCATAATCCATTTGCACACCCCTCTCTCCAGAGCTTGGCATCTCATCAACTAGGGCAACAGAGCATGACTGATGAGCACAGAGCCCCTTTACTATGGCTTTAGGAGTTGGAAAAGTTTGTTTTCTGATCAGGGATGTTAATAAGATAGGATTGAAGATAAAAGATCCAACCTTCAGCAGTTCTCCATTCTAGAAAGGAAGCCTTTCCAACCTGTACTTGGTGCAAAAGAACCCCAGCTGTCGGCCCTCAACATTTGCTGGAGTTAGGGGTGCAAGACTCCCCCCCCCCCATTTAAAAAAAACTGAGAAAGCATCTTTCTAGGAATCTCCAGATCTTCCAGCATAACTCTATGGTCAACTATGTGCTATGCTTATAATATAATATTATAACATATAATGTAATGTAATATAATGTATTGTATATACATATAATATTTATAATATTATAATGCAATACAATATAACAATATATTATAATTATATATTTTATATTACATGTAATATTACTAATAATCTATATAAATAAAAATGTAATGTTTGTTTGTGATACCATCAGAACTCAAAAACTACTGGGGGAATTGACACCAAATTTGGACACAAGACACCTAACAACCCAATGTATGTCCTCCACTCAAAAAAAATGATTTTGTCATTTGGGAATTGTCGTTGCTGGGATTTATAGTTCACCTACAATCAAAGAGCATTCTGAACTCCACCAATGATGGAATTCAACCAAACATGGCATATAGGACTTCCATAACCAACAGAACACACTGGAAGGGTTTGGTGGGCATTGACCTTGAGTTTGGGAGTTGTAGTTCACCTACATCCAGAGAGCACTGTGGACTCAAACAATGATGGATCTGGACCAAACTTGACACAAAAATTCCATATGCCTAAATATGAACACAGATGGAGTTTGGAGGAAATAGACCTTGACATTTGGGATTTGTAGTTACTGGGATTTATAGTTCACTACAATTAAAGAGTATTCTGAAACCCACAAACGACAGAAATGGGGCAAACTTCCCACACAGAACCCCCATGACCAACAGAAAATACTTAAGGCCATCCAGTCCAACTCTCTTCACCAGGGCAAGAAAATGTAATCAGAGCCCTCCTGACAAAGAGCCATCCAGTCATAAATATAGATAGATAGATATGATTCTCACACACAGATATAGTATCATAGATTTGAAAGAGACCCTTAAAGAAGAACTATGATATGCTGCGTATTCCAGAGTAGGCAAACCAGACACTCTCCACATCAACACTGACAAAGAAACAACAAGAAATACTGTTTACTCACAAGCATAAAGGAATTACATATATTAGAAACCAACACTTTCTCATTACTTTATTTTCCAGATCACCATACTGGGCCACAGCAACGCGTGGCAGGGGACAGCTAGTATTACAATATAATTGTATAGTACAATATAGTAATATATAATACTGATATCGTACTATGCTAATAATATAATATATTGTGTGTGTGTGTATATATATACACACACACACACACATATATATATATATCTTGTAAGTCGCTCGTAAATAAATAAATAAATAAACTTTCAATGGAAGCTGACCACAGAGTCCCAGAACCTAGATTTTCCTAGAGATAGCATGTTAATCAAATCCACAAAGATAAACCTGCAGATATAGAGGGTCGGCTGTATACCTAAATGATTCCTGCATAGAAAATGTTTTTTGTTCAACAATGTTTTCAAACACAATTTTATCTGGAAAAAAAGTCCCAAACCATGAAAAGTTAAATTTTCTCATTAGGCAATCTGAACAGTCCAGACTGTTGAGAATATACATAAGCATTATTTCCAAAACTACTGGCAGTTTGCAAAGAGCTTTCTGAACCTGACAGCTCTTCTACCCCAATCATCAAATTAATTAATTAGGAGCCCCCAGTAGTGCAATGGGTTAAACCCTTGTGCAGACAGGACTGAAAACAAACAGGCTGGAGATTCGAATCTGGGGAGAGCGTGGATGAGCTCCCTCTGTCAGCTCCAGCTCCTCAAGCTGGGTATCCTGAGTTGCCCTTCAAAAACAGACTTTAGACAATGTTGAAAGTAAAAGAAAAATGCTTTACTTCAGCAAGCACAAAGGATAAGCAACTGCAATTGAAAAGTGCAAAAGAAAGCAAGGAAGTCTTAATCCAGACACAAATTGAAGTCTGTTACAAAATCCGAAAAGAAACACCAGTCTTCCGTCAGACAATGGATGATGAACTAAGTTCTTAGCAGCAGACACAAAGCAGATTCCATTGGAGTGAAAACATCAGTATCAGGGTCGTTGTTACCAGCAAAAGCTGACTACTCCTGCTACTGATTTATAGCCCTGAGTTCCCGACACAGGAGGTGCTAAGGTGTCTCCCAATTAGCTCAGTGTTTTTAGCAGCTATCCTAGCAGAACGCCATCTGTGCTCTGTCTCTTTTCGTCTCTCTAGAAATGTGGGCACTTTCAAACCCTCATCGGCTGATTCTTCTTCTCCCTCTAATTCCTGAGCACTTCCCTGCTCCCCTTCCTCCTCCGAAGATGAGGAATCCCTAACACGGGGACATGAGAGAAGCCTCTCACAAGGATGGTAAAACATCACAACATCCGGGGGTCCTCTGGGCAATGTCCTTGCAGCCAGCCAATTCTCTCACACCAGAAGCGACCTGCGATTTCTCAAGTCACTCCTGACATGACAAAAAAAATCTAATTAATTTAATCCATTTATATTATATTACTAAAACTGATATGAGATACGTATACTATTTAGTTAAAAACACTCAACTTAATGTCAAACATGTAAGATCGGATTCCTTAAGGTTCTCTGACAAGGTGGCGGAAGCTACTGCTAAAAACCCAAGTTGATTGTCCTTTCAGATTCTCACAGAGATGCAGTGATTGGGACTGGCATTAAACACTACAGATAACATAGATGGCAGATTTTGCCAGTATAGTTTCCTTTCAATAAATGGCTTATTTTTTCAAAAAAATATATATCAAGCATATTCAAGACTTCTCCACAGAAGCAACTCCTAATGCTATACAGTGATATTTTGACTTAAGAGTTTAATTTGTTCTGTGACCAAGCGCTTAACACAAAATGCTCTTATTTCAAAGCAATTTAACCATTGAAATACATTGAAATTCTATTAATCCATTCCCACCCCTCCATTTTTGTTACATGTTTTTAAATATGAAAATATACTTTATAAATAACAAACAATGTATAAATGCACATTCAAATGGAACAATAAAAATACCAACTTTAAAATAGCAGAAGCACAAATCTGTGGCACAATGATAGAAGCCCAAAGTTGTGGCAAGGAAGCACAAAGTGAAGAAGCAGAAGCATAATTTCCTTCATGCTGTATGCAGTCCAGCTTCCCTCCCTCTCTTGCTCTCTTTCCCTTCATGAAGCTAAACATGCCAGGAATAAAAACCACATAAAATCAATTCAAAGTTCCTTTCAAAACATACAAGAGCAAAGTGGACAGCAATGTCCCAAAATGGACAAGAGCACAAGGCTCAGAGGATGCTCCCTTGAAGCCCTAAAGCCCTGTAATCTCACACTAGTGCTCCCTCTAGCGCTAGCTCTTAACTCAAAATGCTGCTCTTATGTCAAAACAAGACTTGGGTCAAGTGACAGCTCTTAATGCAAAAATGCTCTTAAGTTGGGATGCTCTTAATCAGAGGTTTCACTGTATATTCATTTCTCCTCCACTGCAATTTACCTGCAAAATTGTTACTGACACTTCACATTGCTGGGGATACTGCATTCCCCTCACAAGGGGAAAGGGAGAATGTAATTCACCCAAGAAGGCATCTCACTGTTGCCATCGTGAACGTTATCACACTTGTGTGGTGGAGGCTTCTTCTTTGGAGGTTTTTAGACAGAGACTGGATGGACATCTGTCAGGGGTGCTTTGAATGCAATTTTCCTGCTTCTTGGCAGAATGGGGTTGGGCTGGATGGCCCATGAGGTCTCTTCCAACTCTATGATTCTATGTGTAGATTCTTCTCTGCCTGTTTAACCAGACCCGAGTCACCTGGCAGCAGAAGTCAGCGCTCATTTCTTGTATTCCCCACCAATGTGTCCCTCTTATTACAATCTAATTCTTCCTTGAGAGTTACACATTCTGTTCCACTCCTGTTTCCTGAAAACGATGCCTTTGGTGAGAATTGAAAAACAACAATGACAAGGGAAAGGGGAAAACACATACCAAAAGAAGTAGAGGTCTAGAAGGAATTGCAGGTATTATGTTTCTCTCTCTAAAAACACTTCCGAACAAGGCAAACCGTTTGAGAGGATCCTATTGAGAGGAATATCTAGCCAACATACGTATTCTGCAACTACAGAAATGACTCCATGCACTGTGGAAATGTGTGTATAAAATGCAATTGCCTTTTTGAAAGGTAGCTCTCCTAGGAGCACGTGTGATGTGTCTTTTTCAGTTCAGAAAGAGACAACAGCTAAAGCATCAAATGAGGCACGAATTCTCTTCCACGTTGGGTAAGACGCTGGTCATTTTAACTCTGTACTCAGAAACAGGAACTAAAATTCTAGGACCTATTCTTTCTCTCCTTCAAACCAACACTATCAGAAAATATTCTTTATCTCTTGGCTAACACTAACCCTATGGTTTATAGCAGGGGTCCACAAACTTGTTAAGCAGAGGGCCAGGTGACAGTCCCTCAAACTGTTGGGAGGGCCGGATTATAATTTGGAAAAAAAAAATGAATGAATTCCTATGCACACTGCACATATTTATTTATTTGCATTATTTCTACCCCACTCATATCAGCCTGAAGGCGACTTATTTGTAGTGCAAAAAACACTTTAAAAATACAATAATTAAAATGAAGATAAATTTTAACAAATATAAACTTACTAGTATTTCAGTGGGAAGTGTGGGCCTGCTTTTGGCTGATGAGATAGGATGGTTATTGTTGGTGTGTGCTTTCAAGTCGTTTCAGACTTAGGTTGACCTTGAGCCAGGGCCAGGTAAATGACCTTGGAGGGCCATATCTGGCCCCCGGGCCTTAGTTTGAGGACCCCTGATTTATAGGCCTGGCTGCCGGTGGAGGGGAGGGAGCCTCTATGGAGCCTCGAAGCCGCCTCGAAGCCTAGAAAATGAGGCTTCAGGACCTGAAGGGGGCTGGCAAGAGAGGTAGTCTAATACAGCGAGTATACTCAAAACTTGAAATTTTAAATTGAAAAGTTGGGGGTGGGGCGTGGTCTTCTTATACGCCCAGTCGTCTAGTATGCCAGAAAATATGGTATTTCAGATCTCTGTAAAGAGAAACCTTTGCCTCCACTAGGATCCTGGAGAAATAAGGACCGCGAGAGGGAAAAGGTGGGCATCTTCAGTTGTAGTCAAATGGACTCTTTTTGCATGTGGCCCAGCAGAAGGGATGCACCTAAAAAAGGAACGCAAGCTTCAAATACGGTAATACATTGCCAACCCCTGCTATTCACTGTGATGATGCCTGCAATGTTATGTTTTCTGTTTTCTGTTGAAGGCTTATGCTGTAAACAGCCTTGTTACAAGTATATTTAGACACATGCTGTGTTCTATTTCATAAGCAGGCACGGAAGTCTAAAGATAACTACATTCAGACTTGCAAGTATAGACAATTCTACAGAACAACTGTACTCACTCAACTATACTGAAGCGTTACTCTATAGCAGGTATGGGCAAATCCAGGTCCAGAGGCTGGATGTGGCCCTTTTAGCTCTTTTCTCAGGTCTTTCTCTCTCTCTCACCGTCCTATCAGCATGAGGATGCTGCGGCGCACCACATCCTCCTGCTGAGAGCAGGGCTGGTGCAGTCACACATGGCCTCAATACTAGCTCCTAGCCTTCCTGGCCTGCTGCTCCTTTGTGGGCACACTCCCCTTCTTTCCCAGTGATGAGGAGCGTGGTTCCTCCTCCGCCTCCTCCTCCGTCACCTTCCTCAAGAACAAGTTCCCCCTTGGAAAGTCACTCCGGGAAGCTGCAGGAGGGGGCCTTCAGGAGGCGACCACGCTGTTGCTCGAAGAAGGAACAGGAGGGAATTGAAAAAATTATTATTTATTTGTTTACAGTATTTATATTCTGCCCTTCTCACTCAGGGCGGATTACACTGCACATATACATGGCAAACATTCAATGCCATTTAGATACACAACATATATAGACAGACAGAGGGGCAATTTAATATTCCAGCTTTTCCAGCTTCATGGGGGTATGCTCAGTTCTGGCCACAGGGGGAGCTGCCGCTTCACCGTCCAATTGTGACACTGAGTCCTTTGATGGAGTACTTCCTCATTCATCTGCACACTGCTGGAAGGTTTTATGGCATTGTAAATTAGTTAAATTAGCCTCCCTGCATAAAACGATACCTAAATTTCCTACTTGGCAGATGCAACTGTGTTTCAGGCTGCATAGGTGAACAGCAAGATACTATTAATGGTAGGGAGTTGACTCCGACCCGGACTGGCTTCGAACTCATAACCTCTTGATCAGTAGTGATTTAATGCAACTGGCTACTAACTAGTTGTGCCATAGCCTGCTACATTTATGCTAGCTTCTCAGGTGCAGCCTATTGATAGCACATTTCTCTGCTAACCTGAAAGACCTGCGAACTTGAGCCTTTGCCCTTTGGAAGTCTAAAAGAGTCGGAACAATTAACCCTTCCTTTGCCCGCTCAGATGAACTTCCTTGCCCTTGATGTGTGTGGTCAGTAGTGATTTAATGAAGCTGGGTACTAACTAACTGTGCCACAGCCCGAACAAAAAAGGGGAGCCCTGGGCAGCCACTTGCCAAGAGGAGGATTTGACATGCCCTAAAGGATCTCCTTCCCCTCTCTCCTGCTCCTTCTCTTCCTCTTTCCAAGGAGGAAATTACCCTTGAGGAAGTCAGGAACTGCAGAAGAGTAGGAGGAGGCGGAGGACTCCCTCCTGGCCCACCCATCCAGCAAAGGACTCTTGTCTGCTGGAGCTAGGTGTGAATGTTTCAACTGATCACCTTGATTAGCATTTGATTGCCTGGCAGTGCCTGGAGCAATCTTTTGTTGAGAGGTGATTAGATGTCCTTGTTTGTTTCCTCTCTGTTGTTGTGCTGTTTTAATTTTAGTTTTTTAATACTGGTAGCCAGATTTTGTTCATTTTCATGGTTTCCTCCTTTCTGTTTTCAAGGTGGTCAGTTGAAACATTCACACCTAGCTCCAGCAGACGAGTCTTTTGTCTCACACTGGTCATTCCACAGATATATAAACCCTTTTTCCTAGTTCCAACAGACCTCACTACCTCTGAGGATGCTTGCCATAGATGCAGGCGAAACGTCAGGAGAAATGCCTCTAGAACATGGCCATATAACCCGAAAAAACCTACAACAACCCAGTGATTCCGGCCATGAAAGCCTTCAACAATACATACAATACATATTCTCAGATACATAGGCACAGCAGTGCAGTACATAGAAACGTACTGAATCAAACCACTTGTCCAGCTAGTCCGGAATTATTAACTCTGAACAGCAGCAGCTTACAGGCAAGATTATTTTCGAGTCCTACTGGAGACCCCGAGTGGTCTCCCATCCCAATACTAACCAGGCTCATGGCTCCCAAAATGAAATGTACTCAGAGCGGCATGATATTCGTGATGAAGTGCATGGACCAAATGATTAAGTCTCATTGAAATAGCTTTCAATGTTGGTGTTTATCAGTGTCATACTTCCATCTATGATAAAACTAATTTTATTACCAAAAAGTTGAAGATGAGGCCTAAGTGGCATAAAATATGGTTCCACTGCATAGTTAAAAGAAAAACATATTAAGGGGGGGGGGGGAGATCTCATCCAATTCTCGCAAAGCGCATTATGTACAGCTTCAACAATACACAGTGTTCTAAAATCATTTCAATAGCCTTCAGACAAAAATTAATTTAGAAGCTGCACAAATGGAGGCAGTATTTCCCCAATAAAATACCAAAAACAAAAACCATTATCATGCAAAAGCTTGAGCAGATTGGATGTAGATCAAGACTCTAATGTTGCACATCCCAGCATCAAATGATTTACACAACACTGCACACCCACGGAGGGGACATCTTGAAAGATGTTTGAGTGACACATTTTGGGACCAAAATAAGCACACAAAGGCACAAGACAACACTATTATATTTTTAAAAAGCATGAAGTTTCTAATAAAACTAAGAAACATTTTCTATTTCTTAAACTATAAAAATAGGGTCAGGGTTAGGGTTAGGGAAACTGTTTGATGAATATATGGAAAAACAGCAAGCCCGGACATTGACAACACACTAACAGCGTAGGATGGAAAGAAATAGATATACCAAAAATAAAAAGCCGATGTGGCAAGTAAGAAACAACAGACAAAAATTAAGAAGAGGACACAGAGAAGACTGGAAAAGTTAAATGTCCCGTTCCTATTTTTTTTTTGCTTTTTTTCTTGCTTTTCTATGTATGGTAAAGCGCGGAAGCAAAGGAATATATTAATATGGCTTGCTTCTTAAGATCAGTGTTTATTATAAATATGTGTTTTTGTTTTTCCTTGTTGCTCCCACACAATTATTTTGCCACCATTCTCACGCAACGTTTAGAATATTGCACTACATTTAATTCATATTATACAATCATCATAGAAGAGTATTGATACCCAACTACATTTGCCAGTTTCATTAACTGATAAAACAGTAAGATGTTATTTCATCAATCGAATGTCTTCATTATTTCTGAAGTTGTTTCTCATCAATAAATGTTTATAGAAGGAATACCTGGACACAAATTTAAATACTAAAGGAGAGAGGCAGAATTCATACAACAGATTATTTGTTTTTGGTTGGGGGTGTTATGAAATACTTAGTTTAGGTTATAAAGCAATTTTTTTTCAAATATAGAAATATGTCCTTTTTTCATTTGGACTGTATTTTCATTTCAGCATTATTTAATTTTGGGAAATTATTTACTAATTTTTAATTATTTTTTAATTATTTTAATTATTTTAATCCTTTTTTCTTTCTTTCTTTTCGTTTTTTTTTCTCTCAAGGTCTATTTCCCCCAAACTCCATCTGTGTTCACATTTGGGCATATTGAGTATTCCTGTCAAGTTTGGCCCAGATCCATCTTTGTTTGAGTCCATGATGTTCTCTGGATGGAGGTGAACTACACTCCCAAAACTCAAGGTCAATGCCCACCAAACTCTTTCAGTATTTTCCGTTGGTCATGGGAGTTCTGTGTACCAAGTTTGGTTCAATTACATTGTTGGTGTAGTTCAGAATACTCTTTGATTATAGGTGAACTATAAATCCCAGCAACTCCAACTCCCAGATGATAAAATCATAATTTTTTTAGTGATGGTCACTCCTTATGTTGTGAGACGCTTTGTTGCCAAATTTAGTGTGATTTCGTTCGTTTGTTCTTTTGTTTTTAAGGTACTCATTAAGTACAGAGAATATATATATATATATATATATATATATATATATATATATATAATTTGAAACGTGTCAATAAAAAAATCAATCAAATGTTGAATCTTTTGATCTTGAAACAACCTGCTTCGGAAACAGTAAGGACAATCAGAACCAACATCCGACTAGTGATTTAGTTTATTTTTTTAAGGAACAGTATTTGCGAGGATTAAGTGTGCACGAGATCCAAGATTTTGACTGTGTAAATATTGCATATTTTTCTGCGATCCTGAGAACAAACTATCAGCTTTAAAGAAAAGACGACAAGCTTTAAGAGGGAGAAATAAAAAAGAAGGCGACCTGAAATAATGTAGTAATGGGAATAGAGCTGTTGCTTTCAGTCAATACAGCCAGTCACCTTGCAGCAGCACCAAGGTTAATAGCAAAGTACTCCCATTTGTACTACCAGGGTTCTCCGCAACCGCTGCTGCCTGCTTTGCTGAGTGTGTGATGTATGAGAGACGGGGAGACACACACGCCGGATGATGAAACTCCCTCTGCATACTAAGCAGGCAAAGCAGAGGAGGCTGGAATCCCCACTCCCTTGACTCAGAAAGAATTCCCCCTTAGCGCAGATTTCCAGCATGCTTTTTTGATCAGCAGCATTGCGCAAGGAGCAGATGAGAAATGTTTTCCTTCTCTCCCTGCCTCGGGATGTCTGGGAATTACCTTTTGGTGCAGGGAACTCCCATCTCATGCCCTAGAAACATAAGACAGTTCTGCAGTCCTTTTCGGTACAGGGGTTATTTGGAGCTTCTCCAGCAGAGAGAATCGTGTGTGCCGTTGCCTCCGAGGGTTTTGATATTAAATAATCTGTTCAACCACCTGAACACTCGGCAGCTCCATTAACATTCGGGACGGATTAATGAGAGTAACAGAGGGGTTTTCCTAATGCACAAGGACATCGTCGGCACCTGCCCTTCACATTTGCAGAGTTTCTGCAGCTCTTTCTAGACTCACGGTAACACACCACAAGAACATTTCTACACGTATATAGAGTGGGCAGAAAGTAGATCAGCATTTTACCAGACAATTTCTGGTGATCTGTTGTAGATCAGCAAGAGTTTCTGACTCAGCAACAGCAAAGGACATGGTTTTCATCCTGAATTAAGGTGCTGAAAGCAAGATTTGGGCGGCGGTGGTGGTGGGGAGATATGTGTGTTGTTTACTTTTGTGGCAAAGAACCGTAAAAAAACCACTGGTGTTTTTCAATACAGACAAATTAGAGAATATTATATAACGGATATAAAAAATGGCTTCATGGACAAAAAAAATCATTCTGGGACAAGATATTGAATTCAGAAAACAAAATAATAATTAAAAAATAAAATAAAATACTAGAATGGTCCACAGAGATTGAATTAATCAAGGACTGTATGATTAAGTGGGTTGCAAACATTGGACACTCAGTTAACTTAGAACAGGGGTCCTCAAACTTTTTAAACAGAGGGCCAGGTCACAGTCCCTCAAACTGTTGGAGGGCCAGATTATAATTTGAAAAAGGCACGGAAAAATTCCTATGCATACTGCACATATCTTATTTGTAGTGCAAGAAACACTTTAAAACATACAATAATTAAAATGAAGAACAATTTTAATAAATATAAACATTAGTATTTCAATGGGATGTGTGGGCCTGGTTTTGGCTGTTGTTGTTGTGTGCTTTCAAGTTGTTTCAGACGTAGGTTGACCGAGCGAGGGCCGGGTAAATGACCTTGGAGGGCCGTATCCGGCCCTTGGGCCTTAGTTTGAGGACCCCTGATTTAGAAGATTGGGAGAAAATTTGGAACAAGAAAATAAAATACACATATTTATTTATTTATTTATTTGTTGTATTTGCATACTCCCTTTCTCAGCCCGTAGGCGACTCAAGGCAGTTAACAGGGTAAAAATCAATGTTTACAATATCTATATAAATAAAAATGTAATGTTCGTTTGTGGGATTAACATAACTCAAAAACCACTGGACGAACTGACACCAAATTTGGACACAATACACCTCTCAGGCCAACATGTGACCATCACTCATACAAATACTGAAAAACACAACAGAAGGGACTTAAAAGGCCAAAAAAACAAAAAGAAAATGCTACAGCGCATGCGCAAAACTGACTTCCTCTGGTAAATAAAAAAAAACACTCAATAGCATATCCACACTCTCTTCCAGACTACAGCTCCCAGCATCCCCAGATCAGGTCTTTTAGGAGAGGAGGATGATCCAAATGCACTACTTCCAAGCTGCAAGCTTTCTTCTCCTTGGATTTCTTTGAGAGCATCCCAATCCACGCATGTTTCTAATTTCCTATTCCTGGACTGCAACTCCCAGCAACCCTTCAGATAGATAGATTAGATAGAGGTAGGTAGGTAGATAGACAGATAGATGGATCAGGAGGACTGCTGGGAGTTGCAGTCCAAGGACAGGTAGAGAAGTAAGAAAGGGGAGAAAAAGGAAGGGAAAGAATAGGGGGGAAGGAAGGGAAGAGGAAGAGAAGGAAGGAGAGAAAGAAAGAAGAGAAAGAAGGAGGGAAGGTTGGCCACAGCAATGCGTGGAGGGTACAGCTAGTCATAAATATAATTAAAAACATAACATATAATAAAAACTAAACAAATCAATATATATAAATACATAGTGTCTCCTTGTTAAAAACGTTGTCAGGACTCATTGTCGTCATTCCATTTTCCTATGTCAGTTCCTCTGCATTTGGAAACACTTGTCCAAAAAGCCACGTCTTGACTTTTTTCTGGAATGTTAAAAGGGAGGTGGCCGATCTAATATCTATAGGGAGGTTGTTCCATAGCCGAGGGGCCAACACTGAGAAGGCTCTGTCTCTCGTCTCCGCCAAACGTACTTGTGACAAAGGCGGTAACGAGAGCAGGGCCTCCCCAGATTATCTTAAGGTCCTAGATGGTTCATTAGGGGAGATGCGTTCGGATAGGTAAATTGGGCCAGAACCGTTTAGGGCTTTATAGGCTAAAGCCAGCACTTTGAATTGTGCCCGGTAGCAAACTGGCAGCCAATGGAGCTGGCACAACAGAGAAGTTGTATGCTTCCTGAGCGCCGCTCCTGTTATAGCAATCTGGATGCTGTTCCTTGGACCATTTGAAGCTTCCGGACAGTCTTCAAAGGCAACCCCACGTAGACCACGTTGCTGTAGTCTATACTGGATATAACTAGAGCGTGGACTACTGTGGCCAAGTCAGGCTTCCCAAACAAACATATGTGTTTGACCTAAAAGAAACTGGCTAAAAATGATGTACAGGTGGTACATCACACCCTAGATATTGGTTAAATGCTATCCGAAAGTCAATGACAGATGTGAAGAACAAACTGGATTATTTTTTCACATGTGGCGGACATGTAAAATAGCTAAATCCTACTGGAAAAAAATACACACAAAATAAAAAAGATACTAGATATAAAAATAGAATTAAAACCAGAATACTTCCTTTTAGGAATAATTGACTTTGAAATGGAATAGAACAAGGATAAACTTTTCAATTATCTGGTGACTGCGGCCAGAATAAACTACGCAAGATCGTAGAGAACGAAAGAGACTTCAACACAAGAACAATGGCTAATGAAAATTATAGACATTATGAACATGGACAAATTAATCAATTGATGAGTATAAAGCAGAATCTGAAGATATCAAAAACAGATTGGACACCAGTAAAGAATTTTATAACTCAAGAAAACCTGAAATGGATAATAGATATAAGATAAAGATAAAAACCTAATGCTCTTAAGAAAGGTCATAAGAAAGAGCCGGCCAATTTTCCGGGAGACTTCATAAACAAAGGAAGATAAAAACACCAGAAGTGAAGAAGATTGGAAGTCAAAACATACATCCTACCCTACCAAATTCCCTTCCTCCCTACCCATACCAATCCATAACTACCAACCCACCCCACCTCTTTCTACCCATCTCACCTCTTTCTACCCACATATTCATCCCTTACTATTTCACATTCTCATTTTCCTACTTTCCTATACACTGGATATGTTCCTCCTCTTTTTTGTATTCTTAAAAGCTTTAATAAAGATATATACACACACACACACACACACACACACACAAACACACACACACACATCACCAGTGTACAAATTTCAGTTTCTGGCACTGGCAACTAATGCCAAGGCTGAAATATGCTTCCACGTTTCTTGATATGCAGTTTTATTTTTTGCCTTCCTGAGATGCTATTTTAAATCTCTCTCTGACTGGTAGCCCTCCATATGCTAGTGGGACATAGGGTATATTCTGGGAGGCTAACAGATGCTCTCCTCCCCCTTTAAAATGCAAGGACAGGTAGACATAATTCTGTTTGTCCTTGCTACTAACTGGCAATTGCTACAGGCAAGCAATAGTAGGTGGAGGGGGGAGGTGAGATCATGTTCAGAACCTGATCAAACCAGCAAAGGAGAAAGATGGTTTTCAGAAGATGCATTTCCAAAAGGTTTTGCCCACTTCAGTGCTACCCAAAACCAATTATGTCAGTTTCAGCAACGACACTATTTTATAGCTTCCTTGAATGTGTGTAAGATTCTATTCTAGCTCTTTCTCTGCTTCCCAATGTGGAATCTGCAAGTGTGGCAACAGTAGAATGGTCAGGCTGGATCTCTCATGCCATATAATCCAATTTCAGAATGCAGATAATCTGCATTGAACTGGATTATATGGCAGTGTTTACACATATAATCCTGCTCAATGCAATTAATCTGCATTCTGAATCAGGATTATATAGCAGGGGTGATACAACTTCATCTTCCATTTAGGAAGATCAGAGGTACTCAAAGGGGTGGCCCTGGCTTGCAATAACAACAACAACAACAACAATCATTATCATCATCATCATCAAACTGCAAGGGCTCTGGCATAAAGCTGTACAGGTGGTCCCAGTGGTCATTGGCGCACTGGGTGTCGTGCCAAAAGATCTCAGCCGACATTTGGAAACAATAAGCATTGACAAAATCACGATCTGTCAACTGCAAAAGGCCACCTTACTTGGATCTGCACGCATCATTCAAAAATACATCACACAGTCCTAGACGCTTGGGAAGTGTTCGACTTGTGATTTTGCGATACGAAATCCAGCATATAGATCTCATTTGCTGTGACATACTGTGCTTTTGTGTCAATAATAATAATAATAATAATAATAATAATAGTTTTATATCTTGCCCGTCTCTCCTTACAGCTCAAGGCTGGTTACAGCAGTACTAAAACATAAACAAACACATAATCATTTTAAAACACTCTGTAAAATATATATATCAAAACATATTTCCATAAAATACATATTTAAATACACAAAACAAAAATCAGGCATACAGTGGAAGTTTAAAATTCATCATTACAACTGTCTGGCTAGGTCTGCCAGAAGAGACAGGTCTTCATTTGTATCTTAAATTCTGACAGCTGATCCAGCTGTCGGAGCTCTACTGGCAGGCCATTCCACAGTAGTGAAGCAGCCGATGAAAAGGTCCTCTGGGTGGTGGTTGCCAGTTGGGTTCTGGATGGTTGGAGTAATCCTCCTAATCCCCCCAGAGGACCTCAGTGTTCGGGGCAGATTGTACAGAGTAGGCGATCATTTAGCCTACCTGGACCCAAACCATGTAGGGCTTTAAAGATCAAAACTAACACCTTGTACTTCACTCGGAAACTAATGGGCCATCCGTGACTTTAGGATATATGTAATATGTTCACTCCTAGATGTTCCTATAAACAATCTGGCTGTCATATTTTGAACCAGCGGGAGTTTCTGAACTTGGTACAAAGGTAGACCAATGTGGAGCACATTGCAGAAGTCCAACCGTGAGATTACCAATGCATGCACTGCCATCTTTAGATCCTCCAACTCTAGAAGGGGGCACAGTTGTCGTATAAGCCAAAGCTGGTAGTAAGCACTCTTGACCTGGGCTGACATTTGGAGAAAAGGATCCAGGAGCACTCCCAAGCTGCGGGGGAGTGTAACCCCATCCAGGACTGGTTGATACACCTCCATCCCCGATTAGGACCCTTGGTGGCAAGTACCTCTGTTTTGTCTGGATTCAGTTTCAATTTGTTTTTCCTCATTCAGCCTATTCCCTCCTCTAGGCATTCATTCAGAGAAGACACACTACCCTTAGTTGAAGCTGTTTCTGAAGGCATAGAGAAATATATTTGGATGTCATCAGTATACTGATAACACCCCACCCCATGGCTACGTAGGATGTCTCCCAGCGGTTTCATGAAAATGTGAAAAGTCATTGGGGATAGAATGATGCCTCTTGGGATACCACATAGCAGCTCATTTTCTAAGAAGCAACTATCTCAACGTGCCATCTAGAACGTGCCTGAGAGGTATGACCGGAACCACTTCAGCACAGTGCCTCTGATAATAGCCTTCTCCCTCCCCACCACCAGGCATTCCAGAGGGATACTATGGTTGATGGTATCCAAGGCCGCTTTTTTAATGTCAGAAGTGACTTGAGAAAGGCTGCTGAGAGGTCTAGAAGCATCAGCAGGGACACACTCCCCCAACGGTGTTATGACGGAGATCATCCACTGAGGCAACTATAGCAATCTCAGCTCTGTATCTTGCTCCGCCATGAATTCTAATCTACCTGATTTGTCAGATATTGGCTAACATCTGCAGAAGGTTTTTACAGCAAAGAAGAGAACCTTTGTGTCCAGTGGGCACAAATATGGTACTGATCCCTGACAGATGAGGGAAAATGCCATACAGCCTGAAAAGATCTGACCTAGAGAAAATCTGAAGCATCCCGCCCTGGGTTTACAAAATAGCTCCTTGAACTTCTAGAAGGAAGCTTCAAATCCTGCAATCCCCTCGTTTCCAAGTGAAGATAATTTGTGCACACAGAAATACATCTATAATTGCACTCCCATGTATCAGAGGAAGACTCAGTAGATTCTGAATTTTACAGAGGTACAAAAAGATTATGAAAAAACATGAGAAAGAGCAAAACAAAAACAAGAAACCTGCTGCAAGCAGCCCAATGAGACCTCAACAAGACAAATTATCAATTAAGGGAGACGGGATCCTGACAGCTAGTTGGGATGTTGAACAGAATGGAACATCTAAAGGCGAAGACTGAGAAACACACTCACGAAGGATATCCAGTAGGCCACCCACTTTCACAGAGATTAGGATGCAAGACCATTATGAAAGAAGGCAAACCACACATTTTTAAAAAATCTACTTTTTAAAGGGGAGAGAACACTTCTCTAGAAATCTCTAGGTCCTCCAGGATAAATTTTCAGCAGGTATTGACCACAGAATCACACTGGAGGACCGAGGGATTCCTAAATAATATTTTAATCAAATTAACAAATAATCAACCACAAGTATGGAGTGCTGACTATAGTCAAAGTTATCCCATCATCTGGTTAAGTCATTTTCAGGGTTACATAGAGGGTCTATTTTGAAATGCTCCCAGGAGCAGATGTGAGACATTCCTACGGAAATCCTTGTGGATACTTGATATTCTAATAGAGTGAAAACTTGGAGCTTGTGAACCTTCCCACGGATTCAATCCAAGAAACCTCCAAATAGAGAAAGCAAACAAAAATCTAGGGAAAAATTACTGAGGGAACAGAGAAAATAGGAGGAAATGTGATGAAATGCAATGGTTGGAATGTTGAATACAAACATTGCTCTACAATACTTGCTGCTTTTAATTCTGGGTACTGTTGTATTATCGGGGCGGAGACCACTAGGATCTGCTAGAGAGAGAGAAGGATAGTCCATTTTTGAGGGTGGAGGGTGGGTTGAAGGAGGAAAACTGTTTCCCGGTTTTCCTGTTATTCCCCCCATCCATGTCACCATTGTTAGAGTAAGTTGTAACAGGATCAAGTATGTATGTGTGTTAAAGAAAACCTTATACTATTGATTATTATGTGCAACTGCTAATGTAGGTCAACTAGTAAGTTTGGACCACATCCGGTGGGGTATAACTGTATGGGTTTTAGAATACAGTTCAGCTTTTGCTCTGAGGAGCCTTCGCTCAGGCATTTTGCCCAACTATTTCAACTGCTCTCTCATTTGGATGAAGATGAAGAAGCCTTATTTTGTATTGCTTACGAGGACCATGTAAGTTTGTTGCATTGTTTGTTTTTGTTTGCAACATTGCAAGTTTATGTTTTAACTCTGCTGATAAGAGTAACGTGTTTCTGTTCTTTTCCCTCTTGCCTGTGTGCAATGTTATTGTGTCTTCTGCACTGGACCTGACTGAAACACGCTATGCACAACAACCATCGTGAACAAATGAGGAAACAACCCTCATTTGTGAAATGGGAAGTTGGAAGGGGGAATAACCAGTGAAAATGGGGGAAACGGTTTTCTTTCTTCAACTCCGCCCCCCCCCCCCCCCATAAAATGAAGTATTATTCTCTCTAGTGGCCCCTAGTAGCTTCCACAAGGATTATGGAACAGGTCCTAATTCTGTTTATAGGAGAACCTCAACCATAGTGACAAAAACCACTGACAATTATAATTTCCACAAGAACAACTCAAGAGTTTCACAGATCAGTGGAAGCAGCACAGGCACAAACTACATGTTATTCACATTTTTAGTTAAATTGTCAAATTCTATTTGAAAGAAATAACCATGGAGGACCTCTTCTAGGCCTGCTCCCAATTGCCTTGTGGCAATTGCCTGGTGAAAATTACCCCTCATTGGCTGCTCTTAGACGTGTTCTAGATCAGTTAGTACAAGCAGAAAAAGAGTCCAAATATCTGCCCCAGCATCATCTGTACCACATAGTGTTTATTATCTGGCCAAGAAGTCAGCATGTTGCCTGCAGTTTGACACTTCAAGATAACTATGCGCAATGACTGAAACCATAAATAATCCATCCAACCATGGACTCTGAGGACTACAGTTCTTGAACTGAATTTGATGAATTCTAATCTACCTGGAAAAAACTGCAGCTTCCAAAGATTTAAAAAGAACACTATAAAAACTAATTTGTATTGTAAAGCCACTGACTGCTATCAGCAGACACATTTGTCCTGGCCAGGCAATGTTCATCCCTGCAATATCCAGTAATATTTCTGTATTCATGACAGATAATGAGACACCCGTTTAATCTGGCGATACACTCATGTCATCTCGGAAAACATTTAACAACAATAAAGACAGCAAAACTGCCGGGAATGAAAAAGATCTCCAGTTTTTATGTCCTACCATGCAGACAAGTATTCAGATGAGCATAGACTTGAAACCAAAATACGCAATCTCATGCCATCACAACAATAAACATTTATGTTGTTGCTGTTGTGAGCCTTCAAGTCATGTCTCACTTGTGGTGACCCAAAGACAACACCATAATGGGAGTTTTCTTGGCAAGATTTGTTCAGAGGGCTTTGCTGTGCTTCCTTTCTGATGCTTGGCCAACTCATGCTGAGACTGGATGAGTCGCCCAAGGTCACTGAGTGAGTTTCCATGGCCATGCAGTGATTTGAATCCTGGCCTTCAGAGTTATAGTCTAACACTCAAACTCACCAAGTGAGTTTCCATGGCCATGCAGGGATTTGAATCCTGGCCTTCAGACTAATATTCCAACACTCAAACTCACCAAGCGAGTTTCCATGGCCATGCAGAGATTTGAATCCTGGCCTTCAGAGTTATAGTCCAACACTCAAACTCACCAAGTGAGTTTCCATGGCCAATGCAGGGATCTGAATCCTGGCCTTCAGAGTTATAGTCCAACACTCAAACTCACCGAGTGAGTTTCCATGGCCATGCAGGCATTGGAATCCTGGCCTTCAGACTAATAGTCCAACACTCAAACTCACCAAGTGAGTTTCCATGGCCATGCAGGGATTTGAATCCTGGCCTTCAGAGTTATAGTCCAACACTCAAACTCACCGAGTGAGTTTCCATGGCCATGCAGGCATTGGAATCCTGGCCTTCAGACTAATAGTCCAACACTCAAACTCACCAAGTGAGTTTCCATGGCCATGCAGGGATCTGAATCCTGGCCTTCAGAGTTATAGTCAAACACTCAAACTCACCGAGTTTCCACGGCCATGCAGGGATTTGAATCCTGGCCTTCAGAGTTATAGTCCAACGCTCAAACTCACCAGGTGAGTTTCAATGGCCATGCAGGGATCTGAATCCTGGCCTCCAGAGTTATAGTCCAATACTTAAGCCCACTCTACCACAGTAAGGTTTATAGCAGCAATCATATTTTCTCAGCTTAGATCTTGGAGTCACAACATACAAGGCCTAATAAAATACATCCATCTGTCCAACAATTTTAGCTCAACTTTAATGGTAAGACCATTTTTCAGGGTCTTACCATTAAGAGAGAGAAAGATCAGTAGGAATCTATGAGTCGCCTATGGGCTGAGAAAGGTGATATACAAATACAGTAAGCAAATAAATAAATAGGAACAAAATTCTCCCTGAAATCTTGTAAATAAATAAATAAATAAATACATACATACATACATACATAACAATGCAGTTTAGTGCACTAGTTTACCCTCCTGCTGATATGTTCATTTGGAGTATATGCATATATTCCACATTCAAACTAAGGGGCAGGGAAGTCTGTGCCATTTCTGATAGTGAAAATGTCTGCTCTGAATGGCTTCAGGAATAGCACTTTTTATAGTTCCTGTGCACATTTCATGTAGATGAAAATGGGCTTTACAGCATCCAGAGAAAAATATATACAGGAAATAGGGAGTTTCCACTCTATCTCTGAAACTGGGGGTAAAGGGGAAACATTGAATTGAATATTTTTCTATGAATGCAAGTAATGAACTATACCTGTATGGTCATAGTTCAAATCCCAACCTTGTCATTTGTGCTCTTCAGTTCTATGCCCCATTTGCAAATATCTAACAGCACCGGGACTATGGACACCGGGACTGTGGCGCAGTTGGTTGAGTGTCAGATGCATTAAGATCACTTCTGACCAAAGGTCATGAGTTCAAAGCCAGTCTGGGTCGGAGTGAGCTTCCGACCAATTGTGTAGCTTGTTGTCGACCTTTGCAACCCGAAAGACAGTTGCATCTGTCAAGTAGGAAAATTAGGTACCACCTATGTGTGCGGAGGCTAATTTAACTAATTTACAAGGCCATAAAAAAGTCCAGCAAAGAACTCCAGCAAAGCATGCAGGAATGCGGAAGTATTTCATCAGTGTCGCAGATGGACGATGAAAGCGACAGCTCCCCTGGTGGCCAGAAAAGTTAAATAGCCTCTGACTGTCTGTCTATATCTGTTGTGTGTCTTTGGCATTGAATGTTTGCCATATATGTGTACATTGTAATCCACCCTAAGTCCCTGCGGGGTGAGAAGGGCAGAATATAAATACTGTAAATAAGTAAATAAATAGTTTAAAACAGGTGTCCTCAAACTAAGGTCCGGGGGCTGAATACGGTCCTCCAAGGTCATTTACCCGGCCCTCGCACAGGGTCAACTTAAGTCTCCAACGACTTGAAAACACACAACAACAATCCTATCTCATCAGCCAAAAGCAGGCCCACACTACCCATTGAAATACTAATAAGTTTATATTTGTTAAAATTGTTCTTCGTTCTAATTATTGTGTTGTATTAAAGTGTTTTTGCACTACAAATAAGATGTGTACAGTGTGCATAGGAATACATTCACGCTGTTTTCAAATTATAATCCTGCCCTCCAACAGTTTGAGGGACTGTGACCTGGCCTTCTGTTTAAAAAGTTTGAGGATCCCTGGTTTAAAACATCCTCTGGATTTATCAGAGAAGAAATAGTTTAAAAACACTCTCCAGAGTATGAGTAACATTTCACTACTTCAAGAAAAATATACACTATGGGATTGCATCTAGATTGATCCGTGAGATAGAGTTGTTAGAAACGGATTTCCCATACTCTCCTTTTCAGAGCAACCACTGCAACGCCATAAAAAATGCTACCTAGAGGGTCAGATTCCATCGAATGAGAAAGATTAATCCCTGAAAAATCAGGTGAATGCATCAACCACAAGCAGATCTTCCATTTAAGGAAGACATATCCTGGATCCAACTCCAAATATTATATGTAGGTTTATTTATGCAGACATCCTGAAAAACAAATTAATCAGCAACTACTGTACTGAAATCAGATTATCCGAGATACTATTGTTAATCTGGAGCAAGATGAAGCAATTACTGTGTATTAGAAGCAGAAAAGGAAATACAAGAAGCAATCTTAATGTTGCCGATGTCCATATTCCACACGTTATCCAGGATTACTTAGGATTTTATGATCTTGGGTAGACACTGGCACCAACAATGAATATGGAAAACTGAACAGAATGGTTAGCAGAGTACTACAATTAGGTTACGAAAGTAATGGGAAGGAATTTATCCTCTGGACTATCTTTACTCCAAGGAAAATAACAAACACAGGGAAGGAAAATAACTGAGTGAGGAGACAAAAAAAATTGGCTATACCAGTTGTTGTCCGAGACCTTCCTAACAGTTTCCACAATGCTCCCTCCTAGACCATCACTAGTGGATATGAAGGTATCAGGTCATGCAGATCGGGCAGCTGCTCCAAATCACCAAACCATGATAGCGACAGTGGGCTGCTGTGAGTTTTTTGGGCTGTAAAGCCATGTTCCAGTAGCATTCTCTCCTGACGTTTTGCCTGCATCTGTGGCTGGCATCTTTAGAACCTCTGAAGATAATGATTATGGTTATTTCATATCAAAAGCATTGCATAAATAAGTATAAAACTGATAAAAATTAAAAGGAGCACAAGCGGCTAAATCATTTTAAACCAAAAATGGGCAACAGCGACCACACTGAAGCTTTAAACCAGGGGTCCTCAAAGTTTTTAAACAGAGGGCCAGGTCACAGTCCCTCAAACTGTTGGGGGGCCGGGTTATAATTTGGAAAAAAATATGAATGAATTCCTATGCACACTGCACATATCTTATTTGTAGTGCAAAAAAAACACACTTTAAAACAATACAAAAATTAAAATGAAGAACAATTTTAACAAATATAAATTTATTTGTATTTCAATGGGAAGCGTGGGCCTGCTTTTGGCTGATAGATAGGATTGTTGTTGTTGTGTGCTTTCAAGCCGTTACAGACCTAGGCTGACTCTGAGCGAGACCCGGGTAAACGACCTTGGAGGGCCGTATCCGGCCCTCGGGCCTTAGTTTGAGGATCCCTGCTTTAAACAATTCTTCCTCTGTACATGAGGCAGGACATTATGGACAAGCATACAGATGCAGAGTTGTTTGTTCTGCTCCACAGTCACACAAGGTGGACCCAAAAACATTGCTTTTAAACCTCTGAAAATTCCAGCCACAGATGCAGATAAAACATCATGAGAGAATGATACTGCAACATGGCTATACAGCCCAAAAAACTCACAGCAACCCAGTAATTCCAGCATTGAAAGCCTTCAACAACACATGGTAGGGACAGTCAACAAGTTGATTAAATACATCATGTAACTTGGTGAACACAGGTGTTTAACTCAATGGACTCCAAGAAATGATGTTCTTCCTGGGAGATGAAAAGTAACAAGGTTCTCCCTATACCAACAATACAGCAAGAGAAAGAAAACGCGGAAAGATGAGCTTGGTGATTAACTATAATGGGAAGATTGCTCAGAATGGATCACAAGGGGTAAGTGCCAAATTAATCTGTTTTTCAGAGAACAGATTCCCAACAGCAGAATATCGTGAGTCCATGGACCAAACTTAAAGCCAGATATAAATTTCAGCACAAAGAAAAGCAAAATACATAGTGATTATTGAGTTCCACTGGCTCAACCAGAACTCAAAAGGACAAAATATAGATCAATAGCTTTATTTGGGGCAATAAAAAGAAATCTCAAGACAGTTCCTTGCTATTGGATGAAGGATGCAGTCAACAAGGTTCAAACAATCAGGCACATCTAATCACCTCTCAACAAAAGATTCCCCCAGGCACTGCCAAGCCATCAAATGCTAATTAACGTGGTCAGTTGAAACATTCACACCTAGCTCCAGCAGACAAGAGTCCTTTGTCCCACCCTGGTCATTCCACATATATATAAACCCTTTTTTCCTAGTTCCAACAGACCTCACTACCTCTGAGGATGCTTGCCATATATGCAGGCGAAACGACAGGAGAAAATGCCTCTAGAACATGGCCATATAGCCCAGAAAAACCTACAACAATCCAAGGTTCAGTTTGTTAGTAATGTCAGATTCTTATAATGTACATTACTTGTAGATAGGAGAAAGCTATTGGGAAAAACAGAAAATGAGCCTTCATTACAAAAATGATGTGTTGGGTGGAAATTCCTGGTTTTCTGGCTTTTCTCCATCATGCAGAAGCTTTCCTGCAGCACTATTGCAGATTTGAAAAATTAAAAATAGATAGCATATCTCTCACCTAATGAATTGATAGATGTCATACTGCACTATAGAAATGGGATAGGATGCCAGCTTTCCCTTTTGCTGCTGAATGACAGGAAGAGCTGCATGTGTGCATAGTTCTCTGTATAGCACTTAGAATCCCAAGACCAAAAGACCAGCCAGAGAGACCATATTAATTAAATCCGCAAATAATGCAATGCAGTGTTAATGCAGTGAAGTTGATCACAATCACACTACAGGTCTTAAAGATTCCTAGGAAAAAACAAAAACATTTTTTACTTGCAGTTTTCCCAATTTCCGGGACTGCAGCGCAGCTGGCCGGCAGTCAGCTGCATTAAGATCACTACTGACCGAAAGGTCATGAGTTCGAAGCCAGCCCGGGTTGGAGTGAGCTCCTGACCAAAATTGTATAGCTTGTTATCGACCTTTGCATCCCAAAAGACAGTTGCATCTGTCAAGTAGGAAATTTAGGTACCACTAATGTGGGGAGGCTAATTTAACTGATATATGAGGCCATAAAAATCTCCAGGAAGTATGCAAAGAATGAGGAAGGTAATTCATCTGTGTCACAAACGGACGGTGAAGCAACAGCTCCCCTGGTAGCCAGAAGCTGGAATGTTAAATAGCCTCTGTGTGTCTGTCTATATATGTTGTGTGTCTATGGCATTGAATCTTTGCCATGTATATGTACATTGCAATCCACCCTGAGTCTCTTGCGGGGTGAGAAGGGCGGAATATAAATACTGTAAATAAATAAATCTATATAAATAAAAATGTAATGTTCGTTTGTGGGATTAACAGAACTCAAAAACCACTGGGGGAATTGACACCAAATTTGGACACAATACACCTAACAATCCATTGTATGTTCTTCACTCAAAAAACACTGAAAAACACAGCAGAAGGGACTTAAAATCCCCTAAATCTAAATGATGAAAACCTAAATGACAATACAGAAAAAAGGGAAGAAAGAGGAAGGGAAGAAAAAATGAAAGAAAAGAAAAGAGGGAGGGAAATAAAGAAAGAAGGAAAGGGAGAAGGAAGCATGGAAGCAAAGAGAGAAGGAAGGAAGGAAAGAGGTAGAGAAGGAAGAAGAGAAAGAGGGAAGGAAAGAAAAATGGGGAAGGAAGGAAAGTTAGAGAAGGAAGGAAGGAGAGAAGGAAAGAAAAATGAAAGAAGGAAGGAAAGAGGGAGTGAAGGAAGGAGGGAAAATGTAGAGAAAGGGGGAGGGAAGGAAAGAAGGAAAGAGAGAAGGAAGAAAAGAGAGGCAGCAGAAGAGAAAGAAAAAGGGGGAAGGAAGGAAAGAGATAGAGAAGGAAGGAAGAAGGAAAGACGGGAAGGAAGGAAGGAAGGAAGGAAAGATGGGAAGGAAGGAAGGAAGGAAAGAGGGAGTGAAGGAAGGAGGGAAAGAAGGAGAGAAAGAGGGAAGGTTGGCCACAGCAATGCGTGGCGGGTACAGTTAGTAAATAAATAAATAAATTCTGTGGGGATCCACCACCTCTAAGCCCAGTGAATATAGAGGGCTGCTAATAGTTTAATGGCATGAACATCTTTCTGAAGTTGGGGTGAACTTCTTTCTGGGATGAATGTGTTTCTGAAGTTGTTAAGATCTTGATCTACATGCAAAAACTTTCCAATGCAAAAACCTTCCACTTTCAAACAGCAGTCCCTATATACCAAATTAGCCTTTCTGCTAATGTTGCCCCTATGGATACAGTTTTATGAATTCTTTGAGAATTGTTAGCTCCTATTCTAAAGATGCTCACTAATTAGAGTAACTATTCTGATGTTTAAGCAGTACTTAAAAACAGCTTCAGGAGTTTTACAGCCATGAATCTGTTTCACTATACAGCTTAATAAAATGACATGGTCAATAAACGCAGGGCTTTGAAATGTAAAATAATCAAAGTTTGCGAAGTGATCCATTCTTCCAATATAACATAATACACCTGATTAGAGATATTATTGGTATTAATCTTCACTGTCTCATCCCAGCATAGTAGCAAATAGTAGCAACACAAGCAAAAGAAATCCAACTTACTAATGCCTTGGAAGCTCTCTCCAGCTATTTCAAAAATAACCAGCTGAAGCCTAACCCTGCCAAGACACAAGTGTATGTTTTCCACCTATGGAACTGTAAAGCCAACAGGAAATTGAAAGTTACCTGGGAAGGTCAAGAGCTTGAACATTGCTTCCATCCTAAATATCTTGGTGTCACCTTAGATCGAACACTAACATATAGGAAACACTGAATGAACACCAAGCATAAAGCAGCTGCACGCAATAACATCCTGCAGAAACTTACTGGCAATGCATGGGGAGCAGATCCAAAATTAATAAGAACATCAGCCCTAACCTTGTCTTACTCAACTGCCGAGTGTGCCTGCCCTGTTTGGCACAAGTTTGCCCACGCAAAGCAGGTGAACATAGCATTGGAATGAAACATGCAGAATAATCACAGAATGTCTTAAACCTATACCTGTTGATAAACTCTACAAACTAGCTGGCATTGCCCACCATGATGTGCGACAGTTAGTTGCTGCTGTGAGAGAAATAAGGTTGAACACCGTGAAAGCCATCCACTGCATAGCTTTCAGCCTCCTCCCAGTAGACTCAAATCAAGGAAAAGCTTCATGAGAACAACTACTCCTCTTAACATTCCCCTTGCAACAGCAAGAGTATCCCCCTGGGCAGCTAAACCAAGAAATCCCAATTGGATGTCCCCCACAAAGGTCTTCCTCCAGGGGCAAACCAAGAATGGGCAACTTGGAAGTCTCTGACTAGACTTAGAAGTGGATTAAGCAGATTAAAAGACAACCTGGAAAAACAGCATTGCCTAAAAGAATCCTCCACCTTGTGTAACTGTGGGGCTGAACAGTCAACTCCACATCTGTATGCTTGTCTGCAATGTCCTGCCTCATGTACAGAGGAAAAATTGTTTGAGGCTACAGACAATGCAGTCACTTTTGCCCATTTCTGGTCAAAAGATATTTAGCCACTTGTGCTTCCTCTATTTTTATCAGTTTTATACTAATTTATAAAATGCTTTTGATACGAAATAAATATGTCAATAGAAGACAGTCACTGAGGTGGGAAAGTACTAAACGAATACTCTTAAGAATATGGTTATGTGGGGAGCTAAACCTTACTACAATTAATGTTTTGAGGAGAACTTTTTTATCAGTTCCTGGTTGCCCGATTGTCTGACAGTAGTCCATTTACTTTGCCATGTAAAGGAGCAAATGATAAATGTATCTGCTTCAACCACTATACCCCATCCTGGTTTTGTTTCTTGATCACACTACAGTGAATTATTAGGGCACATTAATCATTGGCTTCCCCAATGGTTCAACTAGAACCAAAAACATCTTTATGACTTTCATTAGTGTCTGAAGTATCTGATGTTTTTCATAATTTTCATCCAAGAAACATGTGGAGGACGTTCTAGCCATCACTCTTGGGGTGTTAGAGCTTGCTATTGCAGTAATGACATTACATTATTATTATTATTATTATTATTATTATTATTATTATTATTATGTTTGTTATCTGTATTTATACCTCACTTTTTTCTCCACAAGGAGACTCAAAGCACCATCATAAAATGGACAGCAGATGGGCTTCAAGTGCTTTATTTCTTGGAACTGGAAGTTGATTGTCAAAATCTGCATTCGTTCTATTGACAGCTCTTTAATACTTGAAGTAAAACCTATTCTGCAGCAGATTATTTTTCAGAGCCAAATCATCTGAATATTTCCAAACTCTGAAACTGGGGACATCATTTCTTCCATCAGAAAACACCCATATTATATCACAGTTGACCTAAACGCTTATAATGAACAAAAACATCCAGATGTTTGTCTTGAGGATTCTGCCCTTCAGACAGGTATTTACAAGACTTTAAAAAAAAAGATAAAGATGAATGGAATCTGATTCTACAAGTATTTCCTGTTATTTCTGAATGGCAGCCCTTTGGCTTTGTTCCATTCATCAAAAAGTGCCAGTGAAGGGGATTATTTCTCAATTTCCCCTATTTTGCTCCCTGGTGTAAAAAGTTTCTCAGTAAAAGACTGGCCATAAAAGAATAGAATAGGATAGAATGACTTTATTGTCATTGCACATTGTACAACATAATTAAATGCTTTCCCCAGCACACATCACAAAACAACACATCCCATCCCTCCACACTCCAACCACCACTGCACAGCTCTCAATGCCACATAATTGCAAAACCATGGAGTTCAATATATTTAGTCTTTTTGTCCTTACCCTTGTCCGGATTATCTGCTTTGAATTGATTATATGAGTGCACACTGCCATATAATCCAGTTCAAAGACGATAATCTGGATTTTATGTAGCAGTGTAGGTAGGGTTTCAGAAGCCCCTTCTACACTGCCATATAAACCAGATAATTTACTCCCACAGATATTGGAGTCACCAACCTTCAATATATCACTTTCATTTGCTCTAAAGCCTTTATCCTAGGGCTGTAACTGTGTTGAACTCCATGGCTTTGTACTGATGTGCCATTGTACAACTAAATTATTTATTTATTTATTTATTTACTTGTATACCGCAGTTTCTCAGCCTAACAGGCGACTCAACGCGGTTTACAACAAGGATAAGATCAATCAACGATATACAATTTAAAACCATTAGAGCACAATATACAATATTGACACAACAATAACAACACAATGCATCTCATAACTAGAGTCGTGATCCAAATTCGTCGTCCATATTTCCATTCCTGTAATCGTCACATTCATTGCACTGATTAACCAAATGCCTGTTCAAACATCCAAGTTTTTAATCTCCTTCGGAACACCATTAGCGAGGGGGCTGATCTTACCTCCATGGGAAGGGCGTTCCACAGCCGAGGGGCCACCACAGAAAAGGCCCTGTCTCTCGTCCCCGCCAGATGTACCTGTGAAGCAGGCGGGATAGAGAGCAGGGCCTCCCCAGAAGATCTTAGGGTCCTGGCGGGCTGATAGGCAGAGATACGTTCGGATAGGTAGCTTGGGCCAGAACCGTTTAGGGCTTTAAAGGCTAATGCCAGCACTTTGAATTGAGCCCGGTAGCAAATCGGCAGCCAGTGGAGCTGGTGCAGCAGAGGAGTTGTGTGCTCCCTGCGCTCCGCTCCTGTTAGTGTCATGGCTGCCGAGTGTTGGACTAGTTGAAGCTTCCGAGCCGTCTTCAAAGGCAACCCCATTAAATTAAATTTCTTCTCCAGCACACATCACAAAACAACACACCCATCCCTCCACACTTCATCCACCACTGCACAGCCCTCAACACCACCCTGTACAATCTGCCAGAAAAAAAGGAAAGGAAAGGAAAAGAATATGCTTGGTGAGATGGATCTCCAAGAATGTGCTGAGCTTTCTTAAGGTTGCAGGACCTATAAAGTTCTTCCAAAGAGGAGGGACGACAACCATTGATTCTCTGCACAAGCGGTGACCCTTTGGAGGGCCTTCCTATGTGCCACTGTGCAGTTACCAAACCATGTGCAGATGCAGTAGGTTATTAAGTTTATTTATTTGGTTGGCAGTGGGACCAAATGGGAATAAAAACATATCTTATTTTGGGAGGGTCATAGCTCCCAACAGCTGATTCAAATGTTCAGAATCTTTAACTGCTGAACCTTCATTGCAAATTTCTGGAGGGCAATTTGAAGTCTAATGAGGGTTAACAACAAATTGTACATCTTCTGAAATCTCATTTAGTCCAGTCAAACCCTTCTAAGAGCTTCAGAGCATAACATGAGTTGGTTTGACTGGGACTTAAGCAATATGAAAAAAAGGTCAACTAGGTTAACTAGGTTCATTACAGCTGTCCAAAAGGAAAAGGTCAGACAATCCATGTTAACAGCTTAATCACAGAATGAAATCAGGGCTTTGTTAAAGAGAAAGACATCAGTATTTATAAGACAAAGAGAGCAGAGTCGGGTCTTGCTGAGAGATGACAAGATGGGTTAACAGTTTGGAACATGGCCAATTTCAGGTTTAACCATTTTTTAACTTGATCCAGAAGCTCAGATCACTGTCATCACATACATAGCAACAAGTTTTTGAGAGCACTTTTTGTGACCCCTAGGACCTGATCACTTTAGGAACTGTTTGAGAATAATTTTGAACGGGTCCCATCACATGAAGTTTGCCCCCATCCTGTCAGTATTCCATCGCAATCTGTCTGCAAAGCATCGCAGAAATTGATTATTTGCAGATGGAATTCTAATAATGTTTTCTGAAATACTACAGATTCCTCCATTGCTGAAACACTGTTTTTATGTGTGATAGGAAAATCTGTATGTATCCCATCAGCAAGATACAACTTGTCATCTCTGGGCAGAGTCATAGAATCATAGATTCATAGAGCTGGAAAGGACCTCATGGGCCATCCAGTCCAACCCCCTGCCAAGAAGCAGGAATATTGCATTCAAATCACCCCTGACAGATGGCCATCCATCCTCTGTTTAAAAGCTTCCAAAGAAGGAGCCTCCACCACACTCTGGGGCAGAGAGTTCCACTGCTGAATGGCTCTCACAGTCAGGAAGTTCTTCCTCAAGTTCAGATGGAATCTCCTTTCTTGTAGTTTGAAGCCATTGTTCCGTGTCCTAGTCTCCAGGAAAGCAGAAAACACGCTTGCTCCCTCCTCCCTGTAACTTCCTCTCACATATTTATACATGGCTATCATATCTCCTCTCAGCCTTCTCTTCTTCAGGCTAAACATGCCCAGCTCTTTAAGCCGCTCTTGATAGGGCTTGTTCTCCAGACCCCTGATCATTTTAGTCGCACTCCTCTGGACACATTCCAGTTTTTCAATATCTCTCTTCAATTGTGGTGCCCAGAACTGGACACAATATTCCAGATGTGGTCTAACCAAGGCAGAATAGAGAGGTAGCATGACTTCCCTAGATCTAGACACTATGCTCCTATTGATGCAGGCCAAAATCTCATTGGCTTTTTTTGCCGCCACATCACATTGTTGGCTCATGTTTAACTTGCTGTCCATGAGGACTCCACGATCTTTTTCACACATACTGTTCTCGAGCCAGGTGTCCCCCATTCTGTATCTTTGCATTTCGTTTTTTCTGCCTAAGTGGAGTATCTTAGGTGGAGTATCTCTAAGTAGAGTCTCATGACTTTTCATAGTGGAAGCGACTGCCATTTCCGTTTTGGACGTCAATGGGGAAATGTAAGAACAGACTTACAAAACCTATCTTGTTCGTAACTTGGGAACTGCCTGTATAGGGTCTTTGTGGACTTTACTTCAACATTTTGATTTAACAGACAGCTCCTTTGGGTACATTACACAGTAATGCAAAAAAGAGAGACTATTATTTTGACATGGAAACTTTATCGATATACTAAGAATGCTGACCAGTCTGGCAGGCATTCTAGTAAAATGAATACCAGATGGGGTGTGAGGCAGGGGTGTTTATTGTCCCCCTTTTTGTTTAATTTCTATGGGAGCAATGTAAAACAGGAGAGATTGTCCTGTTATTGGTTAACATTCTCGCTTTCTTCTTTTGAGGATGCTCCAATTTTTTTTAACCTGCAAGGATATTTTTTTTCCAAAGGCAGAATTTTCGAGGTATAATAAATTCTATTTGTTGACCAACTTTAGGTATTATGCCCAATGGTTTATCCTTTTAAGGACTGAAGCGTATTTTCAACAGCACTTCTAAGATTTAATCATTGTTCCCACAAAAAAGCTTTTGCTGTCCTTCGTTTCCAAACAATGCCTTCAGCGTCCTTGGCAGAAAAAAGTATAAAGGGATTTCCTATACACAGCAGTTATGTATGTATTTGTGGTTCGGGGGAAGTGGAAAATGCAGTTCATTATTTACTATGCTGCCTATTTTACAGTGATTCCAGGACTTGTAACTTGGGAAATCTTTTGAGAGAAAGATATGTTTCTTTGCTTGGATTTGTTGATGTTGTTGTTTCGTGCCTTGAAGTCATTTCTGACTTATGATGATCCTAAAGTGAACTTATTACAATGTTTTCTTGGCAAGATTTGTTCGGGGAGAGGTTGTTGCCCTTGCCTTCCTCTAATGCTAAGAGTGTATGATTTGTCCAAGGCCATCCAGTGTTTTTCCATGGTCAAACTGAGATTTGAAGGCTGGCCTCCCAGTATCCTAGTCCTGCACTAAAAAACTGTATTTTTGTGTGTGTCAGGAGCGACTTGAGAAACTGCAAGACGCTTCTGGTGTGAGAGAATTGGCTGTCTGCAAGGACATTACCGCCCAGGGGAAGCCTGGATGTTTTACCATCCTGCGGGAGGCTTCTCTCATGTCCCCACATGAGAAACTGGAGCTGACAGATGGGAGCTCACCCCACTCCCAAGATTCAAACCACCAATCTTTTGGTCAGCAATCCTGCTGGCACAAGGGTTTAACCTGAGCTCTGAGGATTACCTGGGAAGGAATCCCACTGGAACATTGCAGCACATCCAAATACCTGGGAGTCACTCTGGACCGTGCTTTGACCTACAAGAAACACTGCCTGAATATCAAGCAAAAAGTGGTTGCTAGAAGCAATATGATATGAAAGCTGACTGGCACAACCTGGGGATCACAACCAGACACAGTGAAGACATCTGCCCTTGTGCTATGCTACTCTGCTGCCGAGTATGCATGCCCAGTGTGGAATACATCTCACCACGCTAAAACAGTGGATGTGGCTCTTAATGAGACATGCCGCATTATCACGGAGGTGTCTATGCCCTCCACCACTGGACAAATTACACTGTTTAGCCGGTATTGCACCACCTGGCATCAGCCGGGAAGTAGCAGCCAATAGTGAAAGGACCAAGGCAGTGACATCTCCAGCTCATCCCTTGTTTGGGTATCAGCCAGCACGTCAACAACTTAAATCAAGACATAGTTTTCGAAGATCTACAGAGACACTCGCTGGAACACCTCAGCAAGCGAGAGTCCAAAAGTGGCAGGCTCAAACCCAGAACCTCAACCAATGGCTGATACCAAATGAGAGACTCCCCCCCCCCCCCCCCCGGGCACACAGAAGACTGGGCGACTTGGAAGGCACTGAACAGACTGCGCTCTGGCACCACGAGATGCAGAGCCAATCTTAAGAAATGGGGCTACAAAGTGGAATCCACGACATGCGATTGTAGAGAAGAGCAAACCACTGACCTCCTACTGCAATGCAACCTGAGCCCTTCCACATGCACAATGGAGGACCTTCTTGCGGCAACAACAGAGGCACTCCAAGTGGCCAGATACTGGTTAAGGGACATTTAATCAACTACCAAGCTTGCAAACTTTGTGTTTTGTCTGTCTGATTGTTTGTTTGTTTGTTTTGTTCTGTTAGAAATGTAATATAATTGTCTGGTTGCCCCTGACACGATAAATAATACCGGGGGCTCCTTAACAACTTTATTAATATAATATTTTCTAATAGATCTCAGTCTGGCTTCGCTCATCCTGGAACTGCCTTTCTGTACAGCCATTATAACAATTACTAAATATACAGACATTGAAACCTGACTCTGTCTGTTCTCTTCTTTCCTATTCCTTTTTCATCATGTTTATTGAATTGTATGCCATTGTTTTAAACTGGAAACTACCTTGAGTACATTGGGAAAACACAATAAATAAATAAAAATAAGATCAAGTCTCATTGATCCTCGAGTAGCCATACATCAGCTTTGTTTACATACACAGTATCTAACCTCCTTCCACCTGAACTGCAATGCAAAAGCAAAAAGAGATTCAAAATTAATTAAGAATTTAGAATTGCAATGAAATATGTTTACTGGTGTGGTTTTAATGAAGAGAGTAACTATATGAACAGTTACTGCTTTTTCCTACTAAAGAGAACAAAAAAATTGTTTAAAATATTGCTTAATGAATGCAAAACAACTTAGTATTTTTGAAAGGTTTAGAATAATTTTACAGATATAAACACAGGTTGTGCACCCTTTATCTAGAAGTCTAAAATCCAAAACACTCCAGAATCTGAAATTTTGCACATGCGTGGTAATGAGATAGTAATTTTTTACTTCCCAATGATACAATGTACACATATTTTGTTTTAATCAACATTATTATAATACTGTGTATTAAATTAACATTAGACCATGTGTATAAGGTGTATACAAAACATGAAAAGCTTTTTGAATTTAGAATGGGACCCATCTCCAATATAGCTCATTATGTATGTACATGCAAGCATCAATATTCCATAATAATAATAATAATAATAATAATAATAATAATAAATCATTAACACTTCTGCTCTCAACTTTTTTGAAAAGGGATACTCAACTTGTAACGGGATTTTGTCTGTATTTGGTTTGCTGCAAACAGTTCTAAGGGAAACGATGGTGCAATGGTTTAAACCCCTGTGCTGCTGAACTGCTGACCTGAACATTAGCCATTCGAATGCATGGGACAGGTGAGCTCCCATTGTTAGCCCAGCTCCTGCTAACTTAGCAGTTCAAAAACATGCAAATGTGAGTAGATAAATAGGTACTGCTTTGGCAGGAAAGGCATAAGATGCTCCAAGCAGTCATGCCAGTCACATGACCAGGAGGTAACAACACAGGCTCCTTGGCTTGGCAAGGGAAACGAGCGCCTCCCTCAAGAGCCAGAGATGAACACCACCTCTAAAACCGGAAATGAAAGGAGAAGCCTCTGCCTTTCTTTGTGTTTGTGTGTCTCATTGTATGGTAACAAGACATGGAACATTTGTCGGTATATGTTTACAATGTAATCCTCTCTGAGTCACCACGGGGAGAAGGGCAGGATATAAATAAATTGTTATCATCATCCTCATCATCACCATCACCATCATCATTTTAATGTGACATACTCTTTGACCATCCACTCTCTGCAATATTAGAAGCTATTCAAGGCACAAAGTAGTATTCATAGAAAAACACACTGCCCTTTTGAAATATAATTTCTTTCTTTCTTTATTTACAGTATTTATATCCCACCCTTCTCACCCCGCAGGGGACTCAGGGCGGATTGCAATGTACATATACATGACAAACATTCAATGCCATAGACACACAACATATATAGACAGAAACACAGAGGCTATTTAACATTGCAGCTTCATTAGGGTGTTCTGGTCACCAGGGGAGCTGTCGCTTCACCGTCCATTTGTGACACTGATGGAGTACTTCCTCATTCTTTGCATGCTTGCTGGAGATTTTTATGGCATCATAAATAAGTTAAATTAGCCTCCCTGCATAAGCGGTACCTAAATTTCCTACTTGACAGATGCAAATGTCTTTTGGGCTGCAAAGGTTGACAGTGAGCCACACAATGGTCGAAAACCCACTCCGACCCGGCCTGGTTTGAACTCATGACCTTTCGGTCAGTAGTGATTTAATGCAGCTGACTCCTAGCCAGCTGCGCCACAATCCCTGAATACAATATTTACCCAATCAGGAAAGGGAACCAACAGCTGAATCTAGAAATAATTTGAACTGTACTATTTTAAAATGTGAAACAGCCTTTTCAAAAGGTAAAGTTTTCCCCTGACATTAAGTCTAGTCATGTCCGACTCTGGGGGGTGGTGCTCATCTCCATTTCTAAGCCGAAGAGCTGGTGTTGTCATATACACCTCCAAGGTCATGTGGTCAGCATGACTGCATGGAACGCTGTTACCTTCCTGCAGAAACGGTACCTATTGATCTACTCTCATTTGCATGTTTTCGAACTGCTAGGTTGGCGGGAGCTCACCCCCGCTCCCTGGATTTGAACTGCCAACAGCCTTCTAGTTCATACAAAAAACTATATTTACATTTATTGCAATTATGTTATAATTCCAACTTTTTATATTCAACAGCATCTGTGTTATGGTTCAGTCTGGGTCTCAGTTTTCTGAACCTGAGTTTCCTCAGGACGAGGAGGATGATGGGTTACAGATTTCTGAACATGTTTCGATCAGTGAGTCTAATGAGGCAGACAGTATTGATTCTGAAGAAGACACGGCATTTCTATTCCCTAGAGAAAAGAATGTGTTTTCAGAAAACGATAGTGAAACTTTGGAGCTCCAGGTGGAGGCTCCTTCTCGGTTCCCAGGGTGACAAGGCCCGGCTGGGTGAAGATAATGAGCTAACCGGCCTTGAAGATAGTAGTGGAGATTTGATTAGAGAGGACCGGTTGCAATTAAGAGTTCGAAGAAGCGCATGCCTTGTCAACAAGCGTGAAGCTAGAGGTCAACGTAATGCTTTTATGTTAGGGAAACTTATTTAATGATTTGGTCGAAGGGCATTATCTGTCAGTCCAATGTTGCTCTTACCCTGTTAACTTCTGTGGAATTACCTTGGCTTTTGCGGAAAGCTTCTGGCTCTTTGGGACTTTGATTTTGATCCTGTTTTGGAGACTTTGTCTTGTTGCCATGGACTTTTGCTTAACCAATGTTAAAGGACTATGATACATGTTATTTGCCTTTGGAACCTGGGAATTTTGTCTTTGCATTTAAGACTCTGTTTTGCTCATTAAACTTTACTTCTTTATTTCCCTGTTTTGATTTTGCTTTTCCCCAATAAACTACAAAACCTACAGCCTTGGTGTGTGGTGGTGTCTTTGGCAAAGTGAATCTATCCTGAGTTGCGACAATCTGAATGTTGTCTATTACACTGAAACGCTCTTCTAAATGAAGAGGATTTCAGTGTGATAGACAACATTGGACCAGGCTGAGCTAGCTGCATTAAATCACTACTGACTGAGAGGTCATGAGTTCGAAGCCAGCCTGGGTCGGAGTGAGCTTCCGGCGATTAGTCTAGCTTGCTGACGACCTTTGCAGCCCGAAAAATAGTTGCATCTGTCAAGTAGGAAATTTAGGTACTGTTTTATGCAGGGAGGATAATTTAACTAATTGACGATGTCATAAAACCTTCCAGCTGTGTGCAGAAGAATGAGGAAGTACTCCATCAAAGGACTCAGTGTCGCAAATGGATGGTGAATCGAGCTGGAATCAAGCATACCCTTATGAAGCCGGAATACCTGGAATGTTAAATTGCCTTTGTGTCTGTCTATATATGTTGTATGTCTGAATGGCATGAATGTTTGTCATGTATATGTGCATTGTAATCCGCCCTGAGTCCCCTGTGGGGTGAGAAGAGCGGAATATAAATACTGTAAATAAAATAATTAATTAATAAATGATGGTATGGATCAGCCCATTCCAAATTGGAAATAAAAACTATACACCCAAAATGCTAATTTAGATTTTTTAAAAATCTTCCTTCACTCTTTTAGAATCAAGGAGAAAAAGGAGGTCAATTTATCCGAGTGTCCATCTTGATTTAAATGCTGGATTAAGTGGAAAAAGAAACATAGGTATCCCAATTAATTCAACCACAACCAATGTTCCCTTCTCCCGGGATTTTCTAGTAAGCTTTAAGAAGACTCTAACAGCTCAGTACTTTCCCCATTCAAGAGAGAATTACAAACTTGCATGTGGAGTAATAAATTAAGATTGGTACACTTGACAGGTGCAGTATACTTACAAGATACTGCTGCTATTAGTGAATTATATTTCCCCCCCAAACACCAGATCAGAACTATTTTTGGGATTTAGAAGGCAGATATTTCAGGGGAGTTTTCCTGACATACCTATGATTGATATTCCCAAAGAGGGCAGCCTTCAAGTTGCCCAAGTATGACAAAGCTTCCCCAAAGACGAGCAAGAAATTATATATGTGGAACTGAATACAAGCCTGGTCAATCTTATATATTCCTTCCTTCTTTTCTGCATTTTTCCAATCTCATGGCTTCTGCCATAGATTTTAAGAAAATAGCACCTAAGCTTTATGCAATTCATCTCTGACATTCAAATGGTACATTGAGGGTGGCATAAATGAACTAAAAAACAAGTGTGTTGGCTTCTCTTTCATTTATATCTGTTATAAGCTGCAGTAAATAAGCCAAGCAGTTTCGAAAACAAGTCCCTATAGCATGTCACAGGATTCTGAATGACAGAATGTCATGGAACTCCACATGCAGAGACTTTCTCAGAGGATATCGGTATCAAGACAGTTTGTGAAACCTCATAAAACAACAACTTGCCCACACTGTACCACATATCAAACTCTTATTTGTGAGTGATTTATTCCACCAAACCATGCTTTCCATTTATTTCCAGTTATTTTCTTTTACAGTTCGAAGTAAAAGAAATACAATTGTTCTGGAAGAAAGACAATTTCACAACAATTATCTTTGATGATATATCTGTATCTGTAAAGTGTGTCTACACTGCAGAGTTCATGCATTTTAACTACTATGATTGAAGGCTGTGGAATCTGGTTAGATGGCAGAACTCTTTTGGCAGATAAGGCTAAAGACCATGTAAAACTACCACTCCCATGATTCCATAGCAATGAACCATAACAGTTAAAGCGGTGTCAAACTGTTTTGATTCTAATTCTACAATGTAGATGCAGCTTTGTTGGAAATAGCAACCTTCTCCAAGCCTCCTATACTAGTTATTTGTTATATATATAATAGAGATTGCTTACTATATTGTATGTATATATTGGTATGCAGCATTTCCCTTAACTCTATGTTGTTTGAGGTTGTGGGAGGGACTACAGACCATATGAGCAGATTTGGGACTATTCAGACCTAGACTCTATTTTAGAAGTTCAATATAGTATAGTAGTCAGCATGCATTAGAAGTTAGTTGAGTACAGTATGCATCAGAAGTGAGTGTTAGCTTGGGAGTGATCCTGGACTCATAGCTGGGCCTGGAACCCCAGGTTTCAGCGGTGGCCGGGAGAGCTTTTGCACAACTAAAACTTGTGCACAAGTTGCGCCCTTGGGAAGTCTGATCTGGCCACAGTGGTCCACACTCTTGTTACATCCCAAATAGACTACTGTAACGCACTCTACGTGGGGTTGCCCTTGAAGACTGTTCGGAAACTTCAACTGCTCCAGCGAGCGGCAGCCAAACTGCTCACCGGAGCGACATACAGGGAGCACACCACCCTCCTGCTGTGTCAGCTCCACTGGCTGCTGGTTCAGTTCCGAGCACAATTCAAGGTGCTGGTTTTGACCTACAAAACCCTATATGGTTCTGGTCCAGTGTATCTGTCCGAACGTATCTCCCTCTATGTCCCACCCTGGAATTTGAGATCATCTGGGGGGGCTGCTCTCGACCCCACCGCTATCACAAGTGAGGTTGGTGGGGACGAGGAGCAGGGCCTTCTCAGTGGTGGCCCCTCACCTGTGGAACTCACTCTTGGGGGAAATTAGGGCATCGACATCCCTCCTCTCCTTCAGGAGGAAGGTAAAGACGTGGTTGTGGGACCAGGCCTTTGGGCAATCTGACAACTAGATAAGGACAACCAGACGGATAGGACTGACAGGACTAACAATTGTGGAATTGGAATTTGAACTATGAGATAGTGAACACTGACCGTCAATGAGGAGAAAGTGGTTTGTATTGGTTTTATTGGTTTTATGGTTGTAATGCAAGAATTGTTGTTTACTGTTAATTGATGTTATTTTGTCTTATTGCTGTTATGTGATGTGGGCATCGAATTGTGCCTTGCTTTTGTAAGCCGCCCTGAGTCCCCTTCGGGGTGAGAAGGGCGGGGTAGAAGTAACCGAAATAAATAAATAATAAATATGCAACAGCGAAGAGACTGAAACTTTCGCAACTCAGGATAGATTCACCTTGCTCAGAACAACCCCACACACCAAGGCTGTAGGTTTTGTAGTTTATTGAAGAAAAACAAAATCATAAATGTAGAAATAAGATTGCAAAAGTTCAATAGCCAAAATAGAGTCTCAATTGCAAAGGCACAGTTTCCAAGGTCCAAAGGCAAATAACATGAAGTATTATCCACACGTATTGGTCAAACAAGAATGCATGGCAGCATGACAGAGTCCCCAGAAACCAAGATCAAAACCAAAATACCAAAGAGCCAAAAGCTTTCCCCAAAAGCCAAGGCAATTTCAGAGAAGTTAAAAGGGTGTAAGCAAAGTTGCACTGACAAAGGATTGACTTCAATCAGATAGTTAAATATGCTTTCCCAGCATGAAAGCATTACGTTGACCTTGAACTTCCTGTTTGTTAGCATGTCGAGCACTTTGGCGTACCCTTAATTGCAAACGGTCCTCCCTAAGCAAATCCCCATCACCTTCAAGGTGGAATAACTCATTATCCTGGGACTGGCCAGCCTGGGAATCGACAGGCACTGAGCTCACAGATGGAGCGGTCGACTCCTCCACCTGTAGCTGTGAAGTTTCACTCAAATCATGACCATCATCTAAAACAATATTCCTTTCTCTGGGAAAGAGAAATGCTGTCTCGTGTTCAGTATCAACACTGTCTGAATTAACAACAGGGGCATGTTCAGAAATCTGTAACCCATCATCCTCCTCGTCCTGAGGAAACTCAGGTTCAGAAAGCTCAGGCTCAGACTGAGCTACAACAGAAACAGAATACTTAAAGAACAGACTGTTTAAACTTTGAACCAATAAGCAATGCACCTGCATGTTGAATACATGAAGTTTTGTAAGTAAAACAACTTATTTTTTGATCTCTTGAGAGCATGATTTAAAAGCATTATATTTATAATATATTATAATAAATTAAAAGCAATATATAATATATTTTAAACTATAAGGGAAAACACAGGAAGATTTACAAAACAAACAGAATGAAAACTCTTTGAAGAATATCTAAAAAAAAGAATTAAAAGACGAATAAGGTACAATACGAAAGAAAGTGAAGATATAAGATAGATAAAATAAAAATCAAGGGAAAGAAGAAAAATGGACGCTACTCTCTATAAAAAGAGAGAACAGTTAACATTAAATATAGAACCGCTAAGAACAAGAATAGGAGTCAAACCTACATACTGGTTTTTTTCTGTTTTCTTTTCTTTTTTTCTTCCTCGTTTTTCTCCTACTTTACTATTTGCACATTGTTCCTCCACTCTCTATGTAAAGAAAACTTTTTCTATATATTTCTTTCCTTCATTTTTATTTTTTATTTTCTTTCTTTTAAAATCAATAAAAATTATCTGAAAACAGCAATATTTTTATGGGAGAGTAGATGTTTCCTTTTTTTTTTCCTTTTGTGCAACTGAAACAACTCTTCTTAAGATCTTCTTAAGATCTTCTATATCAGTGGTTCTCAACCTGGGGTCCCCAGATGTTTTTGGTCTACAACTCCCAGAAATCCCAGCTAGTTTACCAGCTGTTAGGATTTCTGGGAGTTGTAGGCCAAAAACATCTGGGGACCCCAGGTTGAGAGCCACTGTTCTATATATTTTATGCATTGGCATATCTTTGATCCGAACAGTTCAAAGAGATAAACGGGTTTATCAGTCTAACAACTGAGCAACCTTAATTGCCTTGCATGAATACTAGTGGATATTTACCACTAAGGAGAAGATCAACTCAAGTGAGTTTTTAACTTTTCTCAGGAAGATCATACTTTACAAAAAAAGTTATGATTATTCCAAATAGTGTGAATGCCAATTGATCTCCAAAAAAAGGGTCACACTTCCAAATTGCTATGGAGATTCCGGTTTTCCAAAATGTTATGATCTCTAACAAGGTCATGTATTTCCAAAAGTCTTCCTGTTCTTATACAAATAAAATCATAGAATATATTTTTATGGAACATAGACTATTTAGTCTATGTTCCCTAGACTAGGCAAAAGGAGGCAAAGAGACAGGCTTTACTGGATGAATTCATGAAGTAGCTATTAGCTACTTCCCAGCAGGCACGCATTTAGAAATAGATATATTTTACCCAAATCGATACTACCTACAACAGTCTACACAACAGATTGTTTGTTTTCTATCTCCACATTTGTTTCCATTAGAACAAAAGGCAGAAGGTTACGATTAATGGTTCCAATTACGGTTGGAATTGAGTCTTGAGATCAAAATATTACTTATATAAAATGCCTTCCAAATATTGGAGAGTACAAAGTTAAGATGTTATGCCCATATGAATTATAAGACGGTATTGCAGGCTACACCATAAGCAGCACATAGATAGACAGCAATATCTGAGAAAAAGTGCCAAAATGAAGGTATTTCGAATATGAATGTATATAATGATGGCCAGATTTGATGCCTTTTTCGTTAAGGCTTTGGCACGGGAATAGAAGGGTAATACTTATTGTTTAATCGGATAGATCTTGACAGCTATTTGAAATGAGTGCATTTTTCTTCTCTTTCAGAAATTGCTGGTAATGCATACTAGGCCTATTTTGAATAGATGCCACCCTGATGAATACAAAAAGGCTCATTTACTATGACATTCTCCGGAGAACAGCCTTTTCAAAGTTGAGAACCTTTTGCTACCAACGTGGAACTTTTACAGTCTCAAATTTCAAGCAATACAACGCATCTCAAGAGACAGGCGTTGAGACCAATGGGTTTTATGCTCTGAGTCCACAGACTTGCTGTAGGGCAAGCTGTCAATATGGAAAACATGGAAGAGCTTACAGAACCAGAAGGATTATCCTCCTGTTAAAAAACAGCAGTAAGAGAAAGCCCCAGGGATGTTATGATCATGAGCTAATTGTTGGTAGAAGGACTTCGGAAACACTTGCTTGAGCTCAACTCTGTTACCTGCAGCCTAAATGGTGTGATGCCCTGGTTAAATATAGGGCTGGTGCACAAAGACAAGAAGCCGATTTAATCTCTTATAAATACTGCGAGATCAACGTCTGCCATTTTATCACTTGAAATGTGTAAATTATGGTGCTGGGGTGGTAGACAGTAGAATGACTCACAGTTTAAGAACACATAAGAATATCCACTCTATATCTCCAATTTGTTTTGGGCAAAGAGCTATGTGTCTATATTAATTACTAGCCATCCCCTGCCACACATTGCTGCGGCCCAGTCTGGGGATCTGGAAAATAATAAGACGGTGTTGATTTCTAATATATGTAATGTCTTTATGCTTGTGGGTAAACAGTACTTCTTCCTGTTTCTTTGTCACTGTTGATGTGGAGATTGTCTGGTTTGCCTACTCTGGAACATGCAACCAGGCATGTAGTCGGGGGGGGGGCTTGGGGGGGCTTCAGCCCCCCCCCCCCCAAATTCTCATGGTAGATTGTCTGGTTTGCCTACTCTGGAACATGCAACCAGGCATGTAGTCGGGGGGGGGGGCTTGGGGGGGCTTCAGCCCCCCCCCCCAAATTCTCATGGTAGTCCGCGAGAAAGCCTTAAAGGTAAAGGTAGTCCCCTGACATTACGTCCAGTCATGTCTGACTCTGGGATGTGGTGCTCATCTCCATTTCTAAGTCGAAGAGCCAGCGTTGTCCGTAGACACCTCCAAGGTCATGTGGCCGGCATGACTGCATGGAGCGCCATTACCTTCCCGCCGGAGCGGTACCTATTGATCTACTCACATTTGCATGTTTTCGAACTGCTAGGTTGGCAGAAGCTAGGGCTGACAGCGGAAGCTCACGCCGCTCCCCGGAATCGAACCTGCGACCTTTCGATCAACAAGCTCAGCAGCTCAGTGCTTTAACCCACTCCGCCACCGGAGAAAGCCTTACTGGTACATTATTTAAACTGTTATATTATTCATATCATCAATATATCCCATATAAATTGGGGTATTGGGGTAACGATACAAAAGGTTTGCTAGGGTAGACCCTCTTTCACTCAGACTCAGCCCCCTCTTTGTCAGGAGGGTTTTGATTACATTTTCTTGCCCTGGTGAAGGGAGTAGGACTGGATGGCCTTAAGTATTTTCTGTTGGTCATGGGGGTTCTGTGTGTTAAGTATGCCCCAATTCTGCCATTGGTCGCGTTCAGAATGCTCTTTGATTGTAGGTGAACTATTAATCCCAGCAAGCACAACTCCCAAATATCAAGGTCTATTTCCACCAAACTCTATCTGTGTTCATATATGGGCATTCATGCCAAGTTTGGTCCAGATCCACAGTGCTCTCTGGATGTAGGTGAAAGACAACTCCCAAACTCAAGGTCAATGCCCACCAAACCCTTCTAGTGTTTTCTGTTGGTCATGAGAGTCCTGTGTGCCATGTTTGGTTTAATTCCATCATTGATGGAGTTCAGTATGCTCTTTGATTGTAGGTGTACTATAAATCCCAGCAACTACAACTCCCAAATGACAAAATCACATTTTTTGAGTGATGGTTGCTCCTTGAGTTAGTATTTGTCTTGTTGCCAAATTTGGCAGCAATTCATCCAGTGGTTTTTGAGTTAGGTTAATTCCACAAACGAACATTACATTTTTATTTATATAGATGTTCACTTACAGTGATGGGACAGAACACAGGCATACCACATTTCTTGAATCGGTCACTTTGGGGATATTAGCAAGGATCCATATTGTAAGACAATAGTTACTGTAGTCCTGACCAAAGGTAATAACAGCATGAAAATAGGTTATGGAAATCTTTTGGCACTGGTTGGCTAATTTCTGATGGTAAAAAGTTTCTATCTCTGCTTGTCAAATAGACCAAATAACATCTTTCCTGCATGCCTTCATCATCCTCATCTGCATTTGACTCACTGCATAGAAACCGGCTCCAAAAGTGTAACAGAGGGACTGCTTAAATATATTCAGATCTGAGACATGCTATTCAAATAAGCCCAGATTTACTCTGAGCCAGAATTCGGAGCAGACATACACAATATGTAATTTGCCAAGTGAAAAGCAGCACATTTAGTAGGCAAACCGTGTGCCTGATATGCTCATAAACGCTATTCAATCTCTTTGCAATTTCATCTTTGTTATTTTTTTTTCCTATTACTGATGCATATAAATACATATATGGGTTGCTGTGAGTTTTCTGGACTGTATGGTCTTGTTCCAGAAGCATTCTCTCCTGACATTTCACCCACATCTATGGAAGGCATCCTCAGAGGTTGTGAGGTCTGCCATAGATGTGGGGGAATCTGAGGATGCTTGCCATAGATGTTGGTGAAACGTCAGGAGAGAATGCTTCTGGAACATGGCCACACAGCTTGGAAACCAGACAACAGTAAAGTGATTCCAGCCATGAAAGCCTTTGACAATATGTATATGCTTTCTGATAGAAAGCCCACAGTTTGGATTCACCTGCAATTATCCTGCTTCTACTTTAGAGCAAATAATATTAGCAAAAAATGGGGCAAGGGGGAGAGACAAGCTTTCCAAATCTCCAGACTTTGATCTCAAGACTTCTAAATCATATTGAAACATATTGGTACCATTGGCACATCTATTCTATCTAACAGGTATCAACTGGAGATCCATCTATGCTGATAACAATTAACTTTCTATCTTTCAAGTCATTCTACAGAATCATCCGTGTACGTTTATCAATCAGTAATATTGTCAGTAATATTGATAATATTGACAAAATAGTGTATTAGCCTTCTGTTGAATGCCATCTCCAACCAAGCACGACATTTTATGTTTCCATCCTGGGTTTCAAAGGAAAACATGAGCATTTATCTGCAGCTAAGGTAAAGGTTTTCCCTTGACATTAGATCTAGTCATATTCAACTCGGGGTGGTGGTGCTCATCTTAATTTCTAAGCCAAAGAGCCCACGTTGTCCGTAGACACCTCCTAAATCATGTGGCCAGCATGACTGCATGGGGCGCTGCCACCTTTCCACCAAGGCGGTACCTATTGATCTACTCACATTTGCATGTTTTCAAACTGTTAGGTTGGCAGAAGCTGGGGCTAACAGCGGGAGCTCACCCCGCTTCCTGGATTTGAACCGATGACCTTTTGGTCAGCAAATTCAGCAGCTCAGTGGTTTAACCCACTGCGCCACCAGAGTCTCCACAGCTATAGTAGTTTTAGTTAGATGCTCATATTTTCCTATATATGAGGGTTATCCAGAAAGTAAGGTTACAAGGCATGTAACTCTTGCGGAGAATTTTCTCGGGCAAGTCAGCATCACTGCCGAGTAGTGGGAGGCCACTGGAAGCAAATGAGCAGTGCCAGGTATTAGTAGCTCATCCACTGCCGTCGTGGTGAAGGTTAGAGATGCACATCCCCATTCCATTTCCCTCCAAGTGCAAAGTTTGTGCTGTAGTACGCTATCTAAATGCTAAGGGCATGAACACCACTGCAATTCATCGTGAAATCGGTTCAGTTTATGGAGAGGACTTAATGTCAAAACAGCATGTTACAAAATGGAATATATTGTGAGATCATGAAGAAAGTTCGCAGCCATCCAAAACAAATGCTGACGGCAGGAGTCTGTCCCCTTCATGACAACGCATGTCCGCACACAACTCACGCAACACAAGAATTGCGGACTTCATTTGGATGGGATGTTTTAAGCTACCCCTCTCACAGCCCCAATCTCCAATACAGTGACTATCATCTGTTCACTAAATTGAACAGATGATAGTCACTTAGTGGAAAACAATTTTCCGATGACGACGAGGTGAAAATCGAAGTGACGAAGTGGCTGAAAAAGGCGGAGGGAAACTTCTATGACACAGGCATCAAAAACTTGTCTCACAGATGACAAAATGTATTGAACTAAATGGTGATCATGTGGAAAAATAATGCAATATTTATGCTACAATCCATGTAAGTTTTATTAAAATACACTGTATATACTCAAGTATAAGCCTAGTTTTTCAGCCCTTTTTTTAGGCTGAAAAAGCTCCCCTCGGCTTATGCTCAAGTCAGGATTATTATTATTATTATTATTATTATTATTATTACATTTATAGGTTAACTTTATTATTTTATTATTATCACATTTATTATTTTACTCTCTTTATTATTATTGGAAGGATACGTAAACACATGTACATCGAAGAAGGTTAGAATAATGGTTTTAGTCAGAGTTGGGACAGTCTGATCTTACAGTCTGATGTAAATATTAATAAAAATTTAACCTACTGATGCTTCAATTAATATAATTTTATTGGTATCTATTTTTATTTTGAAATTGACCAGTAGCTGCTGCGTTTCCCACCCTCGGCTTATACTTGAATCAATACGTTTTCCCAGTTTTTAGTGGTAAAATTAGGTGTCTTGGCTTATATTCGGGTTGGCTTATACTCGAGTATATACGGTATTCATTCTTTGTATTTTTTAAAAAAATCTTATAACCTACTTTCCGGATAACCCTCATATATAGATAGGTCAACCCAGGTTTGAGAGTTTGATAGTTTTAACAAAATTTCTAGACTTATACATGATTATATAGGGTAACTCTCTATTTACTTTTCAAACAGATATAACCATCTTTGGAAAGGTGTATGTTTGTGTATGTTTGACCTTATTACTTGCTCTAGAAGAAACAAACTGAATTTAACATAGCATTTTGATAATACCGTATACTAGCTTCCTAAACTCACATTGCTGGTCCATGAATGGGTCACAAAGAGTCGGAAATGACTGAATGACAAACTCGCAAGCTTTCTAATCAGAAAAATATGGTAAAAAGAGCAAGAAAGAGAAGGAAAGTAATTGTGGTTTTTAATTTCAAGCTAAACTTTATTGAGCACATCCAAACTAATTAAACAGAACAGAGTCACATATTTTTCCTTTTCTTTCCAATTTTATTTTGGAAATTTATACATGTTTTCTGACAGCTTCTAATATGATCAGAGACTTTTTATACCAGCTCGCTAGATTGGTTAATTGGTCGCAAATGAATACAGATGCTGTAGGCTCTAGTTCAGAGGATGAAATTGGCAGACCCACCTCTGTGTATTCCTTGCCTTAAAACCATCTAAAATTCATGGGGTCACCATAAGTCAACAAGCGACCCAAAGGCACATACATGCACATACATCCTAATAATAACAGTAGAACCACTTCCGAACAAGCTGATATGGAATTTCATATTTAAATATTATATTTGTAACCCACTGTAGCTTCTATACAGTTAATTGGCAAATTGAACTCTAATCTTAGTAGGTTTGGCGTTATTCCACTGAGGTTCTTCCACATTTTTTCTACATAAGGACTTGGAACCATTAAACTAACAGGAATAAACACGAGTCAACAATTGCCACTTCAGGAGTTTTCTTTGTTGAGTAGCTATAAATACTAGGGCTGGGCAACCACGGAAAAATTTGTTTCTAAAATCGATTCGTTTTTTGGGGGGTTTTGCGTTTCGATTTTTAAAAGAATTCCGAAATTTTTCTTTTAAAAAGTTCGATATTTACGAAATTTCGTAAATTACAAAACAATACGAAACAATTACGAAACAATTACGAATCGATTCGTTAATGGCGGATGCGACCGCGCAATACGCTAAAAAACCTCCAAATGGGACAGGGGGAACTTCTGAAGCTTCCCTCTCCCTCTGTTGTTGACTGTTGGTGTGATATTTATAATTTTTTTTCACTGATTAAACAAACAACAACTATAAAACTTGCCCCAGACATGCGGAAATAATAGCGAAACGATTTCAAAACGATAACAAAACGAATACAAAATGGATTCGAAACAATTACAAAATGAATTTAAAAATTCGTTTCGTTTTTTAATTGCTCCTGAATGGTTCGTTATCGCTTCGTTATAAAAAAAATAACGAATTTTTAACGAATTACGAAACGAAACCGCCCAGCCCTAATAAATACCACTCATTTCTTTAATTTGTGCAAAGCAAAGCAGAAATACATATTTTGCAAGTGATACACCATCTAATCACTTCCAATAGTGTAAATATTTCTTCACAAACACCACACCTTGTATTTACGCAGAAAACTAAAAGGCACACTCAAGCAACAGCAGCAATTACATTTGATATCAAAACCTATTCTTATGTGAATGGTGTAAAACTAGAGCTACAGCATTCACAAATGGTTAGGGAACAATATTTCTGTATAGCTTTACACTGCATATATGTTCTCTAATTCCAGAATCCAAAAGGTGACTTGAAGGCACATACAAAGTCTGGATACAACGTAACGGTCCATCTCATAATGTGTGTTTGTGGGTGATTTCAAGTCATATGCTTATTTCCATCAATCCCATGAACTTCAAAGTGTTTTCTTGAGCATGGACTACTCAGAGGTGATTTTGCCTGTTAATTCCTCTAAAATATAACTCACACCTCCTCTAGTAACTGGCTGTCTCTCATCCAGTCTCTTCTGCTATGTTTTTTAGTGTGCTCGTTGGCCTGATATGTGTATTGTGTCCAAATTTGGTGTCAATTCGTCCAGTGGTTTTTGAGTTATGTTAATCCCACAAACGAACATAACATTTATGCCACTAGGTTCTTGTGGGTTTTTTCGGGCTATAGGGCCATGTTCTAGAGGCATTTCTCCTGATGTTTCGCCTGCATCTATGGCAAGCATCCTCAGAGGTAGTGAGGTCTGTTGGAAGTAGGACAATGGGTTTATATATCTGTGGAATGGCTGGGGTGGGGCAAAGAGCTCTTCTCTGCTAGAGCTAGGTGTGAATGTTTCAACTGACCACCTTCATTAGCATTTGAAGGCCTGCCTGAGCCTGGGAAAATCTTTCGTTTAGAGGTGTTAAGATGTGCCTGGTTGTTTCCTCTCTGCTGTTTTGTTGTTGTAATTTTAGAGTTTTTCAATACTGGTAGCCAGTTTTTATTCATTTTCATGGTCTCTTCCTTTCTGTTGAAATTGTCCACATGCTTGTGGATTTCAGTGGCTTCTCTATGTAGTCTGACATGGTGGTTGTTGGAGTGGTCCAGCATTTCTGCGTTCTCAAATAATATGCTGTGTCCAGGCTGGTTCATCAGGTGCTCTGCTATGGCTGACGTCTCTGGTTGAAGTAGTCTGCAGTGCCTTTCATGTTCCTTGATTCGTGTTTGGGCAATGCTGCGTTTGGTGGTCCCTATGTAGACTTGTCCACAGTTGCATGGTACACGGTAGACTCCTGCAGAAGTGAGAGGATCCTTCTTGTCCTTTGCTGAACGTAGCATTTGTTGGATTTTCTTGGTGGGTTTGTAGATTGTTTGTATGTTGTGTTTCCTCATCAGCTTCCCTATGCGGTCAGTGGTTCCCTTGATGTATGGCAGGAACACTTTTCCTCTGGGTGGATCTTCAGCTTTACTCTCGTGGCTTGTTCTTGGTCTTGCAGCTCTTCTGATGTCTGAGGTGGAGTATCCATTGGCCTGTAGAGCCCAGTTGAGGTGGTTCAGTTCATCTTGGAGGAGGTGGGGTTCGCAGATTCTTTTGGCACGGTCTGCCAAGGCTTTAATGGTGCTTCTTTTTTGACTCGGAGGAAGGCAAAGGCAGCCCTTTCTGAACAAATATTACCAAGAAAACCGAGGAACAGGCTGACCTTCGGCTGCCATAGCAACAATCCAAACAGTTTTATTAACTGAAATTCACAACAGACGCGAGATAATTATTTGCATGGAGTTCCCGGGCTCTGGTTGAGAAGAGTTAAAAAAAAATACCTTGAAATTTACTCTTCAACCTAAATCCCATCTGAATCGCTCTGACTTCAGTGCATCTGCTGTTGTTTTTCTGTTGCTATGTATCTTGCACATTCATAGCTGGCAAGCTGCAAGACAAATATAGTGGCATTCTTCAGATATTTGTGGTTTGGCATGTGGTGGTCACACCCTGCTTAACCTAGTATAAATGATCAAGGAGGATTCCTATCTTTTTTCAGCAAGAAGGAAGCCCTCTTCTACCCTATCCTTTCATCACAGAGACCTGATGAATTGAGTCCTCCCCCCCCCCCCCATAGCCATAGTTTAGAAGACTGAATTCGTACAAGATTCACTTAGGCACTAAGAAGAGTAAGAAATCTATACACATAATAAAAATGAAAATATGTATGTGTGTATGTGGCTTAGACGGACAAGCTCTTGCCTACACAAACAGCTATAGATCCACTACTTAGGAGACACCAGTGGCCCTCCCGCCAATGACATTGCCTGTTATAGCAATGAACATGTACATACAAGAGCCCTGTCAATGTCCTCCACAAACACCATACTGCCCACTATCCAAATGAAGACTTTCATACGGGGACAATTTCATCCTAGATTGTATGTGTTTCCTCCACCACAGGCATCCCACTGTGCCTGACTCTCTCCATTTGTGTGGAATTTGCATGACCCCACCCACTGCCTATACCACAAGCCTTTCCTATTCTTTCCTAAGGCACACAAAGAAATTGATCAGCAACTGAACATACTATTCTTTCCTAAGGCACACAAAGGAATTGATCAGCAACTGAACATACTAGAGAGGTTTGGGGAGAATTCACCATGATTTATAGGAGTTGTAGATATTGGGATGTATAGTTCTGCAATCTAAGAGCACTCTGAACTCCACCAACAATGGAGGGGGAACTAACTTGGCACACAGAAGTCCCCTGACCAACAACAAATACTGGAGGTCTTTGGAGGAATTTATAGGAGTTGTAGTTCACCTATATCCAGAGAGCATTGTGAATCTAAACAATGATGGAGCTAGACCAAACTTGGATGCATACGCGATATACCCAAATTTGAATACTGGTGGGTTTTGAGAGGGGTTGCCCTTGACATTTTGGAGTTGCAGGTACTAGGATGTATAGTTCACCTGCCATCAAGGAGCATTCCGAACTCCATGAAAGATGGAATTGAACCAAACTTGGCACACAGAGCCCCCATAACCAACAAAAAATAATGAAGGCCTTTGGGGGAAATTCACCTTGATTTGGAGGATCAAGGGGGATCAAGTATGGTCCAGACCAATGGATCTGACCAAACTTGGTACACATACCAGATATAATGAAATTTGACTACTGGAGGGGTTTAGGAGAACTGACCTTCCTTTCTGGGAGTTGTAGTTCACTCACAACCAGAGAAACTTTGATCTCCACCGATGATGGGCCTGGACCAAACTTGGCACACAGAACACCCATGACCAACTCAACCTATTGGATGGATTTGAGGGAACTGACTCACCATAGTGGGAGTTGTAGTTTGCCCTACAGCCAGAGAGCACACTGAATCCCTCCGATTATGCATCAACAAACAAGCAAACTTGCCCAACATAACAAACTTTAAGTACTGATGGAGTTCCTTGGGATGCGAGTTGTAGTTCACCCACAACCTTACGCATTTTGTTCAATTAAAAATTGACTTTTTCAAATAACCCAGGTACCCAAGCTAGTACTTGAATAATTCTGAAATGAAAAACAACTTTCAAGTCATTATAAGAACAGCTTTCACTAATCTGTGTATGTATGTCCTCTAGTCGCCTGCTCATTTATGGCATCCCCATGGATTTGATAGGTTTTTCTTAGGCAAAGAATGATCAGAAGTGGTTTTCTTAGTTTCGTCCTCTCAAATATAGCCTACAGCACCTGGCTTTCATTATCACTCTCCAATCCCAAGTAATAACCAGTACCGACCCTATTTAGTTTCCAAGATACATTGAGATCTGGTGCCTTAGTTTAGGATAATTATCATCTTCCTAATGTAGTGCTTTCCAAATGTTTTGGAGTACAACACCCACCTGCTCCAGCCAGCATACACAATAGTCAGGGATGGTGGGATTTGGAGTCCAGGACATCAGAAGGGACCATGAACATTGAAAAAAATGTCTCATACCAAAGCATTCTCCCAACCAAAGCATTCTCTGATACCAAATGAGAGACTCCCCCCTGGGCACACAGAAGACTGGGCGACTTGGAAGGTGCTGAATAGACTACGCTCTGGCACCACGAGATGCAGAGCTAACCTCAAGAAATGGGGCCACAAAGTGGAATCCATGACATGCGAATGTGGAGAAGAGCAAACCACTGACCACCTGCTGCAATGCAACCTGAGCCCTGCCACATGCACAATGGAGGACCTTCTTGCGGCAACACCAGAGCACTCTAAGTGGCCAGATACTGGTCAAAGGACATCTAATCAACTACCAAACTCGCAAATTTTGTATTTTGTCTGTTTGTTTGTTTTGTTCTGTTAGAAATGTAATACAATTGACTGGTTGCCCTGACATGACAAATAAAATAAACTCTCCCAACGTGCTAGTTCTGTATATACAACAAGGTTTCTCTGAAAGAACATTCAACCAAACATGATCTCACCATAATCTATATTGTCCTTGGTCCCAAACAACTATTTTTCAGTTGATTTACAAATGGTATAAACTTTCCCTAAATTATGAAATTGGAAAGATGAAAGCACTAGAGAAAGAACTCCCCCTTCCAATATTCAGAAATGTGATTAATTTATCGACAGAGAAAGAAATAGGATGACCAGCATTTGCTATCAACATTTGCTGTCATTACACACGAACCCCATCTCAATATAATAGAAACCCTAGTGAATAGCTATTTTTATCCTTTTAAGTAGCTATATGGATTTTATCTACAGCAATTTGGCTAAAGGTTCTCAATGGAAAGAACGTACCTTCATGAAATGTTGATTAGATCCATAGTCCACGCCTGTACATCCAGATAATTTGAAATGGACAGTCTAAATATGATTTATTCCATGTGAATCTTTCAGCTACTGAAATTAAAAATAGCTCGTCAGGCATTTTCCATGAATTTTTCTATTTATAATCCATTATTTTGAAAACACACTCGCACGCACACATTTGGTTTGCAGTATGAAGTCATGGGCAACAGTATTTACATGTCCTTCCTGAAGCCCAACTATATTGGAGGTGTTGTATGTAAACACATTGGCTTCTCTAATTGGAAAAATATGCACCTATGTTTATATGTTGAAATATGACTCGAGAGACCAAACTTCCGCTCAGCCATGGAAACTCACATTCTCTCATCTTCAGAGTAAGACAAAATCTTGTCAAAAAACCCCCCTGTGATAGGTTCAGCTTTGGGTTGTCAAAAGTCAGAAATGACTTGAATGCCCACAACAACTGACCCCCACCCCCACCTCTGAGGATGCCTTCCATAGATGTGGGCGGAATGTCAGGAGAGAATGCTTCTGGTACATGGCCACACAGCCTGGAAAATTCACAGCAAACTGGTACATTATTACTACATGGGTGTTCAGGGAAAACACAAAAATACAGCTCAGGATATAATAATTTTTAATGCCGCCTTTGGCTGCATTCATTCAAGTCTAGAAAAATAGTGCACTTTTTACAACTGCATTAGAGTTCTGATAAGCAGATTCTGGAAGTAGGTTCAGTAACAGAGCTGTAAAAAAACTGGAAATGAAGATCAGGAGAAGGCCATGTGATTTCCAAGGCACATTACCTATCTCTATACATCTTAATGGTGTAACATTAGAAAATGTTGACCATTTCCGCTACCTTGGCAGCCACCTCTTAATGCCGTTATACAACTAACAACAAAGACAGACAGTAAATAGGCAGAGAGAAGGCTCCTCTCTTTTTCATTTCCAGAGGCTGTGCTTGACTCCGGCCATGGGGAGGTGCTATTGTTGTATTTTTCCATGCTGAGGAGCCTGTTGTCCATAGATGCCTTCCTAATCAAATTGTCTGCATGTTTTCATGGGCGCCTTTCACCTCTTCACCAAAGCGATGCCTACTGATCTACTCACATTAACTGTTTTCAAACTGCTAGGTAAGCAGAAACTAGGGCTGACGGTCGGAGCTCACCCCGACTTGTGGCTTGAACCGCCAACCTTCTGGTCAACAAGATTTACTGCAGCTGGTGGTTTAATTCGCTGTGCTAACCGCGTGTTGTGACTCAGCTTGACTCTGAGTCTGAAGCTGACCCATGTGGGCTTTGTGAGCCAGAGTTCCTACAAGATGATGATGATGAGGATGGGTTACAGATCTCTATTCATGCTTCAAACAGAGTTGACGGTGAGGCTGCAGAAGGGGAAACAGCAAGTCAGTTCTCAGGGAAAAAGAATGTCAGTGAGAATGATAACGAGGGTGAATTCCCACACGGCCAAGTGGAGATATCTTTGCCTCCTTTGCCTTCCCACGGTGATCCGGTCCAGCTGCTGGACCAAGATAAGGGGTTAGAGAGCCTTGAAGATAACGAATTAATGAGCAGGCAAGATCATCTGCAATTAAGGGTCCGGAGAAGCTCTCGCTTGGCAAGCAAGTGAGAAGTCAAGAGTGCCAAGGGTCATCACAATGCGTTCATGTCTGCAAAGGGTATTTAGCCTTCTCACTGACACACAGGCTTTGTCAGTTCAACGTGGCTCTTTCCATGCAAACTTCTATGGATTAACCTTGGCTTTAAGCAGCACGCTTCTGGCTTCTTGAGTCTGAGATATTGGGTTCTTGTGTTCAACTGTTTTTCATGGATTATTGTTTGACCATTGCTTAAAGGATTATGCTTCATGTTTTTGTCTTTAGATCTTGGGAACTGTATCTTTGCATTTAAGCCTTTTTGGAACTTTGCATTTCTTATACTATGTTTTGACTTTGCCTTTTCTTCAATAAACTACAAAATCTACAGCTTTGGCGTGGTGGTGTTTGGGAGCAAGGTGAAAACTACCCTGAGTTGCAAAACCGCTGCCCCTGACTAATCTACAAAATGAATCCAATTTCTTTGAATGCAATATTCCTGCTTCTTGGCAGGGGGTTGGACTTGATGGCCCATGAGGTCTCTTCCAACTCTTTGATTCTATGATTCTATGATTCTAAGTTGTTAAATATTATATTTGAGTTGTCTGTTAAAACAAACTCCTTATATATAGAACATAACATTTTTAACTTCGGAGTGACTAAACTCTACTTGATCCCTTTTTCCCTATCAATAACCGACAAAGAAATGTGAGCACAACATTTTAGTTGGAAGATACAATTTTCACGAAAGTTAAAGCAGGAGCATGATAACTGTTCTAAAATAATGCTATTGAGCTGAAATTTTGCTTTCAGGCCTTGCTATCAAGAAAGTAATGGAAAAGAGTTTTTTCGTCCTTTTTTAAAAAGTAAAAAAGTATGCGACTGTGCTGAGAACTATTTAAGCAGAAACATTTTCAAGCGCCTCTATTTATAACACAGACCTTGCTTGTCTGCAAACAGTCATAAGGCAACTATTAGGATTGTTTTTAAAACTGCATTACAATATAATAGCAAATAATTACAACGGTATCTAGCAGAGAGAAGCAATAAAAACAACAAATCTTCAAAAATGCCTGCACTAAAAATGCCGGGTGGACCTATATCGTCTTAAGTGTCAGCTGTAAACGCAGGCACAGAATGTGCAAAACGCCACCCCGGAGAGGCCATGAAATAACCTGTGCCCATAAGTAAAAAGACATCGCCTACTGCTGTCACCAGGTGAATACTGACATTAGTAAGTCTGTAGGAAAGCTAAGTTCCTCAATTAGGTATGTAGGAGAAAGATCTATGGCCAAGATAAACTGACAGCAGGTTGTTTAGGGCTTTAAAAGTACATTCTTTGAACTGGTCCCAAAATAAGGTTGGGGCTTCCAAAGCCAGGAAAAGTGAACACAATGGGATCTCTTCTGTGACACCTGGACAACTTACAATAACAAGGTGCTGCGGGTGTCAAGACAACTGGATATACAGTAGGAATGTGTCCTGTTAAATTATTTGTTCCTGAAGTAGAAGACAGGTAACTTAATAAATCTTCCCCTCACTGCCAGACGTCATTGAAAATGAAGCAGTTTTCAAAGATGTTTCAAAGGAAGAAGAAAGTCTCTGGCAGCAGGGCAAAGGGGATCCCACACACTGGGAAGGACAGAGAGACAAGCAAAGGTCCTTTATAGCCCAGTTTTCTCTGCCTTGAGAAAACTGGATTAGGAATAGCCTTTTAGGATTCCCCCTCTTTGTCTTGCTTCACGTATTTTCCATAACATTAGGTGCGTAGGAGGAAACAGAATGGCTATAGCAGACATGGGCAAGCTTTCTAACTGAGAACTGGCTGCTTGGTGATGGAAGGAAGGCAAAGAGAAAGAAAAGAGAGAAGGAAGGAAGGACGAAAGGGAGGAAGGGAAGGATGGAAGGAGAAAGAGGGAAAGAGAGAAGGAGGGAGGAAAGAAAAAAAGAAAGAATGAAAGAAAGAACGAAGGAATGGTGGAAGGGAAGGATGAAAGGAAGGAAGGGAAGGATAATGCAAAGAGAGAAGGAAAGAAAGACAAAAGGGAAGGGAGGGAAGGGAGGGGAGGGGGAGAGAAGGATGGAAGGTTGGGTGGAAGAGAAGGGTGGAAGGAAGGAAAGATAAGGATGGAAAGAGAGAAGGAAAGAAAGACAAAAGGGGAGGGAGGGAGGGAGGAAGGGAGGGAGGGAGGGAATGATAATGGAAAGAGAGAAGGGAAGAAAGACAAAAGGGAAGGAAGGAAGGGTGGAAGGAAGGAAGGGTGGAAGGGAAGGATGGAAGGAAGGGAATGATAATGGAAAGAGAGAAGGGAAGAAAGACAAAAGGGCAGGCAGGCAGGCAGGCAGGCAGGCAGGCAGGCAGGCAGGCAGGCAGGGAGAGAGGGAGGAAGGAAAGAAGGAAGGAAGGAAGGAAGGAAGGAAGGAAGGAAGGAAGGAAGGAAGGAGAAAGAGGGAGACAGGGAGAAAAGAGGAAAGGAAGGAAGGAAGGAATGGTGGATGGGAAGGAAGGAAGGAGAAAGAGGGAGGGAAGGGAGGGGAGGGAGGGAGGGTGGGAGGTAAAGAGGAAAGAAAGCGAGAAGGAATGAAAGATAAAAGGGAGGAAAGGAGGAAAGGACAAAAGATGGATGGATGGATAGAAGAACAGAAGGGAGGAAGGAGAAAGAGGAGGAAGGAAGAGCGAAAGGAAGGATAGGATGGTGAGAGAGAGGAGGGCCCGAGAAAAGAGCCCAAGGGGCCGCATCCGGCCCCTGGGCCTGGGTTTGCCCATACTTGGGGTATAGCCTCCCAGGATATTTTCCAAATTCCACCCACTGCTCACTCAATGACAAGGAAAAAGACAGGCAAATGAATGTTATTATTGTCAGAGACCAGGAATGTAAACTTTAAAACATTAAAATATTACAAACAGAGGGGTTTTTAAAGTGTTAACCTTAAAACCAAAGATTTGAGACATTAAAAGCAGAAAGTTCATGATATAGAGTCGACCTACATGGCTTCATATATGACCTTTATAAAATCTGTGGGTATAGATAATAAAATGAGTAAGCTAAAACATTACCCGCTGAAATCATCCACAATCTGCCTCCTTATTTTTATAGCTGCGCACAAAACTTAGCCACTCGATAAGTGATTCATGGATCCCTATCCTCTATGAGATGTTTTAGATAATATTCCACATTTCTGCCAGGGATCTGCTGAACAATAAGAGTGATAAAATCAGATTGAATATCCCTATAGAAGTGACATTGTAAAAAGACATGCCTGGAAGTTTCCACTCTCTCCATACAACATGGGCATACATGCTCATGATAGGAAATACCCGTGATGCTGAGGGCAACACATTGAATCTGGACAGGTTGAGGGATCTCCTAAATTTAGGAATGTCTATCTTTGATAAGTAATTTGCTGGAGTGAACATCATGCTGTTTTTAATTTCTGGATATCTGTCCATTTCCCACAGATGCTCTTGCAACTTCACATCCCATATACAGTGCTTAATGGTGGATTAGGAGGCTGCTGCCTTCCAGGATCCTCTTTTGGTGCCCACCCAGGAAAGTGGGAGGATGCGGGAAAGCCATAAGAGGATCAGAGACCTAAGCCTCCCTGGATCTTCACTTGACACCTGCTAGTTTCCTCCACACAAGAGTGTGATGGAAACCAAATGAAGTTTTGAAGGACAAAGTCTTGCAGGATCCTCTCATGATTCCCAGCTTGCTTAAATGATATAGGAAAAGAAGCCAGAAGATGATCAGGAAGACTTTAATAGCCTCACAACCTGCATTTTAGTAGCTAGTCCGCAACAAGACAGGTGTTGTCATCATCTCCTTTTGGAACACAGGTCACAATAATGATCTTCCTTGCTGAGCTGCTCCCCATTCTCCCAGTTCAGGGGGAGACATGAAACAGGTGAGTCATGGGACTGGGATTGATTCTTGAATGTCTCTGAGGACTGTGATGGACAAGAAAGGGGTTGTGGAGGAACATTAATCTTTTGAGGTGTTTTTTTTAAGGTTCAAAAATCCCCCCAAAGGTACCTGTGGCCATCTTTATATTCTTGTACGATATACTCCGTTGTTCATTCGTTCAGTCACTTCCGACTCTTCATGACCTCATGGACTACCCCACACCAGAGCTCCCTGTCGGCCGTCACCACCCCCAGCTCCTTCAAGGTCAAGCCAGTCACTTCAAGGATACCATCCATCCATCTTGCCCTTGGTCGGCCCTTCTTCCTTTTTCTTTCCATTTCCCCCAGCATAATTGTCTTCTCTAAGCTTTCCTGTCTTCTCATTATGAGCCAAAATACTTCATCTTTGCCTCTAATATCCTTCCCTCCAGTGAGCAATCGGGCTTTATTTCCTGAAGCATGGACTGGTTGGATCTTCTGGAGGTCCAAGGCACTCTCAGAACTTTTCTCCAACACCACAGATCAAAAGCATCTATCTTCTTTCGCTCAGCCTTCCCTATGGTCCAGCTCTCAATATACTATATACAATATACTAGTGACTGCTAATATAAAGAACTCGGTGTGTTTCCTATAGGTAAACATTTGCATATAATGCCATATTCTATTAATTTAAATAACCATGACTGAAATTATTCACACCAGCTCTGAAAGAAGGACAGCCCTAGGAAATATTTAGTTTATGGATTTTCGGATGATAGTATGCTTTTTCACATATAACACTCTGAGGAGTACATTAATTATTTTGAGTCACATTCAAGTATTGGGCTCTGTCAACAATACAACAGGGCGAGTCTTGCTATGTTACTGGCTATACATTTTCACATTTGTGTATCGGTAACCTAAAGCAATTTGGTTCCATGTGATAAAGACTTCCAAAATTACTAACCAGAGTGAAAGCAAGAGGAAAGGAACAAGAATAATAAAATAGGGGGCCCTGTTTCTATCACTGGTTTGTAGATTGAAATCATATTGGTGACATATTCTTAATACTGTATCCCCTGTACCCAATGGACTGGTACTGGTCTTTCCTAGGAATTTTCTAGGTCCTTTTAGGAAGTTACTCTATAGGAACCTCCAGTAGAAGTCATTCATTTCAACAGTGATTACTACTACTACTACTACTACTATTATTATTATTAATAATAATAATAATAATAAATCCATCAAAATACATAAATACTATTCAGTATGATTATCCATGGTTTCCCGTCGACAAACATATCTCCCATGGATATGTGGATATATTTGTGTTTGTTTATTTGTGGTTATACAAGGACAAAGAGATTGTGTTTAGATTTTTTAAATTTATTTTAGTCTTGGCCTTTGGCTAACTTATAATTATGACTTAAACAAGCAACTACACATAAGTGTTTTTTGTTACTGTTCTGTTTGGTTTAGGCAAATGTTTTCGGTTGCACTTCACATCCATCTATGTATCATCTATGTATAAGGGTTTTAGCTTTGTCCAGTTTCTCCGCATTATTCGAACCTATTGTTAAAAAGTTTCAGACCCAGGAGGCTTGCTCAACACAAGAACAAAAATTACTAAATGCAATCAACCTGAAAAACTAATTTTATAGCCTTCTGAAATACGCAGGGCATTTCTGATTTATTATAATAGCAACCCTTCAGCTGGAAAATTCCTTTTTAAGGATACTCTGGGCTAACAATGCATTTTGACTACAGTTTTGATAAGCACCAAATTAAGAGAATTAGAGGAAATTGATCTCTATACTGTTGCACTCACAATCAAAATGAATACATGAAGGCTACTGAGAGCAGTTCTCCTCAACTGTTAAATTTCACTTAATATAATCCAAGAATAGTAAGAAAACAAGAAAATAGTATGAGTATTGGGATTGGGAGTTCAGTAGTTTCATATGGCCAATAGATAAATCACAGCTTTTGATCTTAGTTGCAGGGAACTTCTTACACAACAGAAATCCTGACATACATCGGTGACATAAATTACTACTTTGATGAAGCTGGTGATATTATTTTATTTATGCCACAGCTTCCCTCAAAACCAGAAGTCAAGGTTGCTTACACATAAAGACAAATACAATATCAAAATTTTAGAATTATCAATATTGAAAGCAATGCAAAATATTGTATAAAATGACACAATCAAAACAGTGCAGTATCAAAACAGTGTACCGGGATTGTGGCGCAGTTGGCTGAGTGTCAGCTGCATTAAGATCACTCTGACCAAAAGGTCATGAGTTCGAAGCCAGCCTGGAATGGGTTTCCAACCAACTGTGTGTAGTCGGTTGTCGACCTTTGCAACCCAAAAGACAGTTGCATCTGTCAAGTAGGAAAATTAGGTACCACCTTAAAGTGTGGGGAGGCTAAATTAACTGATTTATGAGGCCATAAAGAAGACTCCAGCAAAGCATTCCAGCGGGGAAGCATGCGGGGAATGCGGCAGTGCTTCATCAGCGTCACAAATGGACGATGAAAGCGACAGCTCCCCTGGTGGCCAGAAAAAGTTAAATAGCCTTTGTGTATGTCTGTATATAGGAGCCCCTGGTGGCACAGTGGGTTAAAGCACTGAGCTGCTGAGCTTGTTGATCGAAAGGTCGCAGGTTCGATTCCGGGGAGCAGCGTGAGCTTCCGCTGTCAGCCCTAGCTTCTGCCAACCTAGCAGTTCGAAAACATGCAAATGTGAGTAGATCAATAGGTACCGCTCCGGCGGGAAGGTAACGGCGCTCCATGCAGTCATGCTGGCCACATGACCTTGGAGGTGTCTACGGACAACGCTGGCTCTTCGGCTTAGAAATGGAGATGAGCACCACATCCCAGAGTCAGACATGACTTAATGTCAGGGGACTACCTTTACCTTTACCTATGTCTGTATATGTTTGTATGTCAAAAATTGGCATTGAATATTTGCCATATATGTGTACACTGTAATCCGCCCTGAGTCCCCTGCGGGGTGAGAAGGGCGGAATATAAAAGCTGTAAATAAATAAATAAATAAATAAATAAAATATCTTTTTAAAAGTTTTTTTAAAAAAAAAACATTCAGTTTTGAATAGACAGTCAGGTTTTTCCTTTTTAAAAAGTGCTGTGCTACCAATAGAAGGACAACAAGGAGACAGTTAACCCAGCCCTCCTAGAAGGATAGCTCTTGAGTCCAATGGTTTTAGCATGGTCCAGTTGTCCAGCATTATTGAACCTATTGTTAAAAAGACCCAGGAGCTTGCTTAATACAAGAACAAATTATTGAATGCAATCAAGCTGAAAAAACTAATTTATAACTTCCAAGCTTAACTACCAAGAAGGTTCTGTGTAGTTAAGCTACCTCTCCACCATCCGTGTCTATGAAGGGGATGGGTCTGAAAAATGGGTCTCTCACAAAAATCCCTGGGCATGGGAATAATAATAATAATAATAATAATAATAATAATAATAATAATAATGGTACAACAAAGCATTGCATCGGTAGTTCCTTGACAAAATTGAAGGAAAAGTTGATAAGGAGAAGACCTGGTTATGGCTCACGAATGGAACCCTGAAGAAGGAGACAGAAGGCCTGATTCTTGCAGCCTGGGAGCAAGCCATCAGAACAAATGCCATTAAGGCCAGGATTGAAAAATCAGCTGATGACCCAAAATGCAGACTGTGCAAGGAAGCTGATGAAACCATGGGCCATATCCTCAGCTGCTGCAAGAAAATCACACAAACGGACTACAAACAGAGGCACAACTCTGTGGCCCAAATGATTCATTTGAACTTATGTCACAAGTATCACCTGCCAGTAGTAAAGAACTGGTGGGATCATATACCTGCAAAAGTAGTGGAAAATGAACATGCAAAATAACTGTGGGACTATTGAATCCAGACCAACAAAGTTTTGGAACACAATACGCCAGATATTGCAATTGTGGAAAAGAAAAAAGTTTGAATTATTGATGTTGCCATACTGGGTGACAGTTGAAATGGGGAAAAACAATAGGAAAAACTCAAAATCAAGGAAAGTTCTGAGAGTGTCTTGGACTGCGAGAAGATCCAACCAGTCCATACTTCAGGAAATAAAGCCCGACTGCTCACTGGAGGGAAGGATATTAAAGACAAAGTTGAAGTACTTTGGCCACATCACGAGGAGACAGGAAAGCTTAGAGAAGACAATGATGCTGGGGAAAATGGAAGGAAAAAGGAAGAGTGGCCGACCAAGGGCAAGATAGATGGATGGCATCCTTGAAGTGACTGGCTTGACTGTGAAGGAGCTGGGGGTGGTGATGGCTGACAGGGAGCTCTGGCGTGGGCTGGTCCATGAGGTCACGAAGAGTTGGAAACAACAACATACTAAGCTTGTTCCAGTGATGGCCTTACAAGTAAGGTAATGACATGGTCCCACCATGAAAGGAACGATCCAACATAGTGACCCTATTCTGGAGGGGATTGTTCAGAAATGAAGACAACTTTAGACCAGACTACAATTGGGAATTGATGTACTGCCCACTGACTTGAAAGCCGTCAGGCACAGTTGACGTGCTCCAATGAATTTGTGATGGAAATCAGAAAATAAATGCAGAAAGTAATTTTAAATAAAGAGTGAGGAAAATATGCAGGCTTCACAGTGAGATATGGGAACTGTGTATAAATGGAAAACAGGTGAAAATGGAAATACAGGAACAATAAAATATTAATCTAGGGCATGCAAGACTGTACAGTAGGGATCTAAAAATAGAAGCATTTCACACAAAACATAATTATATAAAAGAAATAAATGACAAATAAAGCATGTCTATTCCTTTCACACTGTTAGCTAAATCTTAACCAGCTGCACAAGATTAAAGAAAAAGGAGGGAGTGCCAAGGGGAAAAAAAAACCTATCTATCCATAACAGATGGCTCAGAAGAAAGGTGAAGACTGATAGAGGTAGCAATGGAGGTGACAACAGAATTAAAAAATGTAGTAAGACACATTATGTTTGAAACCTATATAAGCTGTATCCATTCAAAATTGATTGTAAGTACCATATTTAGCTCCTGACAGCTACTTGGATATGGCCAGAAAGAACTTCAAAAGCCAGTGCTGGTAAGTATGGCATTTTTTCCCAAAGAGAAGAAAGAAAGACCAACTGAGATTCAAGAGGTACCAGAAAAAGGAAAAAAAATCTACTGCCAATATTGAAAAGCTAAGTAAAATGCTTAGAGAAGACAATTATGCTGGGGGAAATGGAAGGAAAAAAGGGAAAAAATATAATTATCATATAAGGTAAAGGTAAAGGTAGTCCCCTGACATTAAGTCCAGTCATGTCTGACTCTGGGGTGTGGTGCTCATCTCCATTTCTAAGCCGAAGAGCCAGCGTTGTCCGTAGACACCTCCAAGGTCATGTGGCCAGCATGACTGCATGGAGCGCCGTTACCTTCCCGCTGGAGTGGTACCTATTGATCTACTCACATTTGCATGTTTTCGAACTGCTAGGTTGGCAGAAGCTAGGGCTAACAGCGGAAGCTCACGCCACTCCCAGGAATCGAACCTGCGACCTTTCGATCAACAAGCTCAGCAGCTCAGTGCTTTAACCCACTGCGCCACTGGGGGCATATACTGTATATATATATCATATACTGAACAACAAATGTACTAGAGTCTCCACTCACACACACCCATAAGAAGGATTATTGCAACAGCCATTAAAATTTTGCTGGAAGGAGAAAAGAGAGTAAGATGGGGCTCAATTCTCTCAAATCACAAAGTTTAAGATCTTCAGGAGAGGCCCTGCTCTCGATCCCACCACCATCGCAAATGTGGTTGGTGGGGACGAGAGACAGGGCCTTCTCGGCAGTGGCCCCTCGTCTGTGGAACTCTCTCCCCAGGGACATCAGGTTGGCCACCTTCCTCCTGTCCTTTAGAAGAAAACTGAAGACTTGGCTTTGGGACCAGGCATTCGATTAGTGGACAGCGGCAATTGGAAAGAAGACTTGGATACTGTGACACTGAATTAACCCCAGACTTGGATTTGGTTTTCACTGGTGTGACTAATCTTTTGTTTTAATGAATTGTTTTTAATGTCTTAATGTATTTGTTGTCTATTTATATGATGATAGCATCGTACAATGCTTATGTGAGGCTGCCCTGTCCCCTCTTTGGGGGAGAAGGGCAGGGTAAAAGTGTATGAAATAAATAAACAAACAAACAAACAAACTCAGATTCCCAAAGAAGTGAATTTCAAAGCTTGGGAGTAGTAATTTCTAACTTGTGTCTCTTTGCATTAGTATCATAGAGCTGGAAGGGACTACAAGGGTCAACCAGTTCAAACCCCTGCCATGCACGAATACATAATCAAAGCACTCTTGACAGATGGCCATCCAGCTTTTGTTCAAAAGCCTACAGAGGAGGAGACTGTACCACACTTAAGGCAGTTGCATATTCCATCAAGAAGTTTTTCCTAATGTTTAGGTGAAACCTTATCCTGTTGTTTGGATCCACTACTCCATGTCCTAGTCCAGTAGTTCTCAACCTGTGGATCTCCAGATGTTTTGGCCTTCAACTCCCAGAAATCCTAACAGCTGGTATACTGGCTGGGATTTCTGGGAGTTGTAGGCCAAAACATCTGGGGACCCACAGGTTGAGAACCACTGTCCTAGTCGATGAAACAGCAGAAAGCAGGCATCTTGCCACCTCAATATGGCATCCTTTCAAATATTTAAACATTGCTATCATGTCCCCTCTTAACCTTCTCCAGAGCAAACATATCACACTCACTCAGCTGCTCATTGAAGGTAGTGAGATATGATGGTAACTCCTGTGATGATAGTGACAATGAGAGAAAGCCTCTTACTCAATTGGTGGCCTGGTTACTCTAAACCAGTGGTTCTCAACCTTACTAATGCCGCGACCCCTTAATACAGTTCCTCATGTTGTGATGACTCCCAACCATAACATTATTTTCGTTGCTACTTCATAGCTGTAATTTTGCTACTATTATGAATCATAATGTAAACATCTGATATGCAGGATGTATTTTCATTCACTGGACCAAATTTGGTACAAATACCCAATACGCACAAATTTGAATACTGGTGGGGTTGCGGGGGATTGATTTTGTCATTTGGGAGTTGTAGTTGCGGCGATTTATAGTTAACCTACAATCAAAGAGCATTCTGAACTCCACCAAAGATGGAACTCAACCAATCTTGACGCACAGAACTCCAAGGCCAACAGAAAAATGTATTGATAATACAAAAATGGAAAGGTTTGGTGGGCATTGACCTTGAGTTTGGGAGTTGTAGTTCACCAACATCCAGAGAGCACTGTGGACTCAAACAATGACAGATCTGAACGAAACTTAGCATGAATACTCAATATGCTCAAATGTAAACACTGGTGGAGTTTGGGAGAAATAGAGCTTGACATTTGGGAGTTGTTGCTGGGATTTATAGTTCACCTACAATCAAAGAGCATTCTGAACCCCACCAACAATGGAACTGAACCAATCTTGGAGCACAGAACTCCAAAGCCAACAAAAATAATGGAAGGGTTTAGTTGGCATTGACCTCGAGTTTGGGAGTTGTAGTTCACCTACATCCAGAGAGCACTGTGGACTCAAACAATGAGTCTGGACGAAACCTGACATGAATACCCAACATGCCCAAATGTAAACACTGGTGGAGTTTGGGGAAAATAGACCTTGACATTTGGGAGTTGTAGTTGCTGCGATTTATAGTTCACCTGCAATCAAAGAGCATTCTGAACTCCACCAACGATGGAACTGAACCAATCTTGGAGCACAGAACTCCAAGGCCAACATTAAATCATGGAAGGGTTTAGTTGGCATTGACCTTGAGTTTGGGAGTTGTAGTTCACCTACATCCAGAGAGCACTGTGGACTAAAACAATGACAGATCTGGATGAAACTTGGCATGAATACTTAATATGCCCAAATGTAAACACTGGTGGAGTTTGGGGGAAATAGAGCTTGACATTTGGGAGTTGTAGTTTCTGGGATTTATAGATCACTTACAATCAAAGAGCATTCTGAACCCCACCGATAGAATTGGGCCAAACTTCCCACACAGAACCTCATGACCAACAGAAAATCTGTGTTGTCTTATGATCTTTGGTGACCCCTCTGACACCCCTTTCATAACCCTCCCTGGGGTCCCGACCCCCAGGTTGAGAAACGCTGCTCTAAACCAAGTTACCACCAAAATTCCCTTTTTCCCCTCTTAAGTTGATAAGGAAGCAGTAGTCCTTTGGAAATGGATCCTGAGTTATGAACAACTACTGGTGGAGGGACCAATACCCTATTAATGGTGACAGTTCAGCTAATTTATATCGTCAATCGGCTAAGTGGTCAGAATTAGGTCAAAACAGTGTTTATGTCAGAATCACAGTAGGTGCTAATTAGCACATAAGAGAGCTGAAGAAGTGAAAAGTTATTTTTCCAAGGCAATATGTTTCAAGACTAATCCACTGTGAGCAATTAAATGCAGAAATGTCATCTTTCGGTACATATTCTTTGATATATTGCTTATATATCAAAGCAAAAACCAAGTATATCATATTGCATGTCTCTAGTAACTCCATTTAAAAGGGAAATTCTGTCATCTGGAATGAAATTACACTATTTCCATTTCAATCATAATGAACCTCCTGGACCTCTAAGACCATCCGTATCCAAAACGCTGAAGACAAAAGAGAATTATCCCCACATAGTAGTCAACAATCCCAAAATAAACAGACGGAAAATGACAGCAACATATGCCAATATGAAATTGAAAAGGAGCAAGCATGAATCTGAACTAGAGCACAAAGACTCGGGAGGTAATAAAAGCAATTCTTGATTTTCATCAGCTGTTACATTTTCCACTTCTTTCCTCTGCTTCCTTTTGAATGCATGCAAAAGCCATCCTATTGCTATGGAAATATAATTGTATTTTCTTCAAAAGCCTTGAATAAAAATGTTCCTCTGGCACACAGGTTTTTCCTAGCAAATGCATAATGCCATTTTTATGACATGCGTACAAGACTGGAGCTCTGTTCCATGGGACTCGATCTAGAGGGGGAAATCAGTCTTACAGGATATTCTTCCATTCTAACTACCTTATTTTGTTGCTTTACAGAGCCTCTAATATTGATAACTCAGAACCATGGCTTAAGTGAATCAATTCACCTGTAGTGGAGTCTGTTGGCGCATGCAAAAATCAATTGGTTGGTGTGTTAACTGAAATATGCAAAGCACAAAGTTGATTGGTTGGGCCACACCCAAAAGCTAGCTGAGCCTGGGAGTTTTGGCAACAGTTACATGTTTAAATTTTCTGTGCAAGAGCTTGCCAAGATAGTTAGTATTTTTGCTTTTTGGCTGCTGGAAGAAGATCTCTCATATGGACACCCAAAGACCATTTGAACCTCTCTCAAAGGACATTGGTGAGTCAATGCAACTGTTATGTTGTTGTTCATTCGTTCAGTCATTTCCGACTCTTCGTGACTGTTGTGACTCAGCTTGACTCCGAAGCTGAGCTCTTTGGGCCTTCTGAGCCAGAAATCCTACAGGATGTTGAGGAGGCTGATGGGTTACAGATTTCTGAACAAGCTTCAGACAGGGCTGACGGTGGGGCTGCTGAAGGAGAAACAGCAAGTCAGTTCCCAGGGGAAAGGAATGTTAGTGAGACTGAAACGAGAGTGAAATCCCACACGGCCAGTTGAAGAAGTCTTTTCCTCCCCACAATGATCCGGTCCAGCTGGACCAAGATAAGGGGTTACATAGCCTTGAAGATAATGAATTAATGAGCAGACAGGATCGTCTGCAATTAAGGCTCCGGAGAAGCACTCGCTTGACTAACAAGCGAGAAGCTAAGGGTGCCAAAGGTCAACGCAATGCGTTCCTGTCCACAAAGGGTATTTAGCCTTGTAGCTGACAAGCAGGGGTTGTCAGTCCAACGTAGCTCTTCCCATGCAAACTTCTGTGGATTAACTTTGGCTTTTAGCAGCACGCTTCTGGCTTCCTGAGTTTGGGATTTGGATCTTGTTTTCAATTGTTTTCCATGGACTCTTGTTTGACCATTGCTAAGGGATTATGCTTCATGTTTTTGCCTTTGGATCTTGGGAACTTTGTCTTTGCATTTAAGCCTTAGTCCTGCCTATGGAACTTTTCAATTTCTTACACTTTGTTTTGATTTTGCCTTTTTCTCAATAAACTACAAAACCTACAACTTTGGTGTGGTGGTGTCTGGAGAAAGGTGAAAACTCCCCTGAGTTGCAACAGAGACCTCATGGACCAGCCCACGCCAGACCTCCCTGTCGGCTGTCACCTCCCCCAGCTCCTTCAGAATCAAGCCAGTCACTTTAAGGATGCCATCTATCCATCTTGCCCTTGGTTGGCTCCTCTTCCTTTTTCCTTCCATTTTCCTCAGCATAATTGTCTTCTCTAAGCTTTCCTGTCTCCTCATGATGTGGCCAAAGTACTTCTTCTTTGTCTCTAATATCTTTCCCTCCAATGAGCAGTCGGGCTTTTTTTCCTGAAGTATGGACTGGTTAGATCTTTCCCCAGTCTAAGGCACTCTAAGAACTTTCCTCCAGCACCACAGTTCAAAAGCATCTATCTTCCTTCGCTCAGCCTTCCCTATGGTCCAACTCTCACATGCGTAGGTGACTATGGGGAATACCATTGCTTAAACTATGCGGATCTTCGTTGCGAGTGTGATGTCTCTACTCTTCACTATTTTATCGTGATTGGACATTGCTCTCCTCCCAAGAAGTAAGCATCTCCTGATTTCCTGGTTGAAGTCTGCGTCTGCAGTAATCTTTGCACCTAGAAATACAAAGTCTGTCACTGCCTCCAAGTTTTCTCCTTCTGTTTCCCAGTTGTCAATCATTCTTGTTGTCATAATCTTGGTTTTTTTTAATGTTTACCAGCAACTCAGCTTTTGCGCCTTCTTCTTTCACCTTGATTAGAAGGCTCCTCAGCTCCTCCTCACTTTCAGCCATCAAAGTGGTGTCATCTGCATATCTAAGGTTGTTAATGTTTCTTCCAGCAATTTTCACCCAATGCAACTGTTTATATGACTGTAAATGAAGAATAAGATGTTTACTCTTTGTAATGCAGAGCTACATATATACAGTCATGCAACTGTTTATATGACTGTATATATGTAGCTCTGCATAACAAAGAGTAAACACCTTATTCTTTACTGATCATCTGCATGACATATTTTTTCTCTAGCAAGACAGTGTGTGGATTGATAAAGACATGAACTACACGTGATTTTCATTCTGCCACACAGTCTTCCTCTTTTCCTATCATATCAAACAGACTATACAAGTCAAATATTGGTTCTTCTTGAAAAACATAACAGATTTAACTTATCTCATCAGAAACAATGTTTTAAAGAACTCCAGTTCTACATCCCTTAGAGAAATATATAAATTTTCCATTTAACTCTTTAAAGGGATCACAAAGAGCAGAGGCTGCATGTGTATTGAGCTGTCCTCTTACTATAGAATGAACATCCCTTATCTGGAATTCTAAAATACTCTAGTTGGCCATCTGGGTGGCTGAGATAGTGACACCAAGTAAAGGTTTCCCCTTGACCTTATGTCTAGTTGTGTCCGACTCTGGAGGTTGGTGCTCATCTCCATTTCTAAGCTGAAGAGCATTGTCCATAGACACCCCTTAGGTCATGTGGTTGGCATAACTGCATGGAGCGCAGTTATCTTCCTGCCAGAGCAGTACTTATTGATCTACTCCCATTTGCATGTTTTCAAACTGCTAGGTTGGCAGAAGCTGGGGCTAACAGTGGGAGTTCACCCCACTCCCTGGATTCGGACCACCAACCTTTTAGTCAGCAAGTTCAGCAGCTCTGCGGTTTACTAAAAGCATTAGTATACAATTTAAAATATACAAAAATGCAAACATTAAAATAGAATTAAACAAAAACAGCATTAAAAAATTCAGAGTTAAAAATCAGCTAAAGAGAAATATCATAATGGAGCGAGGACTCTGCATAAAAATGAACAACATCTGGAACTGGGGCAAGATTTTTTTAAATAAAGAAAACCTCTATGTAACTCATGGATTCATCCCAAGTAAACAGGCAACTTGAAAATACAAATACACAGAGAAATGACATATTTAATCTTCAGATATTTAAGAACAACTAATTAAAATTAATGCAAAATGTTGCCTTCCCGATCTTTCTGAGAGGAACGTTTTTTAAAAAGAGAAGCTGTGTCAATTAATATTTTCTCTGCAGGAAAATCTCCGGAGGAGATTCTTTTCTTCATTCAGTTACTCATTTCAATATTTATCTTTCGACCTACATCATTCATTCTCAAGGAGGCATCCGACAACATCAGCTTAAACAATTTCAACCATATAAAGCAGTAAGAAATCATGTAAACAAGCCCAAAGGATGCCAAGACAACTTGACAAGTGAAAACGAGCTAATTATAATCAATTAAGACACTTTCGAAACAATGTAAAACCATAACACATGCAGGTTTGGATAAAATCAATTAAGCTCTAGGGGCTTTAATTAAAAATCCATGTTTTTGCTCCGTGCTGGGATGACACAAACTCTGGTGCCCATCAGGCCTCCAAGATGCCACAGCTACAAATTCCACTTATTTATTCAAAAATCCTCATGTATCCCTCATGTGGAGAAGGCTTTTGGCTCCAAAAATTGATATATACCAGTGCATAAGTCAAGACACTTTGACCCCAAAAAATCAACCCCCAAAACCCAGGTTGATTAATACAGTTGTACTCCAGAGCAGGATTACCACATCAGCTTGGTAAAATCAGCAAGCAGTTTATTGAAGAATATCTGTAGCCAAAGCAATAAAAAGTAATCAACAGTAAAAAGTTCAAAATCCAATTTAGTCCATCAGCTACAAAGGACCAAAGAGTCAAACGAAATCCATGAAACTAGGCACTTGAATCCATGAGCAACGCAGGATGCAAATCCCATAGGCAAAACATGAGCTTGGCAAACCTTGATACATGAAACTCAGAGCAAACATAAACTTGGCATTATCCCGACGTTGCCTCAACTGAGGCAGTTGTCTCCCACAAATCATTATAAACCCTTCCCTGACTCCAAAACTAAAAGGAGTTCACTTCAGGCCCTCATCCCCAAATCCAACAGACCCTGGCCCAGAAAGCGGATCATCATTCCCATCATGAACATCAACATGAACATCATCCCCATTCCCGTCATCAACATGAACATCAGACACAATCATAGGCTGATATACAACAGATACAAAGGCCAAGCTCAGAATAGGGAACCAGCACAAGAGATAGAAGTGAGAAGCTCCAATCCCATTACACCTCCTGGTCCAAATCGAAGGAAATATTGACAGTATTCTCTCCTTCCTAATCTTTTTCTTTCTCAGCCCAAGTGACAATCAGCACCACGGCAGGGAGTCAGCTGCATTAAGATCACTACTGACCAAAAGGTCATGAGTTTGAAGCCAGTCCGGGTCAGAGTGAGCTTCTGACCAGTTTGTGTAGCTTGCTGTCGACCGTTGCAGCCCGAAAGACAGTTGCATGTCAAGTAGGAAATTTAGGTATTGCTAATTTAACTAATTTGAGAGGCCATAAAAATCTCCAGTAAGTATGCAAAAAATGAGGAAGTACTTTAGCAGTGTCACAAATGGATGGTGAAGCGACAGCTCCCCTGGTGGCCAGAATACCCTCATGAAAAGCTGGAATGTTAAATACCCCCTGAGTGTCTGACTTTATATGTTGTCTGTCTATGGCATTGAATGTTTGCCTTGTATATGTACATTGTAATCCGCCCTGAGTCCCCTGCAGGATGAGAAGGGTGGGATATAAATACTGCAAATAAATAAATAAATAATAAACATGATGAAACCTGAAGAATGTAATGCATCTACCATATTGAGGCTTGGGCTGGAGTGGAAAAAGCAGCAACCCTTTTTAATAAGGGCTAATTTAATAAGCCTCTCTGAAGAAAGACAGTGGTAGCCATTTTTAATAGGGGTGCAAATCAAAAGTAAGCTTGCTTCTCTTTAGGTCTTCCTAAGTATGTTTCTTTTTAGGCATATTTTAAAGAAAATGAAAATATTTGTTACAGCATCCTACATTTTCCCACAACTTTTTGACATAGGTAATAATTTATTTATTTATTTCGTATCAAAAGCATTGCATAAATTAGTATAAAACCGATAAAAATAGAAGGAGCGCAGGTGGCTAAATATCTTTTGACCAAAAACGGGCAACAACAATGGCATTGTCTGTAGCCTCCAACAATTCTTCCTATGTACATGAGGCAGGGCGTAGTGGACAAGCATACAGATGCGGAGTTGTCTGTTCTGCTCCACAGTCACACAAGGTGTGGGAGTCTTTTAGGTAGTGCCGTTTTGGCAGGTAGCCTTTTGATCTGCCCACTCCACTTCTGAGTCTGTTCAGGGTAATAATTCCTAACACATGAGATCAACTTATACAAGAGCATCTCTCCTTTTTGATTTCTCTAATCCAGTTGTAGGAAACCTGAATCCCACAAAGTGTTTTCACTTACAGTTCTACAACCTTCAAACATTGGCTATACAAGCTGGGGTTTAGGAGGCTCCTCCAAACCACCTGGCTTTCATGCAATATGTTATTCCAACCGAGTTATGTGTGGGCAGAGTTTATGACATGGATCTTTCCCCTCCAGTGGTGATGAGCTCATGGAAGAAGGCTCAACCCTGTTGCTAAATTATTCACATGGAGATGAATGGGATCACTCAACAAAGCAGCAGCTGCCACACTGCTGTGGCTACATGGCAACTCTGTGATCTCTGTGCTGGATCTTAAAAGAAACTTTGTGAAGTGCGAAATGAGAGACAGTTTCAAGAAGAGATATAGCATCTATCACATAGGTACAAAATTTGCAGTTATTCTAAACAAATTAAACTGCAAGACATATAGCACCATAAGACCAAAGTTCACAGCTGTAAGTTCCAACTTTCCCCAGTTTGGCTGCACAACCATGAAAAACTGTATTGCCCAGCACTAGGCTGGATCTATCTGCAGATACTGGGGTGGATCATCATCATCATCATCATCATCATCTTTATTTATTTCCCGCCACCATACCCCCAAAGGGGACTCGAGGCGGCTTACACGAGGCCAAGCCCAGCAGTGCATTACAACAAAATAAAACCAAAAACACAGAGTAAATGAAACATAAGAATACAATAAAACAGTGCAAAAATACAATCACAATGAGTGGGCCACATAAACAAAATAAAATGATAAAAACTCAGGATGAGGTAGAAATGGAATGGAAAATATTTGCGCGGGAGAGAATAATTGGAAACAGAGTGCTGGACTAGATCAACAATAATTTCTTACTTGTATATGTTTAACAGCAGCAACATGTCGAGCTCTGAGGATTACCTGGAAAGGAATCCCTTTTTTTTTTGTCGTGTCAGGAGTGACTTGAGAAACTGCAAGTCGCTTCTGGTGTGAGAGAATTGGCCATCTGCAAGGATGTTGCCCAGGGGACGCCCGGATGATTTTTGATGTTTTTATCATCCTTGTGGGAGGCTTCTCTCATGTCCCCGTATGAGGAGGTGGAGCTGATAGAGAGAGCTCATCCGCTTCTCCCAGGATTCGAACGTGCGACCTGTCGGTCTTCAGTCCTGCCGGCACAGGGGTTTAACCCACTGTGCCATCGGGGGTTCCAAATGAATCCCAATGAAGCATTGCAGAACATCAAAATACTTGGCAGTTACCCTGGACTGTGTTCTGACTTACAAGAAGTACTGTCTGACTGTCAAGCAAAAAGTGGGTGTCAGAAATAATATCATACGAAAGCAGATTAGCACAACCTGGGGTTCACAAGCAGACACAGTGAAGACATTTGCCCTTCCGCTTTGCTGCTCTGCTGCTGAGTACACATGCCTAGTGTGGACACATCTCACTACGTTAAAACAGTCAACGTGGCTCTTAATGAGACATGCCACATTATCACAGGATGTCTGCACCCTACACCACTGGAGAAATTATAATTTTTAGCTAGTATTGAACCACCTAACATCCATTGGGAAATAGAAACCAGGAATGAAGGGAACAAGGCATTGACATCTCTGGCCCATCCTCTGTTGATTTAACACCAATGCCTTCAAATCAAGAAATAGTTTTCTAAGATCTACAGAGATACTTGCACAAACACCTCAGCAAGCGAGAGTCCAAAAGTGGCAGACAAAAACTTGGAACCTCAATCCTTGTTGATACCAAATGAGCGACTCTCTCCTGGGCACACAGAAGACTGGGCAACTTGGAAGGTACTGAACAGACTGCACTCTAGCATTACGAGATGCAGAGCCAACCTTAAGAAATGGGGCAACAAAGTGGAGTCAATGACATGCAAGTTTGGAGAAGAGCAAACCACAGACCACCTATTAAAATGCAGTCTGAGCCCTGCTACATGCACAGTGGAGGACCTTCTTACAGCGACACCAGAGGCACTCCAAGTGACCAGCTTCTGTCAAAGTTTTTAATTTTGTTTGTGGCTATCTATATACACACATATACACATCATAATTCTCAATTTGCTTCTGATACGATAAATATATAACAGCAGCAACCAAGTAATTTTGTCCTTCTATAAACCAATAACACTAGTTTGGAGCAATGAAGAAATCCTGGCTTAGCTATAAGGAAAAAGCAGAACCTCAATGAATCCAGACAAGTGTAATGGGTAGGTTGTTCAATAAGTAAATCTTAACTATAATGAGCCCTCAGTAAACACTGGTGTTTGGTTTCAAGTCCCCTTATATACAATGCCATAGTAAATTTACAAAACCAAACTTTGCCATTTGGAGTTTTTGGGTGGCAGTGGGATTATTTTCAAGTTTTGGATGGTTGGGTCGATGGATGTAGGATCTGTGAGTACAGAGAACTGACTGTAGTTGAAGCAGATGGGAATTTCACTGATAATCCATTTTTCAAACATTTACTCGATTGTTTAGATCACTTTGTCCAATCATTTCAATCTTTCCAAAACAATTCTTCAATAAGAAATTGATCGTTGCTGTTCTTCTCCCATACAGATACATACACTGACTAGAATGACATTCACTACTCTTCGACAAGGAGCATCACCACACTTAGAAGAGCAGACATGTATAGGATTATATAGGAAAATCTCAAACATGCAAATCACATGCACTACAATTGAGCTTTAGCCTCTATTATATCACACTGTACACATAAGTCCTAATATTTCATATAATCAAGCTATTCATGTTATGTTGCAATCACCAATTTCTTACTGATTACAAGAACCAACTTGACTATCTTTTCTGGAAGTGGCTTTTGAAAATAGTTCCAAATGCTGCCATTCCAAGCTTTCCAATCTATATACATAAAAATGTAATGTTAGTTGTGGGATTAAAATAACCGAAAAACCACTGGACTAATTGACGCCAAATTTGGATACAATACAACTATCAGGCCAATGAGTGACCATCACTCACGAAAACACTGAAAAACACAGCAGAAGGGACTAAAAAAGCCAAAAGAAAGCAAAAAGATGCTACAGCGCATGCGAAAAAACCCCCCTCCCCCGGCAAACAAAACTCACAATAGCATATCTACACTTTTTTTCCAGACTACAGCTCCCACCATCCCCTATCCCAGGCCTTTTAGGAGAGGAGGATTATCCAAATACACTGCATCCAAGCTGCAAGCTTTCTTCTCCTTGGATTTCTTTGAGAGCATCGCAATCACAGCATATTTCCAATTTTCTATTCCTGGACTGCAACTCCCAGCAATCCTCCAGATACATAAGACAGATAGATAGATTAGAGACGTAGGTAGATGGATAGATAGATCAAGAGGATTGGTGGGAATTGCAGTCCAAGAAGAGGTAGAAAAGGAAGAAAGGGGAGAAAGAGAAGGGGAAAAAGAGGGCGGAGAGGAAGGGAAGAGGAAGAGAAGGGAGGGAGGAAAGAAGGAAGGGGAGAATGAAAGAAAAACAGGGAAGGAAGGAGAGAAAGAAAGAAGGAGAGAAAGATGGAGGGAAGGTTGGCCACAGCAACGCGTGGCGGGTACAGCCAGTACATAAAAATAAAAATGTAATGTTCGTTTGTGGGATTAACATAACTCAAAAACAACTGTACAATTTGACACCAGATTTGGACACAAGACACCTATCAGGCCAACAAGTAACCATCACTCATAAAAACACTGAAAAGCACAGCAGAAGTGACTTAAAAAGCCAAAAAATATAAAAAAATACATTACAACGCATGCGCAAAACCACATATATACACATACATACACACACAAACACATATACACAGACTTGGCCACAGCAATGCGTAGCAGGGGATGGCTAGTACATATAAATAAAAATGTAATATTTGTTTGTAGGATTAACATAACTCAAAAAACCACTTTACGGATTTACACCAAATTTGGACACAATACACCTATCAGGCCAACTTATAAAAGCACTGAAAAGCATAACAGAAGAGACTTTAAAAGTCAAAAACCAAAAAATACATTACAGCGTATGTGCAAAACCACTATATATACGCAAACACATATATACACAAATATATACACAAATATATATACACACAAGACACATATACACAGACCGGGCCACAGCAACGCATGGCAGGAGACGGCTGGTACTGTATAAGAATGAGCAAGGAAATCTTTTTCGTCAGTAATGGGTCAGAGAAGTTGAGTCACTGCCGAGCCTCTTGTTTTATCATCAAATCCAATGTCCAGAAAGCTTAATTACATCTGTAACCCCAATGTGAGGTGGCCGCATTTGCTCCAAAGCAAGACCCAGAGCATGTCCAACATTACTATATCTGAAATGTAGCTTTCATTTAACTTTTTTTTTCCAGCTTCAACCCCAAAGGAGATTCTTAAACTTCATTTCTGCTGCAGCATCAGCATTTTCACATGATGCATAGCACTAGCTCAGAGAGACCTCTAATCAGTGCTGCAGTTTCCCCTCTGGCAAGCGAATCATTGAGTGAAACTGTGAATGCTCGTGTTTAAAAAAAAGCCCTGATCCAATCCAAGTCTTTCACTGAGAGAAGTATTTTCAGTATTTTTTTTGAAAAATTATACATTTTGACAGTACACAAAACCACTTTACAAATATATATGTATGTATATGTGTGTGTGAGAGAGAGAGCATGCATATAAACTGGCTTTAAGGCATTTAATCCTTTCCTATGCAATATGGTAGCACCTTGTGCTCACGAAAGTATCTCAGTTACATAAAGGGAAAGGCTTTTTTCACAAGTAAGTAGGCAAATCTATTGAACATCTCTAATCTGAAATGCTTGGGACCAGAAGTGTTCCATATTTTGGATTATTTTAATTTCATTTTTTGAATACCCTGATATATCTATATAAATAAAAACCCTGAAAAACACAGCGAAGGGACTTTAAAAGTCGAAAAACAAAAAATACATTACAATGCACATGCGAAAACACATATATACATGCAAACACACATATACACAAATATACACACATATACACATATATACACACACAAAACACATATACACAGACTGGGCCACAGCAACGTGTGGCAGGGGACGGCTAGTCTATATACATAAAAATGTAATGTTCATTTGTGGGATTAACAGAACTCAAAAACCACTTGACAAATTGACACCAAATTTGGACAGCATACACCTAACAACCCAATGTATGTCTTTCACACACACACATAAAAAATGATTTTGTTATTTGGGAGTTGTAATTGCTGGGATTTATAGTTCACCTACAATCAAAGAGCATTCTGAACTCCACCAATGATGGAACTGAACCAAATGTGGCATACAGGATTCCCATGACCAACAGAAAACACTGGAAGGGTTTGGTGGGCATTGACCTTGAGTTTGGGAGTTGTAGTTCACCTACATCAAGAGAGCACTTTGGACTCAAACAATGGTGGATCTGGACCAACTTGGACCAAATGTGAACACTGAAGGAGTTTGGGGGAAATAGACCTTGACATTTGAGAGTTGTAGTGGCTGGGATTTATAGTTCGCCTACCATCAAAGAGCATTCAGAACCCCATCAACAATTGAACTGGGCCAAACCTTTTTAACACAGAAATCCCATGACCAACAAAAAATACTGTGTTTTCTAATGGTCTTTGGTGACCCCTCTGACACCTCCTCATGACCCCCCAAGAGGTCCCGACCCCCAGATTGGGAAACGCTGGACTAAGTTCTCATCTTTTGCCACTTCACTCAGAGATGGTTCCTTTTTTAAAATTAAGAGTTAAGGTTATATTGATTCACAGATTAGGCAACCGAGGTTTTTGGGTCAATATTTCAACAAAAAAAACCTCACTACCTCTGAGGATGCTTGCCATAGATGCAGGCGAAACATCAGGAGAGAATGCCTCTAGAACATGGTCATATAGCCCGAAAAAACCTACAACAACCCAGTGATTCCGGCCATGAAAGCCTTTGACAATACAAAAATGTCTAGACATATATTTATTTATTATATTTATTATTTATCTACTGTATTTACATACCACCTTTCTCACTCCTGGGGGGACTCAAGGCAGTTTACAACACACTAATGACAAAAATTCAATGCCAACATAGAATACACAAAGAAATCAAAATAACTAATTACTACATGACTATGAACTTAAAATCAATTAAAAGCATTAAACATATATGAATGTATACAGTAAGTTATCATGAAAGATGCTGATGGAAGTCAAGGGAAGTGTCATTGGTCAGCACCAGTGAAACAGAGGGGGCACAGGTATGACTCTTAGATATGTAATGGAGGAGAGGCAGGAGGGAAACAAACAAGTATGAAATGCCTTCCATTCTATAAGAAGAAGGAGAAGCAGCAGTCCCTACTGATCTGTCTCCTCCCTTTCCCCTTCCAAGGCATTTAACAGCTGTTGCAGCACTGCATGAGACTTGGCAGCTGTAAGGAAGAAGGCATGGAGCTCTATGTGTGGTGCATTCTGCTGATACAGGATCTCAGTCATTAACTGGTATTAAAATTACAGGGAAACTATGGCTTGATGCAAGCCAAGATCTTAGCAAAGATACATGAGTACTAGGCTTGGTTGATTCCCCCCCCCCTCAAAAAAAGGTCAAAACACATTTCGGATGTAGGGGGCTCTGGTGGTTTGATTCGGAATTGAATTCCATTTTTTCCCGAAAAAAATCGGAACTTTCCAAATTTTCCGAATTTCTTGAATTGCTTTGTTAATGGCGGACACGACTGCACAATACGCGCAAAACAGCAAATGTCACTGGGAAAACTTCAGGGGATTCTCTCTCTCTCATTTTTAGACCATATGGGATTTGGAGGGATTTCTAGTGTCTCCAGTGGCAACACAAAGCAACTAAGGACACAAACAGAAGAGAGAGGCCTTTTTGGCTTTTTGAAGTTGATTTCACACCTTTAGAAAGGAAAATATTTTGACTATATGGGATTTCTAGTGTCTTCTCAGTAGCAACACAAAGCAACTAAGGACACAAACAGCAGAGAGAGGCCTTTTTGGCTTTTGAAGTTGATTTCAGACCTTTAGGAAGGAAAATATTTTGACTATATGGGATTTCTAGTGTCTTCTCAGTGGCAACACAAAGCAACTAAGGACACAAACTGCAGAGAGGCATTTTTGGCTTTTTGAAGTTGATTTCACAACTTTAGGAAGGATAATATTTTGACTATATGGCAGTGCAAGGCAAACTGAGGAAACAAACTGTACCCTCACACCCCAATATTACCCACCCGTCCGAAACCCCAACAGCAAAAACATACAAGCGGCTGCAAGGCAGGCAGCCAGGCAGGCAACAGCCCTTCTCCCTGCCCTGGTTCTCTGCTGCCCTGCTCTTCTCCCCCCACCCCCCAACAGCAACAACACACAAGCGGCTGCAAGGCAGGCAGACAACAGCCTTGATCCCAGCTCTTCTCTGACTGCCTTGCCCTGCTCTTCTTCCAACCGCTCTTCTTCCAACCTCCCTTCAGTCTCCCTTTCCCTTTCCCTTCTCCCTTCCCTTCCTGGGCTCACAATGAGCCTCTGAGCCATGTGCTACCCTTTATATAGCGCAATAGCTGCTATGACAAAACCCCTCCCCTCCCCAAATCTTCTCCCTTCATTGTCTGGGAGAAGCACCCCAGCATTCAAGCTGCTTGCTTCCAAACGCTGAGTCACTTCCGACTCACTTCCGGAGTTGGAAGAAAAATGGCGAGAGAAGCTTCGGAAGGGCAAAGGGACTTCCGGTTTTCTTAAAAACTTCAAAATGGCTTCAAAAAGGTAATTTTATTCTGAATTATGAAGATTCCAACAGTACCTAACCATGCCTAATGAGTACAGTTATAACAAAGGAAGAGTGCACGTCCATGGTGACCATCCATGACTTTGCAAGTCATGGTTCATAAGGTTTCAAATCCACTTGAGACCATTCTTTCAAAACGAAGTCATCTCCATGCAGCCAAAGAAGAATCAGATATTTCTTGTGATGATACTGAATTTCAAGTCCCAACGGTCCTGACCAGTACAGTCAAAGGTGAGGAATGTTGGGAGATGCGATCTCTCTGGAGAGCCACACAATTCCCAGTTCAGCCAGACTGTTTTATGTTAGACAGAGAAGCAGCAGAATTGCTGAGTTGTGAAAAGCATTTATAGTACTTGCTTTAAATTCGCAATGAGGTTCTGGTTAATGTCTGGCAACAACATTCAACGAAGAGGCCTTTTTTGAGGAGACTATTACAACAATGGTTTCTGGACTTTCCTTTTTTGGTCCATTCACTGTTCTACTGCCATCACACAGTTCCTCAAGTGTCCACTCTTGTTTTGATTTATGGCTAGATCTGTTTTGGCTGGGCTCTCCCACACCATCTTAAGACACAGAACAAGAGCTAAAGCCTTCCTTGTATTTTCCCTTCAATGTTTCTTAAATGCTTACCGAATCATTAGCAGAAGTCAACTCATTATCTATTTAAAACTCTCCCATCTGTGGAGGCACGATGCCAGGTGGAGTACTGAACCTAAGAGCAAGCAGGAAATCAGTCTGTAGAATAAATAGAATAGATCTGCTTCAACTCTACACTTAAGGGACTACTACGCTTTTTTACAACAAAGAAACACATTAGGGACAAGTGCCAACAAGTTATACTGGTTTGAACATTGGACCAGAGTCTGAATCCCTGTTCAGCCATGGAAACCCAGTACATGATCTTATACCCTTTCAGTCTCAGAGGATGGCAAAGGCAAAGCTTGCCAAGAAAACCATGTGATTGGCTTGCTCTAAGTTAGAAAGTATTTGAAGGCACATACCAACACCAGGGACTTTATTAATGTGCCCCATATCCTGCCCCAAAGTTCAGACTACCATGGACTTTGAAGGCACATACCAACACCAGGGACTTTATTAATGTGCCCCATATCCTGCCCCAAAGTTCAGACTACCATGGACTTTGAAGGCACATACCAACACCAGGGACTTTATTAATGTGCCCCATATCCTGCCCCAAAGTTCAGACTACCATGGACTTTGAAGGCACATACCAACACCAGGGACTTTATTAATGTGCCCCATATCCTGCCCCAAAGTTCAGACTACCATGGACTTTGAAGGCACATACCAACACCAGGGACTTTATTAATGTGCCCCATATCCTGCCCCAAAGTTCAGATTACCATGGACTTTGAAGGCACATACCAACACCAGGGACTTTATTAATGTGCCCCATGCCCTGCCCCAAAGTTCAGACTACCATGGACTACTTGCCCCCCAAGTATTAAAACTGCATATAGTCAAGTATAAGCCAAGTTTTTCAGCCCTTTTTTTAGGGTGGAAAAGCCCCCCCCCCAGCTTATATTCGAGTCAAGATTATTTATTATTTTACTCTGTTATTGTTGTTGTTGGCTTGTAGATCTTCTTCTGAATGCGTACAAGACTGAAAGCCAAAACCAAGGTTACAACAACATCTGTTATAGAACTCCAGTATGCAGATGACAACATCATCTGTGCGCATTCAGAAGAAGATCTACAAGCCACTCTAAACACCTTTGGAGAAGCATACGAGAAGCTCGGCCTGTCATTGAACATCGAGAAAACTCAAGTGCTGTTCTAGCAGTCACCAGCCAACCCCTTTCCAATGCCAGAGATACAGCTTAATGATGTAACATTAGAAAATGTTGACCATTTCCACTACCTTGGCAGCCACCTCTCCACCAAAGTCAACATCAACACTGAAATACAACACCGCCTGAGCTCTGCAAGCGCAACATTTTTCCGAATGAAGCAGAGAGTGTTTGAGGACTGGGACAACCGTAAGGATACCAAGGTGCTTGTTTATAAAACTATTGTCCTCCCAACTCTGCTATAAGCCTGCGAAACATGGGCTGCCTACAGATGTCACATGCAATTTCTGGAACGATTCCATCAGCGTTGCCTCCGGAAAAGCCTGCAAATCTCTTGGGAAGACAGGCAGACAAACGTCAGTGTGCTGGAAGAAGCAAAGACCACCAGCATTGAAGTGATGGTCTTCCACCATCAACTCCGCTGGACCGGCCACGTTGTCCAGATGCCCGATCACCATCTCCCAAAGCAGTCTCCCAAAGCAGTTGCTCTATTCCAAACTCAAGAATGGAAAACAGAAAGTTGGTGGACAGGAAAAGAGATTTAAAGATTTAAAGATGGGCTCAAAACCAACCTTAAAAACTCTGGCATAGACACTGAGAACTGGGATGCCCTTGTCCTTTAGCGCTCCAGCTGGAGGTCAGTTGTGACCAGCAATGCTGCAGAATTTGAAGAGGCACGAATGGAGGGTGACAGAGCATGCGCAAAAGCCCCCCTCCCCAACGCGCGAGAATACTAACGCACCAACCGTTATGAGGGAAGAGAAGCCTAGACATTGACTCCTTTTCCAAGCAGGAAGGCAGAATCCTCTTTCTTTTGGGGAGGGGAGGGATTGAGGAAAGGATAGAGAGAAGGAAGGAGAGATGGAGGGCATGGAGGCTTGGCGAGGCAAGCCCAGTCAGCAGCTGGAGCCACTATAGAGGCTCCTTGAGGCCCCCAGGCAACCCTCCCCCCAAAATCGGAGGACTGCAAGGCAAACCTGGCTGCAGGAGTGGCTGCACCCCCCCCCCCCCCCGAGGACCCGTTGGGTGAAGGGAGGATGCAGACCATGGGAGGATCGGCAACTCCTTCTCTTGGGCTCCACATCCCCCTTCCACCCTTTCATCCTCTCCCCCACCAACCCCGCCTTTAAAACCCCTTACAAACAACCATGGAAGGAAGAGAGGAAGGAAGAGAAAGAAAGGGAAAGGAGAAAAGAAAGGAAGAAAAGGACTGGTGAAGAGAAGGATATGAATGGAAGGAAAGGTAGAAGGAAAGAAAGAGGAAGGAAAGGAAAGGAGGCAGGGATGGGAGAGGGAGGGAGGGAAGGAAGGAAAGAAGGGGAAAAGAGAGAGGAAGGGAGGAAGAGAGGAAGAAAGGAATTATGATGATGATGATGCATTGCAAGCATGATTGGTGGGGACGAGGGACAGGGCCTTCTCGGTGGTGGCCCCTCGACTCTGGAACTCACTCCCCAAGGACATCAGGCATGCCCCAACATTGGCAGTCTTTAGAAGGAGCTTGAAAACGTGGTTGTTCCAGTGTGCCTTCCCAGAATAAGGAAACTCCAAGCAATATGTCCCAAATGCACTTTACTAGAGATCTAGAATTGCCTGCACGCTCCACCTATCCCTAAAATATCTATCCTATTTCACCTGATCATGCTCAGCACTTTTAAAGATTTTAATTATTACATTTGGCCCTGCCACAGGTTTTAATGCGCCGCGGTGTTATTGTTAATGTTTTTGCTTGCTTATGAGTTTGTTGTTATTGTATTGTTGTTGTTGTGTTTTACTGATGTATTTGGGCTCGGCCTCTTGTAAGCCGCACCGAGTCCTTCGGGAGATGGTAGCGGGGTATAAATAAAGGTTTATTATTATCATTATCATTATCATTATCATTATTATTATTATTATTATTATTATTATTATTATTAAGGAGAGTCTAAATGGCCATCTATCAGGACTGTATGTATGGCATTGAATTTTGCCTTATCATTTATTTATTATTTATTTAAAAGTTTTGTATATCGACCTTCTCACCTCTCTTGAGGGACTCAGACCGGTTTCCAACCATAATATCATCATCATCATCATCACTTTATTTCTTAATTAGTCGCTCTCCACCAAGGTGCTCCGAGCAACTTACAATTTAAAACAGTTTACACACAATATAAAATATTCAACATAAAACATTCAACATAAAAATATTCGGCAGTGACTATGGCAAAATTTGATCCGGTTACTTAAATGCACAACCAAACAGCCAAGTCTTGAGCGCCTTTGCAAAAGGTTGCAACTCCGACATTGCTCTAATATATGGAGGCAATGAGTTCCACAGAATTGGAGCATAGATCGAAAAAGCTCTACGCCTTGTAGCTTCCAAATGTGCCTCCCTAGGACCCGGTATGTAGAGGAGATTTTCCTAGGTGGATCGAGGTGACCACTGATGGAGAAAAGGAATGAGGCGGTCCCTAAGATATAAAGGTCCTTGGCCATTTTGAGCTCTAAATGTCAGGATCAGTATCTTGTAAGAGATTCGATGTTCTATTGGTAGCCAATGCAGTTGTTGCAGAATCGGTGTAATATGGGATCTTATAGATGATCCCGCTAGCAGCCTGGCTGCCGCATTTTGGACCATTCGAATCTTCTGGGTCATTGACTTCGGAAGGCCAGCATATAAGGCATTGCAATAATCCAGCCTCGTGGTGACTGTTGCGTGGATTACTGTTGCCAATGCTTCTACCGAAAGGTAGGATGCCAATTTCCTTGCCTGGCAAAGATGAAAAAAGGCCTGCTTACTTATGGCAGTGATCTGGGCCTCCATCGTCAGCGATCACATACAGTCAATAAAACATCATAATTCATATTACAATAAAACATTAAAACAGCAATTACATTCAATAAATATAATGGTCAGTCGGCACACTAAAATCGGTGTTCATCATCCTCCATCCATATCTCAGGGTGTTGGCTCACTCGTCGAATGCCTGTCTCCATAACCACGTCTTCACCTGCTTCCTGAATGTCAGGATAGAAGGGACGGTTCTGATCTCCAGTGGGAGAGAGTTCCAGAGTCGAGGGGCCACCACCAAGAAGGCCCTGTCCCTCATCCCCACCAGACGCGCTTGCGAGGCCGGTGGGACCGAGAGCAGGGCCTCTCCAGACGATCTTAATAATCTTGATGGTTCATAGGGGAGAATATGTTCGGAGAGGTAAACAGGGCCGGAGTCGTTTAGGGTTTTATAGGTTAACACCAGCACTTTGAATTGTGCTCGGAATTGTGCTCAGAACCTTATCATGCTAGAAACTGCTTTGAGTTCCCTTCGGGGGAGAAAAACGATATATAAATGTAGTAAAATAATAAATACATAAGGAACAGGAAAAACCAGCTCTGAATATTCCTTGCCTTTAAAAAGCCGATGCAATTCATCCAGCCATCATAAGTTTGCAGGAGAATTGAAGACACAGAGACACGCATTAAATGGAAGTACTCAATTTTTTTGAAAAGGTAAGCGTGACAGAAACTGCCATATAATGATCAAGAAATACAAGAAACATCAAGAAGAACCCCCCACAAAAAAGTCTATTCCTTGTTCAAGACAACGAAGTAGTCAGAACAGATTTTACTGACGGTGATCTCTGGAGTTTGAAGCCAGATGATAAAGGACTTGAAAGGTCAAACTCAGCAGCTTGAATTGGACACAGGCACTCTCTGGCAGAGAATAAAGGTTTTTCTAAATACGCATTTTATCTTCACAATGGAAGCAGACAAGTCACCTAATTCAAGCAAATGCTACATTACCTTGTTAAATGTACTAGTAATACATTTTACAGTTCCACCTTGAAAATGCATTATGTGACATGGCTCGCCAATGAACTATATGGAGTAAGCTTCATTTTCAGCAACGATCCGACTAAAAGGAAGGTTCAGTTTGAAGAGCAATCTAACTGGAGCATTTCATTTGCCTGCTGCTGAGTTGGAAAGGCTCGGGTAACCTGCTAAAAGCCCAGCATTTTATTATGCAGAAGTAATACACTGTTCCTATTAAGCCGAAGGCTCACATTTGAGGAATCGCTGCTTGACACCAAACTCACACTTGATATCTTCAACTGCGATTTCACATACACTTTCTTGAAACTCAATGAGATCTACTTCTGAGTGAGAATACATAGGATGGTGCTGTGACCAGGCCTGTAGCGAGGGGGTGGTTTTAGGGGTTCAACCCCCACCCGAAATGTTTCAGTTTTTTTAAAAAAAAAAAAAAACCTGGTGTACTCATGAATTTTAACTGGTTAACCAAATCCCTATGCTGCTAAGTCTATGAGATGCAAAAAATTAAGAGTCCCTCCAGAACTGCAAGCACTATCTCAAGCAAATATTGACAATTTATTCACACTCTCATTACTTGCAGCAATAGCCGATGCAGTGAAGCAACCAAGTTGGGTGTGTGTGTGTTGAATGCTCTCATTAAGGAGGCCAGACTTGGTGGAGGTGGTTGACAAGGGTGGAGTTGCAGGCTATTGAAGGTTGCTCTGCCCCCTGCTGTGCTCTTTGCTTCAGCGTGAGCTAGGAGGCAGGTTTCAACCCCACCCCCCGAAATTTTCAACCCTCCCCGAAATTTTCAAACCCCCCCCCCCCCCGGCCAAAATTGTCAACCCTCCCCGAATTTTTTTTCTGGCTACGGCCCTGGCTGTGACTGCTTAAGGTCGAGGAATAATTTCCTAGAAATGCAAATACTACTAAGCAATTAACATAACAAATAGGAGAAGTTAGTGTGGTATCAAACCAATCGGACTGATGGTTGAGAAACCACTTCTCTGCTATTAATATAATTAAATATTGTTATTAAATGTTATTATTAAACATTATTATTATTTAATAATTTTATTAAATATTATTATTATTTAAATATTTAAATATTATTTATTTATTTATTTATTTATTTACCTTACTTATATACCGCTGTTCTCAGCCCGAAGGCGACTCACAGCGGTTCACAACAAATACGAACAGCAAAAATTCAGTGCTACAGTATACAAACAGTTAACAACCTAACACATTACACAATTAATAAACAGTTACTACAATACCCATTCACTGTCGTCTCGTCATCAAAAACATGTTCCAGATTCATCATCCATTGTTCCATTCCAGTGTTCATTAACCAGTATCTTGGGAAGTCAGGCTTGGCCACAGTGGTCCACGCTCTCATTAAATCCAGGATAGACTACTACAATGCACTCTACATGGGGTTGCCTTTCAAGATGGTTTGGAAGCTTCAAATAGTCCGACGAGGGACAGCCAGGTTAAAACGATATATAAATGTAGTAAAATAATAAATACATAAGGAACAGGAAAAACCAGCTCTGAATATTCCTTGCCTTTAAAAAGCCGATGCAATTCATCCAGCCATCAAATAGTCCGACGAGGGACAGCCAGGTTAATAACTGGCATCAGCTCCACTGGCTGCCTGTTTGCTACTGGGCACAATTCAAAGTGCTGGCTTTGGCCTATAAAGCCCTAAACGGCTTCTCTGCTATTAATATTATTATTAAATATTATTATTAAACAATATTATTGTTTAATAATTATTATTAAATAATATTATTATTTAAATATTATTATTCCCATATCTTGGGAAGTCAAACTTGGCCACAGTGGTCCATGCTCTCGTTATTTCCAGGATAGACTACTGCAACGCACTCTACATGGGGTTGCCTTTCAAGATAGTTCGGAAGCTTCAAATAGTCCAATGAGGGAAAGCCAGGTTAATAACTGGCATCAGCTCCACTGGCTGCCTGTTTGCTACTGGGCACCATTCAAAGTGCTGGCTTTGGCCTATAAAGCCCTAAACGGCTTCTCTGCTATTAATATTATTAAATATTATTGTTAAATATTATTATTAAACAATATTATTATTTAATTATTATTATTTAATTATTATTATTAAATAATATTATTATTTACATATTTAAATATTATTATTCCCATATCTTGGGAAGTCAGACTTGGCCACGGTGGTCCATGCTCTCGTTACATCCAGGATAGACTACTGCAACACACTCTACATGGGGTTGCCTTTCAAGACAGTTCAGAAGCTTCTAATAGTACAACTCCCATGTTATGTCAGCTCCACTGGCTGCCTGTTTGCTACCGGGAACAATTCAAAGTGCTGGCTTTGGCCTATAAAGCCCTAAACAGCCCCGGCCCAGTTTACCTGTCTGAACACATCTCCGTTTACAAACCACTGCAGAAACTAAGATCTTCTGGGGAGGCCCTGCTCTCAGTCCCACCACTATCACAGGCGCATTTGACAGGGATGAGACACAGGGCCTTCTCAGTGATTGCCCCCCAGTTATGGAACTCCCTTCTTGGCAATATTAGATCAGCCCCCTCCCTTCTGTCCTTCAGAAGGATGGTGAAGACCTGGCTGTGGGACCAAGCCTTTGGGTCAGTGCAATGAGGCAAAATGGTGTCCTGAGATGATTTTTAACCAACTTTTAATGTGGATATAAGTGATTTTAATGCTTGTATATATTTATGGTTTTATGTCCCAGCATTGAATGTTTGCCGTATATATGTTTTGCTCCGCCCTGAGTCCCCTGCGGGGTGAGAAAGGCGGAATATAAATGTTTTAAATAAATAAATAAATAAATAATGTTTGCACATTATAAACGGTAACTACATTTTCCACCAGTTTCTCAGTAACACAGAAAGAATGTGTTACTGAAGGTGTAGATGAACTGGTTTCATTGTATTGCGGTTGGAATATTTCTATATACGTAGTTCCTTTGCTATCCTTATACTTCAATAAAGCTGATGTACCAGGTCTCCAATGCCACATGTTCCGTCTTGAAGCATTAAGAAATGTATCCTTCCAAATCAACCACAAAAATAATTCCATTACTATCAACAAATTCTCTATTCCTCTTTTCTCCCAGTATGTGTACATTTATTTTTCAATGGTGTCATCATCTAAATCAATAGCAGAAACATTCCCTACACCTAGAATGTTGCACATCAACAACACTTGTGTGATTCAATATTACACACCTATTAAATAGTGGTGTAATTTCATTAGCAACCCTACTAAGACCAACAGGCTAATGGACTGAACTGACGAGATGTATTCTGTTCTCTCTGTTCTCACCACCGTCAGAATCTATCTATCTATCTATCTATCTATCTATCTATCTATCTATCTTTTACAGTATTTATATTCTGCCCTTCTCACCTTGCAGGGGACTCATGGCGGATCACAATGCACATATACATGGCAAACATTCAGTGCCACAGACACACAACATAAATAGATAGACACACAGAGGCTATTTAACTGTCCAGCTTCATGAGGATATGCTTGAATTCCGGCCACCGGGGGAGCTGTCGCTTCACCGTCCACTTGTGACACCGTTGGAGTACTTCCTCATTCGTTGCACGCTGCTGGAGATTTTTATGACCTCGTAAATTAATTAAATTAGCCTCCCCACTTAAAGTGATAACCACATTTCCTACTTGACAGGTGTGTCAGTGGCATCGGCCGCACAGCAAGGCAGGAACAGATCTATCACAGCCACCTTAGGCTATAGACTACTTTATTTACAGCTATATACATCAGAAACTACTTAACTCTAAGCACATTGTAAATCTTCTTCTACACCACCGATCATAGCATGGGGAACACACGAACTGCCTGTTATCAGTATAAGTCCACACCTCTTGCATTCCAGAGTGACGTATGACGTACAACGCACAAGGCTGTGTCCATTTGCTTTATACACTTGATTTATGACCTCTCTAGGAATGCCATTCCCTCCATGGTTCAGTTAACTCTTTCCACACAGGAATACATCACAGCTACTGCATTTTAAACATATATACATGCATACTTTGAAATCTACATTACACATTGCAAACAGCTCCAACAAGGCGCAACTGTGTTTCAGACTGCAAAGGTCGACAGCAAGGTAGACAAATGGTTGGGAGCTTACTCCGACCTGGGCTGGCTTCGAACTCATGACCTTTTGTCTTATTGATAATGTTATACGTTTATGTTTTATTTTAATTGCTTGTGTTGTTGTGATTATTGCTTGTATTGTTGTGTTCGGGCTCGGCCCCATGTAAGCCGCACCGAGTCCCTTGGGGAGATGGCAGCGGGTTACAAATAAAGTGTTGTTATTATTATTATTATTATTATTATTATTATTATTATTATTTTGATCAGTAGTGATTTTAATGCAGCTGACTCCCAACCAGCTGTGCCACAGCCCGGGCCTCACGGGGCCGGGCTGTGGCACAGGAATGAAACATAGTCATGTAGGTCCTGCCTTAACAAAGCCATAGCATGAATACATTCCTACAACGTTTTCATCAATTCTGAGATTTTTACTTTATTTCACTGCTTTTAAGTGGACGAACACATCCAACAAAGTACATGGAGAGCAGCATGTTCACAGGGATCTATTAATCGCACGGGGAAATGCAGCCAATCTATCGACACCCAGAGAAACTTTCCAAGGAATTTGTTTTAACGTGTTTGCATGCTGAAAGATGCTGTTGAGAGCAACCAAGGACGCGTACGTTTTCAATTGCAGTATGTTTTCCAAAGCTTTTCGAAGCCATTCCAGGACAGTATAAACCAAGCAAACCATTTCAAGTTGACAAATGAAACCAAAATAGCATGCGAAGAGAATGGGCTTTTTGCAGGGGAGGCCGGTTCCCACTGGGGTTGGTAAGTCAGAGGGCCGGAGAGTTGAAGGCAGGCAGAGGAAACACAGCGAGTCATAAACTGAGACAGGCAAGTAAACTTCACAACAGTTTTCTCTCACACATATATATGCATGCAAGGATGAGTGTATGTAGAAGAAAGTCATACTCTCTCACTTTCAGATGTAGGCTGTTGCAACTCAGGATAGATTCACCTTGCTCAGAACACCACACAAAACAAAGGCTGATGGTTTTATAGTTTATTGAAGAAAAAGCAAAGTCTTTAACATAAAAGTAAGGTTTCAAAAGTTCAATGGCAAAAGCAGAGTCTTAAATGCAAAGGTAAAGTTTCCAAAGTTCAATGGCAAACAACATGAAGCATAATCCGTAGATATTGATCAAACAAGATTCCATGGCACCATGACAGATTCCCAAGGAGCCAAGAACAAGACAAAGTTCCAAGAAACCAAAAGCATTGCCCAAAAGCCAAGGCAATCCAGAGAAGTTACCAGGGTGTTTGCAGAAGTTGCACTGACAAAGAGTTGACTTCAAACAGCTCTTTAATATACTTTCCCAGCATGAATGCATTCCTTTGACCTCTAACCTCTCTCTTGTTAGCAAGCCTTGCACTGCTGCAAACGCTGAATTGTAAGTGATCCTCCCTATCTAAATCTGCAGAGCCTTCAAGGTCGGATAGCTCATTACCCTGAGAATCGGCAGCCTGAGAGCTCACCCCCTCCACCTGCACCTGGGAAGTTTCACTAAGATCAGAAACATCTTCCAAAACATCCTTTGCCATGGGAAACTGAAACTCCTCGTCTTCTGTATCAACATCGTCTGTATCAACAGCAGGAACATGTTCAGGAATCTGAAACCCATCTTCTTCTTCCTGAGGCTCCAGCTGAACCAGAACATAGGCAAAGGCAAACCCAAAATCTTGGCAACCAAAAAACCTTAAGAGTTTTAGTGTGAATTGCCTTGAGGACACACAAAAACACCATGCATGTACCCATGCTATGTGCAATGAATTAATTTAATTTTCAGGTGAATCTGGAGCCCCCCAATATACTTGCATTTTACTCAGCACAAACACAAACAGTAGCAAGATCGCATCTACTTGAGTGATTAATCCACAGTTTTCCATTCCCCTTTAAATATAATTTCTGATTTCGAGTTAAATCAAGAAACAGGAATTTTAGAAGCTAGGTTGTCAGAAGCTGGGGCTAACAGCAGGAGCTCACTCCATCCTTCCAATCAGCAACTTCAGCAACTTGGCAGTTTAACCCGCTGCACCACCACAGCAAAACCTTACCCACTCCAAATAAAAACAACCTATTTCTTCATATTTTCTAATAATAAGCATTTATTCTTAAATATAGAGAAACATAAATATAGAGAAATCGTGTTTTTGTTGGTAGCCGTTAATAGTGGGAGACTTGGCAACTAGTGGTAAATCTGGCTAAGGACTGGATTGATCTGGTTCTCTTTCTTTGTAGTGATGTTCCTCCAAAACACAGGTCCTTTCTGTCCCACTTGTGTACCTACACCCTTTAATCTATATAAATAAAAATGTAATGTTCGTTTTGGGATTAACCTAATTCAAAAACCATTGGACGAATTGACACCAAATTTGGACACAATACACCTGTCAGGCCAATGAGTGACCATCTATATAAATAAAAATGTAATGTTCGTTTGTGGGATTAACATAACTCAAAAACCACTGGGCGAATTGACACCAAATTTGGACACATATCAGGCCAATGCATACCGTCACTCATGAAAACACCGAAAAACACAGAAGAGACTTAAAAACCTGAAAAACAAAAATTACATTACAACGCATGCGCAAAACCACACACATGCACACATATTTATATGCAAACACACATATACACATATGCACAAATATATACACACACAAAACACATATACACAGACTGGGCCACAGCAACGCATGGCAGGGGACGGCTAGTCACTCATAAAAACACTGAATAAGACAGCAGAAGAGACTTTAAAAGCCAAAAAATAAAAAAAGATGCTACAGCGCATGTGCAAAAGGACTCCCCCAGCAAACAAAGCACACAATAGCATATCCATGCTCTCTTTCAGACTACAGCTCCCAGTATCCCCTAGACGAGGTCCTTTAGGGGAGGAGGATGATCCAAATGCACTGCTTCCAAGCTGCAAGCTTTCTTCTTCTTGGATTTCTTTAAGAGCATCCCAATCCCTGCATATTTCCAATTTCCTATTCCTGGACTGCAACTCCCAGCAATCCTCCAGATAGATTAGAGATAGATCAATCCGGAGGACTGCTGGGAGTTGCAGTCCAAGAATAGGTAGAGAAGGAAGAATGGGGAGAAAGAGGAAGAGAAAGAAAAGGGGAGGCAGGAAGGGAAGAGGAAGAGAAGGATGGGAAGGGAAGGGAAGGGAAGGGAAGGGAAGGGAAGGGAAGGGAAGGGAAGGGAAGGGAAGGGAAGGGAAGGGAAGGGAAGGGAAGGGAAGGGAAGGGAAGGGAAGGGAAGGGAGGGAGGGAGGGAGGGAGGGAGGGAGGAAGGAAGGAAGGAAGGAAGGAAGGAAGGAAGGAAGGAAGGAAGGAGGGGGGAGGGGGGGGAAGGAAACAAGGAAAGTAAAAAAAGAGGAAAGGAACGAAGGAAAAAGGGAGGGAAGGAAGGAAGGCGAGAAGGAAAGAAGGAGTGAAAGAGGAAGGTTGGCCACAGCAACGTGTGGCGGGTACAACTAGTAAAGAAATAAAACACAAAGCTTATGCCCATTTTAGTGCACTTTTTTTTCCTAGGGAGCACATTTTTGTATGTAGTTTTCTAATTTCAAAAAGTGAAAACCAAAGCATAACTGCTTTCTGCTTTATATTTTAGCTAAGAAGAAGAAATTATATCCATCTGTGTTAAATGTAAATTAAAAACGTATTGTCGAAGGCTTTCATGGCCTGAATCACTGGGTTGTTGTAGTTTTTTTCAGGCTATATGGCCATGTTCTAGAGGCATTCTCTCCTGACGTTTCGCCTGCATCTATGGCAAGCAACCTCACTACCTCTGAGGATGCTTGCCATAGATGCAGGCGAAACGTCAGGAGAGAATGCCTCTAGACCATGGCCATATAGCCCGAAAAAATCTACAACAACCCTAAATTAAAAACATTTCTCTCTCGTTTTTCCTTCTCATTTTCCCTTTTTAAGCCAGAGGATTTTCCTCCCTGGCCTGGAGAAAGAGGCTTTCAGTTTCCTGTAGGAAATTGTACCCTATTAAACATACAGCTGACATAAGTGCCAATTCCAGACAACTTCATCCTACGCCTTCTCAGCCAAAGATGGTGAAAGAAAATGAAGGATTGCACTAAAAGAAGTGTCGCAGATCCACTTGCCTCATTCCACAAGATGTCAAACACAACAGCAGGCCACATACAAGCTTTTTTGCACTCTCTCCCACAAACAGATGGTCATTGCTGTGTGAGGAAGAGCAAGAAGGATGGAGCAAGTTTATGCAAGGAAGCCAAGTTCAAGATGTTACCAAATAAGGAATGTCTATCAGAGGAAGCGAGCTACGGAAAAGTGATAAAAGTCTGCTAATGTAAATGAACCGTTTTTGACAACCGACAGCCGTATCAGCCAAAGAACAAAAATAAAATAGAATCCAACACAAGCTATATTGGGTTCATACATTTGTGTGGGATATAAAGCATACATAGACCACATTTCATTGTTTCTAAGAGACAATCAATTGTAAGAAGCATGGTAATTTCAGCACCAGCAATAGAAAAAAGCTTAATTATGTTATTCGAAGACGGTACTCCCTTTTTAGAAATGTCTATATGAGACAAAAGTGCATCTTAGATCCACGCAAACACAGTATTTAGGCTTTAATGTAATTATTAGCTCACGTTTTGTTTTTGCATTTATTTTATTTATCTATATAAATAAAAATGTAATGTTCGTTTGTGGGATTAACAGAACTCAAAAACCACTGGGGGAATTGACACCAAATTTGGACACAAGACACCTAACAACCCAATGTATGTCCTTCACTCAAAAAAATGATTTTGTCATTTGGGAGTTGTAGTTGCTGGGATTTATAGTTCACCTACAATCAAAGAGCATTCTGAACCCCACCAACGATGGAATTAAACCAAACTTGGCACACAGTTCTCCCACGACCAACAGGAAATACTGGAAGGGTTTGGTGGGCAGTGTCCTTTGGTTTTGGAGTTGTAGTTCACCCACATCCAGAGAGCACTGTGGACTCAAACAATGATGGACCTGAATCAAACTCTACACGAATATTCAATATGCCAAGATGGGAACACTAGTGGAGTTTGGGGAAAATAGAATCTTGACATTTGGGAGTTGCAGTTGCTGGGATTTATAGTTCACCTACAATCACAGAGCATTCTGAACCCCACCAACGATAGAATTGGGCCAAACCTCCCACACAGAACCCCCATGTGGGCCACAGCAACGCGTGGCAGGGGACGGCTAGTTTAGAATATTTATACCCCGTCCTTCTCAACCTCCAAGGAGGGACTCAGAACAGCTTCCATCAGGCAACAATGCAATGCCATACAATGTAATCACATAATAGAATAACCATCTATACAAATAAAAATGTAATGTTTGGGTTGTTGTATGTTTTTTCGGGCTATATGGCCATGGTCTAGAGGCATTTTCTCCTGACGTTTCGCCTACATCTATGGCAAGCATCCTCAGACCTCACTACCTCTGAGGATGTTTGCCATAGATGCAGGCGAAACGTCAGGAGAAAATGCCTCTAGACCATGGCCATATAGCCCGAAAAAACCTACAACAACCCAGTGATTCCAGCCATGAAAGCCTTCGACAATACAATGTAATGTTTGTTTGTGGGATTAACATAACTCAAAAACCACTGGACAAATTGACACAATATTTGGACACTACACCCCTAACAGACCAACGAGTGACCATCACTCATAAACCCCTCCTAAAAAACAATGGAAAGGACTTAAAAACCCAAAAAAGCTAAATGATACAGCACATGCGTAAAAACGACAGCTCGCAGCATCCCCTAGACCAGGCCCTTTAGGAGAGGAGGATATTCCAAATGTACTGTTTCCAAGGTGCAAGCTTGCTTCTCCTTGGATTTCTTTGAGAGCATCCCAATCTGTATATATTTCCTAATCCTGGACTGCAACTCCCAGCAATCCTCCAGATAGATAAGATATATAGATTAGATAGAGATAGATAGATAGTAGGTAGATAGACAGATCCATCAGGAGGACTGCTGGGAGTTACGGGATTCGAACCTGCGACCTTCCAGTCAACAAGTTTAACAGCTCAGAGGTTTAACCCACTGAGCCACCAGCAGCTCCCTGTGATTACTTCTCAATTATAAACCCAATCTGCACATCACACCGAACTAGGATTCCCCTGGAATTGTGGTGTGTTCCTTGAGAACATCACACTCCCCAACTATTCCAATATTCAGTGAGGGATGCTAAACAAATCACAGAACTTTGATTCATGGTTTATTAAACATGACATCCAAATATGGAATAAACTGAGGCTCTGGCATGTTTCTTTCTCAACAAGTCAGAGAAAGAAATCCGTTTCTTTTGGATTTATTTTACCAGCAAGATGCCAAAGTCCAACTTCTCTAGGTTCAGCTGTCATATTAAATTAAATTTGGAAAGTTAATGATAAGCTGACTTAGAGGTCTCTAAGTGCCATAAGTTAAAGTTAAAGTTGACTTGATGGCAGTTAGTGTTGTGGCTCAGCAGCTGGACAGAGCCTCAGGAAGAGGATGATGGGTTTCAGATTCCTGAACAGGTTCCTATTGTTGATACAGACAATGTTGATTCTGAAGACGGGGAGTTTCAGTTTCCCATTCCCATGGCAAGGGATGTTGTTTTAGCACAGTGCTTCTCAATCTTGGGTCCCCAGATGTTTTTGGCCTACAACTCCCAGAAATCCCAGTCAGTTTACCAGCTGTTAGGATTTCTGGGAATTGTAGGTCAAAAACATCTGGGGACCCCAGGTTGAGAACCACTGTTTTAGAAGATGTTTCTGATCTTAGTGAAACTTCACAGGTGCAGGTGGAGGAGGTGAGTCAGCCTGCGAACTCTCTGCCTGCCTATTCCCAGTCCCAGGATAATGAGCTCGTCAACCTTGAAGGCTCTGCAGATTTAGATAGGGAGGGTCGCTTGCAATTCAAGGTTCGTCGCAGTACAAGGCTTGCAAACAAGAGAGAGGTTAGAGGTCAAAGGAATGCTAGGAAAACATATTTAATGAGCTGGTTGAAGTCAACCTTTTGTCAGTGCAACTTCAGCGAACACCCTGATAACTTCTCTGGATTGCCTCGGCTTTTGGGCCATGCTTTTGGCTTCTTGGGACTTTTGATTTGGATCTTGGCTTTTTGGGACTCTGTCATGTTGCCATGGAATCTTGCTTGATCAATGCTTATGGAATATGCTTCATGTTATTTGCCTTTGGACTTTGGAAACTCTGCCTTTGCATTTAAGACTGTTTGGCTATTGAACTTTTGCTTTACTTTTGTGTTTAAGACTTTGCCTTGTCTTTAATAAACTACAAAACCTACAACCTTGGTGTGTGTGGTGTTCTGAGCAAGGTGAATCTATCCTGAGGTGCGACAGTTAGTAGCAATACATATTTGGGGTGGAAAGGACGGAGCCATCCATTCCTCCAAGATCCCAGAGGACAATGCCAACCTTGATCCTTGTAGATGTGCTACAAGGCATTTTGTGGCAAATTTAAAATCTGAACATGGAGAGAAGCATGGGTTCCAGTCACAGGCTGCAATTTGTCAATTTAAAACTTTGAACCAAAGCATGATAGTTTGGGTTGCTGTGAGTTTTTCAGGCTGTATGGCCACATTCCAGTTGCATTCTCTCCTGACGTTTCACCTGCATCTATGGAAGGCATCTGAGGATGCCAGCCATAGATGCAGGCAAGAGATCAGGAGGGAATTACACTGGAACATGGCCATACAGCCTGAGAAACTCACGGCAACCCTGTGATTCCTGCCATGAAAGCCTTTGACAACAAATGATGGCTTGATTGACTGTTCACATGTGCTGCAGATATGCACACCATCACTTTAGCTCATTCACAATAAGTGACAATACTTGAGAATCGGCTTGTTCGAATATTCAAGCATGTCCATCATTTCCATCTCTTGAGTTTTCACGAAATTAAGAGAAAACTGCTTTGTCGCAGTACCCTGTTTTCCTACTGTATGCATCTCAAAGAAAAGTAGAAATAATTACCGTAGTGCTCACTGAGGTGAACTTAATTTACCAAATGAAAAAAGAGATCAGTGCTTCACTATTAAATTAAAATCAGCGTTAAGATGTGTTTGAGTAGCACATACAGTTGCAAATATATGTTGTAGTTCAAAGTAAGTATCTTAAGTACATATAGTCCATGGTTTTCATTTCCAACACTGTCACATTTGCCTCCAAATAAGCACTGTCACATAGACTTTGAATTATAAGGGTAATTTTGTATTTGTATTACTTGTATTACTGCAAGCATCTTCTGATTAAAGGACAGTGTTTCCCTTGACATTAAGTCTGATTCTGGGGTGGTGGTGATCATCTCAATTTCTAAGCCAAAGAGCCGGCAATGTCCGTAGATACCTCCTTGGTCATGTGGTCGGCATGACTGCATGGAGCACCATTACCTTCCCATCAAAGTGGTACCTACTGATCTACACACATTTGCATGTTTTCCAACTGCTAAGTTGTCAGAAGCTGGGGCTAACAGCAGGAGCTCACCCCATCTTGCAATCAGCAAGTTCAGCAGCTTAACAATTTAACCTGCTGTGCCACCATGGCAAAAAGCAACCTAAGCGGTACCTACTGACCTACTCACAGTTGAATGTTTTCAAACTGCTAGATTGGCAGAAGCTGGGGCCAACAATGGGAGCTCACCCCGTCCAGAGGATTCGTACCAGCAATCTTCTGGTCAGCAAGTTCTGCTGCTTGGCAGTTTAACTCGCTATGCTACCGCAGCCCATTCTTCTGATTGGCATGCAGCAAAGTAGATATATTCTTGTTTCACAAGAACATTCATGGTTCTATATTTCTCCAGTGTTATTTTACATAGAAAACATCCCCATACTTATTTATTTATTTATTTACGACATATATATGCCACCCTTCTCACCCCGAAGGGGACTCAGAGCGGCTTACAAGGTATACATATATATAATATATTATATTATTAGCATAGTACAATATCAGTATTAAATATTACTATATTGTACTATATTATTATATTGTAATATTATTAGTAATATTACATGTAATATAAATATATAATTATAACATCATATTATTATTAGTAGTATTATATTGCATTACATTATAATATTATAAATATTATATGTATATACAATATATTATATTACATTATATTATATTATATTATTAGAATAGCACATATACATTATCGGTTCCTTGAAAATGAATATTTATAGGTACATACTGGGATAATTGCTAGTCCTACCAAAAAATTAGTTGAGAAATACAATCACATAATATAGTCCATTTCAGAACGTTTATTTATTTTATTTATTTACTCTATTTCTCAGCCCGAGGGTGACTCAGGGCGGTTTACAAAACCGGCACAATTTGATGCCACAATAATATAAACAGTTAAAAGCATATAAACATCCTCAAAATTCCATAAACAATAAAATCAATAAGACATAAAACAATTCTCCGTATCTAATTCTATTTCATTATTTACTCATTAATACTTTTTAAATTATTTCTAAAAATACACATAAACATATTTCATAATATGACTATCTCATATGGAGACGTACTAGACCACGTTTTCCCTGAACCAGAGTTTCAAATTTTCTTGGCTAAACCTTGCGTTGTACTCTCAAGCACATCCCATGGGCAGGATCTGAAAATGTGCAGCAGACTCTCGGAAACTCCGCATTTACATGCCTATTCAGTGCCCAAATGGAAGACAGCCAGAAAATAAGCATCTTGATTTATAATTGTGTATTTATAACCAAGCGGTGTAATCACAATAAATATACCAATGACAAGAGCATTCATCCAAATGTCACAGTAGGGTAGAACTGAATAAAGATTTAAACTAATGTCTCACCAACAAATTGTGAGCAATGCTTTACAGCGTTTCAGCTGGTTCAAATGGCTATTAACCTGGTCTGACTTTTAAATTTTATGTATTTCGTATCAAAAGCATTGCATAAATTAGTATAAAACTGATAAAAATAGAAGGCGCACATGCAGTTAAATATCTTTTGACCAAAAACGGGCAACAGCAACGGCATTATCTGTAGCCTCCAACAATTCCTCCTCTGTACATGAGGCAGGGCACAGTGGACAAGCATACAGATGCGGAGTTGTCAGTTCTGCTCCACAATCTACAGGATTCTTTTAGGTAGTGCCATTTTGCCAGGTTGTCTTTTGATCTGCCCACTCCACTTCTGAGTCTATTCAGGGACTTCCAAGTTGCTCATTCTTGGTTTGCCCCTGGAGGAAGACCCTCATGAAGGGGGGCATCCACTTGGGATTTCCTGGTTTAACTGCCTAGAGCAGTGTTTATCAACCTGGGGGTCGGAACCCCTGGGCGGGGGTCACGAAGGGGTGTCAGAGGGGTCACCAAAGAACATAAGAAGACCTAGTATTTTCTGTTGGTCATGGGGGTTCTGTGTAGCAAGCTTGGTTCAATTCCATCATTGGTAGGGTTCAGAATGCTCTTTGATTGGAGGTGAACTATAAATCCCAGCAACTACAACTCCCAGGCACAACCTGGGGATCACAACCAGACACAGTGAAGACATCTGCCCTTGTGCTATGCTACTCTGCTGCTGAGTACGCATGCCCAGTGTGGAACACATCTCACCACGCTAAAACAGTAGATGTGGCTCTTAATGAGACATGCCACATTATCACGGGGTGTCTGCGCCCTACACCACTGGAGAAATTACACTGTTTAGCCGGCATTGCACCACCTGACATCCGCCAGGAAGTAGCAGCCAATAGTGAAAGGACCAAGGCAGTGACATCTCCAGCTCATCCCCTGTTTGGATATCACCCAGCACATCAATGACTTAAATCAAGAAATAGCTTTCTAAGATCTACAGAGATACTCGCTTGAACACCCCAGCAAGCGGGAGTCCAAAAGTGGCAGGCTCAAACCCAGAACCTCAATCAACCGCTGTCCACAGTACTCTCTGGATGTAGGTGAACTACGACTCCAAAACTCAAGGTTAATGCCCACCAAACCCTTCCAGTATTTTCTGCTGGGAGTTCTGTGTGCCAAGTTTGGTCCAATTCCATCATTGGTGGCATTCGGATTGCTCTTTGGTTGTAGGTGAACTATAAATCCCATCAACTGCAACACCCAAATGACAAAACCAACCCCCCTCCCCCCACCAACATTCAGATTTGGGTGTTTGTGCCAAATTTGGTCCAGTGAATGAAAATACATCCTGCATATCAAATATTTACATGACGATTCATACCAGTAGCAAAATGACAGTTGTGAAGTAGCAAAGAAAATAATATTATGGTTGGGGGTCTCCACAACCTGAGGAACTGTATTAAGGGGTCATGGCATTAGGAAGGTTGAGAAACACTGGCCTTGCTTTTAAACATTTGAAACTTTTAAATTACAGTTAAGACACACCATGGAAGCCCAAAACTGCAGATAGTACTGATTTCTAAATCAATAATATTTTCAGAACTCAATTGATCGCAGATATCTAAAATCGAAGAAAGCGAAACTGTGGATAAGTGGGGAACCTTGTAATAATTTCTAGCTATGGTTGACCGTGGATAACTGAAAGCATGGAAACGAACTTGCAGATGAGGGGGTCTTACTGAATTTATGATGGACACGTTTCTTTTATAATTAAGTACATTTACCTTTTATAATTAGGTACTACTAAACTCTTTAATTCATCCACTAGGAGGCAACAGTTCCTAAGTAAATGTGAGCTCTTGATAAACATCTGTCGTATTGTCGAAGGCTTTCGTGGCTGGAATCACTGGGTTGTTGTAGGTTTTTTCGGGCTATATGGCCATGTTCTAGAGGCATTCTCTCCTGATGTTTTGCCTGCATCTATGGCAAACATCCTCTGAGGATGCTTGCCATAGATGCAGGCAAAACGTCAGGAGAGAATGCCTCTAGAACATGGCCATATAGCCCGAAAAAACCTACAACAACCAGGATGCTTGCCATAGATGCCAGCGAAACGTCAGGAGAGAATGCATCTAGAACATGGCCATATAGCCCGAAAAAACCTACAACAACCCAAACATCTGTTGAATTAGCCAAGTGTTGAGGTTCAGAGGACAAAACTGCAGCTTCATCTAAGACTGTTTTCTACTAGGAAAATGATGCTGTTCATCTCCATATAAAGGCCAGGAATGAGGTAGAATTAGAAATCACAACTGAATTACAATTGGTGTTACTTCCATTAGTTGTGTACCATCATACACTAATGCAAAAATCAGAGGCACCAAAGAAATACATCACATTCCCCAAAATGGACTCACAGAAGCATTGGTTCAAATTGTTCAAAGAGTGTCACAGCAACAATATTTCTCCACCGAATTAAGTTTAGTTTATAAATAAATCCACAAGACGGGGTGAGCTCCCGTCTGTCAGCTCTAGCTTGCGGAGACATGAGAGAAGCAGAATGGTAACACATCCAAGCATCCCCTGGGCAGCGTCTCGGTAGATGGCCAATTCTCTCACACCGGAAGCGACTTGCAGTATGTTCTCAAGTTGCCTCTGACACGATAAAAAAATACCAAGAGCCAAGAAATAATAGTTAATATCCAATTCACAGGACCGACCTTCGTGATCAAAATAAAAGCATGCTGGTTTGTCCTCGGTATCGGAAATATGAATTCCGTCACCCATAAAACTTCCTGATCAACCGGAGGAATCTGTTCTACATGACAAGATGAAGCAGCAACTCATGAACTGCTTCAGAGACAGGTCAGGCAACTTCAGCAGGCTCTCTCTCATAGAATAACAACTAACTCCACCGGTCTCAAAATCACCCGCACAATGCAGAGTGCCATCTACTGCATACAGAGCATGACTGCCCAATATAACCTTGAGAGAGAAAAGAACACAAAACGACCAGTGTTTCTTAAAAGGTGGTAAAGAGATCATATGTGGATATGATTGACTGCAGAAGGTTTAGAAAAATTGCAAGACAGAGGAAAGAAGTTATGTTGTTCCTCGTGCACAATCCTAGGGCCCTTCCAGACAGCCCTATATCCCAGAATATCAAGGCAGAAAATCTGAACCAGGTTATCTGAGTCCACACTGGCATATATTCCAATTCAAAGCAGAAAATGTGGGATTTTATTCAGCTGCATGGAAGGGGCCATAATTTTATTGTTATATTAGGAATAATAATTTCATGTAACCATACACACCAAAACTATTTTAATTCTCCAAAAATATATATTCCAGTAACAAAACAGTTTGCTTTACTGCATCGATAAATCTTCGATACAAAAACTATTTGACAACACCACAACTATTAAATCTATTTTCACAAAAAAGTTTTATACTATTATCTGCTCACTTCAACACTGATTTATTTACATGTCGATTAAGGGGCCATAATTTTATTGTTATATTAGGAATAATAATTTCACACCAAAACTATTTTAATTCTCCAAAAAAATATATTCCAGTAACAAAACAGATTATATGGCAATGCAAGACGATCAACATTTCGCTAAAGTTCAATAACAATTTCCTTGTCTTTCTGGGTCCTTCCACACAGCTATATAACCCAGAATATCAAGGCAGATAATCCCACAATATCTGCTTTGAACTGGGTTATCTGAGTCCACACTGCCACATATTCCAGTTCAAAGTAGATAATGTGCTGTGTGGAAGGGGCCGTAGTTTTATATTAGGAATAATAATTTCATGTAACCATACACACCAAAACTATTTTGATTCTCCAAAAATATATATTCCAGTAACAAAACAGTTTGTTTTACTGCATCGATAAATCTTCAATTCAAGAAACTATTTGACAACACCGCAACTGTTAAATCTATTCTCACAAAAAGTTTTATACTATTATCTGCTCACTTCAACACTGATTTATTTACATGTTGATTAAGAAAGACGATCAACATTTCGCTAAAGTTCAATAGGCAATTTCCTTGTCTCTCTGGGCCCTTCCACACAGCCATATAAACCAGAATATCAAGGCAGATAATCCCACAATATATGCTTTGAACTGGGTTATCTGAGTCCACACTGTCACATATTCCAGTTCAAAGTAGATAACGTGGGATTCTATTCTGCTGTGTGGAAGGGGCCGTAGTTTTATATTAGGAATAATAATTTCATGTAACCATACACACCGAAACTATTTTAATTCTCCAAAAAATATATTCCAGCATCAAAACAGTTTGTTTTACTGCATCAATAAACCTTCAATTCAAAAACTATTTGACAACACCGCAACTGTTAAATCTATTCTCACAAAAAGTTGTATACAATTATCTGCTCACTTCAACACTGATCTATTTACATGTCGATTAAGAAAGACAAACAGCATTTCGCTAAAGTAAAGAAACTGCCCTGAGTCGCCTAAGGGCTGGGAAGGGCGGTATACAATTATAGTAAATAAATAAACATTGAAATCATGTATTTATTTATTTAAAACATTTATATTCCGCCCTTCTCACCCCGAAGGGGACTCAGGGAGGAGCACAGCATATACACGGCAAACATTCAATGCCGGGACAATACATAAACATTAAAAAACATTTATCAAAATATTAAAATACACCATTTAAAACCGTCCTAGTCATCTGCATCAGTATAGTTGATGAGACCATCAGACACCTGTTCAATAGACAATTTCCTTGTCTCTCTGGGCCCTTTCGCACAGCCATACAACCCTGAATATAAAGGCAGATGATCCCACAATATCTGCTTTGAACTGGGTTATCTGAGTCCACACTACCACAGTTCTATGTGGATTTTGTACAGCTGTGCGGAGGGGGCCTTTGTGCTTCTACAAAAGTTGTTCTCATTAGGCCCAACTAAAGAGGGAAAAAAATCAAGAAACAGAAAAGGCTTTGCTGCCAGGTATACAAACAAAGACTCTATTTCCATGACATCTAGTGGAACTGAAAGATTTTCAATTTTAGTTTTCAAATACTTTTCTAAGATCTACAAAGGCACTCGCTGGAATACCCCAGCAAGCGAGAGTCCAAAAGTGGCAGGCTCAAACGCAGAACCTCAATCAATGGCTGATACCAAATGAGAGACTCCCCCCTGGGCAAACAGAAAACTGGGTGACTTGAAAGGCGCTGAACAGACTGCGCTCTGGCACCTTGAGATCCAGAGCCAACCTTAAGAAATGGGGTTACAAAGTGGAATCCACGACATGCAAATGTGGAGAAGAGCAAACCACTGACCACTTGCTGCAATGCAACCTGAGTCCTGCCACATGCACAATGGAGGACCTTCTTGCGGCAACACCAGAGGCACTCAAAGTGGCCAGAAACTGGTCAAAGGACACTTAATCAACTACCAAGCTTGCAAACTTTGTGTTTTGTCTGTTTGTTTTGTTAAAAATGTAATACAAATGTCTGGTTGCTCCTGACACGATAAATAAAATAATTTTTTGTTTATATCTGCAGCAGATGAAAGCAACATCATTTGACATAAACAGGTTTTTGTTACATTCCAAGCTAGAATTTCGTATTTTTGTGAAATTTTTGTTTCTGTATCAACTATTTACAAAGAGCATATCACAAAAATAAAACTCCACGGGGACTGAAAACACAGGTTGGAGGGAAGCAGGAAGCAGAAGCAATAGCAATGGGTGTGTGTGACTGGGCTTCCCCAGGCAGAGTGGAGTATGATTCAGACATCATTGTGCTGTATATCCAAAGTTTAATGAAATGCAACCCCAACCTAAGGAAGTAGAGAACAAAAGTTATTATCCACAGTACAACGTTCAACTGCAGGCTGAACTTTGTCCTGCGGATAATAACTTTTGTTGTTCTGCTTCCTTAGGTTTGACAAAAGGCTGAACACTGGGTTTCCGTTTCAGTTGTTTTATCCCTTCCTGTGATGCATCTCTTGTTATTTATATAGACTGAGACGCTATGCCAGGGGTCCTCAAACGTTTTAAACAGAGGGCCAGGTCAAACTGTTAGATGGCCGGATTATAATTTGAAAAAAACATGAATGAATTCCTGTGCACGCTGTACGTATCTTATTTGTAGTGCAAAAAAACACTTAAAAACAATACAATAATTAAAATGAAGAACAATTTTAACAAATATAAACTTATTAGTATTTCAAGAAGAAGTGTGGGCCTGCTTTTGGCTGATGAGATAGGATTGTTGTTGCTGCTGCTGTTGTTGTGTGCTTCCAAGTCGTTTCAGACTTAGGTTGACCCTGTGCGAGGGCCGGGTAAATGACCTTGGAGGGCCGTATCCGGCCCGCGGGCCTTAGTTTGAGGATCCCTGCTCTGTGCTATCAAGGGGTGATCTCCAAATTCCTCCAGGAATTTTGGACGTCAACTCCCAGAAGCGGGGATCCTAGGAGCTGAAACCACAAACTCTTTGGAGATGGGAGTTTGGGAAACACTGGAAAGTTTCCCATTCTTGGGATTTCCTTCCAGCCTGATGCTTCTTCAGTTCAGAGAAGGAGAAAAAGAGAGGAAATGGTTCCAGGGAGGGAGAGCAAAGGGACTTCGGCCCCTTCCATACAGCTGTATAAAATCCACATTGAACTGGATTATATGGCAGTGTGGACTTTGGGCCCTTCCGCACAGCCTATATCCCATAATATCACGGCAGAAAATCCCACATTATCTATGGACTCAGATAACCCAGTTCAAAGCAGATATTGTGGGGTTTTCTGCCTTTATATTCTGGGATATAGGGCTGTGTGGAATGGCCCTCAGATAATCCAATTCAAAGCAGATATTCTGGATTATATGACTGTGTAGAAGGGCCCTAGGTCTTAGCGGAGATGAGAGATAGGGCCTTCTCAGTGGTGGCCCCTTGGCTGTGGAACTCCCTGCCTAAGGATATTAGATCGCCCCCTCCCTCCTGACTGAAGCAGAAAATCCCATAATATCTGCTTCGAACTGGGTTATCTTGAGTCCACACTGCCATATATTCCAGCTCAATACAGATAATGTGGGATTTTATTCAGCTGTGTGGAAGGGGACTCACAGCCCTTCCAGACAGGCCTTAAATCCCAGGATCTGATCCCAGGTTTTCTGTTTATCCCAGATTATCTGGCAGTGCAGACTCATATAATGCAGTTTAAAGCAGAAAACCTGGGATCAGATGCTGGGATATAGGGCTGTCTTGGAAGGACCCCCAGTTCAAAGCAGAGGCCCTATATATCCCTGGATCTGATTTCAGGTTTTTTGTTTATCCCAGATTATCTGGCAGTGCAGACTCATATAATGCAGTTTAAAGCAGAAAACATGGGATCAGATGCTGGGATATAGGGCTTGTCTTGGAAGGACCCTCAGCTCAAAGCAGAGGCCCTATATATCCCTGGATCTGATTCTGGGTTTTCTGATTATCCCAGATTATCTGGCAGTGCAGACTCATATAATGCAGTTTAAAGCAGAAAACCTGGGATAGGATCCCAGGATACAGCGCTTGTCTTGGAAGGGCCCTCAGTTCAAAGCAAATATTGTGGATGATCTGCCTTGATATTCTGGGTGATATGGATCAAGGAGAGCCCTCGGTCTTCCAGCACAACTCACTGATCAACTTCTGGCAAGTTTACCATAGACTTATGATGGAAGATCTGCAAATGCCCAGACTAGAGGGAATCTCTAGGTCTGCCAGTGCAACCCTATGGCAGAAGTTCGCCACAGAACCACGCTGAAGGATCGGTGGATTGCTAAAGACAACATTGTGATAAAGTCCTTCATTAGCAGGATCCAAAGTCATTTTGGGAAGGTCCTATATTTTATTGGAGGGGGGGGGGCACACAAGTGCACAATGTTTCATAAAATCATAAGAGATAGAAGAAGAGACCCCATTGGCCAGTCCAACCATGCAGGAAGATACAATCAAAGAACTCCCGACAGATATCCATCCAGCATCTGTTAAAACCTCTTCTTTGGAGATGAGCAGGGTGAAGAGATGTTGGGCCAAAGAATGGGGAAAGTGGCATGTGCCACCTTTGCCCCAAAAGCAGACTTTGGCCAGAAGCAAACTTATTTAAAGAGACACACACATAAACACACACCTTTGGTCCCAGGCAGGGATCCAAAGAGTATCAAGTGCACATAAATATCCTCATTTCAATCTCTTTGGAGGAGGATGTGTCCGGAGAAGAGCGACTAAAATGATCAAGAGTCTGGACAACAAGTCCTATGAGGAGCGGCTTAAAGAGCTGGGCATGTTTAGCTTGAAGAAGAGAAGGTTGAGAAGAGACATGATAGCCATGTATAAATATGTGAGAGAAAGTCACAGGGAGGAGGGAGCAACCTTGTTTTCTGCTGCCCTGGAAACTAGGACGCGGAATAATGGCTTCAAACTACAAGAATGGAGATTCCATCTGAACATTAGGAAGAACTTCCTGACTGTGAGAGCTGTTCAGCAGTGGAACTCTCTGCCCCGGAGTGTGGTAGAGGCTCCTTCTTTGGAACCTTTTAAACAGAGGATGGATGGCCATCTGTCGGGGGTGCTTTGAATGCAATTTTCCTGCTTCCTGGCAGGGGGTTGGACTGGATGGCCCATGAGGTCTCTTCCAACTCTATGATTCTAGGAGGAAGTGACTTGGTTGGCCACCTGTCGGGAGGGGTTAGATGGTGTCTCCCCGCAGATCAGAACAGGGTTGGGTTGGAAGGAGTGGCCACCAGCCCAAGGGATGAGGAAAGTAAGCATGCCACCTTGTTGCCAAAGTAAGCCAATTTAAAGAGACACACACATAAACACACACCATTGGCCCCAGGAAGAGTGTGTACACAATGGCCCCATTTCAATCTCCTTAGAGGAGGAGGAGGAAGAGAAGGAGGAAGTGATTTGGATGGCCATCTATTGGGAGGAGTTAGATGGTGTCCCATTGGCCCCAGAAAGGGACCCAAATAATGTCGAGTACACAATGCCCCCATTTCAATCTCCTTGGAAGAGGTGGAAGAGGAGGAGGAAATGACTTGGATGGCCATCTGTTGGGAGAGGTTAGATGGTGTCCCACTGGCTCCAGAAAGGGATCCAAAGAGTGTCAAGTACTCAATGCCCCCATTTCAATCTCCTTGGAGGAAGAGGAGGTGACTTGGATGGCCATCTGTTGGGAGGGGTTAGATGGTAGTGTCGAGTGTATATAAATGTCCTCATTTCAATCCCTTTGGAGAAAGAGGAGGAAATGACTTGGATGGCCATCTGTCAGGAGGGGTTAGATGGTGTCCCATTGGCCCCAGGATGGGATCCCAAGAATGTCAAGTACTCAATGCCTCCATTTCAATCTCCTTGGAGGAGATAGAGGAGGAGAAGGAAGTGACTTGGGTGACCATCAGTCAGGAGGGGTTAGATGGTGTCCCATTGGCCCCAGGAAGGGATCCAATGAGAGTCAAGTACTCAAAGCCCCCATTTCAATCTCCTTGGAGAAAGAGGAGGAAGTGACCTGGATGGCCATCTGTCGGGAGGGGTTAGATGGTGTCCCATTGGCCCCAGGAAGGGATCCAAAGAATGTCGAGTACGCAATGCCCCCATTTCAACCTCCTTGAAGGAAGAGGAGGAAGTGACTTGGGTAGCCATCTGTCGGGAGGGGTTAGATGGTGTCCCATTGGCCCCAGGAAGGGATCCAAACAATGTGTACACAATGCCCCCATTTCAACCTCCTTGGAGGAAGTAGAAGAGGAGGAGGAAGTGACTTGGATGGCCATCTGTCGGGAGGGGTTAGATAGTGTCCCATTGGCCCCAGTATGGGATCCCAAGAATGTCAAGTACTCAATGCCCCCATTTCAACCTCCTTGGAGGAGGTAGAAGAGGAGGAGGAAGTGACTTGGATGGCCATCTGTCGGGAGGGGTTAGATAGTGTCCCATTGGCCCCAGTATGGGATCCCAAGAATGTCAAGTACTCAATGCCCCCATTTCAACCTCCTTGGAGGAGGTAGAAGAGGAGGAGGAAGTGACTAGGATGGCCATCTGTCAGGAGGGGTTAGATGGTGTCTTCCCGCCGGTCAGGACAGGGTTGGGTTGGAAGGAGTGGCCACCAGCCCAAGGGATGGGGAAAGTAAGCATGCCACCTTGCCGCCAAAGCAAGCCCATTTAAAGAGACAGGCGCCCAATTTGGGGGAAAGAGGAAGCCCAGGGTCTCCTTCTCCTCCTCCTCTCAGGCACTGCAGAGGCAACGGAGGCGGCGCCTCTCCTCCTCCTCCTCCGCCTCCTCTTTTCCCGCAGCGTGCCGCCTCCGCCTCCTCTCCTCCCCGCTTGGATTCGCCCAAGAAGCCGGACCAGGGTGGTGCCTTTGCCTGGCAGCCTCCGCCTCGCTTGCCCTTCCCTTCCCTTGACTCACTCACCGTCCGGTGCCTCTGCTGCTGCTGCTGGCGGTGCCTCCCCAGCCCGGGGAAGCAGCCCCCGGAGGCGGCCGCCAGCCCCGCCGCCGCCGCTCCTCCTCCGCCGCCAGGAGTCCGGGAGAGGAGGAGGAGGAGCAGCGATCTGCCCGCGGTGGCCGCCATCTCTCGACTGGAAGGGGCCCCGCTCTCCGGCAGGCAGCGCTGCGGGACTGCTGGAAAAGGGGCGGGGCCTTCGCCGGAGCAGCCAATGGCGCCGCCCCGGCTAGAGAAGGGCGGGGACGACAACGCGTCAATCGACATTCGGCCCCGCCTACGCCTCTACTCACCCACCAATCGGTGGTAAAAAGAGGCGGGGCGGAAGAGTCAAGGAATGGCCTGTCATTGGGAAGGGAAACCTGTCCTCCTCAATGCAAAAGCAAGTCCTGTGGAACTTAGTGAGGTTTGATCTGATCTTGGAAGCTAAGCAGGGTCAGCCCTGGTGGGTGCTGTGGTGGGAGACCGCCAAGAAGAAACAGCAAGGTGTTGTGGAAGACTATCATGGGTTGCTGTGAGTTTTCCAGGCTTTATGGCCATGCTGCAGAAGCATTCCAAAAGGATTCCCCCAGGCAGGCAGGGGCGGCTCGTCCATTACGCGAAGTAAGCGGTCGCAGAACACTTTTTTTTTGCAAGGGGCGCAGAGGCGCCTCTGTAAATGCCCCTCGACTGCCACTTGAGGGGCGCCCCCTCAGCTCACAACAGCCCTAGCAGTCTGGGGAGAGTCTCGGCTTTCTTGCCTTGCTGCCAGGCGATCTTCTTCCCAAAGGGGCCGGGCCCTTGAGCCTCGCCTAGCCCCTCTCGTTCCTGCTCCACCCGGCCACCGGGTGTGCGAGCAGAGCCGGTGCTCAATCGTTCTCCGCATTCGATCCCTTCCCCATGACCGGCTCCCTTTCCCGATCCCCCTGCGCTCCACCCGCCTCCTCTCCTCTCCCCAATCCGCGGGTGGGCCAAAGGGTGGAGCTGCCGCGCCTGGCCCGCTTCGGGTCCGGAGGCGTGTCTGAAGACCCCAGCATGCGCACCAAATGTCACTTCTTCTTCTGACTTTCTCTTCAGCCATTGGGACCAAGAGAGAGAGAGAGAGGCCCTCCGGCTGGATGTATCTCCCACCTCTGCTCCCTCCTTTGTTTTTGCGCCTACCTTCAGGAAAGGTGGGCATCTCCACCTCTCTCTCTCTCTCTCTCGGTCCCAATGGCTGAGGAGAAAGTCAGGAGAAGAGGTGACTTTTGGTGTACACGCCGGGGTCTTCAGGCACGCCTCTGGACCCAAAGCGGGCCAGGCAAGGGAGCAAGTGCAGCAAGTGTAGTTACTGGGATGTATAGTTCATCTACAATCAAAGAGCATTCTAAACTCCACCAATGATGGAATTGAACCAAATATGCCACACAGAACTCCCACAACAAACAGAAAATATATATCAATGATTGGTTGCGGGGGGGGGGGGGGGGTGCCAAAATACTGTTTGCTTATCGTTGAAAATTACCTAGGGCCGCCTCTGCAGGCAGGACAATATGAATGGGTTCCTGAGTTATTAAGCTCAACAAATATCCCACTTATACAAAAAATAGAAAAGAATAGAATTCAGCGTATAATTGTACAAACTTGTGTAAACTCACAGTAATCACAAACAATATTATATGAGTTTTTGTACAGTCACTCTGAAATGATAACAATGCCGCGTCTTTTTATGTTTCTTAATTTTCTCCATCCGTAGATCATCCAGGCCAGCTGCTTTGCCATTTTGTTATTTTGCCACCTCCTTGTTATGCCATCTTTACAAAGTCCTGGAGAGATTTTTTTTTAATCAGGTCAGGCAACCGAACAGTTGTATTACATTTTTGACAGAACAAACAAACAAACATACAAAAGACACAGAGTTTGCAAGCTTGGTAGTTGATTAAATGTCCTTTGACCAGTATCTGGCCACTTGGAGTGCTTCTGCTGTTGCTGCAAGAAGGTCCTCCGTTGTGCATGTGGCAGGGCTCAGGCTGCATTGCATCAGGTGGTCAGTAGTTTGCTCTTCTCCACACTCGCATGTCGAGGATTCCACTTTGTAGCCCCATTTCTTAAGGTTGACTCTGCATCTCGTGGTGCCAGAGCGCAGTCTGTTCAGCGCTTTCCAAGTCGCCCAGTTTTCTGTGTGCCCAGGGGGGTGTCTCTCATTGGGTATCAGCCATTGATTGAGGTTCTGGGTTTGAGCCTGCCACTTTTGGACTCCCACTTGCTGAGGTCTTCCAGCAAATGTCTCTGTAGATCTTTGAAAACTATTTCTTGATTTAAGTTGTTGACGTGCTGGCTGATACCCAAACAAGGGATGAGCTGGAGATGTCTCTGCCTTGGTCCTTTCACTATTGGCTGCTACTTCCCGGCAGATGTCAGGTGGTGCAATACCATCTAAACAGTGTAATTTCTCCAGTGATGTAGGGCGCAGACACCCCGTGATAATGCGGCATGTCTCATTAAGAGCCGCATCCACTGTCTTAGCGCGTTGAGATGTGTTCCACACTGGGCATGCATGCTCAGCAGCAGAGTAGCATAGCGCAAGGGCAGATGTCTTCACTGTGTCTGGTTGTGATCCCCAGGTTGTGCCAGTCAGCTTTCGTATGATATTGTTTCTAGCACCCACTTTTTGCTTGATATTCAGGCAGTGCTTCTTGTAGGTCAGAACACGGTCCAGAGTGACTCCCAGGTATTTGGGTGTGCTGCAATGCTCCAGTGGGATTCCTTCCCAGGTAATCCTCAGAGCTTGGGATGCTTGTCTGTTCTTAAGGTGAAAAGCACATGTCTGGTTTTAGATGGATTAGGGATCATCTGGTTTTCCCTGTAATAGGCAGTAGGAGCACCTAGAGCTTTGGAGAGTTTCTGTTCAACCATCTCAAAGCTCCCTGCTTGAGCAGTAATGGCACGATCATCAACATAGATGATGTCTCTTCTGTCTCTTCTGGCAGTGGCTGGTCGTTTGTGCAAATGTTGAACATGGATGGAGCAAGCACGCTCCCCTGAGGCAGGCTGTTCTTCTGTTTCCGCCATCTGCTTCTCTGGCCCTGGAACTCAACAAAAAAAGCTCCTGTTTTGTAACAGTTTTCCTATGAGGCGGGTGAGGTGGTAGTGCTTTGTGATATTATACATTTTTCTCAGGAGGAGGCGGTGGTTCACAGTATCATAAACTGCGGACAAGTCTATGAAGACAGCTCCTGTGATCTGCTGCCTTTCAAAGCCATCTTCTATGTGCTGAGTCAGGTTCAGCAGTTGTGATGTGCAGCTTTTGCCCTTCCTGAAGCCAGCTTGCTGTGGAATCAGACATGGGTCTATTTTTTTCATAATTCTATGCAAAATAAGTCTCTCCAGAACTTTGTAGAGGTGGCACAGCAGGGAGGTTGGTCCGTAGCTTCACTGAACAGCCAACATAAGCCACCGTCTTTAAATTTACTCTACTGAATCTGTCATGGGACAGCCATAATATTTAGCCAGGCCTATTATTATGAGCATTAATGGCACATGGAAATGTTACTGTCAGTCCTGTGTCTACAGCTATCTGATGGATGCCTAATCTAAATAATACATAATACATTTCCAAAGGATACCTCCAGCACTATTCTACTTCTACTAGGAAAATCCTCTAAATATTTCAATTTCCTTTCCCAACATTTTGACTGACGAGTATTTATTTATTCAAATGACATTTCTGTCATCTATTTTTGCAACACAATGTAAGGGAAGCTAAGAAAAAATAGGCAACAATCCTATCCGTTTACTTTTTCTTAGCCAAAAGGCTAAGAAGCAATAACAAAAATCTCATCCCTTGTTACCGAACAGTAAAACCCATTAGACACACTGGGACTTAGTTTTGCCTAAAGGATTGTACAACTGTCCTTACAACTGCACTCCCCCTGAAGACGCAGGTTCGCAGTTTGGGTGTGATCCTGGATTCATCGCTGAGCCTGGAACCCCAGGTTTCGGCGGTGACCAGGGGAGCATTCGCACAGTTAAAACTCGTGCGCCAACTGCGACCGTACCTTGGGAAGTCTGACTTGGCCACGGTAGTCCACGCTCTGGTTACATCCCGTCTTGATTACTGCAACGCTCTCTATGTGGGGTTGCCTTTGAAGACGGCCCGGAAGCTCCAATTAGTCCAACGGGTGGCAGCCATGATACTAACAGGAGCGGAGCGCAGGGAACACACAACTCCTCTGCTGCACCAGCTCCACTGGCTGCCGATCTGCTACCGGGCTCAATTCAAAGTGCTGGCGTTGGCCTTTAAAGCCCTAAACGGTTCTGGCCCAACCTACCTATCCGAACGTATCTTGGCCTATCAGCCACTAGGACCCTAAGATCTTCTGGGGAGGCCCTGCTCTCTATCCCGCCTGCTTCACAGGTGCGGCTGGCGGGGACGAGAGATAGGGCCTTTTCTGTGGTGGCCCCTCGGCTTTGGAACGCCCTTCCCACAGAGGTAAGATCAGCCCCCTCGCTGATGGTGTTTCGAAAAAGATTGAAGACCTGGATGTTCGAACAGGCATTCGGCTAATTGGTACAATGAACTGATGACTAAAGGATTGGTAATACGGACGATGAAATTGGATCATGATTTTAGTTAAGAGATGCATTGGATTATTATCGACGGGCCAATATTGTTTATTGTGTATGTTGTTTTTATGGTTTTAAATTGAATATTGTTGTTTGTTGTACTGCTGTAAACCGCGTTGAGTCGCCAATTTAGGCTGAGAAACGGCGGTATACAAGCACAGTAATAAATAAATAATAAAATCCAAGGAAAATAACACATTAATGTCATTAAAAATTAAATATATCTACAACTGCAATTTATTTATTTACAAAATAATTCATTTCATAGCTTCTAAAAAAATCTAGGGATTTACAAATGATAATTATAAAGGCGAAATAAATCTCAGCTCATAAATAATAATAATAATAATAATAATAATAATAATAATAATAATTTATTTATACCCTGCCATCATCTCCCCAAGAGGAATCAGCTTACATGAGGCCAAGCCCGGACAACATATTACAGCAAAATAAAACCAAAACATAAGCAACAGCATCAAAATTACATAATCAATGTGACATATTAGTACAAATATGAATATGATCTGTAAGCTATCTCTTTAAACCATGCAAAGCTAAAAGGGCTTCTTCACAGTCTGCATATTTATGCCCTTCTTTCCAGCTCAGAAAAACTATTTCTTCATTTCCTGGCACATTTTGAAGTCCTGGTCAGGCATGACCTATAAAGCTTGGTATGGCTTAGATCCAGACTATATGAAAGACTGTATCTCCGCAGAGGAACCTGCCCAAGTTTTGAGATCCCTGTAGGCATTATATGAGTCTACACTGGAAACCCCTGTGAGTCTACTATGGAAATCCCTGCCACAGTAAATTTGGATGATCCCCTCCTTGCTTTCCTTCCACCAGCAGGTAGAGTCCTTTTTATCTGAATGAGCATTTGGTGACATGGACATTAAGATCTTCCGGAGAGGCCCTGCTCTCGGTCCCACCACCTTCGCAAGCACATTTGGTGAGAACTAGAGGCAGGGCCTTCTCTGTGGTGGCCCCTCAGCTATGGAACTCTCTCCTGAGCGAGATTATATTTGCCCCCTCCCTCTTGTCCTTCAGGAGGCTAGTGAAATCCTGGTTATGGAATGAAGCATTCCCAGAATAATGGCTGAGACTGGTTGCAGACCAAAGTGAGTGACCACATATGCGGACTGAGTTGAATATGATTTTACCTTGGCGATTTGGTATATATGTATTTTATCTATATGTATTTTAATCTTGTATTGTTGTATGATGTTTTAACTTGTATTAGTAGCATTGAATCCTTGCTGTAAGCCGGTCTGAGTCCCTCTACGGAGGTGAGAAGATCAGGATATAAAAGTTTTAAATAAATAAATACAATGCGATGAAATCCTGGGAGCTGTATTTTTACAACATCTTTAGTTTTCTCTGCCACAGGATGTTGGTGCTTTACCAAACCACTTTTTTTTTTTGTCGTGTCAGGAGCGACTTGAGAAACTGCAAGTCGCTTCTGGTGTGAGAGAACCACTAATCCAAGGATTCTATAACATCAGGACATGGCTGTTACAGCCAGTGCCAGATTTAGGACAAATGAGGCCCTATGCTAGCTTTTTATTATTATTATTATTATTATTATTATTATTATTATTATTATTGTCGTGTCAGGAGCAACTTGAGAAACTGCAAGTCACTCCTAGTGTGAGAGAATTGGCCGTCTGCAAGAACGTTGCCCAGGGGACACCCTGATGAATTCATGTTTTTATCATCCTTGTGGGAGGCTTCTCTCATGTCCCCACATGAGGAGCTGGAGCTGTTAGAGGGAGCTCATCCGCGGATTCGAACCTGCGACCTCTCGGTCTTCAGTCCTGTCGGCACAGAGGTTTGACCCACTGCGCCAACGGGGGCTCCTCCTATGCTAGCTAAGTTATGAGGACCCTTACTTTGGCCCTGAAGGAGGTGTTGTTGAGCCATAATACTCCCCTGCCCCAAAAGGTTTATAGTTCACCAAGGACTCCATAATAAATATATGACTTTTCACTTTTAAAAACTTTTCCGGACATCTGTGAGTTCAAGGCATTGGGAGACCAGGAACGGACCAGAGGCACCAAAAGACTTTATTGTTTCTAACCCTTCAATAAGTTGTGTCTGTTCTCCTTGATTTTCTGAGCAACTTGTATCTTTTTGTGTATTGTGTCAATTTCATACATATATATGAAATTAATTATATAATTACTTAATTAATTAATTGCATAATTATATAATTATATATGAAATTAATTTCATATATATATATAGTATGAACTGCTTTATAAAATGTATCAAGACATAGCCCAGAGACAGTCAACTCTCCATGACCCTGAAAGCAGGAAGACTGGGCAAGACCCTCTAGCCATTTCCCAAGCCAGGTAATCACCGGAACCATTGTTCACATATTGATAGATGACTTTCTATGTCAGCCCAGATAAACCCAAAACTGTTTGTCTAGTAATATGGTTTACTTAAAGCTGAGAGCTTGCTGCCTGTGGAAACAGACGCCCAAAGTATGTGCATTTGTTAAACCTCTTTATTGGCAGCCAAGCCCTGCTTACCCAAAATAATCTCCTTTTGTTCAAGGAGCCTTGCACCTTTGTTTTCAGAAGCTCCTATCATTGTTCAATACGGAACTGGACAGTTGAGATAATCAAAAGCTCATTAACGTTTCATTGACACTGTCTCTATGGATTATGCCTCCTCCCAGGGAGGTATTGCATCAGCTGATTGGTCCCTCATCCGGCCAATCCCCAGTAATCATTTCCCAGCCAAAAGGAATTCCCACCTGGAAGTGGCAATATCAGTGGAGCTTCCAGCCAATCAGGGAACAAATCTTGACCGGCCCCTTATTCAACCAATCAGGGGAGGGAGCAGGAAGTTTTAATAGGAGTCAAACTGTGTAAGATGTCTTGCTTTCTCTGTATGTTTCTGCTTGTACATTTTGAAGGATCCTACTTGTACCTGCATCCCTTTTGATCAAATTGAATTAAACCGCTGTTGCTTGTCTTCAACCTGGTGAGTTGTTCTTCTGTCTTGGCCCTTTTGGTATACATACGCTCGCCGGGCATGGATCCTCTTATCTGCAGTCCTAGCTTAACTACTACAGAGGTATGTATTGTCGAAGGCTTTCATGGCTGGAATCACTAGGTTCTTGTGGGTTTTTTCGGGCTATAGAGCCATGTTCTAGAGGCATTTCTCCTGACGTTTCGCCTGCATCTATGGCAAGCATCCTCAGAGGTGTGAGGTCTGTTGGAAGTAGGAAAAATGGGTTTATATATCTGTGGAATGGCTGGGGTGGGGCAAGGAGCTCTTCCCTGCTGCACTTAGGTGTGAATGTTTAGCTGATCACCTTCATTAGCATTTTTTAGCATTTGCTAATGAAGGTGATCAGCTAAACATTCACACCTAAGTGCAGCAGGGAAGAGCTCCTTGCCCCACCCCAGCCATTCCACAGATATATAAACCCATTTTTCCTACTTCCAACAGACCTCACACCTCTGAGGATGCTTGCCATAGATGCAGGCGAAACGTCAGGAGAAATGCCTCTAGAACATGGCTCTATAGCCCGAAAAAACCCACAAGAACCTACTACAGAGGTATGTTTGGTAGGCCCACACTGTCTGCTTTGGGGCAGATTCCCATAGACAACTGGTCCTCAACCTGTGGGTCTCCAGGTGTTTTGGCCTACATCTCCCAGAAATCCCAGCCAGTTTAGCAGCTGTTAGGATTTCTGGGAACTGAAAGCCAAAACATCTGAGGACCCACAGGTTGAGAACTACTGCCATAGACTATCAACCTTAACATTTTGTCTAGAATTGTTCAGAAACAGAACACTTTCAAATTTAACATCACACCACATAAGCAAAATCAATTGTAAAAAAAAATTAGGGCAGGAAGATGGGCCTCCCTGTTCTTAAGCACACCTAAGCACAATGGTAAATCTGGCACTGGTTACAGTGGTGATAAATTACATTCATACTACAGTTTATGCACCCCTAGAAGTTAATCTCAAAAACAACTGTACTTTTTCAAGCAAGCCATTTTTAAAAGGTGCACACTATTTATTTATTTATTTATTTATTTATTTATTTATTTATTAGCTGCTTTTATATTCCGCCCTTCTCACCCCGCAGGGGACTCAAGATTTACTCAGGGATTACAGTGTACACATATATGGCAAACATTCAATGCCAATTTTTGACATACAAAAATATACAGACATATACTGAGGCTATTTAACTTTTTCTGGCTGCCAGGGGAGCTGTCGCTTTCATTGTCTATCTGAGACTCTGATGAAGCACTTCCGCATTCCCCGCATGCTTCCCCGCTGGAATGCTTTGCTGGAGTCTTCTTTATGGCCTCATAAATCAGTTAATTTAGCCTCCCCACACTTTAAGGTGGTACCTTATAGTTCTGTTCTAGAGATTTCTAAATTCCCCCACCAAATTATTTGATAGAATGGAGCCATGATAAATAAAGTGGTATGAAACTAATATAAAGGCAGTGAAAACTGAAGGGAGTTGGGGGAAGATTTCCATCCCAAATAGATTTTTTATGCCAGCCAGCTGTTTCAGTATTTACTGCCAATTAGAATAGAATTGAAGCAATGCTGTTCGATTTTTGGAAAATCCTCTCCACTTTGAAACCTATTTTATTCTCACCCCAGTAAACTCAGCAAAACCTACAGTGATCTGTGCCGGCAATTTTGAGGGATATCCAATTGCTGATGTGTGCAGAGATCTATAGAGTAGATGCTAATCCAATTAGTTTTAATTGTCTTTCTTGTTAAATAGATATCCCTCTTTCTCTGAAAATCAGCTTAAAGGCCAAGTGAAGTTTGAATAAAGGTCTCTTTTGTTCCAACCATTCAACTCACTTGCTGTCATCTCTAGATATTTGAACGTCGTGAAGAAACTGTTTTGCAGAGAAAATACATTTTTGTACAGAAAAAGCCTGTTTTAAGTTTAGAAAATAGGTTTTCTGTACAGTGAATACTTCTTCTGGCACAGGAAACCAGTCTGCATAGAAAACAGAATTATTATTATTATTATTTTATTACTCAAAGTTCATGGCAGAAGTCACTGAAGTGTTGTGTGGTTTCCAGGCTGCATGGCCATATTCTAGCAGCATTTTCTCCTAATTTTTTTTAATAATCTTTATTGAATTTCTCAAAAGAAATACAGTATATAAAACAAGACGTGGTGAGGGGGGGGGGGGGATAAGTAAGATAAAAAAAGTCTATAGAACGAAGTAGCGATAGAAAGAGAGAAAGGGGAAAAGAGAAAAAGAGAAAAAAAGGCTACAAAAAAAGTAGGAAGTGAAATTTACAGGTTAAAATATGACTTCCATTCTATGTCCAAACAGTTCATTCTCTTGTATATTCTGGTCTCCCCCGGTTTCCCCTATGATCGGGGGGATGACCCTATTTTTTTTTTTTGACCCCGCCATCCTGGCTTCTATCCTTTCTATTTTTTTTAACTAGTTGTTACCTCAAATCTATTTTTCAGATAGTCCTCCACTATTGTCCAATCAGTTTGTCTCAACGTTAACTTGTCCATGTTTCTGATGTCTAAAAGTTTATCTAGCCAGTGTTCTGTTGTTGGGGAATGGTCGTTCTTCCAAAATTTCGTGAAAGTTATCCGTGCCGCCGTTATTATAATAGTGAAAATAATATCTTCATTGCTATCTAACTTTAAGTCTTTGTCTATAAGGCCTAATAAAAAGTATTCAGGTTTACGGGGGATCTTTTTTTAAAGAATTTTTGAGACTCTTCTTGGATCTTCTGCCAATATGGATTCTGGGCATGACCACCACATGTGGAAATAACTTCCTGCCTGCTTTCTGCACTTCCAACATATGTTTTGGTAGCTTTTATACATCAGGCTCAATTTATGAGGTGTCATGTACCATCTATGGAAGGTTTTTAACCAATTTTCTTTAAGAGCAACCGAATACGTATATTTTAGTTTTTTCCTCCATATCAATTGCCATTCCTGAAACCTAATTTGTCTTCCAATATTTTTTGCCCATAATACCATACAGTTTTTAATTTCTTCTGTTCGGTTTCCCAATCTATCAGTTGGTTATATAATTTTGTTATGTTTTTCTTGTCTGTTTTCAATACTTTTATCCCATAATCCCTCTTTGGCCTCAAACCCCAACTTTTATTTATTTATTTATTTATTTATACGCTTGTATACCGCTAATATCTCAGCCTAAGTCAGCGACTCATTGCGGTTTACAACAATTAAAAAACAGTATTCAATTTAAAACATAAAACACATATACAATACAAATTATTGGGCCACCAATAATAATCCCATGCATCTTGTAACTAAAATCACAATCCAAAATTCGTCGTCCATGATTACCAGTCCTTTAGTCATCAAAATTCGTTGCAACGGATTACCCGAATGCTTGTTTAAACATCCATGTCTTCAATCTCTTCCGAAACACCATCAGTGAGGAGGCTGATCGTACCTCTATAGGGAGGGTGTTCCAAAGCCGAGGGGCCACCACAGAAAAGGCCCTGTCTCTCGTTCCAGCCAGCCGCACTTGTGAAGCCGGCGGGATAGAGAGCAGGGACTCCCCAGAAGATCTTAGGGTCCTGGTGGGCTGATAGGCTGAGATACGTTCGGATAGATAAGTTGGGCCAGATGAGGTGGTCAGCATGTGCCAATTCCAAAGACTGCAACTTTGGTCCTGTTTAAATGTTTCCTCAATTTGCAAGTATTGTAGCCAGGTAAGGTTTGTATATTTTTTTGCCAAGTCCTTCTGTGGTTAAAGTATCCAGGTGTCATTGTTGTTGTTCTTTTCTAGTAAGTCTTTATAGGTTGGCCATAGTTGCCAACCCAGCAATCTTCTTTGTTTTGCTTCAATCGGTGATATCCAAAATGGAGTTTTTGTATATAGGGATTTTTTATACTTGTCCCAGACTTTAATTAGAGCAGATCTAAAGAAATGATTCCCAAAATATTTTTCGATTCCAGTTTTTCCATACGACATGTATGAATGCCACCCCACTCTTAGATTGAAACCTTCTCGTGTCAGGGATTTTTCGTTTTTTGAAGTTGACCAATCCTTGATCCAAGTTAGAGCGCAGGCCTCAAATTAAGTTTTAAGATTGAGTAGACCAATCCCCCCCCTTTCCTTTTTATCTATCATAATCTTATATTTTATTCTCAGCTTTTTGCTGTTCCAAATAAATTTAGCAAGGTCTCTATTCCACTGATTGAATATTTAGCATTTCTTATAATGGGTAGGTTTTGAAATACGTACAATAATCTAGGCAGAATATTCATCTTAATTAGTGCAATTTTACCCAGCAGCGAGAGCTTTAGAAATTTCCAATTTGTTAGGTCTTTCTTAACAAACTGAAATTAAATCCAGACAAGACAGAGGTACTCCTGGTCAGTCGCAAGGCCGAGCAGGGTATAGGGTTACAGCCTGTGCTGGATGGGGTCGCACTCCCCTTGAAGGCGCAGGTTCGCAGCTTGGGTGTGATCCTGGATTCATCGTTGAGCCTGGATCCCCAGGTTTCAGCGGTGACCAGGGGAGCATTTGCACAGCTTAGGCTCGTGCGCCAGCTGCGCCCATACCTTGGGAAGTCTGACTTGGCCACGGTGGTACATGCTCTGGTCACATCCCGCCTTAACTACTACAACGCTCTCTACGTGGGGCTGCCCTTGAAGACGGCCCGGAAGCTTCAGCTAGTCCAGCGCGCGGCAGCCATGTTACTAACAGGAGCAGGACGCAGGGAGCATACAACGCCCTTGTTGTTCCAGCTCCACTGGCTGCCGATCTGCTACCGGGCCCAATTTAAGGTGCTGGTGCTATCCTACAAAGCCCTAAACGGTTCCAGCCCAAAATACCTTTCGGACCGCATCTCGGCCTATGAGCCCACAAGGACCTTGAGATCGTCTGGGGAGGCCCTTCTCTCGATCCCGCCTGCCTCACAGGCACGCCTGGCGGGGACGAGGGATAGGGCCTTCTCAGTGGTGGCCCCCCGGCTGTGGAACACCCTCCCTGTTGACATCAGACAGGCGCCCTCCCTTATGTCCTTCCGGAAGAGCCTGAAGACATGGCTATTCGAGAAGGCATTTAACTAAATGCTACAGTAACTGGAAATGACAACTGGAACGGAATATAGACTACGAGATTGGTTATGATTCTATGATAAGACGAAGCGGATTATTTTAGTGTAATTAGATGATAGTGTATTAGTGATATGTTGTTTTTTGTCGTTGTAGTTATTGTAAAATGTGTTTTTTATATGTTGTACACCGCAGCGAGTCGCCCTAGGGCTGAGAGCGGCGGTTAACAAATGCAGCAAATAAATAAATAAATAAATAACACTGCCCCATTTTATGTCATCATAGTTATTTTTGAATAATTGGGCATTTTTTGATGTTAACCATATTCCTAGATACTTGATTTTAGAGCAGATTTTGAAAACGGTCATGTTGGATAGTTCATTTTGTTTGTGTTTGGACATATTTTTGGTTGGTAGCATTGTTTTATTTTTATTCAATCTAAAACCTGCCACTTTCCCGAAATCTTCTATTTTATCCAGCCATTTTTGTATGTTCTTGATAGGATCTTCTATTATACAGATGACATCATCTGCAATTTTCTCCTAAAATTTCACCTACATCTGTGGCTGGCATCTTCAGAGGATGTATTTTTCTTTGCTAAGTAATTCCACAGCAACATTTCTGGACATTTGACTAGAATGATAATATTGTATAGGAATATTCATTTTCTTCCACAGCAAGGAGAAAATCACTATAATTATTTCTCCTCTTATGTGAAGATTAAATAGTTGAGTATTTTCACCCTTAACCACCACCACTCCTCCCCCAGCTCTTGAATTAGAAAATGTAAACTGTGTTGAGGAGAAGCAAAACAGGGATACTGTTGAGATGGAGCAGAAAACGGCTGTCCCTTTCACACTTTTTCTGTGCTAATTCCTTCAATTGATTTCAGAGGGTTTTCCCAGAATGCTGCCAGCAACACAGACTTTCTGGTTTCATCTTCAAGAGAGAAACGTCTACAGAAACTTCTGGAGCAAGACATTTAGCTCTGTTAGAGAAGCCCAGTTTTGCTATGGGTTGTCCTACTACAATGTTGGATTGGAATGGTTTGGTCAAGGCTTTTGGAGAGACAGTTGCAATGGGTTGAGGAAAGTGATGAATTCATTAAGAGCTTGGGGTTTCATTATTGGAGATACAAATGGGAAAGAGTCACAAAGGGAAAGCTCTAATTGCAAGAATGTTTAGCAGCCTTGAAATTAGACTATGCTGAAATGAATGTTATTCTCATGAAGAGGAAGTGCAGAAAAGGAACAAGCCTTCAGGGAAAATGACACAATAGTACCTGTGTGTTACAGGAATAAACCTCCTTCACAAGCACGGATAACTGGTCTGTATCAGAAATGTAAACCATGGAGTATTTTCCATGATTCAGGCATTAGGTTGGTCTTGGGACATTATCACATTTTCTTTTAACTTGAGAAGGTGTTTAGAGTAGCTTGTAGGTCTTCTTCTGAATGTGCACAGATGACTTTGTCATCAGCATACTGGAGTTCTATAACAGATGTTGTTGTAACCTTGGTTTTGGTTTTCAATCTGCTGAGGTTAAATAGCTTGCCATCTGTCCGATAGATAATTTCCACTCCAGTGGGAAGCTTCCCATCAACAAGATGAAATATCATGGTGATGAAAATGGAAAATAAGGTTGGGGCAATATCACATCCCTGTTTGAGACCTGATTCAACCTCAAATGGGTCACTTTGGGAGCCATTGCCATCCAAGACTGTTGCCATCATGCCATTAAACATCGGGAAAACCAATGTACTCTTCCAGCAGTCACCAGCCAATCCCTCTCGAATGCCATAAATACAACTTAATGGTGTAACATTAGAAAATGTTGGCCATTTCCACTACCTTGGCAGCCACCTCTCCACAAAAATCAACATTGACACTGAAATACAACACCACCTGAGCTCTGCAAGTGCAACTTTTTCTCGAATGAGGCAGAGAGTGTTTGAGAACCGGGACATCCATAGGGATACCAAGGTGCTTGTTTATAAAGCTATTGTCCTTCCAACCCTACTATATGCTTGCGAGATGTGGACAGTCTACAGACGTCACATGCAACTCCTGGAACGAATCCATCAGTGCTGCCTCCGAAAAATCCTGCAAATCTCTTGGAAAGACAAGTGGACAAATGTCAGTGTGTTGGAAGAAGCAAAGACCACCAGCATTGAAGTGATGGTCCTCCACCATTAACTCCACTGGACCGGCCACGTCCGGATGCCTGACCACCATCTCCCAAAGCAGTTGCTCTATTCCAAACTCAAGAATGGAAAACGGAATGTTGGTGGACAGGAAAAGAGATTTAAATATGGGCTCAAAACCAACCTTAAAAACTCTGGCATAGACCCTGAGAACTGGGAAGCTCTGGCTCTTGAGCGCTCCAGCTCGAGGTCAGCTGTGACCAGCAGTGCTGTAGAATTGGAAGAGGCACGAATGGAGGGTGAAAGACAGAAACGTGCCAAGAGGAAGGCGCATCAAGCCAACCCCGACTGGGACCGCCTTCCACCTGGAAACCAATGCCCTCACTGTGGAAGATGCAGATCAAGAATAGGGCTCCACAATCACCTACGGACCCACTGCCAGGACACTACACTTGGAGGACCATCATCCTTGGACTACAAGGGATCGTCTAAGTAAGTAACTTGAGAGAACATCTCTCAAGGAATTTCTTGGTCCTTCAGCACAACCCTGTGGTCAACCTTTGGCAGAAATTAACCATAGATAGAGTCACATTGGAGGAGCTTCATATTCTGGGAGAAAACATTTTAATCAAATCCATGAAAAATCAAAGCCGCAAAAGTCAAAACATACACTCACAAATTGTGGTGTGATAGATGGTACAGCCTCACTACAAAAAATAGTTCTTTCTTACCATAAAAAGTGAGAAAGAAGAATAATGACTGAAACCGGTGGAATGAAGAGGCTTTTTCGTGTTGAGCAAAAGTGGGAAAGAGAAGCATACTCTGGTTAGTGGGGCAAGACCAAAGGGCGCTTTGAGTTAAGTGCAGTTGGCTGATCCAGGTTGCACTTTGACATACGAGCAGTGTTTTCACATAAGAGCTAGTGCCAGAGGGATTGCTAGTGCCAAAGTATGGGCTTCATGGAAGCAGCCTCTGTGACTCGTGCCTCATGCTCTTGTCTGCTTTGGGAGATTGTTGTTTGCTTTGCAGAACTTTGGGTTAGTTGATTTTGTATGCTTTTTATTCCTGGCATGTTTGGCTTCATGAAGAGATAGGAGAGAGAGCAAGAGAGGGAGGGAGGCTAGAATGAGTACAGTATGAAGGAAATGATTGTTCTTCGTTTTCACTTTGTGCTTCCTTGCCACAATTTTGTACTTCTACCACTGTGCCACAACTTTGTGTTTCTAACATTTTAAAGTTGATAGTTCTTTCTTATTGTTCCACATAAATATGAATTTCTAAATTACTTGTTATTTATAAAGTACATTTTCTTATTTTAAACACACGTAACAAAAATGGGAGGGGGATTGGGGGGCTGGAATGGATTAATAGAGTTTCAATTCATTTCCATGGGAAAATTTGCTTTGGAATAAGAGTGATTTGAGTTAAGAGCTTGGTGACAGACTGAATTAAACTCTTAAGCTATCACTATATTGGATTACATGGATTGCCAGGATCAATGTTATTTCCATCACAAACATGCGTGAGTCCCATCTCCACAAAGGCTTCAGATCTGGAGGAAAACAGTGTTCATCCTGTAGTTCGTTACTGTAAAGGCAGAGCCAGCAGATAAGCTTTCTTATCAACCCCTCCACCCAGTCTGTTAAAGTTCAAGCTGCGCACACTCTCTAACATATCTGGACTTCCTGTGAGGCAGCCAGAGCCCAAAGAAGCTTTGTTAGTGGCTCCTTGGTCTTGAAACATGGAAGTCATTCACATATCCAGGACTATTACAGGGCCAGCACCCATGATTCCATTGAATTGAGTCATGACAGTTAAAGGGATATCAAATTGAATTAATACGACAGTGTAGATACATCCTAGGTCCCCTAGTGCTATTCTATGGCAAATTTGGGATCAAAACATATCATTGAATAGTCTGGGCTGATGAAGAAATTTACACAAGCACTTAGGGGATGCATTTAATATTATTACTAGCCGTCCCCTGCCACGCGTTGCTGTGGTCCAGTCTGGTGATCTGGAAAATAAAGTAATGAGAAAGCGTTGGTTTCTAATAATTTCTTTATGCTTGTGGGTAAACAGTATTTCTTGTTGTTTCTTTGTCAGTGTTGATGTGGACAGAGGCGGCCCTAGGTAATTTTCAATGGTAAGCAAACAGTATTTTGGTGCCCCCCAACCAATCATTGATATATATTTTTTGTTTGTCATGGGAGTTCTGTGTGCCATATTTGGTTCAATTCCATCATTGGTGGAGTTCAGAATGCTCTTTGATTTTAGGTGAACTATACATCCCAGTAACTACAACTCGCATATGTCAAGGTCTATTTTCCCCCAACAGCGCCTCAAGAGCACCTCTGGGCAAAATCAACTGTACTGCAAATGCTTACTTTGCGTACTGGGTTGAACCGCCCCTGGATGTGGAGATTGTCTGGTTTGCCTACTCTGGAACATGCAACATATAATTGTCCTTCTTTAGGGGTCCATTTCAAATCTATGATACTATATCTGTGTGTGTGTGAATCATATCTATCTATCTATCTATCTATCTATATCTATGGCTGGATGGTTCTTTATCAGAAGGGCTTTGATTATGTTTTCTTGCCCTGGTGAAGGGAATTGAACTGGATGGCCTTAAGTATTTTCTGTTGGTCATGGGGGTTCTGTGTGGGAAGTTTGCCCCATTTCTGTTGTTGGTGGGGTTCAGAATGCTCTTTGACTGTAGGTGAACTATAAATCCCAGCAACTACAACTCTCAAATGTCAAGGTCTATTTCCCCCAAACTCCACCAGTGTTCACATTTGGGCATATTGAGTATCTGTGCCAAGTTTGGTCCAGGTTATCATTGTTTGAGTTCACAGTGCTCTCTGGATGTAGGTGAACTCCCAAATTCAAGGTCAATGCCCACCAAACCCTTCTAGTGTTTTCTGTCAGTCATGGGAGTTCTGTGTGCCATGTTTGGTTCAGTTCCATCATTGGTGGAGTTCAGAATGCTCTTTGATTGTAGGTGAACTATAAATTCCAGCAACTACAACTCCCAAATGACAAAATCAATTTTTTTGAGTGATAGTCACTCCTTAGGTTAGTAGGTGTCTTGTGGCCAAATTTGGCAATAATTCATCCAGTGACAAAACCACAGTATGTCACAGCAAACAAGATCTATATGCTGGATTTTGTATCACAGAATCACAAGTCGAACACTTCCCAAGCGTCTAGGACTGTGTGATGTATTTTCAAATGATACAAGCAGATCCAAGTCTGGTGGCCTTTTGCAGTTGACAGATCATGATTTTGTCAATGTTTATTGTTTCAAAATGCCGGCTGAGATCTTTTGGCATGGCACCCAGTGTGCCAATGACCACTGGGACCACCTGTACTGGTTTATGCAGGAGCCTTTGCAGTTCGATTTTGAGGTCCTGACAACGGCTGAGTTTTTCCTGTTGTTTTTCCTCAATGTGACTTTCACCTGGTATGGCGACATCAATAATCCAACCTTTTTTCTTTTCCACAATCGTGATGTCTGGCGTATTGTGTTCCAAAACTTTGTCAGTCTGGATTCAAAAGTCCCACGATATTTTTGCGTGTTCATTTTCCACTACCTTTGCAGGTTTATGATCCCACCATTTATTTATTTATTTATTTCCTATATTTATATCCGGCCCTTCTCCCCACAAGGGGGACTCAGCAGTCAGTGGAGCTGGCGCAGCAGAGGCGTGGTACGCTCCCTGTACGCAACTCCATTTAACAACCTAGCCGCCGACCGCTGGACTAATTGGAGCTTCCGAGACGTTTTCAAAGGCAGCCCTACATAGAGAGCGTTGCAGTAGTCTATTCGGGATGTAACCAGAATGTGGACCACTGTCCATGCTTTACTGCTGATAGGTGGTACTTGTTACCTAAGTTCCAGTGAATCATTTGGGCCACAGAGTTGTGCCTCTGTTTGTAGTCTGTTTGTGCAATTTTCTTGCAACAGATGAGGATATGATCAATGGTTTCATCAGCTTCCTTGCACAGTCTGCATTTTAGGCCATCAGCTGATTTTTCAATTTTGGCCTTAATGGCATTGGTTCTGATGGCTTGCTCCTGGGCTGCAAGAATCAGGCCTTCTGTCTCCTTCTTAAGTGTTCCATTCGTGAGCCATAACCAAGTCTTCTCGTTATCAACTTTTCCTTCAATTTTGTCAAGGAACTGCCCATGCAACGCTTTGTTGTGCCAACTGTTATTATTATTATTATGGAGTATGGGTAAGTGAAATTGTGGATATTGAGTCCGTGGATAAGGGTGGCATATTGTCCATCCATTTTCAGTTGTGTGCGATCTATTCTTTTTCATGAGGATTGACATATCCAAAATCATAGGCAAAAAGCCAGGCTGGTTGGCTGGCTCTGTTTGGATTGCCACGCTTGTACGATGGATGAGCAGATCATAATTATCAGCTTTCTCTTCCATCAGGGAAAGCAAAAGTGATTGTGACACAATAATAGCGGGGATGTCTTACCTATAACTTAGTGCATGCAGGATTGATAAGCAGCCTCAAGTGTAGAAATATTCCTTGAAGGCTATCCACATACATTTCTGAAAAGGGATTGTCTTTTGTGTTTGGTTTAGCCACCACTTTTCAGTTTAGTTTAGTTTTTATAGGCGCATTCTGGAAACAAGAGCATCCATTTTATTTTTGGAATTCACCCCAGACTTGCTGCATTAAGGTAATTAAAGGTAATTAATTCTTATTATTTTTCACAAAAGAATGTTTCCAGAAATGTACAAGTAGTTCCCACATGGACCAATATGGCTGTGAATGAAAGAAATGATTTGGCTCCAAAGCAGCTGGGTGTGTGCCATCCCACCTCCCTCCCCCCAAGCCTTTAATGAAAAGTCAAGATGATTGGTTTCCTGATGAGAATGAATTACAGTGTTCATTTTGCATGGAGGATTTATGGCAAAATGTTGGGATTTTTCCCCTCTCGCTGCCTCCTTTTGCAAGATGCAAAGAACTGGATCCCAGCCAGAGCTGCTGCAGGGAGCTTATTGCTTTGTTTTGGAGCTTTGTCAGGTTTCTGGACAAGTATAGCCCTGGTTTCTCTCTATCTTGCTCTTATGCCTCCTTGATGAGATACCCAACACAGCAGTTGGTGTTTAGTTATCTAAAAGCATTCTGACATAGCCTTTACTAGGCTGGGCTGTATTAGTGGGTCTGTCTATAGCAGTGGTTCTCAACCTGGGGTCCCCAGATGTTTTTGGCCTTCAACTCCCAGAAATCCTAACAGCTGGTAAACTGGCTGAGATTTCTGGGAGTTGTAGGCCAAAAACATCTGGGGACCCCAGGTTGAGAACCACTGGTCTATAGACTGCACTAGTGATGTACTATAATAAGTTCCTGACTTGAGTTCATCTCATTTCAGTGTGGCTAGTTGTCAAAAGCACTGTAGTTGTAGCCGAAACCAAGGTTACAACAATGTCTGTTATAGAACTCCAATATGCTGATGACAACATCGATTGTGCACATTCAGAAGAAGACCTACAAGCCACTCTAAACCTCTTCGCAGAAGCATACAAGAAGCTCGGCCTGTCATTGAACATCGAGAAAATCAAAGTGCTCTTCCAGCAGTCACCAGGCAATCCCTCTCCAATGCCAGAAATACAGCTTAACCTTGGCAGCCACCTCTCCATAAAAGTCAACATTGACACTGAAATACGACACCACCTGAGCTCTGTGAGTGCAGCATTTTTCTGAATGAAGCACAGAGTGTGTGAGGACCGGGACATTCGTAGGTATACCAAGGTGCTTGTTTATAAAGCTATTCTCCTTCCAACTCTGCTATACGCCTGCGAGATGTGGATTATCTACAGATGTCACATGCAACTCCTAGAATGATTCCATCAGTGTTGCCTATGAAAAATCCTGCAAATCTCTTGGGTAGACAAGCGGACAACCGTCAGCGTGCTGGAAGAAGCAAAGACCACCAGCATTGAAGCGATGGTCCTCCGCCATCAACTCTGCTGGACCAGCCACGTTGTCCGGATTTCCGATCACCGTCTTCCAAAGCAGTTGCTCTACTCCGAACTCAAGAATGGAAAAAGGAATGTTGGTGGGCAAGAAAAGAGATTTAAAGATGGGCTCAAAGCCAACCTTAAAAACTCTGGCATAGACACTGAGAACCGGGAAGCCCTGACCCTTGAGCGCTCCAGCTGGAGGTCAGCTGTGACCAGCAATGCTGTAGAATTTAAAGAGGCACGAATGGAGGGCGAAAGAGAGAAACATGCCAAGAGGAAGGCATGCCGAGCCAACCCCAACCAGGACCGCCTTCCACCTAGAAATTAATTCCCTCATTGCGGGAGAAGATGCAGATCAAGGATAGGACTCCACAGTCACCTACGGACCCACCGCCAGTACACCGAACTTGGAAGACAATCCTACTTGGACAATGAGGGATCGCTTAAGTGAAGTCAGTTTTAGGTAGGCTGGGACCAAAGTAGAGAAGGAACAAATGAAGCAGGTTAGAATAACTAGCAAGGACTGTCCTGTTACACAGATCAGAGCAGTGAGCAAAGTTGGCATCTGTCAGGAGAATTACTTCGTCCATTCTGACCTTCTTGTAACAAAGCCTTCTTTGCCAGGTCTGTAAAGTTAGAAAGTACAAAAAGTGATGGTTACCTTAATAGTAACCATTACCAAACAATAATTCAGTAGTAACACAAATATCCCTACATCAATGATAGTACATACAGTCCCTGAGTTACAAACATCCAACTTACAAATGACTCATATATAAGAACAGGGGTGAGACAACAGGAAATGGGAGAAATCTACTCCTAGAAAGGGAAATTCACTCCTGAAAGTTATCATGGGGGAAAAGGTATCTCAACCGAAGCTTTGTCACCAATTGTTGTTTCCACAACAAGCCTTTTTTTTTTTCCAAAATCCAGTTATCACAGTGACAGAAAGTAGGTGAAATCTTCTGAACAGAGGCACAGGCAGTTAACCCATCCCTATGCTATAGATCAGTGATTCCCAACCAGTGGTCTGCAGACAACCAGTGGTCCGCAAGAACTAAAATATGGTCTGTGAAACATTAAAAATTTTAAAATCTTTATTCATTTTAATGAATCCGTTGCTACCCAGGCGGTGCCAGCGAGTAGGATGTCGGGCAAGTGCAGGAGACCAGGGGGAGGGCAAGCGATTGTTGTCATGTGTCACGTACTCATGCCACCCAGTGTCAGTCAGTCACACGCATTCTTTTGTCTTGCTTGACTGTGTAAATTATTCTATTTAGCTGTTTAGTGATTCGACGGCTCCAGTAGTTTTACTGACCATGAGTCCTCAGTATTCATATTCATTTTTGACTTATTTAATGATGATTGAAATCGGAGAGGTTGCAGAAGAAATGCGGGAAGAGCTCATTGAATTTCAAAATGATAGAAACTGCAAGGACGCGTTTGAATCTAATTCTCTTATGGGGTTTTGATGTTAAAAAGCATTTTTTATATTAAAATTTGATTAATTGCCTTGTGCTACTTCATGCTCTTTTTCACAACTTATTTATGTGAACTGTTGAAGTTCAGCCTGTGATTGTGTTTCATGATCAAGGTGTTTAGATGTGGAGAATGATGTCAATGAGGGTCAAGATGGCAATGGTTTGGTCAGTGATATTAATGGAGAGAATGACATAGAGACACCGGTTCAAAGTGTAGTTTCCCATGAGAATGTTCCTACAGGGTATAGGGATGAGAGTTTACTCCCTGAATTGCTCCCAGAGAGTTCCCAGGATTTGGGGCTTGAAAACAACTCGGCATCTACAGGGACAAATGAGCGTATAGACAGAACTGAAATGTGATTCTTCAAAACACTGTTTCTATTTCCTTGACAGCCCCTTCAAAAGTTTATTTAACCATCAGTATGTTTTATAAAAATTTAATCAAAGCTACAGAAGAGAGATGGGAATTATGTTGCCTGTAACTGCCAGGAATTGGGAATAATGGGAATTGTAGTCCAATAAAATGTGAAGGACTGTGCCGTTCCTGCCCTTGCTGTTGGATCTCAGTCATTTGTGACAGGAAATTATTTCTGTATGCAAACAAGGCAGTGGAGAGTATTTGGAGCATGCTTTCCGTTCCTTACTGCCCATTAAGATAATCCCTCGCTTACCTGAGAGTTGTGTTAGCACAACAGCAAGAAAAATAATATACTTCAGGTAGTCGGCTTCTGCATTATGCTGTCATGCGCTCAGGTCTGTTAGTTTTCTGCACTCTATAGGCTTCCAAATAGGATACTAGGCAACAACGTGTGCACATGCATAGGGAAAATACACATAGCTATTGTCGTAGTTTACAACTCACACCCCTTTGAAATGTTTTAAATTTCCAAAGCTCCTGGACCATAGTGTATGCGAGAGAGAGAGAGAGAGAGAGAGAGAGAGAGAGATGGATGATGTGGTGGAATAGAGGGGCTGGTGCAATGTGCTAATCCAAGGCCCATTATAGATGCAGCAGTGCTACCAGAGAATCTGGATAAGGTCACATACTGAATGTAGCTTGGGCTGTGTGTATGTAGATGGTGATGATGATAACAGTTTTTTATATATTACCCCCCTCTCCTCATGGCTAAAGGCAGGGCACAACATAGTTAAAACACATCAACATTAAAAACATCCAAAATATATGGTATAACAACACAAAACCACAAAAGACTGGTAGGCGTTGAGACAATTGTGGAATCAAGAGATTGGTTGTTATTGTTGTACTCCAGAACAGGAAAAGCCCTCTGACTATAAACATCACACTGTTGATTGGAAAACAATCCTTTTATTGAAGATAATTAAAAAAAAACAGCAAAGTAAAAAGCACTTTAAAGGAATAGGTAAATCCAGTTAGGTAAGAAGATAAGCAGGAGCAAAAATAGTCCAGGGAAAAGTTCAGCAAAATCCATAAAAGCCAAGTCCACACTCTTCTAAGATAATTCGGAAAACTAGGAAACATTAATCCAAAGCATGAGTATGCATTCATACAACCCAATAATCCAAACCATGAAACAAGAAATACTTAGACAAGAATCTTCCAAGCAAGGTTACCATGAAACAAGGATGAGAACTACACTTGATTCCAAATGATTCCAAATGATGCTTCATCTGACTATATTTCCAATACTTGGAACTTTTATACCCTCACTAGCCTTCCCCTGCCACACGTTGCTGTGGCCCACATGGGGGTTATGTGTGGGAGGTTTGGTTCAATTCCATCGTTGGTGGGGTTCAGAATGTTCTTTGATTGTAGGTCAACTATAAATCCTAGCAACTACAACTCCCAAATGATAAAATCAATGTTTTTGAGTGAAGGACATACATTAGGTTGTTAGGTGTCTTGTGTCCAAATTCGGTGTCAATTTATCCAGTGGTTAAATTGACACTGAGTTCTGTTAATCCCACAAACAAACATTACATTTTTATTTATATAGATTAAGCTATCCCAAGCACTCAGCAATTGGTTTTCTTTAATTGAGAATCCCTTATCTTTTTCTGTCGGATTCTGCCAGACTGCCGAAACCACTGCTCAGCTCTTCTGTTTTGACTAATCACTTCCTGACTCTCTATTTGCTCATTAATTTCTGCAGCTGGGCCAGGTGCCCAGTTGTTTTCAAGCCCCAAATCCTGGGAACTCTCTGGTATCAATTCAGGGAGTACACTACCATCCCCACACACTTCAGGGACATTCTCATGGGAAACTGCACTTTGCACAGGGGTCTCCGGGTCCTTCTCTGCATCAGTATCATTGACCAAACCATTGCCATCTTGGAATTCATTGGCATCACTTCCCACATCCAAAACACCCTGATCTTGAACACAATCACAGGCTGAACAGTTATGGCACGGAATGTCACAAAAGATTACGGAGTGGAAGAAGAAGGAAAGTCTTGAGATAGATTTAGATCAAATATTACAATAGAAAACTGAGAAAGAGAAAGGGATTATGGGATTCATAGATAACAAATCAATAGATAACCAATACAATATGAAACACACCTTGTTAGAAGTACGGAAAGAAAAAAAACCTGTAATCAGAAGAACTTAGAACTATGGAGAAATTCAATAAAAAAACTTAAAACATTTAAAATCAAAGAAATACAACGGCAAATACTGACAAAATGGTATAGAACCCCCTAGCAAATAGTCCATATTACAAAAAAGACATCTAAAAGCTGTTGGCATGAATGTGGGAAAACTGGAACATGTATCCATATGTGGTGAGACTGTGCCAAGGTACAAGAGTTCTACAGAAAAATAAAAGGGGGAAATGGGGGAATTATTAGAGCAAAAAAAATTGATTGAATAAGAAACAGGGTTTTTTACCCTGAAAATGGAAGGGAAAGGCAGCAACAAAGATTGGGGAAAGACAACTAAATATATGTTTGCTGTGGCACAAGCTATGGTCACCCTGAGATGGAAAGAGCATAAAAATGGGATATGTAAACATGGTACGACTATTTAGCAGACTATATGCTTCAAAATTACACTGTGATAGGAAAAATAAATATACTAATGGATACCCCAGGGGGAAATGGGAAGGGAAATGGGAAGAACTGATAGCCAAGGTAAAGGGCAACAGGTAATATAAGGATTTGAACCAGACTATCCTTATGATCTAACAAACAGAATGAATGATCAAGGAAATGCACAACTGTTCTCAGAGAGGAGAAGTGAATGGGAGAAGCAAAAACTGAACTGTATTCTAAAAACCATACAGTTATACTCCATCAGGTGTGGTCCAAACTTACTAGTTGACCTACATTAGCAGCTGCACATAATAATTAACAGCATAAGGTTTTCTTTAACACACACACATATTTGATCCTGTTACGACTTACTGTAACATGTTATGCTTTACTTGTTCAACCCAAATAAAATAATAATAATAAAACATTCAGTAAAATGCATATATTAAAGCACATTTCTGTAAAACACATATAAAAATATACACAAAACAATGTAAAATGAATTGTTAAAATTGACAGAATATACCTGTAGGAAGAGACAGGTCTTCAGCTGTCTCTTAAATTCTGACTGCTGATTTAGTGGACTCAGCTGCTACGGTGATTTCAGTTGATGCGTGGCTAGTTTTGTGGTACACCTGCTGCATCCTGCAATTCCTGGAAGCTCAAGAGTGACCCTGCAGTTTCAAAGGTACAGACAGCTAGATAGGGATGTGTGCAGTCCAATCCACTGTCCACCCACTAACTGACCCATAGCTGTGTCAGTGTCAGCAAGCGGCACTTGCTCACAGGCTTCCTAGCAACATTACATTTCTGGTGATATCATTTCTGGCACCAAACCATGCATCCAGAAATGTGAACAGTAATTGCAACCCTGATACATCCTTGGATGAGTCAAACATGTGGATGGCTGAAGAGTTCTGGGAACATTCCCAGGCTGAACTGGAGAAGCTCTGGAGACCTTTATACCAGATTCATCCAGTAGGTGTATACACGGCCTTGGAGAGCTCTATCCCAAGCAAATATGGGTGGAAGATTGCCAAGAATTCAAAGATACAGTCATCAATGAGAAGCAAAGTCATTATGAGGAGGCAGAGGCGGCCCTAGATAATTTTCCACGGTAAGCAAACAGTATTCCCGCCCCCTCCAACCAATCACTGATATATATTTTCTGTTCGTCGTGGGAGTTCTGTGTGCCATATTTGGTTCAATTCCATCATTGGTGGAGTTCAGAATGCTCTTTGATTGTAGGTGAACTATACATCCCAGTAACTACAACTCGCATATGTCAAGATCTATTTCCCCCCAAGAGCGCCTGAAGAGCGCCCCTGGGCAAAATCAACTATACTGCAAATGCTTACTTTATGTAATGGGTTGAGCCGCCCCTGAGAGGAGGCCAATCTGATCCCAATTTTTAATACAAGGAGAACTAGAAATTAATTAACCTATGGAAACACAAGAAGACCAAAGAAAAAATGAAGTCTATATTCTAGCAACTTGCAACAACTCGGTCAGTCTGATTGAAAAATAAGATCTCACATTTGATAGGTGTTAATTTAGATATTCTAGCTTTCATGCCTAGGGAAAAGAAAGAAGTCGGAGAGGGCTGAAATACTGAAAATAAACCAAGCTGGGAAATGACTTTTTAAATTCATATTAAACTGTAAAATTGAAACAATAATAAAGATATATAAAATGATCATATCAACATTAGTCATCTTGATTGTACAGTATTACGGATGAAGATAAAGAGAATGCAACTATTATGGGAGTGCAAGAAAAGTATAAATCATGATTCTTATTTTCTCTCTGCATCAGGCTCTGATTAATGAGTACCTGTTACCCAACTGGTTGTTACCCTGACTTATTGCATGTTTTCATACATATCTTTTTCTTTTCTAGATATGAGTGTCCAGTTTTTGCATAAACCATTTCTAGAATGGCCTCCGCATGTTGCATTTCCAAACGATGGGGACACTTTTCTTTCTGTATCTAAAAATGTAGGAAAGGGTTTCTATTTCTGGGGAAAATATTTACATGTTGGAAAGACTGGTTCAACTTTACCTTCTAGTACAGCAGCCATTAGTTTGATTTTAGAACATAGAAACAAGTGGCTAAATAGTGATCTAGCTGTAGTTTTTATTCAAGAATGACATGCAAGGTCCATGCCTTGGTTACATCCAGATTGGACTATCACAATGTGCTCTACATGGGGCTGCCCTTGAAGACGGCCCGAAAGCTCCAACTGGTACAATGGGCGGCAGCCAGGTTCCTTACTGGAGCAAACTATAGGGAGCATACAACGCCCCTTTTAAAACAGCTTCACTAGCTGACAACAAGCTGCCAAACCAAATTCAAGGTGCAGGTTATGACCTATAAAGTCCTAAATGGTTCGGGTCCTGCCTATCTCCGCAATCACATTATTATTATTATTATTATTATTATTATTATTATTATTATTATATATCTATACCACCTTTCTCACCCCTGGGGAGGGGGGGGGGACTCAAAGCGGTTTACAACATTAGGCCTGGGTAACAACGCAAAAATTTGTTTCTAAAATCGATTTGTATTTGGGGGGGGGGGGGTTTGTTTCGATATTTAAAATAATTACAAAATTTTCCTTTTAAAAAGTTCGATATTTACGAAATTTCGTAAATGGTAAAAAATTAACTAATCGATTTCCGAAACAATAACAAATCGATTCGTTAATGGCGGACGCGACCGCGAAATACGCTAAAAAACCTCCAAAATCTTCTGAAGCTTCCCTCTCCCTCTGTTGTTGACTGTTGGTGTGATATTATAATTTTTTTTCACTAATTAAACCATAAAACTGGCCCAGACATGCGGAAATAATAACGAAACGACCTCAGAACAATAACGAAACGAATACAATAACGAAATATGAAGCATTTACAAAACGTGTTTAAAAATTCGTTTTTTTTAATGATTGCTCCAGAATGGTTCGTTATCGTTTTGTAATTGAAAAAATTAACGAATTATTAACGAATTACGAATTAACGAAACGAAACCGCCCAGGCCTATACAACATAATAAATGGCAAAATCCAATGCCTCACCTTGCAATATGTATAGCAATAACCTTCCTCACTTTGCATCGAGTTATTCATCCCAAGCAGATAGAGTTTAGGTTTCATTTCAAATGTCACTTTAACTATTTCTTCTAAAATTGTATGGGTTTGTGCCCAGTATGTCTGGGTCTTTCTACATGACAACCACATATGATTAAAAACTACTGGACATTTCCCTACATTTGCAACCATCGCTAGAACTATTTTATACATTTTAGCAATCCTTTCTGGCGTCACATATCATCTATATATCATTTTACAAAAATATATTTTTACTCAGCATAAATTACAAACTCTTTATCCAGAACCTTTCTCATTGTTCCATTTGTATCTGTTTACCAAAATTTTGTGCCCACTTGACCATATCATCTTTCACCTGTTCCTCCTCCATTTCAACAACAATTTAGTAATAAAGTGGTCATCTCCGGGAGTCCAAAACATTTCCCTCTATAAACCGGCGCAAACTTTAAGATCTTCTGGGGAGGCCCTCCTCTTACTCCCACCACCTTCACAAGCACAGTTGGTGGGAATGAGAGAGAAGGCCTTCTCGGTGGTGGCCCCCTGCCTCTGGGACGTCCTTCATAAAGAAATAAGACAGGCCCGATCCCTCCCCTCCTTTCGTAAGAGCCTGAAGACCTGGTGGTTTAAACAAGCCTTTGAGAACGACTAGTTCTAGCTCAGCCCCAGATATTGTTGAATATGGTCATATCTTTTTCTACCACTCATCCAGGTCAATTCCTCCTATTAGGTCCCGGAAATGAACAACCATAGACTATACCTATTATTGTTGTTACCTGCTGTAGCATTGCACTTAATTTCCCGGGCCCTCTAGAAATTGCACTAGCCTCGGCCCGGCCTTTTTAAATTGCCTTGAACAGGCAGGATTATTTCAAATATATATGTGCTAATTTGATTTTTTATAATTTTATTGCTTTGTTAATTTTATGTTTATGTTGTTTACTCTGTATGTATTGATGATGTTACTTGGAAACCACTCTGAGTCCCCTTGGAGAGATTTTATTTATTTATTTATTTATTTATCGTGTCATCCGCAACCAGAACATTGTATTACATTTCTAACAGAATAAAACAAACAAACAGATTAAAAAACCCACACATTTTGCAAACTTGGTAGCTGATTAAATGTCCTTTGACCAGTATCTGGCCACTCGGAGAGATAAAGAAATATATAAATAAAGTTTTGCTGTTGTTGTTGTTGTTGAGTCTGGAGAAACAGGAGGATGGAGCCTCAAATACCTCCTCTGGCTTCCGTCACAAGGCTTCGGATATCCTACTAACTTCTGACGGAGGGTCCATGCGAGGAAGTAAACAAAGATGTGTCTTCTTCCTTCTCATCTCCTTCCTCCTCTTTCTCAGTCAGGCATCCAGCTGGCAACCCCAGAAGTTATTCTATTGAACTGAGTTGTGCTTTGCAGCCTGGAAAGCTGTTGTACTGGTGTTTTTTTACAACCAAAACAACCTGCAACGCTAACAGATACCAAGACTGGGCGACTTGAAAGGCGCTGAACAGACTGGGCTCTGGTACCACGAGATGCAGAGCCAACCCTAAGAAATGGGGCTACAGAGTGTAGTTCACAATATGCGAGTGTGGAGAAGAGCAAACCGAAGATCACTTACTACAGCCTGAGCCCTGCCACATGCACAATGGAGGACCTTCTCACAGTGACACCCGAGGCACTCCAAGTGGTCAGCTTCTGGCCAAAGGATATTTAGTATAATGCCAAATTTTTGTTTGTGGGTTTTCTATACATTATAACTGTATTCTCAATTTGCTTCTGACATGATAAATAAATAAAATAACTCTTGACAATGCACTAGTTCCATACCTTGATTGAAATGTATTATAAGGGGTTGAGTAGGCTTTTATATTACAAACTAGCCGTCCCCTGCCACGTGTTGCTGTGGCCCAGTCTGGTGATCTGCATCTATGGTAGGCATCCTCAGAGGTTATGAAGTATTTGTTGTTGTTTCTTTGTCACTGTTGATGGAGAGATGGTGTGGTTTGCCTACTCTGGAACATGCAATATACAATTGTCCTCCTTTAGGGGTCCCTTTTAAATCTATGATACTATATCTGTCATATACACATATGTGTGTGAATCATATATATCTATCTATATCTATGGCTGGATGTCTCTTTGTCAGGAGGGCTATGATTATATTTTATTGCCCTGCTGAAGGTAGTTGGACTGGATGGCCTTAAGGTAGCATTTTTCAACCTGGAATTTGGGACCACTGTGGTATCACGAAGGGGGCGTCAGAGGGGTTGCCAAAGACCACCAGAACTTATATTCTTTTCTGTTGGTCATAGGGGTTCTGTGTGGGAAGTTTGGCCCAATTCTATCATTGGTGTGATTCAGAATGCTCTTTGATTGTAGGCGAACTATAAATCCCAATAGCTAAATCTCCCAAATGTCAATGTCTATTTCCCCCAAACTCCATCTGTGCTCATATTTGGTCATATGGAGTATCCGTGCCAAGTTTGGCCCAGATCCTTCATTGTTTGAGTCCACAGTGCTCTCTGGATGTAGGTGAACTACAACTCCAAAACTCAAGGTCAATGCCCACCAAACCTTTCCAGCATTTTCTGTTGGTCATGAGAGTTCTGTGTGCCAAGTTTGATTCAATTCCATCATTGGTAGAGTTCAGAATGATCTTTGATTGCACGTTAATTGTAAATCCCAGCCACTACAACTCCCAAATGACAAAATCAACTTTTTTGAGTGATGGTCACTCCTTGGGTTAGTAGGTGTCCTGTGGCCAAATTTCGTGTCAATTTGTACAGTGGTTTTTGAGTTCTGTTAATCCCACAAACGAACATTACATTGTATTTATATAGATGTTGGCGTACCATGACACAAAGACTTGCTTTTTTAAAAAAAACCCAGTCTGATAGAAAAAACCTGCATTAATAGCAGTGTAGAAGTGTAAAAGGGGATCCTATGCAAAAACAAACAAAAGATTCTAGATGCTTTTCCATCAGTATAAAGCTGAGGTTTTGACCTTGCTGAATCTTTGCCCTATATAGAAAGGAAAATAATGATGCTTGTATACCACCTATAATGGATCGTAAATATATTTGACAAAAGACAGTACTCAACACGAGGCAGAAATAGTGTTCAGTTCTGCACAATGCATTGATGGCTCTTGACCTAGATGGATTTTAAAGGTGAAGTAGAGAGATATCCATGAAGGCGAAACACTGAGAAGTAATATGCGAATGAATTCAAATTGCTGGGAGGCATGAATAGGAGAGAGAAACTTGCTGCTTCTTTGAGGTAACGAAATTATAGAGCTCAAGGATCTTCATCCTGTGCGAAAAATATGATGCAGGAAGCATGGTAGCCATCCAGTGATTCTACTCTCCACTTGTTTCCAGCAAAGAGGGGGGGGGGGTCACCATCTCCAAAATCAGTCTTGGCCATTATCAAATAGCCCCTTCCATTCTGAAGTCTCTCCTAATGTTTAGCATCCCTGCACCCTCTTCTCTTTGGTTCTATCTTTGCTTTCTGAAAATACAGAAAGCAGGTCTGCTCCAAACTATTATTATGTTCAGGCTTTGTTAGATCATGTTAGCCCAGTTAACATCACTGGCCACATTATCAATTCACATATCTTAGTGAACCACTGCTGGCTTCTGTAAATTAATGCAGATGTTTAATGTTTAGGTTTTATGTTAGATATAATTTATGTTAGATCTAGAGATGTCATGTCATAAATTGTTTTCATACGTAGGCTTATTTTGAGTTATTATGTTTGTATTTGTTGTTGTACTGAGGCATTGAATGCTTGCCTTTTTTGTCTGTTGGAATCTGCCCTGAGTCTCGGCGGACAGATAGGGTGGAATATAAATAAAGTTATTATTATTATTATTATTATTATTATTATTATTATTTTACTGACACAAAAACACAGTGTTGTTGTTGTTCATTCGTTCAGTCGTCTCCGACTCTTTGTGACCTCATGGACCAGCCCACGCCAGAGCTCCCTGTCGGCCGTCACCAAATGGACCAAAAACACAGTATGTCACAGCAAATGAGATCTATATGCTGGATTTCGTATCACAAAATCACAAGTCAAACATTTCCCAAGCGTCTAGGACTGTGTGATGTATTTTCAAATGATGCACGCAGATCCAAGTAAGGTGGCCTTTTGCAGTTGACAGATTGTGATTTTGTCAAGATTTATTGCTTCCAAATGCTAGCTGAGATCTTTTGGCATGACACCCAGTGCACCAATGATCACTGGGACTACCTGTACTGGTTTATGCCACAGCCTTTGAATTTGATTTTGAGGTCCTGATAACGGCTGAGTTTTTCCTGTTGTTTTTCCTCAATGCGACTGTCACCTGGTATGGTGACATCAATAATCCAAACTTTTTTTCTTCACAAACTTCCTTCTGTCTTTGATGGTTTGCATTTTCTGGTACTTCCTTTTTATGGTGCTGTAAAATACTTTCCCACTTAAGTGGTGCCTAATTTCTCTACTCACAGCTTACAACAGTTTTCAAACTGCTTAGGTGGACAGTGAGCTGGTCAGGTGCTCACCCCAACCCGGGCTTCGAACTGCTAACCTTTCGATTGGTGTGATCTATTGCTGCTGGTGCTTAACCAGCTGTGCTAAAGCCCTTCTTCTTTACCACTCTCCTTTCCTTCTAAAATAGCCAATCTAATGTTAAATTTTAACATAACGTAGAGCCCAAGATTCTATCCCCTCTCCCCCAAAAACGTTCTGATACATTTCATCCCTATTCCCCACTACGCCATGTTTCCAACCGAGACCAGCACTTCCAGCATCCTGGCCAGTGGAATCGCCTTTGCCACATGTCAGTTTGGTAACTGTAGAGGTAAAACACTTGGAGGGGAGAATGGCGGGTTCCAATTGCTCCTCTTCTGTAGCACTCAATGTGACCTCCATCTCTAAGACTTAGACTCAGAGCATCTGTGGGCCACACCAAAGCCTTGTGAAGACTGCATCTGGCCCCCGTGTCGCATATTGAGATTTCTCGAGATAATATTTTTAATCAAATCCATGTGTTCTGTCACGCGCTGGGCCTGTAAATAATTTCCTTTAGAACAGGACGTGCAACCTTTGCCCAACGGAAAGCCAGGGGCCCCAAAGAGAAGCTCTCAGAGGTTTTCCACCACAAATAACCTTTAGATGGCTTGTGAAGTATAACAAAGTCTTTTATTAATGAACAATCAAACAGAAATCTCTTGTCTTCAATAAAGCTAAACAAATGCTTCCAAGCTTTATGCAACTGGTGACTTCCTAATCTTGCCCACGAAGGACAGGCAACTGTCTTTAATAACTTCTTCTTTACTTTAAATGGAAAATCCCCTTTTTAACTTCTCCCAGCCTGACTGTAATCTAACCCTTACTGATGTGGGCTCCGCTACCGGATCGAACTGCATCTCGAAGTACCGAGTGGACCTACCAGTAAAGGCTTAGATATTCTCCAGCTGGTGTTCTTTGGTCTTCAGGGCTGTTTTCCTGGAAATCTTTGGAGACTCTTAAGACTGTTCTCCCCCGGAAGGCCTTGATGCTCTTAAGACTGTTTCCCCCCAGAAAGTCTGAAGGGTTGAAGCCTTTGTACAGGGGAAGCTTGCACACGTCCTATACATTAGCTTTCCTTGCTGAGACTAACTAAAAATGGCTCCCTTCCCTTACCAATTGCCCTGAGCAAGGGGCCGGACCAAAACTTAATGATTATGGACAGGTAACTTGCCCTATGATTGCAACCAAAGGAAGCCACCTTCCTGAAGAAACCCAGAAACCTTGGACTGCAAGCAAACATTTAATACAAAGCAAATAAAGTTGGAGTTCCTGGTACAGCCGTACCAGAACACCATGAATAATCAAATCTGCAACAATCAAAACGACAAACGTGTGTGGGGGTGGGCAGCTGTCCTGGAAAGAGTCCTCCTGTTTAAGGATGTGTCGGTGATAGTGAATGGAAAAAGCAATTCCCTCCTGCACAAAGTACTTGCGAGCAGGCAAAACTATTAACCACCTACCTGCCACTGTTAAAAACATTACAGCGGCAAGATTAAGCAGTATTGTCTCAACCAAAACTACATATTGCATCCTAGTTCAGCTGGTCCTTTGGTGCATTGAAATGTTCCTAAAGGCACAGGAAGGGGTAAATTGGATCAAGTTCTAAGATGCCTTTTGTTCTTTCTTTGGGAAAGCCATAAAGCAGATAAAAGAAACAGTCTACACTCCCAAATGGAGTCAGCCCCATAAACCTTGTTGATGGGAACAGATGACGGCTCCTGAGTCACCCTCTGAATTGAGGAGCCAACTGTGAAAATATTTAGTCTGCAAAAGGAAAGCAAGGTTCATTTTATTTGATTCTTCTGCTGAGTTTCTGCCTTGTTGCAATAGCACACAATAAAACGATTGTGAACATAAAATGATGCTGCACACATATTTAAGTTTCTGACAATAAATGCTAGAACACTATCGTAACATTTCCTAAACAAACCAATGGCTGTGGCTGATAAGAGAAATGTATTGCTCCTTTGGTTGAGTAGGATGCTTCTGTCTTGAACGACACTTCTCCTGAACACCCTGCAGAAAGTAGTTTTCCTTAGCATTTAAAAATGTGTCCTCACAGTGGGAAATGAATAGATCAGTAAGTATTTTATATGCACCAATTCATAGTCAGCCCATTGCCACGCATTGATTTCAGTATCAAATATGAAACTATTTGTCCTACACAATCAGTATCACCCCATGTAGTATTTTTGTACTGGAGTCAGCACTGAATTAGGATCAATTCCTGTATTTCTTGGAACCTAACCAGACAAGGAGGCCAGTCTACCACCAACCATCACCAATAAATGAAAGCAGCTACAGGATGTTTGTCTCCCCCTTTCCATGCCAAAGAAGCATTCTGCTCTGCTCTGCTCATACGAGGGTTGAATGAAAAGTAATGCCACCATCTTCATAACTCCACAACAGATGGTGGTACTGGTATGCAGCAGGTATTGGCTTGTTCAGTAGACTCTCCTCTACAGTTCCATTTTGGTGGGAAGCCTTAGCATTGAACGGTTGTGTTGTTAAAGTGCGAAGTATATATAGCTCTTTTTAAATTGTTTTGTCTAAATGCACTTAATTGTTTTTGCTTTTTGAATGTATGTATTGATGGCATCGATTTGTGCCGATATGTAGACCACCCTGAGTCGCCTGCGGGCTGATATGGGCTGGGGAAAGTGGAAAGTAAAAGGAAGAGGGGCTGACCAAGGGCAAGATGGATGGATGGCATCCTTGAAGTGACTGGACTGACCTTGAAGGAGCTGGGGGTGGTGACGGCCGACAGGGAGCTCTGGCGTGGGCTGGTCCATGAGGTCACGAAGAGTCGGAGAGGACTGAACGAATGAACAACAACAAAGATAAGACTATCCAACTCTGATTAAATCATTATTCTAACAACAACATAAATAATGTAAATAAATAAATAAATAAATAAATAAATAAATAAACCCTGCTCAGACAGTCAGTCAGTCAATGCAACTTAAGCAATGTGCAGTCATTGAATTCTTGACAGTCACTCCAAAGGAGATTCATCATAGAATGCAAGCTGTTTATGATTATTGTGTTGATGTGAGCACTGTGCATCATTGGGCGAGTAAGTTTAAAGATGTTGAGATGGGAACATTTGACTTGCGCGACAAACAAAGAGTTGGACGTCCTATGACAGCAGCCACCGAGTTTCACAAGCAAAAGGTTAACAGATTGATTCAGGACGTTATATCACTCAGACAGAAATTTCAAGCATAATCAGCATTTCACAATAACTTGTGGGTCACATTATTGCTTTGCTTGCCTATCGGAAGATCTGTGCACGATGGGTTGTGGAAACAGAGTGTCGACTTCTTCCGTGACGGCTTCAGAAAACTTGTTCATCGTTGGCAGACATGTATCCAATTGTCTGGTTATTATGTAGAAAAGTGAATAGTGGTAGTTAAAGAGCACATTCTAAGGATTATTTCTGGTTTGATTTATTAAAATATTCCCATCCAAACCCAAGTAACGAAGGTGGAGGCATTACTTTTCATTCAACCCTCATAGTTCTGAGACAGGTCAGCTGAAGGGAAGTGTAATTTCTCTCTCTACAGTGAAGCAAAAACTGCTAGAAAGGTATATCTCCATTGACAAATTTGGTAGCAGAGGTAGAAATAATATTAATAGAATAGGGATAGGTTCCTACTCCACGTAACAGAGCAGTTAAATGTGTTTCAGAGTACTTGTTATTCAAAACTAACATTGTGCTCATTTGAAATGAAACAACTAGGTCAGGTAAACAAGAACATTTTAAATCTTGAGATCACCTGAAAGCTTCTTCTAAAATGTTTACTATGATGTTTTTCCCCTTTGAACCGACTCAATTTTTTCTGATTTCCATTCAGTGGTGAAACTACACACCTGTGCATTTTCAACATGCCAGAGTAGTTGGTGAGAGAGGGTACTCTCCTTTCTCCTGAACAGATGCTCACTAAGTGATTCCAGAGGCAACTGTTTACCTTGCTTGTTGCTATGACAGGATCACCTAGGACATTATCAATGTGGGTCTGGCATTGCAAACCCATCTGGAGTTTCAGTGGGAGCATGCCAGGATAATAATAATAATAATAATAATAATAATAATAATAATACTTTATTTATATACCGCTCTATCTCCCTGGGGGGGACTCAGGGCGGTTTCCAAGCAACAACATCAAAACATACAGAGTCACAACATGAAAAAAAATAACAGTAACAGCAACATAAGCATGGAATTACCCAATGACATATAAATAAAAAGAAAAAATCCTGCCTGGTCTTCAAGGAATGGGTCAAGACAACTAAAAAGGCTGGGTCAAGACTGATACCAATTGAAATAAGATGGGACTGGCATTTGGGTAGAGTACTGTAATAGGTAAACGACAAAAGCGGGGACGGGCTACTTCCAGGGGCTTGTTAGAATGACCAGGGTAATATATGGGGGGTTAGGTCATGTCCGGACAGTGTCTGGGCTGAGCTAGAACTGGTCACTCTCAAAGATTTGTTGAAACCACCAAGTCTTCAAACTCTTATGAAAAGAGGGGAGAGATGGGGCCTGTCTTATTTCTCCAGGAAGGGCATTCCAGAGGTGAGGGGCCACCACTAAGAAGGTCTTCTCTCTCGTCCCCACCAACTGTGCTTGTGATGGAGGTGGGAGCGAGAGGAGGGCCTCCCAGAGGTTCTTTGAGTTTGCACCGGTTCATAGATGGAGATGCAATCATGAAGATAGGCAGGGCCCAAACTGTTTAGAGCTTTATAGGTCCTTCTATGTTCTTAACCTATGGGCCGCGGACCACTAGTGGGCCGCAAGGATGAAACTCTGGTCTGTGAGCCTCCTTTCTCTTTATTTTTTTAATTTCTGCTCCTTTCACACAACCTGCCACTCCTTCTCTGTTGCTGACTATAGCATATGTTCTGTATCAGAAACTAGAGCTGATGTGGTCTATCCAGTGCAATTATCAAACCAAATCTAAAGTTGTTGAAAAACTGATTCGTTACCCTTTTGGTACTAATGTTAGAGAGTGGTTCCTGGTCAAGTGGTCCCTGGTCAAAAAAAGGTTGGGAACCACTGTCCTATGCTGGTTCCACAAGCAGATGTTTAGCTGCGTGAGGCTAATCTTGACCTCACACCCACCTAATGGGTCAGTAGTGTGTCCTATGTGTCAGTGTCCTATTATTACAGCCCTAAACTGCTTTTAGAATAATTAATTTAAAAGGCAATGTTCTGTCGCCTCTGGGCTTTAAATGAATTGCTGTTAAAACAGGACGTGCAACTTGAGCCCAATGGGAAACCAGGGCCCCCGAAGAGAAGCTTTAGATATTTTCCCCCAATAAACAGTCTTTAGAGGGCTTGAGCTTAAATACAACAAAGGCTTTATTGATGAACAATCAAACAGAAACTTCAAAGGTCAAACAAATGCTTCCAGGCTTCAAGCAACTGGTGGCTTCTAACTGTTTCTTTGCTTTACTTTAAAGGAAAATCCCTTTCCAAACTTCTCCCAGGCTAACTGTGAACCTAAACCTAACTGGTGTGGATCCACTACCAGACTGAACTGCGACTCAAAACCAAGTGGACCTACCAGTAGGCCTGTAGTCACATAGCTAGAGTTCTTGATGTTTAAAGCTGTTATTCCCTCTGAAATTCCTCAGGGCTGTAAGGCTGTTTCCCTGGAACCTTTGGGAATCTTTAGATGCTCTTAAGACTGTTCTCCTCTGGGAAGTCTTAAGGGTTGAAGCCTTTGTACAGGAGAAAGTCTGTACACATCCTGTACATTAGCTATTCTTGCAAAAACTAACTAAAAATTGGCTCCCTTCCCTTCTCTAAACCCAAAAAGGGGGTGGGACTAGAGAACCTAATGATGATGAACAGGTGGCCTGCCCTATGACTGCAAACTTTAACAGGAAGTCACCTTGCTGCAGAATCCCAAGCCTTGGGCTGCAAGCAAACACAATACAAGGCAAATAAAGTGGGAGCTTCTGGTACAGCTGTACCAGCACACAGGGGCGGCTCGTCCATTACGCGAAGTAAGCGGTCGCAGAACACTTTTTTTTTGCCAGGGGTGCAGAGGCACCTCTGTAAATGCCCCTCGACTGCCACTTGAGGAGCGCCCCCTCAGCTCACAACAGCCCTAGCAGTCCGGGGGGGGGAGCCTCGGCTCTCTTGCCTCGCTGCCGGGCGATCCTCTTCCCAAAGGGGCTGGGCCCTTGAGCCTCGCCTAGCCCCTCTCGTTCCTGCTCCACCCGGCCACCGGGTGTGCAAGCAGAGCCAGTGCTCAATCGTTCTCCGCGTTCGATCCCTTCCCCATGACCAGCTCCCTTTCCTGATCCCCCGGCACTCCACCTGCCTCCTCTCCTCTCCTCAATCCGCGGGTGGGCCAAGGGGCGGAGCTGCCATGCCTGGCCCGGTTCGGGTCTGGAGGTGTGTCTGAAGACCCAACGTGCACACCAAAAGTCGCCTCTTCTCCTGACTTTCTCTTCAGCCATTGGGACCAAGAGAGAGAGAGAGAGAGAGAGAGAGAGAGAGCCCCTCTGGCTGGCGGTATCTCCCACTTCCGCTCCCTCCTTTATTTTTGTGCCTACCTTCAGGAAACGTGGGCATCTCCACCTCTCTCTCTCTCTCTCTCTCTCTCTCTCGGTCCCAATGGCTGAGGAGAAAGTCAGGAGAAGAGGTGACTTTTGGTGCACACGCCGGGGTCTTCAGGCACGCCTCCGGACCCAAAGCGGGCCAGGCAAGGGAGCAAATGCGGCAAGTGTAGTTACTGGGATGTATAGTTCACCTACAATCAAAGAGCATTCTGAACTCCACCAATGATGGAATTGAACCAAATATGGCACACAGAACTCCCACGACAAACAGAAAATATATATCAATGATTGGTTGGGGGGCGCCGCCAAAATATTGTTTGCTTACCGTTGAAAATTACCTAGGGCCGCCTCTGCCAGCACAGGCAAGGTATACATCTAGATCAGTGCTGGGAAAAAGTTATTTTGAATTTTTGAGATCTCATACTCTTTTCACCAGCATGGTTATTAGGTGATACCCCAATGTAATATTAGCAAGCGATCAGTAAATATATATCACTGCTGTGCTGTCTCTTAAGATTCATTTCTTCCATCTCAAGGTCATTTTAATGTATTCAGATAGGAAGTGTCCAGATGTGTGGATAGCACCCCAGAGCCTATATCGCATTAATTTCAAGCCCAGGAGAAGCCAATTCACCTTCTTCTGCTTAACTTTATATAACATACAGTTATATCAGAAATAGCTTGTTCAGCAGATAACCCACAGATACTAACAGATTTACTTACACATCAACCCACAGATATGATGGTAACCTACACGTTAAATTGTTATTGCAATGACATATTAAATGGGAGTACACATTAGGTGTGATATGCAGACATCGCTCAACTTTGGAAATCTTAAATGCTGTATCCACCCCTCCCTGCCTTTTAAACATGGTGTTTATTTGTAAGCACTGTATCAGATTCACTTTTATATTCCATTCCCTTGCCCTCCCCTATCAATGTCTCCTTGTTTCTTGTTTTGCTCTGTAAGTATTGTGTTCGCTTGTATTAGGTTTCCACTCAATCAAGTGTTTCATGGGGTGTAGAAATCCTTTCCTAGTGTCAGTGTTTCAAGACAGATGTAGCCAGGTGTATAAGAATCGACTAGAGCCCGCAGAGGATGGCTACTAACCTTTTGTATCTAGAGCATGGTCCTGCTTATTTTTTCCAGATAGATTATGGTTATTCTCAAAATGCAAATTAATGCACATCAGAGAGGGGGGAAAGGAACACCCTGAATGTACGAAGGTTGAGTGGAAAGTAATGCCTCCACCTTCGTTACTTGGGTTTGGATGGGAATATTTTAATAAATCAAACACAGAAATAATCCTTAGAATGTGCTCTTTAACTACCACTATTCACTTTTCGACATAATCACCAGGCAATAGGATACATTTCTGCCAACAATGAACAAGTTTTCTGAAGCCGTCACAGAAGAAGTCGACACTCTGTTTCCGCAAACAGCATCTCACAGTTCTTCATCCTGGGTACCCATCGTGCACAGATCTTCCGATAGCCAAGCAAAGCAATAATATGAGCCACACGTTCTTGTGAAATGCCGATTATGCTTGAAATTTATCTCTGAGTGATACGACAATTGATGAACCAACCTGGACACAGCATATTATTTGAGAACACAGAAATGCTGCTCCACTCTAATAACCACCATGTCAGGCTACACAGAGAAGCCATTGAAATCCACAAGCATGTGGACAATTTCAACATAGAGAAAGAAACCATGAAAATGAACAAAATCTGGCTACCAGTATTCACAAGCATGTGGACAACTTCAACAGAAAGGATGAAACCATGAAAATGAACAAAATCTGGCTGCCAGTATTAAAAAAAACCTTTAAAATTACAACAGCACAACAACAGAGAGGAAACAAACAAGGACATCTAATCACCTCTCAACAAAAGATTGCCCCAGGCACTGCCAGGCCATCAAATGCTAATCAAGGTGGTCAGTTGAAACATTCACACCTAGCTCCAACAGACAAGAGTTCTTTCTCCCACCCCAGTCATTCCACAGATATATAAACCCATTTTCCTAGTTCCAACAGACCTCACTACCTCTGAAGATGCTTGCCATAGATGCAGGTGAAACGTCAGGAGAGAATGCCTCTAGAACATGGCCATATAGCCCAAAAAAACCTACCACAACCCAGTGATTCCGGCCATGAAAGCTTTCAACAATACATTGATACAACAATTGTCCTGAATCAATCTGTCAACCTTTTGCTTGTGAAACTTGGTGGTTGCTGTCACAGGATGTTCAACTCTTTGTTTGTTACTCAAGTCAGATGTTCCCACTTCAACATCGTTAAACTTACTCACCCAATGATGCACAGTACTCATATCAACACAACCACCATTCTCTGATGAATCTCCTTTGGGGTGACACCTTCTGTTGTCAAGAATTCAATGACTGCACGATGCTTAAGTCTCATTGACTGATTATCCGCGCAGGGTTCCATACTTTGCAGTTTAACAACACAAGGCTTCCCACCAAAATGGAACTGTACAGGAGAGTCTATTGAACATGCCAGTACCTGCCACATACCAGTACTGCCATCTGTTGAGGAGTTACGAAGGTGGAGGCATTACTTTTCATTCAACCCTCGTAAAATCCTTTTTTCATACCTGTTGTAAAAACACATATATTTATTTATTTATTTAGCAATTTTTTATACCGGTCTTCTCCCCTCTATCGGGGGACTCGGGCCAGTTTCCAACAATAAAATCACAAAACAATCATTAAAAACATCATATAACATATTCAATTAAAATGTTATAACAGCAAAATGCAATCACATAATAACAATGGTCAGTCGTCATAGCGAATTCGTTATCCATCATTCATTGTCATCTATCTGATCACAGAAATATTGATTCACTCGTCGAAAGCCAAACCCCATAGCCAGGTTTTCACCTGTTTTCTGAACGACAGAATGGAGGGGGCAGTTCTGATCTCCAATGGGAGAGAGTTCCAGAGTTGAGGGGCCACCACCGAGAAGGCCCTTTCCCTCGTCCCCACCAGACGCGCTTGAGAGGCCGGTGGGACTGAGAGCAGGGCCCCTCCAGACGATCTTAACAACCTAGATGGTTCATAGGGGAGAATACGTTCGGACAGGTAAACTGGGCCGGAGTCGTTTAGGGCTTTATAGGTTAACACCAGCACTTTGAATTGTGCATCTACATAGTCTGCATCTACACTGTAGAATTAATGTAGTTTAACACCCCTTTAATGGCCATGCCTTAATGCTATGGGGAAATGGGATTGTAGTTTTACAAAGTCTTTAGCCTTCTCTGGCAATGAATGTTGATGTCTCACCAAACAGCCCCCGGTGGCACAGTGGCCGACAGGTTGTAGGTTCGAATCCGGGGAGAGCGCGGATGAGCTCCCTCTATCAGCTCCAGCTCCTCATGTGGGGACATGAGAGAAGCCTCCTACAAGGATGATAAAACATCAAAACATCCGGGCATCCCCTGGGCAACGTCCTTGCAGACAGCCAATTCTCTCACACCAGAAGCGACTTGCAGTTTCTCAAGTTGCTCCTGACACGACCAAAGCAAAGCAAAACCAAACCAAACTACAGCTCCCATGATTCCATAGCATTGAGCCAAACTGCCTTAATTCTACCCATCAACACCAGGCCGTCTTCTTTCCCGAAATAATATTGGTAGATTAACCTACTGCATCCATATTAGATCCTTGCCATATCCTTCAATGCATACAGCTTTTCCTAACCCTGTAGGCAACCCAGAGCCAATAACAGGCTCAAATCAAATTTTCTTAACTGACTGTAAAGATGCTAATCAGCAGTTTGATATGCAAATCTAACACGACATCTGTTGAATTTACAAAGCAGGATTATTAAAACACTATTCCTGGTGGGCATCCCAGGGGACTGAAAAATGGAATTCCAATTATTTTGAGTATTATTTTAAATGAGGACTAAATTGCAGAATCCCTTTAATAGCTATCTCAGCAGAGAACAGCAAGGATTTAGCTGTGATTCAAATGATTTTATGAAATATCCCCTTGAAATCTGTCGCGATTTGCATATTATTCTTAAACATCTTCTGGCTAGTTTTTTAAAAAATATTTATGAAAAAGAACCTGAAAGACTTCTGAAAGGGCAGGCCTGCTGGTATTTCTGTAGCGATATTAGACATCTTGTGGACATGGACAATTTGTCCAAAGGAAGATAGTGGCAGAGATGGGCATTGTCAATAGCAATGCAATCACTTCTGTTCTGCCAGTGAAATCACTGAGGAATTTAAAAGGGTCTGGCCCTGAAGGAGAGACTCTGCGGACCCACCAAAGAGGGCTCGCTACAATGGTGAGCAAAGAGAAGCCCAATTTAAAAGTTTTTTCCTAAGTTCCCAAAAGAAATCTCACCAAAGTTGAAGGAAGCGCCACCGAGATGATTTTATTGCGATTCAACTGAAAAGGATGCAAAGCAGCAATATTTCACCAAGCTAAGCATAACATGTGTACAAATAAAAGCCTTTTTTATACAGAAACAGAGTTGCCAGGTTTGAATCTCCCATTTCCTGCCCCTCTGCTGGCTCGACGATGATTGGCTGGTGCTCTACAGCTGGGAGAAGGCTTGGCCACCTCCTGAGGCCTGGGCCAATTGCTGGGCTTCTGCTGCCTCGGCGTCCTGACGAATCAGGAGAGAGGGAGGCGGGATGAGAGGGAAACAATGGATTCTTGAGAGGATTATGGAGGTAGGAAATGTCCATGCGGCCAGCGAGTCCTGGGGGGGGGGGGCTATTGTCATTGAGTGTGTTGCGCCTCAGATTAAGCTTCACCTTGCTCTCAATCACCACCAGACCATGGCTGTAAGATTTATAGTTTATTGTAAGGTTTCCAAAAGAAGGCAAAGGTTAAGTCAATACAAAGTTCCTAAGTTCAGGTAAAATGCACGGTACAGTTCCAGAAATCCTTAAGAGAAAATCAAGATAAACAAGAGTCATGAAGCAGGAAGCACAAACCCTGTGCCAAGCAACTTAGTCCAAAAGCAGCACGAAGAAACCCAGGCTCCAAGCCTCCCATCTCCCAATGCAGGATCGAGAAGCTGCTAGCAGAAAGCCACGTTGAAACTGACAGCTGTGAATTGCCAGCGAAAGCCCTAAATACTTTTACACATCAAAACAATCTACTTTCCCACTGCTCCCTTGACCCATCGTTGACCTAACTTGGCAGCGATCCGCGAGTTCCTTCTCACAGTTTTGTTATCCCTTTGAAGCAGCACCTGGGCCTCATCCTTATCATCTGCATTCCTGTCCTGTGAGAACTGCTTCTCCAACTCTACTGCAGGCTGAGAAAACTGTGGCTGGGAAAACTGAAACCCATCAGGCTGCTCAGGAGACTGTTGAACCACAGCACTGTGGCTGCAATAAACGTTGATTGTCTAGCAAGCCTGCCATGATCCGGATTTTTCCAGTACTGAGAGACAGGAACAATGAGGGAATTTTGGCTGTGGTTTCAGTGGATAAAAGTTGAATCAGTAACAGATTAGGACGAGGTGTGGCTTTCCAAAGGCTCCCTTTGTCCTATTGAGGTATGATCATAAATGCCAAGTGACCGCTTCCTCTGGGGGGCCAACTCCGAGGCCAGAGATCACGATCCGTTGTTATTGCCCATGCAAATAGTGTCTTTTGATAAGGGTCTTTTTAACTGGAGACTTCCTTCTTTCCAGGATCACGCAGGGGTGGCTGCCTTGTATTTTTATACATTTTTCAATAAAGGGGAATTGGGCAAAAGGGTCAGGAAAAGGTCAGATACACAGGGAGGAATATAGAAATATAGAAATCATGTTATAGAAAACATACCCACTTATCCTTCCTACCAGAGTCCCATAGAAGTTCAAGAGAGCACATAAGTGTAGGGAGGTGGTTTCTCAGTAATAAATGTGCTACCTTCTGCTATATATGAAACCTAGGGCATAAAACCTATCTAACATGGGAAGGGTCCTTGTTGTTGTTAGTGTCTTGGCAAATTATCCAGTCTGGTGTCCTTGTCTTTAGCAAAACTATAAGTTACTATCTTTTATTTGGGGGGGGGGGGGGTGGGTGGTCATGTTCGATTTCACCAGTAGTTTTCTGCTTCTCTTACTCAATAGAACAGATTATACATTTTTAGTTACCTGCGAATATTATTGCCACTGGAACTCTTAGAATAAAGGTTATTTTTAAATTGTTCGGGGAGCTTAGTGGACAGACTTTTCACGATGGGAGTCTGGGGAGACTACAACTTGAAAAACCTACGTTTTAACCCTAACTGCATTACCTTCAGAACTCAGAAGCTATGAATCCTCAGAAAACAGGCTCCCTGCAGTTCAGTCTTTTCTTGTTGTGCTCGCTCTTACTTCCAGGACTCCTGCACTATCTATTTGTCACAGTTGAAAACAACATTAAACAATGCCCTATTTTCTAGGAGTTCGGTAAGCTGAATTCTCAATTGGAAAAACAGTTGTTTTTCGAAGGAGTGAGATGAGAGTCTAGGAGGATGCTTTTCACAGCAGAAAAAGAAGAAGGAGAAAGGCGTGCATCAGAAGGCATTTCAATCTGGGGAAACCACGATGTGAAAAAAGGACTAATCACTCCTTTGTAGCAGTACACAATGCACTAGGGCAACTGTGGGTGTGTATTTGTTGGAAATTAAACTGTCAAACCTGTCATCAGCAACATATTCTATTGCAGGTGATTTTTCTAAGGCAAACAGAGATATTAGAGATGGAAGTACAACAGAGTGGTTAATAAGCTTAATAAGCCCTTTCAATAGAATTTAAAGTTTTATATTATTTTAAAATAATTGTAATTGATATTATTTTTAGGAAAGATGTGGAGTGGGTGGGGGGAGGGGAGGGGGTGAAGGGGAGGGATGGGAGCGAGAGGGTAGAGGAGGTGAAGAAGGGAAGGAAAAATTATATATATATATATGAAATTAAATTATAATTGGGTTGTTGTAGGTTTTTTCGGGCTATATGGCCATGTTATAAAGGCAATCTCTCCTGATGTTTTGCCTGCATCTATGACAAGCATCCTCAGAGGTAGTGAGGTCTGTTGGAACTAGGAAAATGGTTTTATATATTTGTTGAATGTCCAGGGTGGGAGAAAGAACTCTTGTCTGTTGGAGCTAAGTGTGAATGTTTCAACTGACCACCTTCACACAACATTCACACTTAGCTCCAACAAACAAGAGTTCTTTGTCCCATCCTGGTCATTCCACAGATATATAAACTCATTTTCCTAGTTCCAACAGACCTCACTACCTCTGAGGATGCTTGCCATAGATGCAGGCGAAACGTCAGGAGAGGATGCCTCTAGATCATGGCCATATAGCCCGAAAAAACCTACAACAACCCAGTGATTCCAGCCATGAAAGCCTTCGACAATACATTAAATTATAGTTAAGGAGAAAAAAGAAAAAGGGAAAGAGAAGGAAAAAATGAAAAAAAAGTCTATATTGAATTTCTTTTCTTCTTTATAGTTGGGTAGGCAAAAAAAGGGAAAAGAATAAAAATTGACCCTTGTGTTTATCTTTAACAATATTGTAGTCCATTCAGTTTTCTCCCTCCAATTTTAAATTAGGATTTTTAACTTGTTTTCTTTCATCCAGTCTTTAAACGGAGTCCAGTCAGTCCTGATTCTGCGTTGCTGTGGCCCACATGAGGGTTCTATGTGGGAGGTTTGGCCCAATTCTGTCGTTTGTGGGGTTCAGAATGCTCTTTGATTGTAGGTGAACTATAAAACCCAGCAACTACAACTCCCAAATGTCAAGCTCTATTTCCCCCAAACATCATCAATATTTACATTTGGGCATATTGAGTATTCGTGCCAAGTTTGGTCTAGTTCCATCATTGTTTGAGTTCACAGTGCTCTCTGGATGTAGGTGAACTACCACTCCAAAACTCAAGGTCAATGCCCATCAAATCCTTTGAGTATTTTCTGGTTCAAGTTTGGTTCAATAGTATCATTGGTGAAGTTCAGAATGCTCTTTGATTGTAGGTGAACTATAAATGAAATCAACTACAATTCCCAAATGACATAATCAATTCCTCTCCTAATCCCAGTAGTATTCAAATTTGGGTGTTTGAGGTATTTGTGCCAAATTTGGTCCAGTGAATGAAAATACATCCTGCATATTGGATATTTACATTACAATGTATTGTCGAAGGCTTTCATGGCTGGAATCACTAGGTTCTTGTAGGTTTTTTCGGGCTATAGGGCCATGTTCTAGAGGCATTTCTCCTGACGTTTCACCTGCATCTATGGCAAGCATCCTCAGAGGTAGTGACCTCACTACCTCTGAGGATGCTTGCCATAGATGCAGGCGAAACGTCAGGAGAAATGCCTCTAGAACATGGCCCTATAGCCCGAAAAAACCTACAAGAACCTATTTACATTACAGTTCATAACAGTAGCAAAATTACAGTTATGAAGCAGCAACGAAAATAATATTATGGTTGGGGGTCACCACAACATGAAAATGTCTATTAAGGGGTTGCGGCATTAGGAAGGTTGAGAAGCACTGCTCTAGTCGCTCCTGGCACACACAAAAATGTCCATTTGAAGCCGGAGCTGTTTGGAGAGTCCTCCCAGGAGTACAGAGGCCAGATTGACAAAATGGTTGAAGGTAATATGAAAAATAGTCCAAGATGAGATTATAGACTGAACCCAGTGTATGCAAATCAGTGAGACCCCGAGACAATGGAGAGGTTATGCAAATACAAACGGCTGAATTGAAGGCACGAAGATTTCATCAAGGTGCTATTTGTGTCTGGCATTTCCCGATACCTGGATTCCCTCAGGAGTTTGGGTTTTTTGTTTAACAGGATCTGGTCTATCCTGTCAGCATTGCCTCCTTAGGTGAGTTCACCTCACTGTTGGAAGCCGGAAGAGTTTCCCAAGCACATACATAATATTACATTTTAAGATTTTCCTAGATGCGCTGGACCATATCTGCACATCTCAATGTCAGTGCATCTTACATTTAATATAAAACATATATGCACGAATCCCAAGTCGTTTATTACCACATGCACACAATAAAGTATATTTCTAAGGAACCCAGGCATGTACGGTTCCAAAGTGGGGACTGAAACTCCTTTGTTAGAGGATTAAGGTGAGCCTTAAGCATACTCTTCCCTTCGATATCCCCCAGGATATCCTAATCTTGGTAAATAATTAGTTAATCCCTTCTGGAATGCCTGAGTTTCAGTTGGGCTGTTAGAGATATGATCTACTTTGGGTTTATACAGAGTATTAAAATATATAAATGCATAATGGGATCCAGAGGTTTGTACTAATCTTTTGGAGGGGTGCCATTTTTTCACCACCAGTACTATTATTTACTACTAATTAAATGTTCAACTCCTTTAACTGTATATAGCAATGAGACACTGTGCACTGTTTTTTTACAGTTCTTTCTCAAACTCTCCATTCATCCTTTAATTGCCGTGTCAGAAAGCTTGCAAAGCAGGATGTACCTTGTCCAAATAGTAATATGTTTTGCTCCTTCTACTTACTTACTTAGGCGATCCCTCATTGTTCAAGTAAGATTGTCCTCCAAGTGCAGTGTCCTGGCGGTGGGTACGTAGGTGGCTGTGGAGCCCTATTCTTGACCCGTGTGTTCTCCAATGATGAGGGCATTGTTGCACTCCAGATCAGGAGACAGGGCCCTCTAGTCATTAATACACCACACCTTGGTTTAGGAAAAATGCAATCCTTTTTATTGAATGACTAGCTGTCCCCTGCCACACGTTGCTGTGGCCCAGTCTGGTGATCTGGAAAATAAAGTAATGAGAAAGTGTTGGTTTCTAATATATGTAATTCCTTTATGCTTGTGAGTAAACAGTATTTCTCGCTGTTTCTTTGTCAGTGTTGATACGGAGAGTGTCTGGTTTGCCTACTCTGGAACGTACAGCATATCATAGTCCTTCTTTAAGGGTCTCTTTCAAATCTATGATACTATATCTGTGTGTGTGTGTGTGTGAGAGAGAATCATATCTATCTATCTATATTTATGACTGGATGGCTCTCTGTCAGTAGGACTCTGATTACATTTTCTTGCCCCAGTGAAGAGAGTTGGACTGGATGGCCTTAAGTGTTTTCTGTTGGTCATGGGGGTTCTGTGTGGGAAGTTTGCCCCAGTTCTGTCGTTTGTGGGTTTCAGAATGCTCTTTAATTGTAGTGAACTATAAATCCCAGTAACTACAAATCCCAAATGTCAAGGTGTATTTCCTCCAAACTCCATCTGTATTAATGTATTGTCGAAGGCTTTCATGTATATCTGTATTCATATTTGGGCATATGGAATATTTGTGTCAAGTTTGGTCCAGATCCATCATTGTTTGAGTCCACAGTGCTCTCTGGATGTAGGTGAACTACAACTCCCAAACTCAAGGTCAATGCCCACCAAACTCTTCCAGTGTGTTCTGTTGGTCATGGAAGTCCTGTATGCCATGTTTGGTTCAATTCCATCATTGGTGGAGTTCAGAATGCTCTTTGATTGTAGGTGAACTATAAATACCAGTAACTACAAATCCCAAATATCAAGGTCAATTTCCTCCAAACTCCATCTGTGTTCATATTTGGGCATATGGAATATTTGTGTCAAGTTTGGTCCAGATCCATCATTGTTTGAGTCCACAGTGCTCTCTGGATGTGGGTGAACTATAATTCCCAAACTCAAGGTAAATGTCCACCAAACCCTTCCAGTTTTTTCTGTTGGTCATGGGAGCCCTGTGTGCTAAGTTTGGCCCAATTCCATCATTGGTGGAGTTCAGAATGCTCTTTGATTGTAGGTAAACTATAAATCCCAGCATCGACAATTCCCAAATGACAAAATCATTTTTTTTAGTGGAGGACATACATTGGGTTGTTAGGTGTCTTGTGCCCAAATTTGGTGTCAATTCCCCCAATGGTTTTTGAGTTCTGATGGTATCACAAACGAACATTACATTTTTATTTATATAGATCAGTGGTTCTCAACCTGGGGTCCCCAGATGTTTTTTGCCTTCAACTCCCAGAAATCCTAACAGCTGGTAAACTGGCTGGGATTTCTGGGAGTTGTAGGCCAAAAACATCTGGGGACCCCAGGTTGAGAACTACTGATATAGATGAAAATATAATAGAATGAAGTCCAAAGGTAAAAAAGCCAAAATGAAACCGCAAACAGCAATGTCCAGAAAACTCGCAGGAAATCCAAAGCAGTAATGTCCAGAAGACTCTCAATAGAAACCCATGAACAGATTAGCCCTTGCTAATCTCACTTGAAGCCAGAAATTCCCTTAGAGACCAGACCACTGCAAACTGGAAAACCCATGAGGTTTGTACTTGATTCTAAAGAGTGCCTCATGGGCACTCTTAAATCCCAGAAACTGATTCCAGCTAACTCTAATCTTTGGTTTCAGTTGTCGGATTCTCTTGGACCTACGTAAACATTGGGCCTCCCTGCGGTTCTGGCTTATCTCCAAACAGCGGCTATTATCATGGACCCGATCAGATGTCAAGTTATCTTGCAAGCTCGAGCCAGGAGAAAAGGGGAGTGAATTTTCTTCTCTTGGTCTGACAGAAACCTTCAAGGGAAACCTTGACTTTTCCCTTGAAGACTCTAAATCAAAGCCTGTAGGATTTTTACTGCCCAAAGTGTCTCCATCTTGAGCCTCGTCCTCATTGATCACTTCAGCCATTTGCATCAACATTAGGCAATACAATCAGAGATTCAGGCTCAGGTTCGCACACAGGCTGAGTCCCAACAGGCATTGGTTTTCCAGGTAGAAAGTGGTCCCTGTTGGGGTTGGCTTGATGCACCTTCCTCTTGGGACGTTTCTCTCTTTCGTCGTTCTTTCATGCCTCTTCACATTCTACAGCACTACTGGTCACAGCTGACCTCCAGCTAGAGCACTCAAGGGCCAGGGCTTCCCAGTTCTCAGTGTCTATGCCACAGTTGTTAAGGTTGGCTTTGAGCCCATCTTTAAATCTCTTTTCTTGCCCACCAACATTCCTCTTTCCATTCTTGAGTTCAGAGTAGAGCAACTGCTTTGGGAGACTGTGATCGGGCATTCGGACAACGTGGCCAGTTCAGCGGAGTTGATGGCGGAGGACCATTGCTTCAATGCTGGTGTTCTTTGCTTCCTCCAACACGCTGACATTTGTCCACATGTCTACCCAAAAGATTTTCAGGATTTTTCAGAAGCAACTCCGATGGAATAGTTCTAGGAATTGCATGTGATATCTGTAGCTAGTCCATGTTTCACAGGCACATTTCAGGGTTGGGAGGACAATCTATATAAATAAAAATGTAATGTTCGTTTGTGATTCTAACAGAACTCAAAAACCACTGGACGAATTGACACCAAATTTGGATACAAGACACCTAACAAACCAATGTATGTCCTTCACTAAAAAAAAATGGACTTAGTCATTTGGGAGTTGTAGTTGCTGGGATTTATAGTTCACCTACAATCAAAGAGCATTCTGAACCCCACCAATGAAGGAATTTAACCAAACTTGGCACACAGGACTCCCATAAACAACAGAAAATACTGGAGGAGGTTTTGTGGACAGTGTCCTTTGGTTTTGGAGTTGTAGTTCACCTACATCCAGAGAGCACTGTGGACTCAAACAATGATGGATCTGGACCAAACTCTACACAAATACTCAATATGCCCAAATGTGAACACTGGTGGAGTTTGGGGAAAATAGAATCTTGACATTTGAGAGTTGTAGTTGCTGGGATTTGTAGTTCACCTACAATCACAGAGCATTCTGAACCCCACCAACGATAGAATTGGGCCAAACCTCCCACACAGAACCCCCATGACCACCAGAGTGGGCCACAGCAACGCGTGGCAGGGGACGGCTAGTAGCTTTATAAACAAGCACCTTTAGTTGTTAGTGATTCAATTTTTTAGAAAGAGAGTTTCATTCTATTTTTCATTTCTAATTGATTCATTGGCATTTTGTAATTGTCATTAATTGAAAGCGAAGATAGCAATCATCTGTGTCAGAATAGATGAGTTGGAATGACCAAACCAACAGCATTTCCCACTCCGAACTGTAAACTTACTCTCGCCCACATTTTAATATCACCTCTCAGTCATGCCTTGCTCCATCTGTGATAATGTCCTATTTTAAGAAATATTTAATATCATGTTTGTACTTATTAAAAAATAACAGTAGCAAACCTCATCCCTTTGTTGTAAATCATTCTGAATTGGTCCCAGTGGTAAACTAGTGCTCATCACATATTTAACTACTGTTAATATGAAACACATTTATTACTTTTTTGGGGGGAGAAATTAGCTTAATCACTATCTGCTTATATTCATTTCCTCTGCCTTTACCATCTGTTCTACAGCTCCCTGCTGGAGAAGAGGATAAGAGGAAGGCCAAGACGATGAATCATCAATTTATACATCGCCACGGAAATCTTTACATCTTGGAACTTCTGTACTGAATATTTTAACATGAATAGACTCTATGTGCATGGCTACATATATCAGTATGTGTATCCATCTACTCCTCTGGCATCCTCAAAAAACGTTTTAGGATCATGATAAAGTAGTACATTCCTTGTTGTTGTTGTTGTTATGCACCTTCAAATCATTTCCTAAGTGAAACCTATCAAGGCTTTTCTTAGTAAGATTTGCTTGTGCCTTCTTCTTAGGTTGAGAGAATGTGGTTTCCAGTGGCCTTCCAAGGGTGAGTGGGGATTTGAAGTCTCTGTCCAACACATTGGCTCTATGTGCCTCATATTGCGTGGCATTGTGTTTGTCAAGTGAATGTCAACATGACTCCTGTCTTCAACAATCACACTGGCTGTGTTAGCAGCTCCAGGGGATGTAAATTAAGATCGCCTGGGGATTCCCCGCTCTCGGTCCCACCTACTTTGCAGATACGGTTGATAGGAACGAGGGACAGGGCCGTCTCAGTGGTGGCCCCTCGGTTATGGAATCCCTCCCTAGGTCAGCCCCCTACCTCCTGACCTTCGGAAAGCAAGTAAAAATATGGCTCTGGGATCATGCCTTTGGCCAATTGTGCTGTACAATAAGTGAAGTAGAATTCTGTGCAATAACAACTATAACGGCTTTTTGACTATGAGTCCAGATTACATTGTTTTAATAATGTGTTTTAATGCTTATTATTTCTTTATTTATTTCAGTATCCCACCCTTCTCAACTCAGCGTGACTTCCAGCCGGCAATAATTCGATGCCTCCAATGTACACATAATAAAATACATAATAAAATCCAATAATTACATACATTTAAAACATTAAATCACATTAATTAATTCAAATCTGTTTTTGTTTCAATAACAGCCTGGTGGCCTTATCTGAGCCAAATTCTGTAGTTAGAGATTCCATCAAGCATGTCCATAGTCCATTTCCATAGCGATTGTCTTCATTGTCAGCAAGATTACCTGAAGGCTTGGTCCCACATTCATGTTTTTAACTTCTTTCTAAAGGAAAGGAGGGATGTCAATAATGTAATTTCACTGGGGAGTGAATTCCACAGGCGGGGGCCACTACAAAGAAGGTCCTGTCCCTCGTCCCCGCCAAGTGCTTTTGTGACAGAAGTGGGGCCGAGAGCAGGGCCTCCCCGGAAGATCTTAAACTCTGAGGTGGGACGTAGGAGATACGTTCAGACAAGTACATTGGGCCAGAACTGTATATAAAATAAACAGCTTGCGATAGCCGTTGCTCTTATAATTGTCCTTAAATCTTCTCCTTTCTGTAATAACTATTGGAGTCTTTACACCACTCTGCCCAACTTTTGCCAACTCTTCCCTTTCAGTAGTGTGCTTCCACTAGGACCTGTTCAGGTCATCACTTTTTCCCTAGTATGTGCAATACAGTCCCCCTATCCATCACCTGTTGCTTCATTTAGCCACGTTTGACAAAATATGTCATCTCTCTGAGCATTTCCTAGATCAGAGGTCCTCAGACTTTTTAAACAGGGGGCCAGTTCACTGTCCTTCAGACCATTGGAGGGCCGGACTATAGTTTTTTTTAAAAAAAATGATCAAATTCCTATGCACACTGCACATATCTTATTTTGGAGTAAAAAACAAAAACAAAATGGGAGCAAATACAACATTTAAAATGAAGAACCACTTTAACTCAATGCTATGGAAACCTGGAGCTACAGTTTGATCTTTTGGCAGAAAAGGCAAAAATTTTAAATCCCAGGATTCCATAGCATTATGCCATGTCAAACTAGCGTAAAACTGCATTGATTAGTCTGCAGTGTAGATGCACTCTATTTTTCAGCACCAACGAAAACTACTGGAGAGGTTTGGGAGAAATATACTCAGACATGTGGGAGTTGCAGTAGCTCCTGCAATCAAAGAGCATTCTGAACTGTCCCAACAATGGAATTCAACCAAACTTGGCATGCAGCGTGATGGGGAGACAAAAAGAACAAAAGGCGCTCTGCGTTAGTAGAGCCAAGACTGATTCGACTGAGAGGGAGACCTCCTCCTCGGTGAGCCGGATAAATGCCCTCAGCGTGCCGCATGTGGCCCCCAGGCTGTAGTTTGAGGACCCCTGTCCTAGATCCTCTAGGCCAGTGTTTCTCAACCTTCCTAATGCCATGACCCCTTAATACAATTCCTCATGTTGTGGTGAGCCCCAACCATAAAATTATTTTCATTGCTACTTCATAATTGTAATTTTGCTACTGTTATGAATCACAGTGTAAATATCTGATACACAGGATATATTTTCACTCACTGGACCAAATTTGGAACAAATACCAATATGCTTACATTTGAATACTGGTGGGGTTGGGGGACGGGGGTTGATTTTGTCATTTCGAAGTTGTAGTTGCTGGGATTTATAGTTCACCTACAATCAAAGAGCATTCTGAACTTCACCAATGATGGAATTGAATCAAACTTGGCATACAGAACTCCCATGACCAACAGAAAACACTGGAAGGGTTTGGTTGGCATTGACCTTGAGTTTGGGAGTTGTAATTCACCTACATCCAGAGAGCACTGTGGACTCAAACAATAATGGATCTGGACCAAACTTGGCAGGAATACTCAAAATACCCAAATGTAAACACTGGTGGAGTTTGGGTAAAACAGACCTTGACATTTGGGAATTGCACTTGCTGGGATTTATAGTTCACCTAGAATCAAAGAGCATTCTGAACTTCACCAATGATGGAATTGAACCAAACTTGGCATACAGACCTCCCATGACCAACAGAAAACACTGGAAGGGTTTGGTGGGCATTGACCTTGAGTTTGGGAGTTGTAGTTCACCTACATCCAGAGAGCACTGTGGACTCAAACAATAATGGATCTGGACCAAACTTGGCAGGAATACTCAAAATACCCAAACGTAAACTGATGGAGTTTGGGTAAAACAGACCTTGACATTTGGGAATTGCAGTTGCTGGGATTTATAGTTCACCTAAAATCAAAGAGCATTCTGAACCCCACCAACAATAGAATATGGCCAAACTTCCCACACAGAACCCCCATGACCAATAGAAAATACTGTGTTTTCTGACGGTCTTTGATGACCCCTCCAACAGCTCCTCATGACCCCCTCAGGGGTCCCGACCCCCAGGTTGAGAAACGCTGCTCTAGGCAATTTCATGGTCTACTTCCACTGGACATTTAGTGATGCTTAGGCATTTCCTAGACCTCTAGTACAATTCTATTGTGTGCTTTCACTGGAAGTGGTTCATTCAATAGCGTTCACTATTATCTGTAATTTCATGTATTCATACAAAGTCCTGGAACATATGCTCCATGGATACAGGAGCTGTACTGTATATAAAGAACATTATTGTAGGTTAATTGGCTCAATGAAGCATAGAGCTGATTACATATAGATAATAAGGTATTCTGTTAATGAAAGAATAGTGGAATTGACAAAGACACAGCTGTTACTGTAACAAGGAGTTAAGATGTTAGATATATGACTGTTCTCAACCTTGTAAAACACAAGACATTGAGCTGCAATGTATACTGGCATAATAGTATTTGTCTTTTGTATGACACAAGAGTCTGACACAAGAGTGAATAAACTCTGGATATGTATCTTCTTTTGCCAACCTCAGTCAACAATAATACATTTTTCATTGTCTTTTTCTTTCCTGTCTCTAACTCTCTCCCTCTCCCCCCCCCTCTCTCTCTCATGTCTCAAACTATAACCATTCTCAATCGATTTCTCCTGTTCTCTCTGCACTTGCCAGTAATCCCTTCTCCTGCTTACAGTACAGTCACTTTTAGTTGTTCAACTTTCACAGATTTGATTCTTATGCAAGTTTGCCATTAATAATTAAATGGGAATTTTGGGAGGAGTTTTGCAGATTACTGCAGAAAATGACTCACTTAGACTAAAAATGTAATAAAAAATAAAAACAGTTTGTTGTTCATTCGTTCAGTCATCTCCGACTCTTCGTGACCTCACGGACCAGCCCACACCAGAGCTCCCTGTCAGCCGTCACCACCCCCAACTCCTTCAAGGTCAGTCCAGTCATTTCAAGGATGCCATCCATCCATTTTGCCCTTGGTCGGCCCCTCTTCCTTTTACCTTCCACTTTCCCCAGCATCATTGTCTTCTCTAGGCTTTGCTGTCTCCTCATGATGTGGCCAAAGTACTTCAACTTTGTCTCTAGTATCCTTCCCTCCAATGAGCAATCGGGCTTTATTTCCTGGAGGATGGACTGGTTGGATCTTCTCGCAGTCCAAGGCACTCTCAGAACTCTCCTCCAGCACCACAGCTCAAAGGCATCTATCTTCCTTCGCTCAGCCTTCCCTAAGGTCCAGCTCTCACATCCGTGGGTTACTACAGGGAATACCATGGCTTTGACTAGGTGGATCTTTGTTGCCAGTCTGATGTCTCTACTCTTTACTATTTTATCGAGACTGGACATTGCTCTCCTCCCAAGAAGTAATTGCCTTCTGATTTCCTGGCTGCAGTCTGCGTCTGCAGTAATCTTTGCCCCTAGAAATACAAAGTCTGTCACGGCCTCCACATTTTCTCCCTCTATTTTCCAGTTGTCAATCATTCTTGTTGCCATAATCTATTGTTTTTTTTTTTTTAATGTTTAGCTGCAACCCAGCTTTTGCGCTTTCTTCTTTCACCTTGATTAGAAGGTTCCTCAGCTCCTCCTCGCTTTCGGCCATCAGAGTGGTGTCATCTGCATATCTGAGGTTGTTAATGTTGTTAAAAATAGTTTAGTAAGTTTAGTAAGTCATAAATGAATATAATATATGTACTGTGCTTTTTGTGTTAAATATGGTCAACAATATTAAAAATTAAGGTTTTGTCGGGACTAGAGATGTTCACAATTGTCCCACTTTCACAGGGTCCTCAAATGTGGAGGGCCGACTGTATAAAAAGCACAAGTTACGGGGCAAATCTTACGTTACATCAAAATTATGAACCATCTAGGACTTTAAGATCATCTGGGGAGGTTCTCCTCTCAATCCCGCCTTCGTCACAAGTACATTTGGCAGGGACGAGAGACAGGGCCTTCTATGTGGTGGTCCCTTGGCTATGGAATGCCCTTCCTAAGGACATTCCAGAAAAACATTCTAGAAAAAAGTCAAGACTTGGCTTTTTGAGCAAGCGTTTGCAAATGCAGTGTAACACATAGGAAAATAGAACGACCGGATGATGAGACTGGATAATGTTTTAACTAGTAGACACTAATGATTTGTGTTTTTATTGACTTTGTTATGGTTTTATATTATATGTTACTGTTTTTAAATGTTTTTTATGGTGTTGTTGGGCACTGAATTGTTGCCTCTGTAAACCGTCCTGAGTCGCCTGCGGGTTGAGAAGGGTGGTATACAAATACAGTAAATAAATAAAGAAATAAATTCCTCCTTCCCCAAATTTAGCTAAAGCAGAGTCAGAAGATAACCATTTTATAGCCCTTCCTTCTTGGAGGTACGGTGCCTATGACACAAATGCCCTACAGAAATTTAGCACACAAAGCATTCTTCAGTTTGGAGTCAGTGCCTGGAAACACTCATCCTATTTCAAGCTGGTTATTGAAGGCAAGAATCAGGGGGACATCTATAGGCAAACACTCATGGTTGAGTACGATTGCCTTTGCAGGGTAGTCTTAGCAGAAGGTCCGTAAGTGACTTTGGAGACATATTCCCAATCCACATGGTCTTTCACAATGAGGGCATAGGTTTCCAGATGGAAGGCGGTCATGACAAGGGATCCTGCTGCACTCGTGGAGCTCAGACAGTGTTGTATTTTGGTGTCGATGTCAGTGGAAATGGTCAACATTTTCAAGTTCTACACCATGGTGCTTTATTTTAAGGAGCTCCACTGGCTGCCGTTCATTTTCTGGTCCCAATTCAAGGTGCAGGTTCTTACCTATAAAGCCCTGAACGGTTTGGGATCCGCCTACCTGCGTGATCGCATTTCTGTGTATGAACTCACATGACCTCTTCAATCATCTGGTGAAGCCCTGCTCGCGCTCCCACCTCCATCGCAAGCGCGATTGGTGGGGATGAGGGAAAGGGCCTTCTTGGTGGTGGCCCCTCGACTCTGGAACTCACTTCCCAAGGACATCAGGCATGCCCCAACTCTGGCAGTCTTCAGAAGGAGCCTGAAAACGTGGTTGTTCCAGTGTGCCTTCTCAGAATAAGGAAACTCTCAGCAATATGTCATCTAAATGCACTTTATTACTGATTTAGGATTGCCTGCACCCCCCCATCCCTCTCTGAAAACTCTATCCCAGTTATATCTTACCTGTTCATGCCTAGCATTATTTTTTAAACCATTTAATTATTACATTTGGCCCAGCCATAGGTTTTTAAATGTTTGTTGTGCTACTGTCAATGTTTTTTTGTTTATTTTCTGTTTATGAGATTTATTTTAACTGTTTTGCATTGTTGGTTTGTTATTGCTTTTATTATTGATGTATTGTGGGCTCAGCCTCATGTAAGCCGCACCGATTCCCTTGGGGAGATGGTAGCGGGGTATAAATAAAAGTATTTATTATTATTATTATTATTATTATTATTATTATTATTATTGGCATTGCAGAGGGATTGCTTGGTGCTTGCACTTTGGTTTTCTCGAGTTTCAGTGAGAGGCCAGGCTTTTCATATGTTTCTGAGAAAGTGTGTAAAGTGGTTTGTAGGTATTTCTCTGAATGAGCACAGAATACATTATAATCAGTATATTGGAGTTCTATAACAGAAGTTGTTACTTTTGGCTTTCAGTCTGCTGAGGTTAAAGAGCTTGCCATCTGTCTAATATGTCATTTCCACACTAGTCGGAAGCTTCCTGTCAAGGTACAGAATCAAAGCAATGAAGACAGAAAATAAGGTTGGGTTATAATGCACCCCTGTTTGACTCCCGATTCCACCTTAAATTGATCACGTTGGGAACTGTTGCTGTCTATTACTGTTGCCATCACAGAGGAGCCGCAGGATGTTGCTCACAAATACACCAGGAAATCCGATTTTCAAGAGGATGGCTCAGACAGAGATTATCATGGTTAACAGTGTCGAAAACCTTAGCAATGTCAATGAATGCCATGTGCAAAGGTTGATTTTGTTACCTGCATTTTTCTTGGACCTGTAATACAGTGAAATTCACTGTTCCTCTGGAGAACAGTGATTACTCCCGCCAAGGGAGTAATTTTGGAATTCAGGAAGGTTGTCTTCCGAAATACATAGAATGCAGTTTGTGAGAATTCTTGCAAGGATTTTTCCAGAAGAGATTACATTGAAGATACATCAACAGTTTCCAGAGTCTGTTCTTTCTCCCTTTTTGGAAAGGGTGATGATAATAGCATCCTTGAAGTCTGCTTTGGAAAACAGGACAGCCTCTACTGTTGACATACTCTGACTTCGGGTCCTTTATTTATTTATTTATTTATTTATTTACAGTATTTATATTCCGCCCTTCTCACCCCGCAGGGGACTCAGGCTGGACATATACATGGCAAACATTCAATGCCATAGACACACAACATACATAGAGAGAGAGACACAGAGGCTATTTAACATTCCAGCTTTTTCATGAGGGTATTCTGGCCACCAGGGGAGCTGTCGCTTCACCATCCATTTATGACACTGATGAAGTACTTCTTCATTCTTTGCATGCTTGTTGGAGATTTTTATGGCGTTGTAAATTAGCCTCCCCGCATAAGCGGTACCTAAATTTCCTACTTGACAGCTGCAACTGTCTTTCAGGCTGCAAAGGTTGACAATAAGCTACACAAATTTGGTCAGAAGTTCACTCCAACCCAGGCAGGTTTCGAACTCATGACCTTTTGGTCAGTAGCGATCTTAATGCAGCTGACTCCCAGCCAGCTGTGCCACAGTCCCAAGGCAGGAAATCCCACATTATCTGAGTTTGGGCTCAGATAACCCAATTCAAAGCAGATATTGTGGGATTTTCTGCCTTGATATTCTGGGATATAGGGCTGTATAGAAGGGCCCTTAAAAGCTACTTACTGATATCCCTCAATTGAATCCCTACATTGTCTTACTCAAAATGTTCCTCTTTTCCTTACAATGGAGCATATGTGAGCAAGCACTCCAGTCTTGTGCAATCTGCTTTGGAGAGTTTCTCAAAACTCCAAGATTCCATGAACAATGGCAAAATTCACCAGAATGGGGAAGGACAAGTCAAATGTAAAATGGTAGCCAAAGAAGTAGATCCAATTTTTTGCACCCTATAAACCAGGAAAAAGCATTTTGGATGTTATCCAAAATGAGATATGAGATATTGACAAGCTGGAATGTGTCCAGAGGAGGGCAACTAAAATGATCAAGGGTCTGGAGAACAAGCCCTATGAGGAGCGGCTTAAGGAGCTGGGCATGTTTAGCCTGAAGAAGAGAAGGCTGAGAGGGGATATGATAGCCATGTATAAATATGTGAGAGGAAGCCACAGGGAGGAGGGAGCAAGCTTGTTTTCTGTTTCCCTGGAGACTAGGACGCGGAACAATGACTTCAAACTACAAGAGAGGAGATTCCATCTGAACATGAGGAAGAACTTCCTGACTGTGAGAGCTGTTCAGCAGTGGAACTCTGCTCCGGAGTGTGGTGGAGGCTCCTTCTTTGGAGACTTTTAAACAGAGGCTGGATGGCCATCTGTCAGGGGTGATTTGAATGCAATATTCCTGCTTCTTGGCAGGGGGTTGGACTGGATGGCCCATGAGGTCTCTTCCAACTCTTTGATTCTATGATTCTATCTCTCATGAGACCCAGCTAACACACTATAGAATGTTTTTTCAACCCAAAGATAGGGCATAGAATTCAGGAACACATCTGAATCTGATAGGAAACCATGGTCTACCATAGAAAGGGGTGGGATAAATGTCTTTTAACTAGATGAACTTTGAAATAGGAGGAGTAAAAAAAAGAAATTGCCAGAACTGCAGAGAACTGGAGTATTTCTAGAGCATCCTATAGAACAGAGATAATAATAATAATAATAATAATAATAATAATTTATTTATATACTGCTTTATCTCCCCAGGAAGACTCAGGGTGGTTTCCAAGCAACAACATCAAAACATACAGAGTCACAACATGAACAAAAATAACAGTAACAGCAACATGTTTTTATTAGTGCTGTATCATCCCATATATTAGAATCATCACCCGGTGGCACAGTGGGTTAAACTCCTGTGCTGGCAGGACTGAAGACCGACAGGTCGCAGGTTCGAATCCGGGGAGAGGCGGATGAGCTCTCTCTATCAACTCCAGCTCTTCATGCGGGGACATAAGAGAAGCCTCACACAAAGATGATAAAAAACATCAAATCATCCGGGCGTCCCTGGGCAACGTCCTTGCAGACGGCCAATTCTCTCACACCAGAAGCGACTTGCAGTTTCTCAAGTCGCTCCTGACACGACAAAAAAAAATCACTCTGTCCGGCTCCGCGTCAGAAGAGAACCTCTGGTTCTTCGCCTTTGCCGCGTCAGACCGCCATGAGGGCCTCCTCGGCCTGGAGGGGAAGCGAAGCCTGCATAGGAGACGCTCCAACAGCAACATAAGCATGGAATTACCCAACAACACATGCTCTTCATGTCTATTTGTAAGAGCATGGAAAAGGAATGGGTGAGGACAATTAAAAAGGCTGGGTCAAGACTGATACAAATTGAAATAAGATGGGACCGGCATTCTGGTACAGTACTGTAATAGGTAAACAACAAAAGCGGGGATGGGCTATTTCCAAGGGCCTGTTAGGAGAATGACCAGGCTAGGTCGTGTCCGGACAGTGTCTGGGCTGAGCTAGCACTGGTCACTTTCGAAGATTTGTTGAAACCACCAAGTCTTCAAACTCTTACGAAAAGAGGGGAGGGATGGGGCCTGTCTTATTTCCCTTGGAAGGGCGTTCCAAAGGTGGGGGCCACCACCAAGAAGGCCCTCTCTCTCATTCCCACCAACCATGCTTGTGATGGAGGTGGGAACGAGAGGAGGGCCTTCCCAGAGATCACGCGCCAGTTCATAGATGTAGATGCGATCACGAAGATAGGTGGGGCCCGAACCATTTAGGGCAATGGTTCTCAACCTGGGGTCCCCAGATGTTTTTGGCCTTCAACTCCCAGAAATCCTAACAGCTGCTAAACTGGCTGGGATTTCTAGGAGTTGTAGGCCTAAAACCTGTCCGAACGCATCTCCTCCTATGAACCAGTTAGGACATTAAGATCATCTGGGGAGGCCTTGCTCTCGGTCCCACCGGCTTCACAGGTACACCTGGCGGGGACGAGAGACAGGGCCTTCTCATTGGTGGCCCCTCGGCTGTGGAACGCCCTTCCTACAGATATCAGATTGCCCCCCTCCCCCCTATTGGCATTCCGGAGGAGAGTGAAGACCTGGCTGTTCGAGCAGGCATTCGACCAAGCAGTGTAATTGAGTGTAATTGATTATTGGAACACGGAATAATGGATAATGAAACTGGATTCTGATTTTATTGATGAGACGTGATGGATCTGTTATATTGATGTATTGATGTTTGGTGTCTAATTAATTGTTATGCTACTGTTTTTAAATGTCCAATGATTTTCTATTGTGTATACTGAATTGTTGTTGTTAACCGCTCTGTTAACCGCTCTGAGTTGCCTTAGGGCTGAGACGAGCGGTATACAAATAAATAAGTAAGTAAATAAATAAATAAAAACATCTGGGGACTCCAGGTTGAGAACCACTGATTTAGGGCTTTATAGGTCATTACCTGCACCTCTATGCACCTCAGTCATGTAGCCGGGGGGGGGGGGGGGGGCTTGGGGGGCTTTAGCCCCCCCCCCGAAATTCTCATGGTGGTTCGCGAAAAGACCTTACTGATGCATTATTTAAACTGTTATGTTTATTCATATCATGATCTGATCACCATACTCAATATATCCCATATGCATGAGGGTATTGGGGTAATGATACAAACAAAAGGTTTGCTAGGCTAGACCCTCTTTCACTCAGACTCAGCCCCCCCCGAAACAAACTCAGTCCCCCCAACCCCCCTGAAAAATTTTTTAGCCCCCCCCCCCCCCGATGCACCTTGTAGCTTTTTCGGAAAACTTAGATTCCATTATGAACCTAAGCAACTTCTGCACACATACTAAGCTGTTTATTAACTCTATTTTTATTAATATGTTTCTCACAACCACTGGCTGGATTTAAAAATGTTTAGAAGATATATTGATAAATCCTATTATTTCCCTTGTGGTTATAGTCTTGCTGTGTTGCTCTTTTTAAAATAATTCACACATTTTGCCCTGAGATGTATAAGTCCTCTGAAGCCACTAAATAACATGCTGGAACAATACCAAAAGAAACGAAAAGGGGGCGGGGGGGGGGGGGGGGGAAGGATGAAATAAGACAGTTCCATTTGGCTCAGTGCCTTTGAGAACCCATTTTGTTAACAAGCTAACTTTCCCCCTTGCCCCCGCTCTGCAACCTTTTCATGGGCCAACAATAATGGATCCTAACAACACTTTTGGCCTTCTCTTATGGCATAAATCAAAAGCAACTAATGACACCCCTATTTGCTTTTCCTATCAGGCCCTCTCAAAGTGTGAGTGTTCATATAGCTCTATAGGAACAGATGGCAGTATCCCTTTCTGGTTTTATTGTTCTGAAAATTCCCCTCTGCCAACTTGTAGAATTGTTTGTTTGTGGCTCTGTAATGATTGCCTTGGAAAAGGAATCACGACTGAAGCAGCAGATGCACGCAATAAATTATATGAATGCGTTTGAGATCTACACCTCTCAGCATGCTGAAGACAGGTTTCAAAAGCAAAATAACCCTCAATAATCATGTTTTCTTACATTGCAGAAAAGGACTTAATAAATATAAGAGTCATGGAGCTAATGAGTCTTAGCTCATGTAGTTATAATTAGAGCTGACGGGATCCTAGGGGAACAGAGATTTGTAGGTCATTATTGCCGTGAAAAAAAAATCACCATATTTTGCTGTGAATAATAATTCCAGTGAATAGTTCAAGTTCTACTGAACTTTTGGAAGGTTGTAATCAGGGTTCAACTCCACCCCATTCCATAATTCTGTGAAGGATAAGTCTCTCCAGAACTTTATAAAGATGTCATAACAAGAAGATTGATCTATAGCTTTTAGGGTCATTATGGTCTTTGCCTGGTTTCAAAACGGCTATAACTCTGTTTTCCTCCAGATTTTAGGTTGCGTGTGCATGGGTGATACACCTCCCTCCAGTTACCCCAAGAAGGCACATACCCAAATGGTTGGAGTAGAAAATGGCCACAACTCATTTATTGATTACAGCAGGGGTAGGGAACCTTCGGCCCTCCAGGTGTGGTGGACTTCAACTCCCACAATTCCTTGAGGCTCGTGTAAGCCTTTGGGGCGAATGCCGAGCCTCAAGGAATTGTGGGAGTTGAAGTCCACCACACCTGGAGGGCCGAAGGTTCCCTACCCCTGGATTACAGGAACAAGGGTTGGCAGCCATGCATTTGTCCTGGACTAGGGTCGGGCAGCCCGCTGCTGCCCGATGCTGCTCACTAGCCTGGGTGCCGCCGGCCCAATACCGGTCAATGAAGTCTCGGCACTCCAGGGCCCACCTGCATTATCCCCCCTTCCACCAAGAGGCGATAAACCAACTGGATCCAGGGCCCATGCCACACACCACAAAAAAATGGGGCGGGGCCCCCCGCCCTCCTTTGCCACCAACCCTGACTTCCTGTCCCCAACAAACCACCTCCACCGGCCAAGACTCCGCTGTTCACCATCCAAGGAGGCATACCAGCCAGCCTGCCCCCCAAACGTGATGGGCACCACTGTTGACAAGGCCAGGCAGGTCTCAGTCCACAAGGCTCCACCCTCCATAGCCCAGTGCCCCCAATAGCTTTGATAATATCAACAGGGACTAGCCTGGTTTCAAAACAGCTATAACTCTTGTTTTCCTCCAGATTTTAGGGATCTGAAAGTATGCAATGCGTGTTGCACTCCAGGACAGGAATAGACCTCTGATTTTAAAACATCACATGTTGAGTAGGGAAAAAACAATCCTTTTATTAAAGATAAGTTAAAGCAGCAAAGTAAAAAAAAACACTTTAAAGGGATAGGTAAATCCAATTAGGGAAGAAGACAAGCAGGAACAAATCAGTCCAAGGTGAGGTTCAGCAAAGTCCAAAAACAAAGTCCACTCTTCTCTAACAAAATCCAAAGGACTATACAATCACCAGAGACCAAGAGTCAAACCATAGAACAAGAAATCCTTAAACATGAATCTTCCAGGCAAAACTTCCATGAGGCAAGAACTAGAACTTAGCAGGATTCTAAAATGTTGACTATATTTCCCATGCTTGGAACTTTATATCCCCTAGTTAAGCCATTCCAAGCACTCAGAAATTGGTTTCGTTTTCCCTGAATGCCTCTCATCCTTATCTGTCGAAGCCTGGCAGAATGCCGAAGGCCTTGGTCGAGCTGTCTGTTTTGGCTAATTTCCACCCACCTGTCTATATGCTCATTAGTTTCTGCAGGTGCCAAGTTGTTTTCAAGCCCCAAATCCTGAGAACTCTTTGGGAACAATTCAGGGAGCAAACCATCATCCCTATACCCTGTAGGAACATTCTCATGGGAAACTACACTTTGAACCAGTATCTCTATGTCATTCTCTGCATCAATATCATTGACCAAACCATTGCCATCTTGAACCTCATTGATATCATTCTCCGCATCCAAAGCACCTTGATCTTGAAACACAATCACAGGCTGAACTCCAACAATGCAATTGTTCATCAGCTTCAGCAGCCAGCACCTTACTTTTGGGCTAAAGTTCTTAATTTGTTCCAACTGTAGATCAGCGAGGCTAGCTGCTTTGCTATGTTAACATTTATTGAGAGCCATTTCCAATTCGGTAGATGTAAAAAGTTCATGAAGGGTTCTCATTATCTGGTTGTCTGGATATTGGTTTCCTTCCTAGTTTGGTGGCAAGATTGGGTTTCCCATTCTTCAGAAGTTGATGTGCTATCTGATCTGCTTTTATGTTGGCATGGATATTAGTTGGTGAAGGGTCATTGTTCAACCTCCTTAACAGCCTCCATGCCTTCTGACTACTTCTGTCCATATTGACTTCTGTTATCAGCTTTATCCACTGTTCTTTCTTGGCTTCAGAGATGGAGGACAAAATGCTCTATGCTGCCTGAAGAGTTTGCTCACCAAATAGGTCTTCATTGTGGAGCCTGTAATAGTCTTCTGGGACTTTGGCGCAGCTGGCTGGTTGTCAGCTGCATTAAGATCACTACTGACCGAAAGGTCATGAGTTCGAAGCCAGCCTGGGTCGGAGTGAGCTTCCAACCAAATTTGTATAGCTTGTTGTCGACGTTTGCAGCCCGAAAGACAGTTGTATCTGTCAAGAAGGAAATTTAGGTACCACTTTGTGGGGAGGCTAATTTAACTAAAGATCAACGAGCATGCGGGGAATGAGGAAGCACTTCATCAGTGTCGCAGATGGACGGTGAAGTGACAGCTCCCCTGGTGGCCAGAAAAAGTTGGAATGTTAAAATAGCCTCTGACTGTCTGTCTATATGTGTTGTGTGTCTAAGGCATTGAATGTTTACCGGTATATGTACATTGTAATCTGCCCTGAGTTCCCTGTGGAGTGAGAAGGGCGGACTATAAATACTGCAAATAAATAAATAAATAAATAAATAAATAAATAAGGTGGCCCTATCAGGAGTAATGCCCTGAAGATAGTGTGTCCTGCAGCCTCTTGGTATAGTAAGTAAGTAAACTTTATTACAGTTGATGACCAGATCATAACAGGGGGACCCAGTCCTGCACATCCACATTGGTATAGAAGCCCATCAGGAGATTTTTACTATAAAGCGCTCATATTCCTCAAGAATTAGGTTAACTGATATAATCTTGTCATCTATCATATATGAGAATTTAGACCAATCTGCCTTTCTGAAGTTGAATCTTCATTTAAATTGAACTTCCTGAACCTTTATAGTTGGAAATAATTGGCATACTATCAGTTGATGCTGTGTGTTTGGTATTGGTGGTCCCACTGATTTAATACATAGCTACACAATGCTGTCACTCACAAATCGAAGGTCTGGGTTGTATCCTCGATGCCATCTTCCACTATGGTAGGATGGTGGGAACTTACTATAATTAATAAGTGATAGTTAGTCCAGTTCAGCCCACGAAAGGACAGCCTCTCCATTTTTATCCTCTTGAGCATAGCCCCATGTGTGGCTATGGCTGTTAAAGTCACCAACTATTACGGCCCTTTGGTGCCTATGAAAGTTCTCAGGAAAAGAGAAACACAACTCTTCATTTGTATATAGAGGTAATAGTGATGAAACGTCACATTTCTTATCTCAGCACAATTCATAAAGCAACTGTTCTTTGGCAGCTGACATGCCTTCGATGTTGATTGAGATTATTGTCATAGTTGGTTCTGAAAAGATCTGTGTGTTTGTTTGTTTGGTTGATTGCATACTGCAAGTTGCTTCTGGTGTGAGAGAATCAGCTGTCTAGAGATGTTGCCCAGGCAGGGGCGGCTCAACCCATTACGCAAAGTAAGCATTTGCAGTATAGTTGGTTTTGCCCAGGGGCTCTCTTGAGGCGCTCTTGGGGTAAAATAGACCTTGACATATGCAAGTTGTAGTACTGGGATGTATAGCTCACCTAAAAGCAAAGAGCATTCTGAACTCCACCAATGATGGATTTGAACCAAATATGGCACACAGAACTCCCATGACGAGCAGAAAATATATATCAATGAATGGTTGGGGGGGGGGGGGGCAAAATACTGTTTGCTTACTGTTGAAAATTACCTAGGGCCGCCTCTGTGCCCAGGGGACACCCAGATGTTTTACAATCCTGCAGGGAGGCTTCTCTCATGGCTTTGGTTTTTATTTATTATTTTATTTATTTCCTATATTTGTACCCCGCTTTTCTCACCCTCGGGGGGGGGGGGGGGTATTACAGTAAGTTGTAGCAGGAGCAAATGTCTGTGTGTGTTGAACAAAAGCCTTATGATGGTAATTATTATGTGCAGCTGTTAATGTAGGTCAACCAGCAATCTTGGACCATACCCAATAGGGTATAACTGTATGGGTTTTTAGAATACAGTTCTGGAGAGCTTTTTCTCTGAGGCTATGGTGGAATAGCTGTTTGCTCAAGGTTTATGTTTTGCTTTCTCATTTGGCTTAAGATGAAGATGCCTTATTTTGTGTTACTTACAAAGACTATGTAAGTTTCTTGCACTGTTTGATTTTTGTATGCAACATTGCAAGTTTGTATTTCATCTCTGCTATTAAGAGTAAATATTTTTTCTGCTCATTTCTACTCTTGTCTGTGAATCTTGTGAATCTTGTGCATGGGACGTGGCTAAGATCCACTTGCTGCGCAACGGGGGGGGGGGGGGGGGGGGGACACTCAGGGTAGCCTCACAACATGCACCATACGATGCCAACACTATAAGCTCGTACTCAGTGCATTTGGCCCAGAAGCCTCAGGATCTGGGATGATCCTGAACTGGCCGTTCTAATATGGAAAACATTTCTTGCCCACTCCCAATGGAATCTATTAGAGTCTGCCTTGTGACTAGCATTTTCAAACGCTAAGGCTGGCAACCAGGGGCGGCTCAACCCATTACGCAAAGTAAGCATTCGCAGTATAGTTGATTTTGCCCAGGGGCACTCTTGAGGTGCTCTTGGGGGAAAATAAAGCTTGACATATGCAAGTTGTAGTTACTGGGATGTATAGTTCGCCTAAAATCAAAGAGCATTCTGAACTCCACCAATGATGGAAATGAACCAAATATGGTACACAGAACTCCCAAGACGAACAGAAAATATATATCAGTGATTGGTTGGGGGGGGGGGGGGGAGGCAAAATACTAATTGCTAACCATTGAAAATTACCTAAGGCCGCCTCTGCTGGCAACTCGGGAAATCTAACCTCATTGATATGTAAGATATAGTTAAGGACACTATAGAAGTACGTCTGAAAGTCAAAAAGCCATGCCCTAAGGGAAAAGAAATAGGGTCTTAATTACTTCTCTAGAGGGAGGAAATACCTGCATATGTAAGAAACTGAAATAGTTGCTTATTTCTCTCTGTGGGCCTGGATTTAACTGGAAATGAGATGGCTTTTCATAAGGCAAAATATATTGCTGGAGTCTTTTGCTACAAACTAGTTTTTCTGCATTTCAGCTATGCACCAACAACATTCCCCTGGGACCTGATTGCTGGTTTACATTTTGCTCCTGTCCATTTGGCAGAATGTGTACATCTTGCGCATGAAGAGCTTATGAACCTCATAAATTGAGCGGGATTTGACCCTGGGATTCCTACAAACGGATGCCGCCAAACCGCCACTAGATTTTCTTGGCCTTTGCCTTATGCCAACACTGCAGCAGAACAGTTCCAGCATTTGCTACTTTGGATTAAAGTGTCCATATGCCACATTCCTTAAAGGGATTTTTAAAACAACACGGCTCATTTGAGCATAGCATTGCTTTAAATATGCATCATTACCCACAAACAGGCCTTAAGTTGCTGGCAGGGGAATGCAGGGCTATGTGATCTGTTGGACCCAGATGAATCCGTTGCAGAAAGAGGAAGGTGTTTTACAAGAAAGCACCCATTGAACAGAGACTGGTAAACAAGACAGTTATTTAGAAAGACTATAGTGGCATTTCTGGAACTACTTGATAACACAATGGAATAATGATTTGACATGGAGACGCTCACGATAATGTTTTAAGGCTTTGTACGGTTTTTATATTTTATATATCATACTAGCCGTCCCCTGCCACATGTTGCTGTGGCCCAATCTGTATATATGTGTTTTGTGTGTATATATGTGTTTAAATATTTGTGTATATATGTGTGTTTGTGTGTGTATATATATGTGTGTGGGGGTGTGTGTGTGTGTATATATGTGTGTATATGTGTATATATATTTGTGTGTTTATATGTGTATATGTATATTGTGTATATGTGTGTGCTTGTGTATATACATATTTGTGTTTATATGTGTGTGTGTGCATGTATGTGAGCATGTGCGTATATATATGTGTGTGTATATTTGTGTGTGCTTGGGTATATATATACACATGTGCATGTATGTGTACATGTGTATATGTACATGAGTGTGTGTATGTGTCAGAACTCTGATGCCTTAAACAGCCAGACACAAGAATGTAATCAAAACGACAGTTTATTAAGTCAAAGTGAACAAGACTCAGAGACACTTACTTCAGTGCCTCTGGTCAAAACTCAAGGTTTGCAGCAATTTGCAGCTTGAAAAACGAACTTAGAAAATAAACCAGATTAAAGTGGCAAAAAAATCCGGATTAAACAAGAGTTCTAGCAAAATGCACCAAAAACACACAGTTCAAAGATAAAGCCCAAACAAAAAGCAGTGAAGAGAAGCCGTCAGCCAAAAACAGTCCAAAGTCGAAGAAGTCCCAGTTGAAGATACCAGAGTCCAGAAGGCAGCGCCGTCGTCAGAAACAGTCCAAGGTCAAGGAGAGGGGAAATCCGCACTTACGAGAATCCAAGCCGGTCAGTACACAAAGAACACAGCAACCTACAGTTCCAGGACCCAAGCCCAACAAGAGAAGTGGCAGTGACAGAATGCAAGGCATGAAACCAACACTTTGCCTACTGCAAAGTTCTGTCATTCCAGTGCCTTCATTTATCCTACAACTCATCATCCGTTGATGAGTTGCCCTCCACCCCATCCTCATCGCTGTCAGCTGGCTTAGCTTCTACAGCTGAACGCCAACGCCCATCCCTCCAACTCTTCCACCTTTTGTCAAGACTTAAATCACCCCATGATTCCATGGTATCATCAGCTTGCCAATTCCCACCAGAAAACCACTCAAAGATGTCGCTGGATGTGGGCTGCATGCACACATTCCTGATCTCCTGAACTTGTGTCCAGTCCAATGGTTCCTCTTCATCCTCACTACTCCCAGACCCATTACTTCCAGTAAAGCCCATGAAATCCTCTTCCTCAGGGGGAGAAGTAAGTATGTCCCGGATCCTCTTTCTTTGATGCTCCTGATCTGACTCTTGCTCCCGAGTAATCCTCTTAAAACCTCTACTCCCATATCCTTCCTCCTCCTCACTCATTTCACTGCCAGAGAAACCTTCAAATGATTCCTCGTCTGTGGGTAATATAAGTATCTCCCGGATTCTCTTTTTTTGCTGCTCTTCATCTAACACCTGGGCACCTCATTTCCTTCCTCTACTACTTCTACTATCAGTTGTAACGTTGCCAGCAGACTCTACTACAACAAAATTTACAAAGCCTTGACTGGTAGGTCTACTTGGGACCCAAGACGTAGTTTGGAACCGGTAGTAGGACCCACATCAGCAAAGCCTAGATAGTAGATTGCCTGGGAGGGGTTAAAAAAGGGTTTTTCTTTCAAAAGAAAAGAAACAGTTCTCAAAGCCAGTTGCCTGTCCCTTATGGGCAAGATAAAGAAAGCCACCAGTCATTTGTATGATTGTCGTTGAAGATTGAAGAAGTATTTGTTTAATTTGTTCAGTAATAAAGGGCTTTGTTAAAATGTTCAAGCCTTTAAAGACTCTTCCAGAGGAAAATCCTTAGGGCCTCTCTATCAAGGCACCCTAGCTTCCCGCTGGGCACAAAGTGCACGTCCTGTTCAAAAGACAATTATTATTAGAGGGAAGTCCGATTTTATTTTATTTTTATTGTACATTTTTTAAATCATCCTTTTTTTTCTTTTTTCTTCTTCCTCCCCCCCCCCCCCCCGGATACCACGGGATGAGCCCTTCCTCCTCTTCTTCTTCTTCTTCTTCTTCTTCTTCTTCTTCTTCTTCTTCTTCTTTTTGGTCTACTTTTTTTTTCATTATTTTTTCATCTTTATTTCTTCAGTTTTTCACATTGTCCAAATTTCCTTCTCTGCCTCTTTTTCCCCCTACTTCTCAGAAATATTCCCCCACTTTCCATGTAACCCTATATTATGCTGAAAAAATAAAAAAAAATTGGAAAAAAAGACAATTATTACAGGCCCAGTGCATGACAGCACAGACCCAGTAATTCTGGCTACGAAAACCTACGACAACACAAAAAAGAAATTTGTTTCAAAATGTATGTGTCAATGGTCGGGTGCTAAAGATTCAGGCTGACCTACATTGGTGAGTTGGACATCCTGAAAACCCACTGTGATTATGGACTTCTATTTGTTTAGTAAATTTATATTCCACCTTGTCACGACCAGTTGTCCTTTGGGCAACGAACAAGAAACAAACACAAATATAAAACTATCATAAAATACAATCAGTTAAAAAACAGAGCTTGGGAAAGTGTGAGTGAACATGTTGGCTTAGGGCATTCTGTGAGTTGTTATCCAAAATAAATAAAGCTAATCTTTTCAAACTCTGTAAAACCACATCCGTAACACAGAAACATAATGGTTGCTCATTAGGCGCAGGCTTGTTAGGCATGGCGTTTTACTGGCTTATTTTTTCCCCATAATGAAGGGTGGATCCCTTGACTCATGCAATACCAATAAGAGAGTCAATCACCAAGGCTACTACCTGCCTCACTTGCTACCTGTCAACTCTTAGCATTGGGCTTCCAGCCATCCCCTCCCATGGCAAACAAAGTTAGTTGACTGTAGAGCAATTGTCAATACTGTTGGCCGTCCCCCTGGCTCTAACTGAAAAGAGAAAGGCAGCTGCATAGCTGGATTTTGCACAGCCTGCATTCAGAACTGGACTACAGTGTTTTCTCTCTCTTGGATTTAGGTCCATGAACGAGAAAAGAAATCCCTCTTCAGGTATCCAGTTCAAGAGAAAAATCCTATGCCAGTGACTGTTGACATTCCTACTTTTTTTCTTCCTCCATCCTTCCAAGTTTGTCATGGGCAGGGGAGATGATGAGAAAGCAAAACTAGCAGTAACTCTCCAACTGATTTAAAAAAAACCCTGAGCGGCACACACCCATCTATTGTTGCTACAGTACATGGGAGGAGAGCAGGTGCTGATAACTCACATGCTTTCCTGTTGATCTTGTTTCTCTGGATACGGTAGCTGTTTCTTGCCACTGTTTTTTTTTCTTTTAAGGGAGGTGTCCAGCACCTTAAGGGTATGGATTCAAAGTCCAATTTATTTATTTTTGTATCAAAAGCATTGCATAAATTAGTATAAAAACGATAAAAAATAGAAGGAGCACAGGTGGTAAATATCTTTTGACCAAAAACGGGCAACAGCAATGGCATTGTCTGTAGCCTCTAACAATTCTTCCTCTGTACATGAGGCAGGGCATACTGGACAAGCATACAGATGCGGAATTGTCTATTCTGCTCCACAGTCACATAAGGCATGGGATTCTTTTAGATAGTGCCATTTTGCCAGGTTGTCTTTTGTTCTGCTCACTCCACTTCTGAGTCTGTTCAGGGACTTCCAAGTTGCCCATTCTTGGTTTGCCCCTGAAGGAAGACCCTCATGGGGGGGCATCCAGTTGGAGTTTCCTAGTTTAGCTTCCCTTGCTGTTGTGGGAGCCCCCGGTGGTGCAATGGGTTAAACCCTTGTGCCGGCAGGACTGAAGACCGACAGGTTGTAGGTTCAAATCCGAGGAGAGGTGGATGAGCTCCCTCTATCAGCTCCAGCTCTTCATGTGGGGACATGAGAGAAGCCTCCCACAAGGATGATAAAAACATCAAATCATCCAGGCGTCCCCTGGACAACATCTTTGCAGATGGCCAATTCTCTCACACCAGGAGCGACTTGCTCCTGACACGACAACAAAAAAAAAAACCCCTTGCTGTTTCTGGGGGAACACCCAGAGGAGTAGTAGTTCTCATAAATCTTTTCCTTGATTTGAGTCTACTGGGAGGAGGTTGGTAGCCTGTAGTGGATGGCTTTCACAGTGTTCAACCTTATTTCTCTCACATTTAGCAGCAACTTCCCGTCGCACATTTGGGGGGCGGGGGGGACAATGCCAGCAAGCTTGTAGAGTTTATCAACAGGTGTAGGTCTAAGACATCCTGTGATTATTCTGCATGTTTCATTCAGTGTTCACCTGCTTTGAATGGGCAGACCTATGCCAAACAGGGCAGGCATACTCGGCAGTTGAGTAAGACAAGGCCAGGGCTGGTTCTTACTAATTTTGGGTCTGCACCCCATGTGCTGCAGTAACTTTCCGCAGGATGTTATTGCGTGCAGCTACTTTGTGCTTGATGTTCAAGAAGTGTTTCATATATGCTAATGTTCGATCTAAAGTGACACCCAGATATTTAGGATGAAAACAAAGTCCAATGAATAGTATGTAAGAACAGAGAGACTTTATTGAAACTTACTCCATTCTCCAATTGGTATTTATTAGGGGTGTGCAAATCTTTGGTTTAAATCATAAGTCGTATCTAATTCGTAAGTTTTGTATATATGAACAAATATTAAAAATCATGGGGAGAGGGGTGCCTATGCAAAAACTTAAGAATCAAGAAACACCCAAACCTTTTTCATTTGAATTCTGTAATGCTTGGAAGTCAGTTTCATTTTCAGTGCAAGTGAGGTGTAGCCAAAAAGGCTGTCATTCCTCTTTAAATTAAGAAGAGATAGTCTGCCTCTAGCCATGAGGAAAAGGAAGCAGCAGGGCGGGATGAGCTGAGTGAGCTGGGAAAGAGACTGAGCGAGCACAGAATTCTGGAAAATGTAATTTAAGAAGCGAGGATCCCTATGGCAGAGAATTCAAAAGGCCCTGCGCTAAACTACATTTCCCAGAATTCCACTTAGCATCAAAAGCCCCAATTAGGATAAGGGAAAGATTTGTCCTCCCATCCCCTAATTTGTAATGAGTATTGAAACATTTTTCCCATTCTGCACAGGCCTACTATTTATGTAAACTGAGGGTAGATGTTACATTGGAACAATTGGGTCCTATTGAATAGGGTTATCAGACTGAAAATTGGAAATGTTTCCTGTACATTCAGTGACTGCATACAAGAGGAGATGTCATAAAGTGTTGTATATGAGCCTCCACCAACCAAATATTAGTGGTACAGGATATGCCTCCAGTTTTCAGTCTAATAACTCCAGACTCTTTCCGAAGATTGCCACATTGTGACATTTCCAGCAGTATCTGTATTTATTTATTTACTATTCATTTACTATATTTCTACCCTGCTCTATCTCACCCCGAGGGGAACTTGGAGAGGCTTACAGTTTGGCAGTAAAGCAAGGGTGGATTTTTTTTTTTTTTTTTTGCCTAGAGCTCAAATTCCAGTTTGGAAAAAATGCAAGAGGTCGGATTCCAGCAATGGGCAGGACTAGATTGGAATTAGCATTGGAAAATGGCCAAAGACAGGAAGGTGGAGCCACAGTCAGGTCGATGGGATCAGATGTAATCCTTATCAGTTTGGACAACTGTCAAACCAAGAATATAGTATGACCTCCCATATCCACAGGGAATATGTTCTTGAACATATAGTGGAAACAGGAAGGTTACTGTCAACTTTCCCTGGAGAACCTGGTATGGAGATTGCCATAGAGTTGCCCTGGAAACAACTCTCTAGAATTTTTTAGGTTCTTCAGAGTGACATTATGGTAACTTTTGGCAGAAGCATACCATATAATTGCCTGGAAGACCAAGGAAATTCATGGAAATGACACAGTTTGCCAAATGCAGGTATATGAAGCCATGGGTACAGATCCCACAAGTAAAGGGGCCATACTTTAGAGCAGGGGTCCTCAAACTTTTTAAACAGTGGGTCAGGTCACAGTCCCTCAAACTGTTGGAGGGGCGCAGGGGCGGCTCATCCATTACGCGAAGTAAGCGGTCGCAGAACACTTTTTTTTTGCCAGGGGCACAGAGGCACCTCTGTAAATGCCCCTCGACCGCCACTTGGGGAGCGCCCCCTCAGCTCACAACAGCCCTAGCAGTCCGGGGGGAGCCTCGGCTTTCTTGCCTCGCTGCCGGGCGATCCTCTTCCCAAAGGGGTCGGGCCCTTGAGCCTCGCCTAGCCCCTCTCGTTCCTGCTCCACCTGGCCACCGGGTGCGTGAGCAGAGCCGGTGCTCAATTGTTCTCCGCGTTTGATCCCTTCCCCATGACCGGCTCCCTTTCCCGATCCCCCGGCGTTCCACCCGCCTCCTCTCCTCTCTCCAATCCGCGGGTGGGCCAAAGGGCGGAGCCACCGCGTCTGGCCCACTTCGCGTCCAGAGGCATGTCTGAAGACCCCAGCATGCGCATCAAAGGTCGCCTCTTCTCCTGACTTTCTCTTCAGCTATTGGGACCGAGAGAGAGGGAGAGGGAGAGAGAGAGAGCCCCTCCGGCTGGAGGTATCTCCCACCAGGCCCGTAGCAAGGGGGGGGGGGTTAGGGGTTCAACCCCCCCCCGAAATGTTTCAGTTTTTTTTAAAAAAAACCTGGTTTACTCATGAATTTTAACTGATTAACCCAATCCCCATGCTAAGTCTATGAGATGCAAAAAATCAAGAGTCCCTCCAGAACTGAAAGCACTATCTCAAGCAAATATTAGCAATTTATTCACATTGCCATTACTTGCAGCAATAGTCGATGTAGTTGTTCTGGTACAGCTGTACCAGGAGCTCCAACTTTATTTGCTTTGTATTAAATGTTTGCTTGCAGTCCTAGGTTTCAGGGAGTCTGCAGATAGGTGGCTTCTTTGGTTGCAGTCATAGGGCAAGTCACCTGTCCATCATTGTTAAGTTTTGGTCCCGCCCCTTGCTCAGGGCAATTGGGAAGGGAAGGGAGCCATTTTTAGTTAGTCTCAGCAAGGTAAGCTTATGTATAGGATGTGTGCAAGCTTCCCTTGTACAAAAGCTTCAACCCTTAAGACCTTCCGGGGGAGAAAGGTCTTAAGAGTCTCCAAAGAATTTCCAGGAAAACAGCCCTAAAGACCAAAGAACTCGAGCTGGAGAACATCTACTACCTTGCTGGTAGGTCCACTCGGCGTTCGAGATGCAGTTCGACCCAGTAGCGGAGCCCACATCAGTAAGGGTTAGATTACAGTCAGCCTGGGAGAAGTTAAAACAGGGATTTTCCTTTAAAGAAGAAGTTATTGAAGACAGTTGCCTGTCCTTCGTGGGCAAGGTTAGGAATTCACCAGTTGTCTAAAAGCTTGGAATCATTTGCTTAACTTTACTGAAGACAAGAGAAGTTTCTGTTTGATTGTTCATTAATAAAAGACTTTGTTGTACTTCTCAAGCCATCTAAATACTGTTTGTGGTGGAAACCTCTGAGAACTTCTCTTTAGGCCCCCTGGCTTCCCGCTGGGCAAAAGTTGCACATCCTGTTCTAAAGACAATTATTTACAGGCCCAGCACGCGACAGAACAGTAGTGAAGCAACCAAATTGGGGGGGGGGGAGACGTTGAATGCTCTCATCAAGGAGGCCAGACTTGGTGGAGGTGGTTGACAATGGTGGAGCTGCAGGCTATTGAAGGCTGCTCTGCCCTCTGCTGTGCTCTTTGCTTCAGCGTGAGCTAGGAGGCAGGTTTCAACCCCCCCCCCCTGCGAAATTTTCAAACCCCCCCCGCCAAATTTCAACCCCTCCTGAAATTTTTTTCTGGCTATGGCCCTGTCTCCCACCTCTGCTCCCTCCTTTGTTTTTGCATCTACATTCAGGAAAGGTGGGCATCTCCAGCTCTCTCTCTCTCTCTCTCTCTCGGTCCCAACGGCTAAGGAGAAAGTCAGGAGAAGAGGTGACTTTTGGTGCACACGCTGGGGTCTTCAGGCACACCTCCGGACCCAAAGTGGGCCAGGCAAGGGAGCAAGTGCGGCAAGTGTAGTTACTGGGATGTATAGTTCACCTACAATCAAAGAGCATTCTGAACTCCACCAATGATGGAATTGAGCCAAATATGGCACACAGAACTCCCACGATGAACGGAAAATATATGATTGGTGTGGGGGGGGGGGGCTCCAAAATACTGTTTGCTTACCTTTGAAAATTACCTAGGGCCGCCTCTGGAGGGGCGGATTACAATTTGAAAAAAAAAAACCATGAATGTTGTGTGTTTTCTAGTCATTTCAAACTTAGGTTGACTCTGAGCGAGGGCCGGGTAAATCACCTTGGAGGGCCGATCAGTCTCAAGGATGTCTATTTGGGAGTTTGAACCAGTGCAAGACCTTTCTGGCCTAGAAAGCACAGCTGAATTTAATGTAGAATTTTCAAAGTTTAAATGCTTTCAAATACCCTCTTATTTCCAATTGTAGATTGAAAATAACAGCAGAAGAAGTGTGTATGCCTAATGGGGAAGTCACATGGGCCAATAGATTAGGACTTGCCAGTTCTGTTATAGAGGAATTAAGAAGAAGTCGAATGGCTGGAAAGGTTAAGAAAAAGCTAGAGATTGGGAGAAGTATTACAAGAATAAAAGGGTTAACGTAAGCCGGTGTATTAAGCAATTTCCTGTTAGACAATTGCAAAGAGGTAGACAACCAGAGACCCTACAAGTCTGGCAGTTTCCCAAGGATCCAGGTGCTAATGTCATACTTATTTCTCTGAATTTGATCCCTCTCACCATTAATATTGTGAGATAATGGAGGGTCAACTCTTTGCAACCTCATTTCACTGTTGAATATTTACTAGGGAAATTGCATCATGTCCCCACATGATCCAACTGATTGAGGTTGTTTGAAATATGATTTTGCAGATGAGGCAGATATTAGGAGAGAACAATAAGTAAACAGAAGAGAAAGGAAGGATTTTTAAAATCAACCTGATATTGTTTGACTATCCTGGTTTGTTAATATATACACTGCATATTTGTAGTTTTGATCTGATGGGGATTACATCTGAGTTGATCCAGGAACATTAAGGTTATAACAGAGGTTAACCTACTAAAGCAACAAGCAGCATTGCTTGAGGCTCACATGGGAAAATTACTTTTGAGACTACAAGGCCCAATTATTCTTGATAGGTGCGAGATTCTGATTTTGTGTCTGGAAAGTTTTACTTTTTTGTCTGAGAGGCACCGTTGCCACTGTTCCTTTCTCACTTATTCTTATCTTATGCCATTTCCAACCATTCTGAAAAGAGCCTCTTCTTTTAAAAATAAAAATTTTCACAATTGTCTAAACATTGCAACATAGCGTTCTTTATCAATCAAAAGTGATTTTATTACTCTAGGAACATAAATTACAATACCTATAACTGGGTCTGCCATAAATTTATTTTGTTTGAGATATTAAAAGTTTATGCCAGAATCTTAAATGACCTTGTGGAGCCCCCGGTGGTGCAGTGGGTTCAACCCCTGTGCTGGCAGGACTGAAGATCGACAGGTCGCAGGTTCAAATCAGAAGAGAGTGCGGATGAGCTCCCTCTGTCAGTTCCAGCTCCTCATGCGGGGACATGAGAGAAGCCTCCCACAAGGATGATAAAAACATCAAAACATCCGGGTGTCCCATGGGCAACGTCCTTGCAGACGGCCAATTCTCTCACACCAGAAGCGACTTGCAGTTTCTCAAGTCGCTCCTGACACGACAAAAAAAAAATGACCTTGTGTGACATAACATCACATACACCTGTCCGTGGTTACCAACCATTGGGCCTCCAGGTGTTTTGGACTTCAGCTCCCACAGCTCCTAATAGCTGGTAAACTGGCTGGGATTTCTGGGAGTTGAAGTCCAAAACACCTGGAGGCCCAAAGGTTGGGAACCACTGTATTACATAGTAGAGGTGATAAGAAAGCCTTTTACCGAATTGCAAAAAATTGCAATGGGATACTGACAAAATATGCAGTTGTGCATTGTGCAGCGATAGCCATTGTGCACCATTCTGTATCATGTACCAATGACCATTGGGCATTTTGCCAGTTTCTTTACATAGTAACATAAGAGAGGAAACAACTTGATTAAAACGGGGGAAATGATTTTGTCTTCATAAAGTCTCTATAGTGTCAAACAGAAATGTGTTGGAAATGACAACTTTCTTCAAGCCTTCTCTAATAATGTTTATATATGATCTTGTTGCTTATTGATTCCTGTATGTCCTGTATGTTCATTTTTGTCTTTTGAGTGCAATATATAAAACAAGTTGTTTTATGGAAGAGTATATATTTTGGGGCACTAAAAACACTAAAAACTGCCGTTTTATGCATTGGCAAAATCTCTGTTTTCCTAACAGATCAGAGATAACAAATTATTCAGTCTAACAACTGAAAACCATTGCCTTGCATAATTATATCTGGTTGTATACCACAAGAGTAGATTCTACTCTAAAGGGTTTTGGGCTCTTCTCTAAAAGGTCATGCTTTTCTAAAAGGTTATGTTCTCCAAATGGTGTTTTCCAAAAAGGTATAAATGCCATTTTTCACAATAATAATAATAATACCTCTCGTTCGCAGTAAGCGACTGAGTCAGGAGTTCAGGGGGAACGGTGGAGCGGGGAGGGGGAATTGTTGGTGTTATTATTACTTTTTTTTAAGGTCTTTTTCTTGTATTAAAGTGGGGCCTTTGTTTTAGAGTTTAGTTATCATTTGGGCTGCTGTAACTTTGGCTGCTTTTGTTATAGCACCCAATGATATGTCCAGGCTTGGGTTTTGGAGGGGTCTGAAGTTGGGTTGGAGGTGCCGTGGAGTTAACTTGAGTTTAAGCTGGATTGTTGGAAGTGGAAGGCGGGGAGGGCAGGTTGGAGGGTCGTAGCCTGCGAGCCGGGGGTTTTTGGTGGGGGGGGGGCGTTGGGAGGAGGCGAGTGTTGTCGTGGGGTTTGTCGTTCTGTTTGTTAAGTTGTTAGATCATTTGTTATGATTTTGTTTCGTTGGAGGAGTCCTTGTTAATGTGTTGGTGTGTTTTCTTTACCATTCTCTGCCTATCTCGTTGCTGGTCTCCTCGGATCTCCTTGTGCTCCTGTGGCCTTCGGTTATCGGCCTACTCTCTCCTCCTCCTCCTTTTCTTCTTCTCCCTTTCTTTCTCACGCCCACCACGTTCTCCTTGTTCTTACTCCTATTCTCTATACTTTCACCTCTTCGTCCTGCCCACAGTCACCCCTTCTCCCGACCTTTCTTCTCTTACTTCTCTTCTTGATTTTTTTTGTCCTTCCTTGCTTCCCTCTTCTCCTCTTCCCGCCTCTCGAGTCGTTTACTCCTCTTAATATTCTCTTAACTCCTCCGCCTCCTTTGTTCCTCCAACTTTACCCTCTGTTCCTCCAACTTTCCCCTCGTGATTTTAACGAAGTAAATATTGAAAACCAACATTTCATTCATCATTCTAAAAAATAGTCTACATTCTATCTCTAATATATTTTTCATGGAAAAAGGGGCTTTGGGAGAAACAGGAAAGGAAAGGTTTTTGGGTACTCTTCCATTATTCAGGTGGAGGCCACTAGGAGGTACTAGAAAGAGAAGGATAGTCCGTTTATGGGAGTGGAATGGGTTGAAGGAGTAAAACCATTTTCCCCTGTTTTCCTGTTATTCTCCCCACCCATGTCTCCATTGTGGAAACAACCCTCGTTTATGATATGGGAAGAGGGAATACCCAGCAAAAATGGGGGAAATTGTTATCCTCCTTCATTTCCCCCCAATAAAATTCACCATCCTTCTCTCTCTAGCACCTCCTAGTGGCCTCCACCCGGATAATGGAATAGTACCATTTTTTCCTCTCAGGTTTTTCACTTTTTCCTGGGTCTTCTTATCAGTAATGCTAGGAAACTCCTTCATAGAAAGGAGCACCAACTAATCAGGGATCAATGTATTGTCGAAGGCTTTCATGGCTGGAATCACTAGGTTCTTGTGGGTTTTTTGGGGCTATAGGGCCATGTTCTAGAGGCATTTTTCCTGACGTTTCGCCTGCATCTATGGCAAGCATCCTCAGAGGTAGTGACCTCACTACCTCTGAGGATGCTTGCCATAGATGCAGGGGAAACGTCAGGAGAAATGCCTCTAGAACATGGCCCTGTAGCCCCAAAAAACCCACAAGAACCTAATCAGGGATCATCCTTCAATGACATCATGATATCTTATAGCCAAATGACATCAATGATGGCAAATAAAAAAATATAGTGATTGAAGGACTTGCCACATAGGTGACGCTGGCCAATCAGGAATACAAGTGATGCTTTTAAAAATTGCTGAAAATATATAAGGGATTCATGTTGACTTCAGTGTCCACTGGGCCCTTTCACACAACACAGTTGTAGCACAATTATTCCAGTCAAACTACTATGGTTCACTCCTGTGGAAACCTGGGTTTTGGAGTTAAAGACAGGGTACTTTGAGGGCTGAAAAAAGAGAAACGAGGAAGGAAATATTGCCATGACTTTTTTCCCATGTCAGGAGCCACTTGAGAAACTGCAAGTCACTTCAGGTGTGAGAGAATTGACTGTCTGCAAGGACGTTGTCCAGGGGATGCCCGGGTGTTTTGATGTTTTACCATCCTTGTGGGAGGCTTCTTTCGTGTCCCCACATGGGGAGGTGGAGCTGACAGAGGGAGCTCATCTGCATTCTCCCTGGATTCGAACCTGCGACCTTTCGGTCTTCAGGACAAGGTTTTAACCCATTGCGCCACCAGGGGCTCCTATTGCGATGACAATTGAGGTGGAATATAGTGTTCTGTGTGTTGTGAATGGGACCCAGCTTCTCCTTCTGCAATGTTTCCACTTGGGTCACTACTGCCATGCATCATCATTCTAGTTCATCATGGTAAACGTCTTCCTTTGCTATTTTTGGAACATGCATGTTTATTCTAATCTAAAAGCAATATCATATTAATTTCAAGCGTAACTTTTTAGAAGACACACCAATAAATCCATAGAATAAACCAAGAAGCGAACAAAACAAACAAGTTAGCAAGGCTATATGCAATTTGCATTTTGAACTGGGCCTCTCATTCAAAATATGTTAGGCTCAAATAGAGAAATCTAAGTAGTGCCTTCCAGAAAGACATCCTTAAGTATGTTGTTTGTTTAATGCAAAGCAAGGCATTTACTACACTATTTGTGGCAATTAGTGGTTAAATGAAACTCCTCATTACGTTATCCGGCGGCAGCTGTTTGTCTTTCCCAGTTCAAACAGATTATATATATTCTTATTTAAGTAAGGATAGCCTGGAGGAAAAAATGTAGAATCAGCAAACAGTGTGCACTTGCATCACTGTATTTAGAACAAGTAAATGATTGCTTCCTGCAATAATGGGATCAGAATCCAGTGGAATCTGTAAGAAGGCTTTTACATTAATTAAACACACACACACACACATCCCATCGTTCTCTCTGATATTCGTCTTCCTAACAAGAAAACTATGGTGTGTTTATTTAACATGCATTAAATCAGGGGTCCTCAAACTATGGCCCAGGGGCCAGATACGGCCCTCCAAGGTCATTTACCCGGCCCTTGCTCAAGGTCAACCTAAGTCTGAAACGACTTGAAAGTACACAGCAACAACAACAATCCTATCTCATCAGCCAAAAGCAGGCCCACACTTCCCACTGAAATACTAATAAGTTTACATGTGTTAAAATTGTTCTTCATTTCAATTATTGTATTGTTTTAGTGTTTTTGCACTACAAATAAGATATGTGCAGTGTGCATAGGAATTCATTCATATTTTTTTTCAAATTATAATCCGGCCCTCCAACAGTTTGAAGGATTGTAACCTGGCCCTCTATATAAAAAGTTTGAGGATTAAGCAATAAGATTCTTTGGTCCCCGTCCCTCCCAATCCAAGGAACTGGTTATTGAAGAAGGCACTAGTATGACAATGATGTCAAACAGTAGCTAGAGACATTTGCCCCTCCAGATGTTCTGACTTACAGTTCCCATCAGCTCCACTAAAGAGGGCCAATAATAATAATAATAATAATAATAATTATTATTATTATTATTATTATTGTTATTATTATTATTATTTATATTCTGCTCTATCTCCCCAGAGCAGGCCCGTAGCCAGGATTTCGTTTCGGGGGGGGGGCTGAATTTCTTTCAGGGGGGTTCGGGGGGGCTTTCGGGGAGGGGGGCGCTGAGTCTGAGTCTACCCTAGCAAACCTTTTGTATCATTACCCCAATACCCTCATGCATATGGGATATATTGTGTATGGTTATCAGATCATGATATGAATAAACATAACAGTTTAAATAATGCACCAGTAAGGCCTTTTCGCGAACCACCATGAGAATTTCGGGGGGGGGGCTGAAGTCCCCCGAACCCCCCCCCCCCGGCTACATGCCTGCCCCAGAGGGACTCAGGGCGGATTCCAAACATAAAAGGCAAACTTTCAATGCCCAAACACAACAACAATACATCCATAATAACAAAATTTATACAACCCAACATATTAATACGAATTATAACTTAACAAACTAAAATTAAATAAAAAGCACAGCTTGTAATAACAGACATAAGACAAAACATTAAACAAGTTATAGTGCCTTGTCTGTAGAGAAGCACTGTTATCCTGTGAACAATCTGGTGTGGCATATGTTGCATTGGTTCCAGTATGGTTTACACAAGGGGTTTTCAAACTAAGGCCCAGGGACCGAATATGGCCCTCCAAGGTCATTTACCCAGCCCTCACTCAGGGTCAACCTAAGTCTGAAATGACTTGAAAGTACACAACATCAATTCTAGCTCATTAGCCGAAAACAGGCTTTCCTATTGAAATACTAATAAATTAGAAGGGATTATGTAAAAAAAAAAATGACTTTGAAAGTCTCTGGAGAAAATTTCTAGAAAAAATATTGGAAAAAGAAGATGGGAATTTACCTCCAAATGAAGAACTGGTTTTTTGGTGGGACTTTAGGAAAAGAGATGGCTCTGGAGAAGGGGAGCACAGGGGTGAATGTAAATAAAAGAGAGGGAAATGTATAGTATATCGCTATATAACTGTATTTTCTCTTCTCAAATAATTTTTTTTTAAAAAATGAAATACTAATAAGTTTATATTTGTTAAAATTGTTCTTCATTTTAATTATTGTATTGTTTTAAGTGGGGTTTTTTTTTTTGCACTACAAATAAAATATGTGCAGTGTGCATAGGAATTCATTCATGTTACAAATTATAATCTGGCCCTCCAACAGTTTGAGGGACTGTGCCCTGGCCCTCTGTCTAAAAAGTTCGAGGACCCCTGGTTTACACAATCAACACCCCTGATTGTTGTGAAGGAGGAAGAGACTTCCAAATCTGAACCCGGTTTAGTGACACCAGGTGGTCACCCTACCATCACCTTATGTTCTCCATGTCATTGCACTCTCCAGGAACAATATGGGTTCTGTCGACTGGCCGTTGCCTGCAGTGACATTGGCTGGGGTGACAAGGAAGTGGGGAGAGGAGGAATCTCCTCCTCCTCTGCATCTCCTTTCCCTGAATGCTCCACCACTCAGGGACCATTGTTGTAGAAGAGCAAACTACAGGTCACTTACTACAATGCAGCCTGAGCACAATGGAGGACCTTCTTACAGCGACACCATAGGCACCCCAAGTGGCCATCTTCTGGTCAAAGGACATTTAGTATAATGCCAAGTTCTTAACTTTGTTTGTGTTTTTAAATACATTATAACTGTACCCTCAATTTGCTTCTGACACAATAAAAAATTGTAGGTGACAATGTATTGTTGAGGGCTTTCATGGCCGGAATGACTGGGTTGTTGTAGGTTTTTCGGGCTATATGGCCATGTTCTAGACGCATTCTCTCCTGATGTTTCACCTGCATCTATGGCAAGCATCCTCAGAGGTAATGGTACCTCTGAGGATGCTTGCCATAGATGCAGGCAAAGCATCAGGAGAGAATGCCTCTAGAACATGGCCATATAGCCCGAAAAACCTACAACAACCCATTGTAGGTGACAGCTTGTGTAATACTCAGAGATTGCCACAACATAGAGAACTGGTGGGGATGGTAAGTGCCATCTCATATTCCTGGGCCACCCAAGCCCAGGAAGCATGGGATGGCCGTGTAAACAGTTGCAGCCATTTCCTTCTCATAACTGGTCTGTTTACATGAGACCAACATCACGTGTTGCTCTGAATTCTAGGCCATAATATGGAATATACTATCACTTTGATTAATGCAAGACAAGGCCACATTAAAATCACAGATCAGACTCATGTGTAGTTTGACTGCCACAGAGATTATTTTGGGGTCCTTTGCATTAAGTGGTCAGTGTAGATGTGCCCTACATGGGCCAAATAATGTTGACTCATATCTCAGCTGCTGCGAGGAGTCCACCACATGGGTGGCTCTGAAGCAGAACTGATGTGTTCAGATGTTAGTTCAATTCAAGGGGAAATTTGATTTACTCCAAAGCTTCTTGGATACTCTGGAGCAATACCTAATCTTTGGAGGTGTGGGAAGCTGGATTCAGATTGATCCACTGTGTACATGTCCAAAAGACCTAGTGCCCCATCACCAACCAGAAACAGCTTGCTGGCAGAAACATGGTGGCAGCATCTCTTCTAGTGGAGCCCCAGGTCTCGGCGGTGACCAGGGGAGCATTTGCACAGCTCAGGCTTGTGCGCCAGCTGCGCCCGTATCTTGGGAAGTCTGACTTGGCCACGGTAGTCCACGCTCTTGTCACATCCCACCTAGACTACTGCAACGCTCTCTACGTGGGGCTGCCCCTGAAGACGGCCCGGAAGCTGCAACTAGTCCAACGCGCGGCAGCCATGATTCTAACAGGAGCGGAGCGCAGGGAGCACACAACCCCCCTGTTGCACCAGCTCCACTGGCTGCCGATTTGCTACCGGGCCCAATTCAAGGTGTTGGTATTGGCCTATAAAGCCCTAAATGGTTCCGGCCCAAGATACCTATCTGACCGCATCTCGGCCTATGAACCCACCCGGACTTCGAGATCTTCCGGGGAGGCCCTGCTCTCGATCCCGCCAGCCTCTCAAGCACGGTTGGCGGGGACGAGAGATAGGGCCTTCTCGGTGGTGGCTCCTCGGCTGTGGAACGCCCTTCCTGTAGATGTTAGGTTGGCATCATCTCTCATGACATTCCGTAGAAAGTTGAAGACCTGGATGTTTGTGCAGGCGTTTGAGTAATTCAGTGCAATTTTGGTAATTTGAACATAGGAATGGAACAATGGACGACGAATTTCGATCACTCTTGGATGATGAGGCGATCGGGGATGGGATTTGTGATAATTGTGTATTTTTTTGATAATTGTGTATTGATGTTTGTTTATTAGCTAGTAATGGAAATGTGTAATTTAATTGTTATTGCATATTAATTGTTGCTGTTTTTATTGTCTTTGCTGTTGCTGTTTGGAAACCGCTGTGAGTCGCCCTCGGGCTTGAGATACAGCGGTATACAAGAATAGTAAATAAATAAATAAATAAATAAATAAATAGTAAGGTTACACTAGCAAAGTGGTTCTCAACCTATGGGTCCCAAGGTGTTTAGGCCCACAACTCCCAGAAATCCCAGCCAGCTGTTAGGATTTCTGGGAGTTGAATGCCGAAACATCTGGGGACCCACAGGTTGAGAACTACTGCACTAGAGTGTTCAGCCATATTACCAGGAAAATCAACTTCTTTTGCTTTTGGAGAGGAGCTGCTTGTGTCCTGCAAAACAGTGGTGTTGATGTCCCCAATGTACCCTTGCCCTGTCCATCCTTCTGGACACCCAAAAGGCTCTGGGGACTCTCCCAGGCTACAACAGAGCAGTTCCAGAACAGTTTCAAACATTGCTACTCAAAGTAGTTGTCCCTAGACAAGTCCAGGTCGCTGATCTATTGGCAAGTTTCCAGGGGGGGGGGGGGGGAAGAAAACATTGAATCCAATGAGTATAAATATAGTGTTCTCTGGTTTTTCCCCACTTCAGATAGCTGAGAAGCACTAAATCATCTGGATTGCCAAAGTTTCACCACTTCCTCCGGTAAAATATACAGTTAACTCCAGCTATTGGTGTTGAAAGGTCCTGCAATTACCACAAGTTACATACAGAGCCAGAGTTTGCAGAGTCAGCTGGAAGCATGGACTATGTCATCATCTGCCAACTTCCCTGCACTCCTGTGTTTCCACTGAATTTAGCTGCAACGCTTCCAGCAGCTGGGTTTTCTTAGTAACAATGCATTGTTTATGAGCTACCCTGGTATTTTGAGGTGACTTGGACCTGAGCAAGCCAAATCCATTAGCTTTAGATATACACACATCTTTCTTGTATAATCAGATATACACAGCTCCTTGCATTTTTTTAGTACCTCTTATGGGCATTGCTGAAGAGACAGGCAAGATGAGAGTCTACACTTCCAAATTTACCATTACACCCAACAAATATGATCAATGTGATCCATAGTTGAGGTTTCCAGTCAGGCCCGTAGCCAGGATTTTGTTTCGGGGGGGGGGGGGGGGGTAGCAAACCTTTTGTATCATTACCCCAATACCCCCATGCATATGGGATATATTGAGTATGGTGATCAGATCATGATATGAATAAACATGACAGTTTAAATAATGCACCAGTAAGGCCTTTTCGCGAACCACCATGAGAATTTGGGGGGGGGGGGCTGAAGCCCCTCAAGCCCCCCCCCCCCCTCCGGCTACATGCCTGCTTCCAGTACAGGGTTCTTTCTGGCGTATCTTCCCAGCCTCATTCATGAAACTGTATAAGAGGCTTAGAGATGTTTCCCTGTTGCCTTTCCACCCAGCTTCCAACACTGCAGAAAATCTATTTAGAAGAAGATGGAATAACTGCACAATTTTCCTGGTAGCACTAGGGAAAAGCTCTGTTATTTCTAGGCTGAGTGTCATATTACAGCATAGTGGGGGACCTTTTAGCTCCAAACATTTTGGACTGTGGGTTTTTTCGGGCTATATGGCCATGTTCTAGAGCAGGGGTCCTCAAACTAAGGCCCGGGGGCCAGATACGGCCCTCCAAGGTCATTTACCTGGCCTTGCTCAGGGTCAACCTTAGTCTAAAATGACTGGAAAGCACACAACAACAACAACAACAACAACAACACTATCTCATCAGCCAAAGTCAGGTCCACACTTCCCATTGAAATACTAATGTTTATATTTGTTAAAATTGTTCTTCATTTTAATTATTGTATTATTTTTAAGTGTTTTTTTGCACTGCAAATAAGATATGTGCAATGTGCATAGGAATTGCCAGTGAAATAATGTGTGCAAATGAAATACCAAAAGCTTTACATATATCTTAGATTATTTTGTTAGTCCAATAACCTACTTTGTTATTACTCATCTGTAGTAGCATTTGGATTATAGAAGTATGAAGCTGCTGGAAGTAGTTCAATTGATTCAGTACAAAGAATGGATTTCCTCAGATATGTAAAACTGAATAATAAGTATGGAAAGCCAGCATAGCCAGTATCGTATTAAAGCAAAGTGGGGAATCCTTTAGCTCCAAACATTTTGGACTGTGGGTTTATCAGGCTATATGGCCATGTTCTAGAGCAGTGGTCCTCAAACTAAGGCCTGGGGGCCGGATACGGCCCTCCAAGGTCATTTACCCGGCCCTTGCTCAGGGTCAACCTTAGTCTAAAATGACTGGAAAGCACACAACAACAACAACAACAACAACAACAACAACAACAACAACAACATCTCATCAGCCAAAGTCAGGTCCACACTTCCCATTGAAATACTAATATTTATATTTGTTAAAATTGTTCTTCGTTTTAATTATTGTATTGTTTTTAAGTGTTTTTTTGCACTGCAAATAAGATATGTGCAATGTGCATAGGAATTCATTCATTTTTTTTTATTATAATCTGGCCCTCCAACAGTTTGAGGGACTGTGACCTGGCCCACTGTTTAAAAAGTTAGAGGACCCCTGTTCTAGAGGCATTCTCTCCTGACGTTTCGCCTGCATCTGGATTATTTTGGACTACAACTTTTCAAATCCTTTATGATTTACTATGTGATATTGGCTAACTTCTGGAGGGCTAATGGAATAAAGTATGCAAATGAAATACCAAAAGCTTTACATATATCTTAGATTATTTTTTGTTAGTCCAATAACCTACTTTGTTATTACTCATCTGTAGTAGCATTTGGATTATAGAAATATGAAGCTGCTGGAAATAGTTCTATTGATTCAGTACAAAGAATGGATTTCCTCAGATATTTACAAAGGAATAGTAAGTATGGAAAGTAAGCAAAGTGTTTTGAAAGTTGGACTAGGACACTGAAAGACAAGAGTTTGAATCCCCACTCCTCCATGGAAAAGCACTGGGCGACCTTGGATAAGTCATTCTCTCAGCTTTTGAAGAAAGCAAGGGAATGCACTTCTCAACAAACTCTTCTAGAAAAACCCTGTGATAGGTCCATCTAAGGGTCAGCATAAGTCAGAAATGACTTAAAGACACACAACAATATGAAGCGAAAGGCACTAGATCCTGCCTGATGATGGAAGCCAAGCTGTTTGATCTCTGGCTGGTTGGGCCACCAATATATACTAGCCGCTGTAGGCTGAATTTCAGAGGAAGGAACTTTCTGACCAGAAGGTCGGAAGTTCAAATTTGCAGGATGGGTGAGCTCCCGTTGCTAGCCCCAGCTCCCGCTAACCCAGCAGTTTGAAAACATGCAAATGTGAGTGAATCAATAGGTACTGCTTTGGCGGGAAGGTAACGGCGCTCCATGCAGTCATGCTGGCTACATGACCTTGGAGGTGTCTACAGACAACGCTGGCTTTTTGACTTAGAAATAGAGATGAACATCATCCCCCAAAGTTGGACTTAACTAGACTTGATGTCAAGGGGAAACCTTTACCTTTACTTTACACAAGCAGTAGAGTTGTTATTTTTGACATGAGCTGAAAAGCATAATAATACAGTTCCAAATTTGGTATTGTTGAGCTGAGTCAATTTGTTGCGCAGTAGCAACAACAAGCCCCACCCGCAGCCAAGCAAAGCTTAGGATGCGGGAGGGCATTTTGAATTACCCCATGAAGGAGGCAGACTGGGTTTGGGCTGGATAGTTGCTGGCCTATGCATGTGAGGGGGCGGAGCAAAAAGTTGGGTGAGGCTGCTCTATTCTACTCTTTCAGTTTCCTTTGGACGGCGTGAGAAGAGGTTGTGCCTGAGAAAGTCAGCTTCTGGTCTGGCCTTCTTCACAGGACTGGATCTCTTCTTCCAGGCTGGTTTGTGTGGGGCTGGGAGGGGGTGAGTTGGGTGGCTGCTCCTTTCTTGGGTGGCTCCAGTGGCACTGGCAGCACCTTGTTCCCCCCCCCCCCCCTTTAAGGAGCCTTTCCAGGACTGCCCACCTCCTTCCTTGCCCCTCAGGGGCATGCAGCCCCTTCTGCCTCCAGGCTTCTTCCTTCCTTGGAGGGCCTTCTTTGGGCCTGCCCTCTCTTGCAGCAGTGCCAGAGAGCCCACTCTTCCCTCTGCGTGCCTCCGGGAGGAAGTGTGTGTGTCCTTTTCCACCCCACCCCCTGTGGAAAGGCCTTTCTGGTAGGACTTCCTTTGGAGGGGCCCCTGGGTACTTCTCTTGCCCCTTTAGAGGCTCACTCTCCTTTGCAGTTGCCAGCAGCTCCCTGGGCTTTCACAGTGCCAACTGCTCCTGGGAGGAAGGCCTGTTTGTTGGGGGGGAGTGGCCCTGCTTGCTGCTCTAATTATACCCTTGCTATTTTGCCCCCTTCCCCCTCAAAAAATGTATTATAGTTATTCCATACTTTCTGCCCCACTAACATTGATAGGATAGCTATAATTGATTTTGGGCCTAACCACATGGCCAGGAGAAAGCCTGCCTGGTAGTGTGGTGGCCATTTTGTTCTAATACCTTTGCTTGGCAAGGCGGCCATTTTGTTTTGGGCCTAATCTCTGAACAGCAGGGACCCTGTTTGGTAGTAGGGTGGCCATTTTGTAGTATCTTTAGGGAAGCCTGACCTACTGGCAGCCATTTTGTTTCACCAAACTTACCATTTTTCATTGCATTTGGCAGACAGTGCCATTAGGGCATAGGCCTTCAATTAGGGATTGACTTCTTTATTTCCTGGGCCCCTCTGCTTCAGCAGGTAAACACGTTCATGGAGAAAACACATTCCGAGGGCAGAGGGGCCCTGCTGCCCAGGAGGTGGGCACTACTGCCCTGAAGCAGTTGCTGGGCGCAGGGGACTACACCGGTTCAGCAGGTCGCTGCTGGGGGGCTGCACCATTGCCCCAGCTGCCTGCACAGAGGTTTCAACAGGGCACTCACGAGAGTCAGGTGCAGCTACACTCCAGCTTCAATCCTTTGCAGGGCCAGCGATATTGAACTCCTCATGGTCCTCTCAATATTTGACAATCCTGGGAGCAGCGGTGGTGGGCTTGGCCCTGGGGAAGTGTGCGGGCCCCTGTGGCTCCTTGGTGCCTTTGCAGGTGCCTCAGACTCCTGCTTACCCTACAATACTACCATCACTGCCTCAGGCTCCTTCCTATTTTCAGGTGCCACCAACGGTGCCCCAGGCTTCTGTCATTTCTAGCACCAAGGCTTCTTCATTACTATCTCCAGTGCCTCAGACTGTTACCCATTCTCAGGTGGCACCAACAGTGCCTCAGTTGCCTGCCTTTTTTGGAGCAGTGGCCCCTGCCAGAGTACCTACAATGCCTCAGTTTGCACCAGTGGTGTCTCATGTGCCTGCCTTTTTGGTTCCAATGGCCTCTACAGCAGCATTATCAGCACCCCAGGCCCCGACATATTCTTAGATGGCACCAACTGTGCTTCAGGCCCCACCTTATGTAGGTGTTACCCCCTTGGTTCCTATGGCAATAGGCACACAACCGAGCTCGGTGGCAGGCCCTGGGTCACTTTCTGTTGGAAATGCTCTGGCAGGCCCGTTATCAACAGTAACATCAGGTGGTGCCATTGCACATACAAAGCCACCAGTGGAGCTTAGCCTGGAGTGTTGGTTTATGGGCAGGGCTGGGTGTGACAACAGCTCACCTTGCAAGCCTACTCGGCCATCCCACGAGGTAACCTGACTATGGAGCTAGGAGATCAGCTTATTCAGAGAACAATTGATAAAAGTTTGAAGGGTATGTTGATGAGTATGTGAGTATGTCAATATATTCTCATTATTACACAGGAAGGTAATAAAAATAATAATAATAAAAATAAATAAATACTGGGAGCAACTGGATGACAAAGAATGAGAAGAGGTAAAGAAACAGAAGGTAGATAGATCCTGGCGTAACTGGTTAGCAAGTTAGGTTATTTACATGGGAGTCATTGTCAGGGTACAGCCACGGTTGGCTTACACCTTGACCTAATACTTAGATATTATACAGAAAGCTTATACAGACTATCAAGGACCCGCATGGCTCTCCCACGATGAGTCTTTTCATTGAAGGCTGCCTCCTTTCCTACTTTGCCAAGGGATAGGCCATTTCCTGAGATGTGGATGAGGATCATGAACCCTGCCCGCCTCATGCTAGGGGACAGGGCCCACAGTGGCCATTTGTTGGAAAGGACTATTTTTTCCCCTAGCAATGCTAGTTTGAAACAAGGGGACCAAAATAAATGCTCCTGGGAATTTGGGATTCAAGATAGTTGCAATAGAAAGACGGGGGTACCCAAACCCAACCAAGAGTTTTGGGATCCATAATATATCAGAATGGCGGTCTTGGGAGTGGGCACGATGAAAGATACTCGGGTGCCACTGGGGCCAGCCACCTTGAAGGGTTTGGCAAATGTTTGGCCTGGGAATTGTCATTCTCACTTCGAGGCCTTGCTTTTCCATGCTGCAGCTCTGACTGCTTTCTCTGGGGCCCTGCAGGTAAGCGAATTAATGATAAGATCATAGAGATGGCTCAGATAGGGTGCTGTCAATGCAGGATCTGGAGTTAGGGCCAGAATAGGCAATCTTGCATATTCACTATTCCAAAATGGAGCAAACGGGTAAGGGGAACTAAAGTGCAGTTACTTACCTGTGCTGATGAGACCTTGTGCCCTGTGAGAGCTCTTCATCGATACATAGAGGTAAGGGAAAGAGACTCGTGTGTCCTTTTTAGGCATGTGGGCTCCCTCCCACTTACAAAATATCAATTCTGGAAAGTTACCTCACAGGCCCTACAAGTTTTGGGCTTGGGTGGGGTCAATTTTGGAACTTATTCCTTTGGATTAAGGCAGCGCTATGGCGTGGGATTCAAAGACCAAGATGTTCAGCGCATGGGGAAATGGTGCTCAAAGGCATTTGAGCGTTGTAACAACCATTCCAGACAATGACTCAGTGATGATTGACCCCCTTCTTTTGTTTAGTTCACAGATGCAGATTGCTTCGCAGACGTGTCCTCGTCTGTGCCCATAACTGGGTTTTCTGGGTGGAGAGACATGCCCATTGAAGTCACCTTAGGACCCAGTTGGGTCTGAGCGACCAGGTTATAGTTGACTGGTGGGGTAGAAGAGGACTCCGATGCAGGGTGCTATTATCAATGTTATTCAAGGAGAGGTGGGGACCTCCTCATGATATGTTAATTATACAGTTGGGGGACAATGATTCAGGTCTATTAAAGGAAAAGGCACTAATTTTTCAAGCCCCAAAAAGATTTCAATTTCATCAGGCAACAGTGGCCTGGAATTCTGATTGCATGGTTGACACTGTTGCCACGATTGCAGTGGCCAAGGGATTGTGATCCTAAGAAACTTGATTTGGCCAGGGGGAAAGCCAATTGGGAAATGAAAACTGCCATGGGGTGGATTGGGGGCTGTTTAGTCTTGCACCGAGAAATTGTGTCCATCAAGCCCAGAAAGGTTTCAATCTCATCAGGCAATGGGGGCTTGGAGTTCTGATTACATGGTTGACACTGTTGCCACGATTGCAGTGGCCAAGGGATTGTGATCCCAAGAAACTCGACTTGGCCAGGGGGAAGGTCAATTAGGAAATGAAAACTGCCATGGGGTGGATTGGGGGCTGTTTAGTCCTGCACCGAGAAATTGTGTCCATCAAGCCCAGAAAGATTGCAATCTCATCAGGCAATGGTGGCTTGGAGTTCTGATTACATGGGTGACACTGTTGCCACGATTGCAGTGGCCAGGGGATTGTGATCCCAAGAAACTTGATTTGGCCAGGGGGAAGGTCAATTAGGAAATGAAAACTGCCATGGGGTGGATTGGGGGCTGTTTAGTCCTCCACCGAGAAATTGTGTCCATCAAGCCCAGAAAGATTGCAATCTCATCAGGCAATGGGGCTTGGAGTTCTGATGACATGGTCGACACTATTGCCACGATTGCAGTGGCCAAGGGATTGTGAGCCCAAGAAACTTGATTTGGCCAGGGGGAAGGTCAAGGGGAAATGAAAACTGCCATGGGGTGGATTGGGGGCTGTTTAGTCCTGCACCGAGAAATTGTGTCCATCAAGCCCAGAAAGATTGCAATCTCATCAGGCAACGGTGGCTTGGAGTTCTGATTGCAGGGTTGGCACTGTTGCCACGATTGCAGTGGCCAAGGGATTGTGATCCCAAGAAACTCGATTTGGCCAGGGGAAGGTCAATTGGGAAATGAAAACTGCCATGGGGTGGATCAGGGGCTGTTTAGTCCTCCACCGAGAAATTGTGTTCATCAAGCCCAGAAAGATTGCAATCTCATCAGGCAGCGGTGGCTTGGAGTTCTGATTGCAGGGTTGGCACTGTTGCCACGATTGCAGTGGCCAAGGGATTGTGATCCCAAGAAACTCGATTTGGCCAGGGGAAGGTCAATTGGGAAATGAAAACTGCCATGGGGTGGATCAGGGGCTGTTTAGTCCTGCACCGAGAAATTGTGTTCATCAAGCCCAGAAAGATTGCAATCTCATCAGGCAGCGGTGGCCTGGAGTTCAGATTGCATGGTTGGCACTGTTGCCATGATTGCAGTGGCCAAGGGATTGTGATCCCAAGAAACTCGATTTGGCCAGAAGGAAGGTCAATCGGGAAGTGGAAACTGCCATGGGGCAGATTGGGGGCTGTTTAGTCCTGCACCAAGAAATTGTGTCCATCAAGCCCAGAAAGATTGCAATCTCATCAGGCAACGGTGGCTTGGAGTTCTGATTGCAGGGTTGGCACTGTTGCCACGATTGCAGTGGCCAAGGGATTGTGAGCCCAAGAAACTTGATTTGGCCAGGGGGAAGGTCAATTGGGAAATGAAAACTGTCATGAGGTGGATCAGGGGCTGTTTAGTCCTGCACCGAGAAATTGTGTTCATCAAGCCCAGAAAGATTGCAATCTCATCGGGCAACGGTGGTCTGTAGTTCGGATTGCATGGTTGGCACCGTTGCCATGATTGCGGTGGCCAAGGGATTGTGATCCCAAGAAACTCGATTTGGCCAGAAGGAAGGTCAATCGGGAAGTGGAAACTGCCATGGGGCAGATTGGGGGCTGTTTAGTCCTGCACCGAGAAATTGTGTTCAAACGGCCGGAGTTGTTCAGGCCTGATGGAGTGCAGCTCTCAGATATGGGGAATGTTTTGTTTGTGAGTGATTTGAAAGAGGGAATAAAAGAGATGTTGGCCAGCCTAGTGGGGAAAAGGGACTAGCCAGACGCCTGTCCCTTTTTGTGGCATGTTAAAGGTGAAATGGTTATGGTAGGCACCGTGGCACCCCCGCCTTAGGGGGTGAAGGGTGGACTCCTACAAAAGTCCCCAGAAGTTTTCATAAAATGGGAGCTACCCTTGGGGCTGGATTGAGGGTTCTCACTCTTGAAAAACTCTGAGGTTTGGGAGGGAGCGCCCTCATGATGGCCTTCCAACTATGATCGGCCGAGAGGTGCAGACAAAGAATTTTGCTTGGCCCTTGGGATCCTTGGTGCACGCTTGTCCTTGGAGGTGGTCAGAGGAAGTGACACCTGGCCCAGGGACTAGGCTCACTAGGTGGCCATTAAGCCATGAGTTATATGTTGCATTTTTACAGATTTTCCCTCTACAGCTTACTGCAAATTCTTTCAATAAATAGGTCAGAAAATGGCCCTTTAGATCCATGTTCTTGTGTCTGACTCTTTATTTCATGGTGGGAGTTCAAATAGATGCTAAAGTGTTTCAGTTTTAGCTGCTTGTGTCATGTTGCCAGGGCTCTGCTGTATTTAGGTAGAGATGAACCAAACTGTGCTGGTCCTGAACCGGTGTTTGGCTGCTGTGTTGGCCTGGAGGAGGGCAAACAGATTGGAACTTAATCCAGACAAGACAGAGATACTCCTGGTTAGTCGAAAGACAGAACAGGGCATAGGGTTACAGCCTGTGTTAGATGGGGTTACACTCCCCCTGAAGACACAGGTTTGCAGTTTTGGAGTGATCCTGGACTCATCGATGAGCCTGGAACCCCAGGTCTCGGTGATGGCCGGGAGAGCTTTTGCACAATTAAAGTTTGTGCGCCAGCTGCGCCCATTCCTTGGGAAGTCTGACTTGGCTACGGTGGTCCACGCTCTGGTTACATCCCGTTTAGACTACTGCAACGCTCTCTACGTGGGGTTGCCTTTGAAGACAGCCCGGAAGCTCCAATTAGTCCAACGCTCGGCAGCCATGATACTAACAGGAGCGGAGCGCAGGGAGCATACAACTCCTCTTCTGCACCAGCTCCACTGGCTGCCGATCTGCTACCGGGCTCAATTCAAAGTGCTGGCGTTGGCCTTTAAAGCCCTAAACGGTTCTGGCCCAACTTACCTATCCGAACGTATCTCGGCCTATCAGCCCACCAGGACCCTAAGATCTTCTGGGGGGGCCGTGCTCTCTATCCCGCCTGCTTCACAGGTGCGGCTGGCGGGGACGAGAGACAGGGCCTTTTCTGTGGTGGCCCCGTGGCTTTGGAACGCCCTTCCCATGGAGGTAAGATCAGCCCCCTCATTGATGGTATTCCGGAAAAGACTAAAAACCTGGATGTTCGAGCAGGCGTTCGGTTAACCCAGTGCAATAAGTGTAATGATTGAAGGACTGGCAATTTGGACGACGAAACTGGATCACGTTTTTAGTCAAGAGATATATTGGATTGTTTATTGATATATGTATTGTGGATTATGTTTTTATGCTTTTAAAACTGTATACTGTTGTTTGTTATAAGTTGTTGTAAACCGCGTTGAGTCGCCGGCTAGGCTGAGAAACGGCGGTATACAAGTATAGCAAATAAATAAAATAAATAAATAAGAGAAAGAGGGAAAGAAGGAGAGAAGGAGGGAAAGGAAGAAAGGTAGAGAAGGAAAGAAGGAGAGAAGGAAATAAAAAAGTAAAAGAAGGAAGGAAAGAGAGAGGGAAGGGAGGGAGGAAGGGAGGAAAGAAACAGGTAGAGAAGGAAGAAGGGAAAGGAAAAGAGGGAAGGAAGGAAAGAGGGAGGGAAGGAAAGAAGGAGAGAAAGAGGGACAGAAGGGTGGCCACAGCAACGCGTGGTGGGTACAGCTAGTATAATATAATGTAATATAATATAATATATTGTATATACATATAATATTTATAATATTAGAATGTAATGCAATATAATACTACTACTAATAATAATAATACAATATTATAATTATATATTTTATATTACATGTAATATTACTAATAATATATAATTGTATAGTACAATATAGTAATATATAATACTAATATTGTACTATGCTAATAATATATTGTATGTATATCTCGTAAGCCGTTCTGAGTCCCTTTCGGGGTGAGAAGGGCGGCATATAAATGCCGCAAATAAATAATAATATAATATAATATACCATGGTTCTTAATAGTTACAGAGGGAGACACTATCCTATCACCATTTTAAAAATTAAGTTCAACTGTCAGTCTGTACATAGAACTGGGAGGTGAAATCCCTCTTCCTTGTTCAACAATCTGACTTTGACTGTTCCAAGTTGGGTGGAAAGCTCTCAACCCATTTCCCACCCACACTGCCTTTCTCACCCTCAGCAAATCCTATTTCCCAAGGAGTTTCCAGAAACCACAACAAGGACGGCAGGGGTGGTTGGAAGGAAAAACCAGTTAGTGGGACAAATATCTTGAAAATGCACAGCAGGAATTACAGGGAGGATTTTCTATTTAAAGAAGTTCTAAAAATAGTGGAGAAAGTGGCTGAAAAGCCCTCAGTCCATCTTGTATTACCATGAAGTTAAATTCATTATTACTTTGAAAAACCATCACAGAGAAATTCCACCTCGGACTAAAATGGTGAATTGATTGTGTGCTGAGCCAATTATGAGTTATGTCAGGAGTAATTGGCCTGGCAAAGCATAGTCGGCTCTCTTTATCTGCAGATTCTGTATCCACGGAAGCAAACATTCACATCTTGAAAGTGCTTAAAAATTCCTGAAATGGCAAAACCTTGATTTTGCCATTTTGTATAAGGGACACCATTTTATTGCATCATCGTATATGGGGCTCCTGCATCTATGGATTTGGTATCCAGAGAGGGTCCTGGAAGGATGCTCAACCTGTACTATAGTTATTATTAATCACACTGTGTGTGTGCATGCACACATACAAAGCATTGCATTTATTGATTATACGAGGGTTGAATAACTCCTCACCTTCATAACTCCTCAACAGATGGCTGTACTGGTATGCGGCAGGTACTGGCTTGTTCAGTAGACTCTCCTCTACAGTTCCATTTTGGCAGGAAGCCTTAGCATTGAACGGTTGTGTTGTTAACGTGCGAAGTATGGAACCCTGCACAGTCAATGTGACTTAAGCAACGTGCATTTATTGAATTCTTGACAGCAGAAGGTGTCACCCCAAAGGAGATTCATCAGAGAATGCAAGCTGTTTATGGTGATTGTATTAATGTGAGTACTGTGTGTCATTGGACAAGTAAGTTTAAAGTCGCCTGAGGGCTGAGAAAAGTGGTATATAAATGAAGTAAATAATAAATAAAGATGTTGAGGTGGGAACATCTGACTTGTGTGACAAACAAAGAGTTGGATGTCCTGTGACAGCAACCACCGAGTTTCACGAGCAAAAGGTTGACAGATTGATTCAGGACGATCGTCATATCACTCAGAGAGAAATTTCAAGCATAATCGGCATTTCACAAGAACGTGTGGGTCACATTATTGTTTCGCTTGACTATCGGAAGATCTGTGCGCGATGGGTACGTTGAGAGAACTGTGAGACGCTGGTTGCAGAAACAGAGTGTCGACTTCTTCTGTGACGGCTTCAGAAAACTTGTTCATTGTTGGCAGAAATGTATCCAATTGTCTGGTGATTATGTCAAAAAGTGAATAGTGGTAGTTAAAGAGCACATTCTAAGGATTATTTCTGCATCTGATTTATTAAAATATTCCCATCCAAACCCAAGTAATGAAGTTGGAGGCATTACTTTTCATTCAATCCTTGTACATACACACACAGACTCTCAGGTTTTCCTAAACTCAGCACATAAATTCCACAGTTTCTCTGCCAAAATAGTAGTATCCTTCTTCTCCCTTTGTTTTCTCCCCCAGCCACACCCTTGTCAGCTGAATACAAGCCTGGCTTTCATCTCTGAAATGTTAGATATTTACCAATTCTATGATTTACCAAACAAAAAAAAGTGCATCCTGGGGCCAATGCTTTCATGAGACAGCTGTCTCACAAAGCATGTTTGGGCAGCAAATTGTTGATCCAGTACTTTATTATTGCTATAGTTCTATTGGTGGGAGAGTTGTTCAGGGTGTGGAAGAACATGACCTTTCTGCCTCGGGTAATAATGTTGTCAGGGTAGTTTTGAGTTTTGTGCAGCTTGGCTTGGGTGGGTGGAGGCACCATTTGCTGCCCTTTCTCGGGCAGAAAAATGTTTCCGGCAATCCTGATACACCAAATTAGAGTCACGTCTATTTTGACATTCACTTCCACTGTATTACATTTTTTTTTTGTTGAATTTAATCTTTTGGTCATTCAATGACTATGAAAGTAGACCAAACTTTTTAAACAGAGGGCCAGGTCACAGTCCCTCGAACTGTTGAATGAATTCCTATGCACACTGCACATATCTTATTTGTAGTACAAAAAACACTTAAAACAATACAATAATTACAATGAAGAACAATTTTAACAAATATAAATTTATTAGTATTTTAATGGGAAGTGTGGGCCTGCTTTTGGCTGATGAGATGGGATTGTTGATGTTGTTGTTGTGTGCTTTCAAGTCATTTCAGACCTAGGTTGACCCTGAGCAAGGGCCAGGCAAATGACCTTGGAGGCCTTAGTTTGAGGACCCCTGAAGTAGACTAAGATGATAGTGGAGGAATGGCTCAAGCCTGACAGGGAGGTCATTATAAAGTTTGTGCACTTGCATGTATATATTTGCCAAAAGATAAAAGCACTGAATATAGAGGAGGAGGAGGAGGAGGAGGAGGAGGAGGAGAAGTTGTTATTGAGTATCTCTTGAGACCAGAAATGTTACATATTTGGATATTTTAGATATTGGAATATATATACATAATGAGATATCTGGGCGATGGGACTGGAATCTAAACACAAAAGACATTTGTGTCTGACAGACACCTTATACATGTATCCTGAAGGTAGATATGAAGTCGAACATGACCCCCCCCCCCATAAGAGATAGTAACTTATAGTTTTGCTAAGGGCAAGGATGCCAGGCTGGATAATAAGGGTTAAGCCTTGGTCAGTTTGGTGTGTATCATTTAATCAAGGCTTAAGCTCTATTTTCACATGTTTACAGCAGAAAGTAACCAATTTATTACTGAAAATCATGCCACAAAAGTATTTGAATTTTTCCATGTGATTCGCTGGAGCGTCAAGGCAACAGGAGCCTCCTGATAGGCTCTGGCACCCTGTGATTGGCCCTGATGCATGGGGGACGGCCAAGCCTCTTCCCAGCTGTTTTCACATCAGCCAATCCCCTTCGAGCTGGACTGGAGGGGGGAGTGGGAATTTTGAAACTCACAACTCTGTATTTTCTATTAAAATGGCCTTTACTTCTGTAACCACATGCTCTGCTTGGTGAATGATTGCCGCTCTGCATCCTTTTCAGCTGAATCGCTAATAAACCTCGGTGGCACTTCCTTCAACTTGGTGGGACCTTTTATTGGGAAAAATCAGGGATTGGGTGCTTCTCTGTCTCACCAGAGAAAAAGAACTCTTTGATGAGTCTAATTGGTCTCTGCCTCCTGGCAAAGACCCCTAAATTCCTGCTCTATAACAGATACCTAAAAAGGAGGAAAAATTAAAAGACCTCACAACTATATGGGAATCATGGTGGTCCTGATCTCTGGTGCTTAATTGTTTGCAGGGGGGAGGGCTTAATCTTGCTGGGGATGACGCTCAAGTGCCCTGCTCCCATGTTTCTGGGGCAGAGGACCCTTGTGTGGTAGATTTTGCTGGGCTTTAAATAATACCTGCTGACTCGCCCCTTCCAAACTCCAAGGACCATAAGAAGTGCATTGGTGTTGACACAATGCATGTTGCCACCTTCCAGTTTCCTCTTAATTTGCCTGCTGGGTAAGATTTTTTATGGCTGATTAAGGTTTACAAGTTCATCGTAACCGACAGGCTTCAAATTACCCTTTTTAAATCTGGCGAAGAAACACCCCTCCCTCCTCTTCCCTTGCCTATAGCATATTGGTCACTTCCACTTGAGCATCACTCTGCAAAATAACAGCTGCAGAACTAAATAGCAATCTCTTGATAGCTGGGACCCAAATTAACATACAACCATGTCTCCAATTGCAGGGTTATTGAGCAAACATGGAGGCAGTGGGTGTGCTCACAGAAAGTAAACCCAGATCCTTCTATTCTTTTGCATAGATGTTACATAGGCGTTACTAAGGAAAACATGATTGTAAAACCATGATTGTAAAATTTGTCAAAGAGCCATTTGTATGTGGAGTTACTGGAGTGAAGCCAGGAGCCTATCCAATAAAAACAAGTCCATTTTTATGCTTTTGTGTAAATATGTGTGTGTGTTTTTGCATATACAATGCACAGTATAAACTGCTCTTGTGCTGTCGCACGCTAGGCCTGTGCATAAGACTGTAGACAGGACATAAATTCAGTGTGCCCAACGGGACGCCGGGGCTGCCTCAGATTAAAGGCCCTTGGATTTCCTTAAAACAGAGTCTTTAGATTGCTTAAAGGTTCAACAATGTTCTTTATTAATGAAAACAAACAGGTACTTAAAAGCTTTCTTAACAGTCTATTGGCTCTCTCTCAGTCTTGTCCACAGGGAACAGGCACTATCTTCATAAACTGTGTTGTAGCTAATAGGGAAATCCTTAACTTCTAATCTGGGCAGTCTGTCTTTGCCTCTGTTGGCGTGGAGCCCCTGCACCCGGTACCAACTGCTTCTGGCTTCCACGAGTGACCCTTACCAAGCAGAGCTTTGTAGACTTCCAGGGAAAAAGGAGTTCAGGTTTCAGTGATGGCTGATTGAAGTCCATCAGTGAAGGAGCTGTAAGGCTGTATATCTTCCAACCAAGCTGTGGGGCTGTATCTTCCCGGCCAAGCCGTAGAAGACAAAGCTTTCTACAGGAGCTCTTGGTATTATGTCCTGTATGAAAGGCTTCTCTGTGTGGACTGAACTCAAAATGGCTCCTATTCCCTCTAAAACTCAAAAAGGGGGCGGGACCAGGGAACCTAACTATAATTGACAGGTGACTTGCTCTATTATTGCAGCCAAAAGAAGCCACCTATCTGCAGAGTCCCTGAACTTTGTGAGTAATTGTCTACCTTTTATTTCAAGTGTTCTTGTACTTAAACATGACACTCTGTGTTGAAGTTCAGCCTGTGATTGTGTTTCAGGATCAAGGTGCTTTGGATGTGCGGAATGATGTCAATGAGGGTCAAGATGGCAATGGTTTGGTCAGTGATATTAATGCAGAGAATGACAAAGGGTAGTTTCCCTTGAGAATGTTCCTACAGGGCATAGGGATGAGAGTTTACTCCCTGAATTGTTCCCAGAGAGTTCCCAGGATTTGGGGCTTGAAAACAACTCAGCACTCGGTATATAGACAGGCAGGTGGAAATTAACCAAAACAGACAGCTCAACCAAGGCCTTCGGTGTTCTGCCAGGCTTCAACAGATAAGGATGAGAGGCATTCAGGGAACATGAAACCAATTTCTGAGTGCTTGGAATGGCTTAATGTAAGGATATAAATTTCCACACATGAAAAATATAGTCAGATGAAGCATCGTTTCAGATTCCTACTACATTCTTGCTCATGTCTCATGGAAGCCTTTTCTGGAAGATTCATGTTTAGTTTGACTCTTTGTCTATTGTGATTACCTATTCCTGCCTTGGATCAACATTTCCCCGTTTCTTTGGATTTTATTTGAGAAGTCTGGACTTTGTTTTGAACTTTGCTGAACCATACCTTGGACTAATTTGTTCCAGGTTATCTTCTTACCTAATTGGATGTACCTCTTCTCTGAAAGAGTTTTTCTACTTTGCTGCTTTTACTTATCTTCAATAAAAAGGATTGTTTTGCCTACTCAGCGTGTAGTGTTTTTAAAATCAGAGCGTTATTCTGGAGTGCAACGCTGGCAGCACTGCAGTGGACAGATAAGCACTGCTTGGATTTATTTATTTTTTTAGTAAAACTAGAACTGTGACTATCAATGAATGACTGTTTTGGTATTTCAGTTGTTTAAAGTTTGGTTCAAATCACAATTCAGGATTGTCTCCACCATTCCATCTGGTTCATCCCAAACACTGAGCTTTCCCCCAACCTCCAAATAAATCATGAAAAGCCATACTGTGGACCCTTAGTATTGACTGGATTTGCTTCTAGAACCCCCCTGTAGATGCTCAAATCCCATTATATACCATGGCACAGGAAAATGATGTCACTTATATAAAGTGGTAAAATGAAGATTTGCTTTTGGGAAATTTTAGGGGGGATTTTAAAAGCAGTTGATACAAAGTTTCTGTGCATTAAATCATCAGAAAGCAAAGGTCCCCCTTTGCCTCCTTACTTCATTTCAAGAGCTATCACAAGAACATGTTAGTATCCTATGTGATCTATGTCAGTATCCTGTCACAAGAACATGTCAGTATCCTATGTGATCTTCTGCTTTTTTAAATGAAAATCTTATTTTTTTTAAAAAAAATCAAAAATATATCCAAAAAAAGAAGAAAAATAATTTAAAACCAAATACAGCTAGATCAGTGTTTCTCAATCTTCCTAATGCCACGACCCCTTAGTACATTTCCTCATGTTGTGGTGACCCCCAACCAGAAGATTATTTTTGTTGCTACTTCACAACTGTAATTGTGCTCCTGTTATGAATCGTAATGTAAACATCCTATATGCAGGATGTATTTGCATTCACTGGATCAAATTGGGCACAAATACCCAATAATACAACCAAATTTGAATACTGGTGGGGTTGTGGAGATGATTGATTTTGTCATTTGGGAGTTGTAGTTGCTGGGATTTATAGTTCACCTACAATCAAAGAGCATTCTGAACTCCACCAATAATGGAATTGAACCAAACTTGGAACACAGAACTCCCATGACCAACAGAAAATACTTGGAGGTTCTGGTGGACATTGACCTTGAGTTTGGGAATTGTAGTTCACCTACATCCGATAGCACTGTGGGCTCAAACAATGATACATCTGGACCAAACTTGGCACAAATACTCAATATGCCCAAATGTGGAGTTTGGGGAAAATAGACCTTGACATTTGGGAGATTTATAGTTCACCTACAATCAAAGAGCATTCTGAACTCCACCAATAATGGAATTGAACCAAACTTGGAACACAGAACTCCCATGACCAACAGAAAATACTTGGAGGTTCTGGTGGACATTGACCTTGAGTTTGGGAATTGTAGTTCACCTACATCCGATAGCACTGTGGGCTCAAGCAATGATAGATCTGGACCAAACTTGGCACAAATACTCAATATGCCCAAATGTGGAGTTTGGGGAAAATAGACCTTGACATTTGGGAGATTTATAGTTCACCTACAATCAAAGAGCATTCTGAACCCCACCAATGATAGAACTGAACCAAACTTCCCACACAGAACCCCCATTATCAACAGAAAATACTATGTTTTCTGAGAGTCTTTGGTGACCCCTCTGACACCCACTCGCGACCCTCACAGGGGTCCTGACCCCCAGGTTGAGAAACACTGAGCTAGATGTAGGGAAAATTCCTAGGGAATGTACAAATGTGGCATACAGTCTCTCACACATCAAGGAACAGGTGAAATGTGGAGTTACTGCTATGGTCAACAATGAGGCATCTCATTTAACCTATATATACCTTGGGGAGGGGGATAGCATGGCTATCACACTAGTTAAACATATTGTTTTGGTGCAAACATTCCTCTTTCCCTCCCCTGATCTCTGTTGAATCTGTGTCCTGGAAACAATAGTTGTGCTTACTGGTAATATTAAGTACTTCCAAGATAATAGAAACACACAGTCAAGTAGAAATATTTTTCTTTTTATAAAAAATAGGTTAATTGAAACTGACCAGGGAGGTAGGAATTAAAAGCCCTTTGTAGTGTTAGGAGTTTCCAGAAAATAGTTTGAGATGAAGAAAATGTCATATAGACCTCCAAAATAAAATTGGTTTGTACTGGAACAAACTTGAGATTTTTCCCATCATCTGGGAGGGATCCAAGTCTTTCTTTTCTTTCCCCTTGACTTTCTATATCTTGCAATGAGCTCTGGATGATGTCTCTTGTTATTATTGACACATTGCAAGCTTTACATTCTGGTCAGTTGGCAATTGTCATTCTGTGCAAGACAAGTCTGAGGCAACCACAACAAGATCAAGGCCAAGTTACTTTCCCCCTCCGAACCACCCCATGCCAGAGGGCTTGCTGCCGGCAAATGGTTTCATACTAACTCTTTGGTACTGGAGTGTTGATGCCCAAGGTTATGGATTCACTCTTTGCTTGAAGGCAATAATAATCTTGTTCTACAGGGATTTATAAAACTCTGTGGCAAATATAGCTGATAGAGAAGGAGCATAAATCAGATACTAAAGTTTTTAGGGCCACTGTAACACTTTCCAGGCACAAAGGGAATGATTCCACTTTTTGAAAGTGGTCTATTTTTTATGTTCTTGAATTCTGTCCCACCAGGAGTCTCTGTGCTAACGAAAGACATTCTATCCCAGCTGCAAATTTCCGAAGCACATTCCTGTTAGCAGTTATACAAGCTCTCTGTAGTTTGGACTATGTACGGGACAATTTCTACCAAGCAATGACTCTGGGATTGTTGATTGTTGGATTAGATTCTAGGACATCCTGGCGAGAATCCTAGTAGGGAATTACAAATTCATGAGCATGTAGTGCTGTGCAGTGAATCCCGTCCCAATCCTTTCAGTTCCAACGTAGTGGTCAGAAGATACTGTGATCAATGAAGTTCTGTCCCCCTGTCAATTGGGAAACTGTTGACTAACATTCCCAACAATCATGAGCAATCTCCAGTGTGACAGGCACAAACAGGACCCCTGTCCCAATTCCCCATTATGTTATAAAGCATTATCATACTACACATGGGTCCATCTTGAACCATGTTGGGCTTAGGATCTCATCACATTGGGAAATTTACCAATCGTAGAACACTTCGTCGACACAGCCAGCATGGAGCCCACCGGATCCCATCACACCACACACAGCTACTTCTGGCAGGGCTCTGTGCCGGTTGCATCAATAAAGTGTTCTACGATAGGGAAATCTGAACACAGGAGACTACCTGTGTTCAGATTGGAAATGCTTGGGATAGTGCTGGAGAAAGCCAGAAAGGGCAAGTGGGTGATGCAGATAATGTGGGGGGCTGTGTGTCAGATTCATCCTGCTGTCTCACAATTTGCCCCACTGCCCTACGGATTCCCCCGCTGCCTCCCCCTCCGCGTAAAGGACCTCCATGTGATGAGGTCCTAAGTCAGTCATCAAATCTTTGATTGCTGGGAGGAAATGGCTGTGTGTACATTTTCTCGCTCATGCATTCATGCATTCACTTGGGCATGAGAATGGGATGTGGGTGTGTGTGTAGGGAGAACACATGCATTTCCTGCTTTGTACACTCATTCATTTAAGTGGGCAGGCAATTGTGAAGGGGATGGGAAGTGGGAGAGAATAAATATGTGCATTCCCTACATCACTCACTCACTTGGATGGGAGGGTAGGCAGGGAAAAGGATTGGGATGGGACAGGGAAGCATTTGCTTGCTAGAATTAGGTAATTAGATAGGTAATAATATTAGATAGGTCAATAATAATAATAATAATAATAATAATAATAGGATTTAAAGATCAAACCGCAAAGATTGTGGCACAAACCAGTAAAGGTGGTCCCAGTGGTGATCGGCACACTGGGTGCAGTGCCTAAAGACCTTGGCCTGCACTTAAACACAATTGGCACTGACAAGATTACCATCTGTATGCTGCAAAAAAAACAAAAAACAAAACAAAACACCTTACTGGGATCTGAACACATTATTCACCGATACATCACACAGTGCTAGACACTTGGGAAGTGCCCGAAGTGTGATCCAATACCACAGGCAGCAGAGTGTCAGTTGTGGACTCATCTTGTGGTGTTTCTAATAATAATAATAATAATAATAATAATAATAATAATAATTCCTTGACAAAATTGAAGGAAAAGTTGACAAGGAGAAGACCTGGTTATGGCTCACGAATGGAACACTGAAGAAGGAGACAAATCCTGATTCTTGCAGCCCAGGAGCAAGCCATCAGAACAAATGCCATTAAGGCCAGGATTGAACAATTGGCTGATGACCCAAAATGCAGACTGTGCAAGGAAGCTGATGAAACCATTGATCAAATCCTCAGCTGCTGCAAGAATATTGCACAGACGGACTACAAACAGAGGCACAACTCTGTGGCCCAAATGATTCATTAGAACTTATGTCACAAGTATCATCTGCCAGTAGCAAAGAACTGGTGGGATCATAAACCTGCAAAGATAGTGGAAAATGAACACGCAAAGATAGTAGAAAATGAACATGCAAAAATACTGCGGGACTTTCGAATCCGGACTGACAAAGTTTTGGAACACAATACACTAGACATCAAGATTGTGGAAAAGAAAAAAGTTTGGATTCTTGATGTCGCCATACCAGGTGACAGTCACATTGAAGAAAAACAACAGGAAAAACTCAGCCATTATCAAGACCTCAAAATCAAACTGCGTAAACCAGTACAAGTGATCCCAGTGGTCATCGGCACACTAGATCTCAGCCGGCATTTGGAGACAATAAACGTTGACAGAAACATGATCTGTCAACTGCAAAAGGCCACCTTACTTGGATCTGCGCGCATCATTTGAAAATGCATCACACAATCCTAGACGCTTGGGAAGTGTTCAACTTCTGATTTTGTGATACGAAATCCAGAATATAGATCTCGTTTGCTGTGATGTATTGTGTTTTTGTGTAATAATAATAATAATAATAATAATAATAATAATAATAAATTGTTATTTTATTTCTTACTTGCAGCCCTTTGTGTCTCAAGGTGGGTTGCAACATAGCTAAAATACATAATCATGAAAAAAATTAAAACATATTTCCACAAATATATATATTAAAATACCAGAAAAAAAGATTAAAATATAGTGAACACACATTTAAAATTCATGATTAAAACGGACTTGTTTTGTCCTGGGATTGTTCGGAGGACAAATATGTGCCGCTAATAAATTAAATAAACAAATGGCTGGTGAATGTCCCTACTATTTAGATTCTGAAAAAGAGTGCCTAGTGGAAATGAGGCACACAAGATTGATTCATGATTCAACATCTGCCAAACTGGTTCACTTGTCAGGTCTATGATACACAATGGCTCTTTTCCACCAGCTCATCCCAACATCTATAACTATTTACAAACATTACGCATTTGCAGAATAAGTGCACACAGGTAGAGGGAAACATAATGGCAGGAGGATTCCCACCAGATATATACTTCCGAGGCGGGTGCCATTTCCTTCAGAATGTTGCCCTCATAAAATTTTTACTTCAATCCTGAACTTTCTAGCATTGTAGTAATTAAACCTTTGGCCTGCAGCTCTGTTCGTTTGCCCCCAGTTATTTGTACTGAACATCAGCCTCTCTAAATAGAGCCAGTGAAAACAACATTGGTTGATTGCTCTGTGAGAGACCTCCAAATTAGCACAGAGAATCAGACTTGTTCCTGAAGCCAAACTGGTCTTCTGGGTGTGTTCCTGTAGTTTTGGTTCCCAGCTTTTGACTGATAACTTGGCTCTCAAACTTTAGGCTGCTAACTGATCACAGGCAGCCATAGGCTTCTCATTTTTCCAAGTGAATGACTTCTAGCCGTGAACCACTTTTAGTTCTCAGTGTTTCCTATATGAGAAATTTGAGACTGAAAAACACAACAACATTTAGGGAGCAGAATTTTTATTTGTGGGAAACAGTACCTTAATTTTTCCCCAACATATTTATTTATTTACAGTATTTATATTCCACCCTTCACACCCCACAGGGTACTCAAGGAGGATTACAATATATACATGGCAAACATTCAATGCCAATTAGGCATACAACATATATAATATCCCTCATTCACTCCCGTCTGACTAGTCTACACCCTAATATTAAAGTCTCTACATGCTGAAATCTGTCAACCTTACCCATGAGGGAAAGTATTTCTAACTCCTTATAACCACCTATGTCGTTGTTGTTTATTTGTTCAGTCGCTTCCCACTCTTTGTGACCTCATGAACCAGCCCACGACAGAGCTCCCTGTCGGCTGTCACCACCCCCAGCTCCTTCAGGGTCAAGCCAGTCATTTCAAGGATACTATCCATCCATCTTGCTCTTGGTCAGCCCCTTTTCCTTTTTCCTTCCGTTTTCCCCAGCATCACTGTCTTTTCCAAGCTTTCCTGTCTTCTTATGATGTGGCCAAAGTACTTCATCTTTTCCTCTACTATCCTTCCCTCCAATGAGCAGTCGGGCTTTATTTCCTGAAGTATGGACTGGTTGGATCTTCTTGCAGTCCAAGGCACTCTCAGAATTTTCCTCCAACACCACAGCTCAAAAGCATCTATCTTCCTTCGCTCAGACAATCAGCAAGACAATAAAACTCATGGAACCAAATGGCCATCTTTTATTTATTTATTTATTTCAAACATTTTTACCCCTCCCTTCTCAACCCCTGGGGGGACTCAGGGCGGCATCTTTGTTCATCCCAGAGTTGGGACACCATCATCCACTCATAGAACCATGCGTCTCTTTGTCTAAATGGTCCCCTGTCAGCCACTGGAGAGCGGAAATCTCAATCAGAAGTGGGGAACATTCTCTGATTCCCTGCCACAGTCTCACCTCACAGAGGGAATCCTCCCACCCTGGTGTGACATCAGAGACTGGCTCCATCAATCAGCACAAGGCTGGCTACTGCTTAGATAATAAAGGAGTAAGAAAGAATTACTTTTTGTGGTGAGCTTGGTGGTGTTGGAGGAGGTTGATGGTGTTGGAAGGAGTTGGAAGGTTGGAGGTTTTTGAAAAGGTATTGGAAGATTGGAGTTCTGAGAGGGTTGTGGCTTAAAGAGAAGATTTGGACTCTGTATATATTTTTGTATAAACTCTGCTACAAGACAAGCGTGTGAGTTTGCTCCTTGATTGAAGGGAGAAAGCATCCACATCTGCATGTGTCTGTCTACACATTAATCCTCATCACAATAGGTTCTTTGAGTGGAGTAGCGCTGGCTGGCATCTCTTTTGGTTGGATTGAATACAATATCTTAGTGGCTTTTTCTTCAACTGGTGAGACTACTTGACTGGGAAAGATTGGGTTATAGCTTCTTCATCTCACTAGACACGGTTCCACAGCCATCCAATGGGTCTTGCTATACGTGGTGTGGGTCTTGCTACCCGTGGTCCTGATCTCGCTTTCTGTGACTGCTTTAAATTTTTCGATTTTGAAAGTGAATATACCTTTCATTTAAACAACTGAAGCCCCTGGTGGCGCAATGGGTTAAACCCCTGTGCCGGCAGGACTGAAGACCAATAGGTCGCAGGTTCAAATCTGGGGAGAACGCGGATGAGCTCCTTCTATCATCTCCAGCTCCTCATTTTTTTTGTCGTGTCAGGAGCGACTTGAGAAACTGCAAGTCGCTTCTGGTGTGAGAGAATTGGCTGTCTGCAGGGACGTTGCCCAGGAGATGCCCGGATGTTTTTGATATGCGGGGACATGAGAGAAGCCTCCCACAAGGATGATAAAACATCAAAGCATTTGAGTGTCCCCTGGGCAACGTCCTTACAGACGGCTAATTCTCTCACACCAGAAGTGACTTGCAGTCTCTCAAGTCGCTCCTGACACAACAAAAAAAAATTAAACCACTTACAGTCTTGGGCTTGAAATGATGTAGAAGACACCCACACAGGGAGTTTATCTAGTATTCTTTTTATTATAACAAATAGTCATGGACTGTGTGATTTTAAGTAATTATTTTAAGTGATATGTTTGAATTATGTGATTTTAAATTGTATGTTGTTTCTATTTTATATGTACACAAATCATCAAATTGTGCCTTTGCTGTGAACTGCCCTGAGTCCACTTCAGGGTGAGAAGGGCAGGATATAATTGTGGTAAATAAATAAATATAACAAATGCATATCAAAAGCTTGCAGGAAAATACAGCGCTCCTGCTGATTCATTGAAGCAGCTGACTATTAACTAGAGCTTAGAAACATTGCTTTTTGAACTACAACATCCAGAATTCCCCATCCCACATGGCCAGCACTGTAATCCAAAAACATAACATTTTAACTCCATCTGGTCAAGAGTGTTGCCATTTGAAATCGCAGAGAATATTCTGAAAACAGACACGCCTAGGGAAAATGAGCAGACAGATATTTATTAGCAACCTGGATAGCAACAGAACCCCAAAATATTTCTGGTCAGTTTTGTATTACGTTACAGCAAGTACAAGTACTATTCAGGAAGGAAGCAGCACAGCTGCTTACAGGATCATTATCTTTGCACAGAAACTCTGTGCAAAGTAAAGATAACAAGCAACAACTATGAATGTGTATGAACAGAGTTTTGCTTCTTTGGGGGCATGTTCTCTTGTATTGGGCTCACCACTGGCTTCAGAAGTAAAATTGGAAAGGCATAAAGAGGAGAAACAGCAGGGAGTAAAAACTCTCATTCAATACATCTCATCCATGGCAAAAAAAAGAGACGTGATGAGAGAAGAGCAAGAATACCCCCCATGAATCTCTACACAATGAAGCAGCTGCTTTGTGACTTCTAGGGCTCCAGTGATGCCAGGCTGCTAAAAAGAATTAAAATAACTTAAATGCAGGTTTGGATTATAATGTACAGACATGCAGCAGGATTTGTGATATCTCTAATTGTAGGCAATAGCAAACTGTCCTGTTTCAGGCAGGTTGCAAGCTAGTTATCCCAGGTCTCAGGATGCTTCTATACTAACACTATAATCTAGTTTGAAACTGGTTTGGGAGGAACCTCTTTTGCTGCAGGGTTCATCAGACTGCCATGCCTGGAACCGGTTTGAGGGCAGGAAGGTGATCACATTTATCATGTAACCTAGCCTCAAATCGCATTACAGGTTTCCACCTCCCATATCCAGAGAGATGAGCATAAGTGTACCAGAGGCATATTGGGGGGGGGGGGGGGGGGAGGAAACCTGACAGTTAAGAATAGAGATATTCAATTGCTGCTCCCAGTTGGTCCACTTGGTCAATTAGCCTCTTGCTGTCCAGTCATTCCCTTGGAGCTTTTTTGATCCCCCCCCTTTCAGATTCATTACTGCACTTCAGCAATGCATATTTATTTATTTATTTATTTATTTATTTACAGCATTTATATGCCGACCATCTCACCCTGAAGGGGACTCAGAGCGGCTTACATACAATATATTATTAGCTTAGTACAATATCAGTTTCAAATATTGCTATATTGTACTATATCAATTATACCTTAATATTATTAGTAATATTAATATAAATATATAATTATAATACCATATTATTATTATTATTATTAGTAGTAGTAGTAGTATTATATTGCATTACATTATAATATTATAAATATTATATGTATATACAATATAGTATATATTATATTATATTATATTATATTATATTATTAGAATAGCACAGGAGACAAGGTGGAACTGCTCCATGCCCCCCTCCCTTCACTCCAGCCCAGAGTGGCATTTGGTGCTGGGGGAAGGGGTCCCCAACTGATGACATATGCAGGAGGCAAGATGATGCTGTCCCCTGGTCTCCCCTCTCTTCGCTCTGGCCCAGAGCGCAGTTGGTGCTGCGGGGAGGGGTCTCCAGCTGATGGCATATGCAGGAGACAAGATGGGTCCTCAAACTAAGGTCTCCAAGGTCATTAACTCGGCCCTCGCTCAGGGTCAACCTAAGTCTGAAACAACTTGAAAGCACACAAAAACAACAACAACAATCATATCTCATCAGCCAAAAGCAGGCCCACACTTCCCATTGAAATACTAATAAGTTTATATGTGTTAAGATCGTTCTCCGTTTTAATTATTGTATTGTTTTAATGTGTTTTTTGCACTACAAATAAGATATGTGCAGTGTGCATAGGAATTCGTTTATTTATTTTTTCAGATTATAATCCGTCCCTCCAACAGTTTGAAGGACTGTGACTTGGCCCTCTGTTTAAAAAGTTTGTGGATCCCTGATGTAGATGTTCTCTTCCTGAGGACATTTTTGTTTACAAGGAAAGCTCCACTCTTATAGACTCTTTCCTCATAAGCAAGCTACCTTTCAAGAGGCCACAAATCTCACCCATATTCCCTACCCCTGGCATTCTCTCATGCTGGGAGGTATCGATGCCTCATTCTCTGACTCAAAGGAGAAGCTCTGCATCTCACTGGGTGAGGCTTTCCTCAAGGGCCAAAGATTGACTGTGATGGTATGTTCTTCTGTGCCATGGAGAAAAGAGAATCTGGTTTATACATATTTGAAAGGTCCCTTAAGCAAGACATTACATGGTTGATTTCTGGGAAGCCCAGCTATATTAAGAAATCAGCTTAGACATAAACGTATTTTGGAGTCACTCAGCTTTACCTGTATGCAGAACACATCATGCGATGTGTGGGGCTTGATGAATGCAAAGCTGGGGTGAAAATTGCTGGAAGAAACATTAACAACCTCAGATATGCAGATGACACCACTCTGGTGGCCGAAAGCGAGGAGGAGCTGAGGAGCCTTCTAATCAAGGTGAAAGAAGAAAGCGCAAAAGCTGGGTTGCAGCTAAACATAAAAAAAAAAAACCCAAGATTATGGCAACAAGAATGATTGACAACTGGAAAATAGAGGGAGAAAATGTGGAGGCCGTGACAGACTTTGTATTTCTAGGCGCAAAGATTACTGCAGATGCAGACTGTGGCCAGGAAATCAGAAGACGCTTACTTCTTGGGAGGAGAGCAATGTCCAGTCTCGATAAAATAGTAAAGAGTAGAGACATCAGACTGGCAACAAAGATCCGCATAGTCAAAGCCATGGTATTCCCTGTAGTCACCTACGGATGTGAGAGCTGGACCTTAGGGAAGGCTGAGCGAAGGAAGATCGATGCTTTTGAGCTGTGGTGTTGGAGGAAAGTGCTGAGAGTGCCTTGGACTGAGAGAAGATCCAACCAGTCCATCCTCCAGGAAATAAAGCCCGACTGCTCATTGGAGGGAAGGATACTAGAGACAAAGTTGAAGTACTTTGGCCACATCATGAGGAGACAGCAAAGCCTAGAGAAGACAATTATGCTGGGGAAAGTGGAAGACAAAAGGAAGAGGGGCCGACCAAGGGCAAGATGGATGGATGGCATCCTTGAAGTGACTGGACTGACCTTGAAGGGGCTGGGGGTGGTGACGGCCGACAGGGAGCTCTGGCGTGGGCTGGTCCATGAGGTCACAAAGAGTCGGAGACGACTGAACAAATGAACAACAACAGCTTTACCTGCTTATTGTGAGAAATAGAGAGTTAGGGTGCGATGTGTGTGCTTCCTAAAGTTCACGGAAGAAGAGTAGGATGAAATAAACTTGACTAAACAAGTAAAGAAGCAAGACTTTGGGGTGGAAAAAATTTATATCATCCTTACCACCATTTTTTAAAGCTTCATGACTAATTAATTTTTTTCTCATCCAAAATGTCCTCTTATCTAACCATTTTCCATAAAAATATTAATATATTTACATTTCATCTTATAAATATTGCAAGTTACACTACAGGTTATGGAATCCTCACTAGGCTCCTGCCCACAAATAGATAATGCCAAATCATAAATTTGGAGTTTCAGCTTTGAAGCATCTCCCAACTGCTGTGAGAAAGAAAGATTACTGCAATTGTGTATAAGATACCAACAGCTCAGCAATGATACTTCTAATTAATAATGACTGTGCAAAATCTTTCTCGGCATATTGAAACATCCATTCACTCATCTTATAAATTCTGGGAGTTCGAAAAGAGATACAGTTCTTGGGTGGCACTGTCATTTTGTCAGTAAATGTTGTGTTCTGACATCTGAATACTATCTGTAAATTTACTCTAAGTTTGCAGCTGAAATTAAAAGGAACCATCCAAGAAGCTTTTCCTGGGCCAATATGGAAGCCATTTGCTGTCATTATTTCTTACCGTGCTCCTAAAACATGACATGTTTTCCTCCTCACATTTCACCATCATCACTATTTACAGTTTTATACCTATCTAGGTTCGTCCTGGCAGTTGTATCCTTTTGTACGAGGGGTATTTTTTAAGTAAGGCCCGTTTTGTTGTACACTAGTAGTTCGCGCGCATACCGCAACGAGCGCGTGCGTCGTGTACCAGCATGCCTCGGAAACAACTGTGCTCAGTTTCCGCTCTGTAGCTAACCTGTACGGTTCTGTTCTGTGCTTTAAAAATGTTTAAGACTATCAACTCACCCTCCACATGTGAGGTTCGCTCAGTGATACGGTTTTTGTCAGCAAGGAACCTGCCTGCTGCAGAAATTCATCGACAGATTTGTGAAGTGTTTCACTGTTATGAGTGAAAGCAAAGTGCATAAGTGGGTATGACAATTCAAAAATGGCCGTGACAACGTCCATGATGAGGACCGCTCCGGTCGCCCTTCTTTGATTACAGTGAACTCTTGGTTATCGGAGCAAGTTTTTATGAAGAGGGTATTTTAAAATTGGTTCAGAGGTATAAGTGTTTGAACAAACTTGGCAACTATGTTGAAAAATAGAGTGAAGTATGTACTTTCTGAAGTACACTTTCGTTGTGTACTTATGTTCAAATGGACCTTACTTTAAAAATACCCCTTGTAACTTCCTATGCAAGGGCACCAGTAAGAGTGAAACTACTCTGGTCAAGAGAACTGCTACACAACCCAGGAATGCATGGTGTGTGCTCATTTTTTTCATCTTAATTCAGCCTCTTCCTTGTCTCCTTAGCATCTGAAAGATCCACATGACATAGAAACAAGAGAATCAGAAAAGAAAGGCAAAGTAAAGACTTTCTCTATATATTTCAGATTTCAATATTAATGTGTAGGGGCAAAGAAACCAAAATATTTCCCAAAAAAGACAAAAGCCCCCTTTCTAATAGGAAGGGCAAGGATGGACACCACAAAAGTTGAATCTTTTAAACTGCAAAAACAAAAACAAAAACTATTTATTGTGTGGCCATAGCAATAATGACAAACAAGCATACGGGGATGCAATCAAAGGGTTTGTCGCAACCCCCAATGGGGCTGCAGAGTTTTTATAGTAAACTAGCTGTCCCCTGCCACGTGTTGCTGTGGCCCAGTCTGTTGATCTGGAAAATAAAGTAACGAGAAAGTGTTGGTTTCTAATATATGTAATTTCTTTATGCTTGTGGGTAAACAGTATTTCTTGCTGCTTCTTTGTCAGTGTTGATGTGGAGATTGTTTGGTTTGCCTACTCTGGAACAGGCAACATATCATTGTCCTTCTTGAGGGGTCCCTTTCAAATCTATGACACTCTATCTGTGTGTGTATGAATCATATATATCGATCTATATCTATGGCTGGATGGCTCTTTGTCAGGAGGGCTTTGATTACATTTTCTTGACCTGGTGAAGGGAGTTGGAGTGGATGGCCTTGAGTATTTTCTGTTGGTCATGGTGGTTGTGTGTGGGAAGTTTGGCCCAATTCTGTCGTTGGTAGGGTTCAGAATGCTCTTTGATTGTAGGTGAACTATAAATCCCAGCAACTCCAACTCCCTATGTATCTATCTATGTATCTATGTATCTATCTGTCTGTCTATCTGTCTGTCTATATCTATGGCTGGATGGCTCTTTGTCAGGAGGATGTTGATTATGTTTTCTTGCCCTGATGAAGGGAGTTGGATTGGATGGCCTTAAGTATTTTCTGTTGGTCATGGGGGTTCTGTATGGAAAGTTTGCCCCAATTCTGTTGTTCGTGTGGTTCAGAATGCTCTTTGATTGTAGGTGAACTGTGAATCCCAGTGACTACAACTTCCAAATGTCAATTTTCCCCAAACTCCATCTGTGATCATATTTGGGCGTATTGAGTGCTTGTGCCAAGTTTGGTCCAGATCCATCATTGTTTGAGTCCACAGTGCTCTCTGGATGTAGGTGAACTACAACTCCCAAACTCAAGGTCAATGCCTACCAAACCCTTCCAGTATTTTCTGTTGGTCATGGGAGTTCTGTGTACCAGGTTTGGTTCAATTCCATCATTGATGGATTTCGGAATGCTCTTTGATTCTAGGTGAACTATAAATCCCAGCAACTACAACTCCCAAACGACAAAATCATAATTTTTTGAATGATGGTCTCTCCTTGTGTAGTGGGATGTTTTGTTGCCAAATTTGGTGTGATTTCGTTAATTGGTTCTTTTGTTTTTAGGGTACTCATTATGCACAGAGCATTTAGATACATAGATAGATAGATAGATAGATAGATAGATAGATAGATAGATAGATGGAATATACATTTTCATTGGTTACCAAAGACCATTTCATTGGTCTAAGTTAGCTATACAGTTGTTCATTTGTTGTTTATGATTTTGATTGACATTATAGCACATGTGGGATCCTAACAATGGCACAACTATAACATAACTATAGTCCATTGTTCTCTGACCATGACTGTATCTTATCTGTTAGTCTGTTGCAAACATGGCTTCAGAGCGACTAGGAAATGTGGGGGTTCTAACTAGCCATCAGCTAGCTGGTTTTGTCTGGATATACTGTTATCCTTGAATAGTAACTTCTTCTTTGGAGCACTGATTTCTCAAACAATCAGCATTTTCTGAAAACATAGGCCTACTGCAGAAATAGGCCAATATGGCAGTAAATCGTGACATATAGGCATTGGGAACATCTCTGAAAAATCCCTTTTTAAAACCACGTCCCCTCTAAATGAAATCTGGTGTAATTTTGCTGGAGAAAGATGCCTCTGACTAGGTATAATGGATGAACTGTGATAAGGAGATAGTAACATTTCCCTTCAAACAAACTTTTTCAGGTCCAAAGCCAGTCCCATGTGCAAAAAGCATTTCTGCATTTCTTGTCCAGAAAGGGGGCTTGGATAGATGATCTGGTACACTGCCTGTCATCAAGGAACAGAAAGTCCCCACTTGGAACTCCGTCTGTCTCTCCCTCAACACAAAAATAAGCAAGGTCACAAGTGGGGCACAGAAAATTCCATCAGACAAACATTTGGAATCAGGCAACGGTCAAAACCTTCAACCAGCCTCCAATTGTGGGAAATCATAATTAATTCCACTTAGGACAATCAGAAATCCTATAATTTTAGCACAATTTCCCATTCTCCCATTGAAAAGGGAGCAGGAAGTCCCATCACCAAAGAGCAACATCCTAACCCGAAGTAGCCCATCACCACCATTGTTACACCCAGCTACCCTTTGTCCTTTCTGGAAAACCCAACCCACAAAAAGGGATGGACATGATTGGTCAGCAATGAACTCAAGTTTCTCCAATAACACATTATTACTGCTATACATGATCTGCCAGTCACAGTTGTCAAAATTCCAGAAATATATGTACATCAAACCAATGAAAAACAGACTTTATATCAATCAGATCAAACACATTGCTTTTGGAAATCATAAAACGGCCCTGACCCAGTTTACCTGTCTGAACGCATCTCCCTTCATGAACCCCTGCAGAAATTAAGATCTTCTGGGGAGGCCCTGCTCTCAGTCCCACTCTTAGAATAACACATTCATTAATTTATGTTCCACAAGCACAAGAGGAGCCAAAGGAAACATAGACAATGTTTTGAGCTTGTTCTTTGGTTTCTTCCGTTATAGTAAGTCGTAACTGGATACATACCGGGCCCTAGGGAGGTACACTTGGAAGCTACAAGGTGTAGAGCTTTTTCGACCTATGCTCCAATTCTGTGGAACTCTTTGCCTCCATACATTTGAGCAATGTCGGAGTTGCGACCTTTTGTAAAGGCACTCAAGACTTGGCTGTTTGGTTGTGCATTTAAGTAATCAGATCTAATTTGCCAAATAGTCACTGTTGAATATTTTTTATGTTGAATGTTTTTATATTGTGTATATGCTACTTTAGATTGCAAGTCGCTCGGAGCACCTTGGTGGAGAGCGACTAATTAAGAAATAAAGTGAAGTGAAGTGAAGTATGTGTGTGTGTGTTAAAGAAAACCTTATGCTATGCAGCTGCTAATGTAGGTCAACTAGTAAGTTTGGACCACACCCAGTGGGGTATAGCTGTATGGTTTTTAGAATACAGTTCAGCTTTTGTTTTGAGGAACCTTTGCTCAACCATTTCTACTGCTCTCTCATTTAGATTAAGATGAAGAAGCCTTATTCTGTACTGCTTACAAGGACTGTGTAAGCTTGTTGCACTGTTTGTAACATTGCAAGTTTATGTTTTAACTCTGCTGATAAGAGTAAAGTTTATCTGTTCTTTTTCATCTTGCCTGAGTGCAATGTTATTGTGTCTCCTGCATCGGACTTGACTGAAATACGCTTAGCACAACATCTTCCAATATCAGTTATTCATCTTTCTTAGTCTCGGCACAACCATGCCCAACATATCAATTTGTATGGGATCAGCAAAACTTGGATGCTCTTGGGAAAAATATTTTTGGATGACAACTTCCAGAATGGCCAAAAAAGCCAATGGTTACTTTTTGAAGTTATATGGAAAAGGTTTTTTTCTAGGTCTGGATTAAAAGCTGTAATAGATCTACCTTTTAGTCGGCTAGGCCGAAGCCTGCATAACAGTGGCTGGCATCTTGGTAGTCAAGTAGAGCAGGAGGAGGAGTCAGGCTGACTCCTGATTGGGTGTAGCAATTGGGGGAGGAGTCAGCTTAGAGAGGGAAAATAAGCTGCCAGTTTTGAAAACACAGACATGCGCCTTTCACCTTAAGAACAGACAAGCATCCCGAGCTCTGAGGATTACCTGGGAAGGAATCCCACTGGAGCATTGCAGCGCACCCAAATACCTGGGAGTCACTTTGGGCCGTGCTCTGACCTACAAGAAGCACTGCCTGAACATCAAACAAAAAGTGGGCGCTAGAAACAACATCATACGAAAGCTGACTGGCACAACCTGGGGATCACAACCAGACACAGTGAAGACATCTGCCCTTGCGCTATGCTACTCTGCTGCTGAGTATGCATGCCCAGTGTGGAACACATCTCACCACACTAAAACAGTGGATGTGGCTCTTAATGAGACATGCCGCATTATCACGGGGTGTCTGCGCCCCACACCACTGGAGAAATTACACTGCTTAGCCGGCATTGCACCACCTGACATCTGCCGGGAAGTAGCAGCCAATAGTGAAAGGACCAAGGCAGAGACATCTCCAGCTCATCCCCTGTTTGGGTATCAGCCAGCACGTCAACGACTTAAATCAAGACATAGTTTTCTTAGATCTACAGAGACACTCGCTGGAACACCCCAGCAAGCGAGAGTCCAAAAGTGGCAGGCCCAAACCCAGCACCTCAATTCATGGGTGATACCAGATGAGAGACTCCCCCCTGGGCACTCAGAAGACTGGGCGACTTGGAAGGCGCTGAACAGATTGCGCTCTGGCACCACGAGATGCAGAGCCAATCTTAAGAAATGGGGCTACAGGGTGGAATCCTCGGCATGCGAGTGCGGAGAAGAACAAACCACTGACCACCTGCTGCGATGCACCCTGAGCCCTGCCACATGCACGATGGAGGACCTTCTTGCGGCAACCCCAGAGGCACTCCAAGTGGCCAGATACTGGTCAAAGGACATTTAACCAAATACTAAATTTACAAAATCTGTGTGGTTTTTTTTCTTTCTTTCTTTTTTCTTTTTCTTTTTAATCTCTGTGTTTGTTTTGCTCTGTTAGAATTGTAATACAATGGTTGCTGATGACACGATAAATAAAAGCCAGTTTTGACAAAAAGGGGAGAAGAGTCTTAGATAGAGACAGAGAAGGGTGTGGATTTTTGAGATAGGAAGTTACAGCAGGGAACTAACAGGAGAAGAAGAGCTTTTAGTGAGCCTCTAGGTTTGGGAATAAGGTGAAGACATTAGGCTAGAGTTTTACTACGTTGAGAGGACTAGTAAAAGAGAGCTGTGTCTTATTAAACTTAAGAGAGGTTTAAAGATACCTTATAGCCCAGTGAGTTGAGGCAGACTGTAGTCTGTGCTCTAAGAGAAACTGTGTCTAAAAGGAGAACAGTTTGTTAAAGGGACTCACAGCTGTAAAAGCTATTCTGTCAGGGGAACTGTCTGTTCAAGCAACCAAGTTATGGCAATTACATCAAGATTCTGTACCACTCATTTCTAACGAGTTGTTGTTAATATATAAAGTTTAAATAAAGTCTTTCTTAGTTAACTTTTAACTGGTGTTTGCCTCAATCCATTTGTTTCCCTCAGAACTCATTCTTTCAACACATTTTTACACTCCAGTCAGCTAGGGAGGAAGCCATAGAAGTCCAAGAGCTCAAACACTCTTTACCTAAATACATTCACACCCTTTTGGTTCCTCAGGCCAGCAATTCTGAGGTGGTGGCAGCTATTTCTACCAAGTACTTCGGTCACTTGCATTTACAACATAGGGTCAGCCTTGGTTCTCCGCTATATCTAGGGCGGAGGTGGGATTTGTTTGTCCACCCTGCCCAGACAGTCTTTAATTTTGCTATAAAAGCACTAAAAGAAAGACTATTGACCTCTTCACATGGACCACCAGAATCACCATGCATCATGGCAAATTCAGTGACTACTGTCAGGGGGCGGGGGAACCTGTTGCCCCACACTCCACATTGCCTGGATTAACTTTAAGCCGATCCCACAGGGGGAAGTGTTGACCATGTGGCTTCCCCTCATTCTTTATGGCGCAACATGGAAAGCCTCCCGTGTTGCCACAGCAGTATATGCCAGTTCCACACTAGTTGATCGACGGTGCCCCACTGGAAGTTCCTTTGCATCATGAGATGGGTGCCAGTAGGCTCCAAGGATCAACAAGGGCTGAACTGGTATATGCTGCCAGTATAAGCCCCATCTGATGCAGGTAAATGTGATATTCATGAAAAACACACATTTCTCTCTCTTTGATTTCAATTCAAGCTACTTTACAGTCCACATAGGGAGAAAAGTATTATTTTTTTCATCTTTGAAAACCATAATCTGTTAATCCCTCACTGGAAAGTCAAAATGCCCCATGCCTAGATGAAAAACTAAACTCCTATCTTGTTTTTAATAACTAAAGCACATGGAAGTGTTGGGGTTCCTTTAAAAAAGTGCACATTTAGTCTTGTATGCCAAACTTATCTTTCAGTTTGATGGACATTTCTCAGTTCTCCTTAAGTTTCAAACGATAGACCCTGGTATTTAAACATTCCCCACTGTACTAAAAATACTCTCAATGTTGTAAACCTAGTAGATGTTTCTCACCTAGAATTTCACAGCAGAGGGCAGTGCAATGAACCCACATCTTTTTCCAGCGTATCTTCTAATTATCACTAGGGATGCTTTCCCAAGGACATGCTGTTCTGTTCTATTTTGATTTTTACACCAAAGCTGTCACCATGGTATCTCCACTTCTTGGTGACTTCTCTACCCTTCCTAGTAATGTGTTCTCTCCCTTTATTTCCAAAGAATAATCAAGAAACACCACCATGCACCACCAAAGAGCAAAAGCCAAAGTTCTCTTTCTGTTCATCTGGTCTGCAGATGACTTCTTCTCAGACTTCTGTTCTTCATTTTCATGTCTCATGATATACTCCATCATGCCACTGTAAAGCTATCCTGGACTTCCAAATCACAGCTCTTCCCTCCTTCCATCTCTTCACAACTGTCCATTAGGCATGGTTAGGTTCAGTCAGAATCTTCGTAATTCGGAATAAATTCAGAAAGATTTCCTTTTTGAAGCAATTTCAAAGTTTTTAAGGAAACCTGAAATCCCTTTGCCCTTCCGAAGCTTTTTCCTCCATTTCTCTCAGTAAGTGAGTTGGAAATGATTCAGCTTTTCAAACTAGTGTGGATGTACTCCCTTCAGTTTCCTTTCCCTCCCGGTCAGTCTTGGATGAGAGATGGAGTTTAACCCAGTTTCAATAGATTCCTTTCATTTCCTTTCCCTCCCAATCAGTCTTGGGTGAGAGATGCAGTTTAACCCAATTTGGATAGGAGCCCCCAGTGGCGCAGTGGGTTAAACCCCTGTGCCGGCAGGACTGATGAAGACCGACAGGTCGCAAGTTCGAATCTGGGGAGAGGCGGATGAGCTCCCACTATCAGCTCCAGCTCCTCATGCGGGGACATGAGAGAAGCCTCCCACAAAGATGATAAAAACATCAAAATCATCCGGGCGTCCCCTGGGGCAACGTCCTTGAGGACGGCCAATTCTCTCACACCAGAAACGACTTGCAGTTTCTCGAGTCACTCATGACACGACAAAAAAAAAAAGCAACCCCAGTTTGGATGGATTCCCTTCATTTCCTTTCCCTCCCGCAATTTCTTCCCTTTTCTTCCCCCCTCCCACTTCTGGAATAAAACAACTACTTTCAAAGTAAAAACCACCCAATGAAACAGGAAATAACACTTTGAAACCATTAACAAAGGAGTCGGAAATATGGGAAGTTTTGAAAAGTTTTGACCTTTTTTTCTGTGAAAATCGGAATTGACTTTAGATCCAAACCACCAGTGTCCCCTACATCCGAAATGAGTTTTGAACCTTTTTTTTTTATCAAACAAGCCTACTGTAGTGTCCATGTATACACAGTTTTCCAGGTTCTTTTTTATTTTAAAAAGGAGTCAAACTAAAACTATTACTTAGTCAGACTAAAAAAATCCAGATTAAACACGGCATCTGCATAACACTTCCAAACACACATTTTTGATCATGCAGTGAAAACTTCATTGTCACCATTGGGAGAATCAGCTCTTCTCTAGAAATGCTGATATCTGTAGGACCCTTCCCCACAGTCATATAACCCCTAATATCAAGGCAGATAATCCACAATATCTGCTTTGAACTGGGTTATCTAAGTCCACACTACCATAAAATCCAGTTCAATGTGGATTTTAAACAGCTGTGTGGAAGGGACCACAAGGAATCTGGAACCAAATCCCAGTAGATACCAAGGGTCCATTGATTTTATTCTTCATTTCATAATTCTCAAGGAAGAAAGCATGTAAACTTGGTGCTAATGACAACTTCACTTCTGACATGATTTGGAATTTCAGAGTGAGAGAGCAGTGAATGATTTATATCAGGATCACAGCACAAGAACAAAGTTACATCAGTTCTCTGTTTTCCATCTACTGGCAGACAAAGACCTCTCACTTTATGTAGTCCTTTGATTTTTAATCACACAGCTGAAGATTGTTGAAAGTTATGTGCTGCATTTTTATCTTGTATTTTGACAATTATATTTTAATTATAACTTAAACTGTTCTTAACATGTGCACTTTTTAATATCATGTTTTAATAAAAAAACTTTTAAAAATAGAAATTTGGAGGTCTTAGCAAAATTACAATGCCGAGGCAACTGCCTGTGGCTACTATGTATATACAAGATGCATTCATGCATTTCACCTAGTTTCTAGGCTGGCAGAATAAATATACATAGGATTGGGCTGAAAAGTGCTGAAGGTCCAGTTCTACATATGTCTTCTGCAATGAAGCCTGATTTGGCCATGGTAGTCCATGCTTTAGTTATATCCCGTTTGGACTACTCAAATGCTCTCTACAAAGGGCTGCCTTTGAAGATAGTTCGGAAGCTGCAACTAGTCCAAAGATTGGCAACCAGGTTACTAACTGGAGTGCCGTATAGAGATAGGGCAACTCCCATGTTATGGCAGCTCCACTGGCTGCTGGTCCACTTCAGGGCTAAATACAAAGTGCTGGTTATCTATATATATATAAAAATGCTCTGTGCATAATGAATACCTTAAAAACAAAAGAACCAATGAACGAAATCACACCAAATTTGGCAACAAAACTTCTCACAACACAAGGAGTGACCATCACTCAAAAAATTATGCTTTTGTCATTTGGGAGTTGTACTTGCTGGGATTTATACTTCACCTACAATCAAAGAGCATTCTTAACTCCATCAATGATGGAATTGAACTAAACTTGGCACACAGAACTCCCATGACCAACAGAAAATACTGTAAGGATTTTGGTGGGTATTGACCTTGAGTTTGGGAGTTGTAGATCACCTACATGCAGAGAGCACTGTGGACTCAAACAATGATGGATCTGGACCAAACTTGGCACAAGCACTCAATACGCCCAAATATGAACACAGATGGAGTTGGGAGGAAAATAGACCTTGACATTTGGGAGTTGTAGTCACTGGGATTCACAGTTCACCTACAATCAAAGAGCGTCCTGAACCCCACGAACAACAGAATCGGGGCAAACTTCCTACAATGAACCCCCATGATCAACAGAAAATACTTAAGGCCATCCAGTCCAACTCCCTTCATCAGAGCAAGAAAACATAAACAAAGTCCTCCTGACAAAGAGCCATCCAGCCATAGATATAGATAGATAGATAGATAGATAGATAGATAGATAGATATGATTCACACAGAGAGAGATATAGTATAGGTTTAAAAGGGACCCTTAAAGAACGACAATGATATCTTGCATGTTCCAGGGTGGGCAACCCAGACACTCTCCAAATCAACACTGACAAAGAAACAGCATGAAATACTAGTTTACCCACAAGCATAAAGAAATTACATATATTAGAAACCTACACTTTCTGATTACTTTATTTTCCAGATCAACAGACTGGGCTACAGCAACGCGTGGCAGGGGACAGCTAGTTACCTATAAAGCCCTAAATGGTTCAGGCCCAAACTATCTGCAAAACTGCATCTCAGCATACAAACTGGTATGGGTGCTCCTGTTGCACCTCAGCTGGGGTACACTTGCTCAAGCATTCACCAAGAAGCGCAACATAGAAATAATCAGTTTATTGGGGGAAAAAACACACAGTAAAAGAGTAAAAAATCCAAATAGGTAAGATAAAAAGAGTCTCACAAAACTAGAGATAAAACTCCAATGCAAAGGTTAAAACATGAATATAAATCCAAGGAGCAAGGTAAACTCATGAGCTTGAATAATTCAAAGATGAGGAATAAAACATCCACTTAAGTGAGCCAAGAATCAAAGAACAACACATTAGCTTGAGTTCATATGTTAAAATCCTCAAGATTTACAGCAGAACTTGACCAGGCCATGACTTGAAGAGAGAATCAAGGCAAAAGATCCTTGCTCTAATTGCAAAGTTGGTTGATCTGAAAAATCGAAAGCCATTTTCCCGCTTAATAAGAACAGCAATGCATGAAAGCATTCCTTCGGCCCTTCGGCAGCTTTTCCCCATCGCCTGCCTTGCACCTAGAATTATTCCCACGGAGAAGCAGTCTTGCCTCTCTATCTAATCTTTCTTCCAACCTGTCATTCTGCAAAACAATTTCATTTTCACACAGAGAGCTCTCCTTTCTCCCAAATGGAGAAATGCCTTCCTGTTCCAACATCCCCTCTGTCTGAACAGGCCCTGCACCCCCAGACCTCTCATCAACATCCTCAGCTGCAGGCCCTGCACCCCCAGATCCTTCATCAACATATTCAGCTGCAGGCCCTGCACCCCCGGACCCCCATCAACATCCTCAGCTGGAGGCCCTGCACCCCAGATCCCTCATCAACATCCTCAGCTGCAGGCCTTGCACCCTCAGACCCCTCATCAACATCCTCAGCTGGAGGCCTTGCACCCCCAGACCTCTCATCAACATCCTCAGCTGCAGGCCCTGCACCCCCAGACCACTCATCAACATCCTCAGCTGGAGGCCCTGCACCCCCAGACCCCTCATCAACATCCTCAGCTGGAGGCCCTGTATACCCAGACCCTTCATCAACATCCTCAGCTGCAGGCCCTGTGCCCCCAGACCCTTCATCAACATCCTCAGCTGCAGGCCCTGCACCCCCAGACCCCTCATCAACATCCTCAGCTGGAGGTCCTGCACCCCCAGAGCACTCATAAACATCCTCACCTGGAGGCTCTGCACCTCCAGACCCCTCATCAACATCCTCAGCTGGAGGCCTTCACCCCCAGACCTCTCATCAACATCCTCAGCTGCAGGCCCTGCACCCCCAGACCACTCATCAACATCCTCAGCTGGAGGCCCTGCACCCCCAGACCCCTCATCAACATCTTCAGCTGGAGGCCCTGTATACCCAGACCCTTCATCAACATCCTCAGCTGCAGGCCCTGCGCCCCCAGACCCTTCATCAACATCCTCAGCTGCAGGCCCTGCACCCCCAGACCCCTCATCAACATCCTCAGCTGGAGGTCCTGCACCCCCAGAGCACTCATAAACATCCTCACCTGGAGGCCCTGCACCCCCAGACCCCTCATCAACATCCTCAGCTGGAGGCCCTGCACCCCAGACCCCTCATCAACATGCTCAGCTGGAGGCCCTGCACCCCAGACCCCTCATCAACATGCTCAGCTGCAGGCCCTGCACCCCCAGACCCTTCATCAACATCCTCAGCTGGAGGCTCTGCACCCCTAGACCCCTCATCAACATCCTCAGCTGGCTGAGCTAAAACAGCTGCAATCCACAGAGGAGGCCCTTCTCTTAGTCCCACCCTCTTCTCAAGCATAGCTGGTGGGAACGAGAGAGGGGGCCTTCTCCATGATCACTCCCCACCACTGGAACTCCCTCTCGAAAGAATTCAAAACAGCCCCTTCCCTCCTCCCCTCCAAAAAGCTGTTAAAACGCACATGTACTCTAGCTTATGGAGAGGAGGACAATTAGCACTTTCCTAAACATTAGATAATGAAAATCTACCCCAGCCCTGGTGGCTTGCCACAAATTGTTTTATACCTGTTAATGTTTTAACTGTTTATTATTAAATGTATTAGTTAAACATGTCCCAGATGTTTTATTTGTATGTGTGCTGTCGCACGCTGGGCCTGTGCATAAGACTGTAGACAGGACATAAATTCCATGTGCCCAACGGGACGCCGAGGCTGCCTCAGATTAAAGGCCCTTGGATTTCCTTAAAACAGAGTCTTTAGATTGCTTAAAGATTCAACAAAGTTCTTTATTAATGAAAACAAACAGGTACTTTAAGGCTTTCTTAACAGTCTATTGGCTCTCTCTCAATCTTGTCCACAGGGAACAGGCACTATCTTCATAACTGTAACTAATGGGGAAATCCTTAACTTCTAATCTGGGCAGTCTGTCTTTGCCTCTGTTGGTGTGGAGCCCCTGCACCCGGTACCAACTGCTTCTGGCTTCCGTGAGTGACCCTTACCAAGCAGAGCTTTGTAGACTTCCAGGGGAAAAAGAACTCAGGTTTCCGTGATGGCTGACTGAAGTCCTTCAGCAAAGGAACTGGAGGGCTGTATAACCCCAGCCAAGCTGTGGGCTGTATAGCTCCCCGGCCAAGCCGTAGAATACGAAGCTTTCTACAGGAGCTCTTGGTATTATGTCCTGCATGAAAGGCTTCTCTGTGTGGACTGAACCCAAAATGGCTCCTATTCCCTCCAAAACCCCAAAAAGGGGGTGGGACCAGGGGACCGAACTATAATTGACAGGAGACTTGCCCTATGATTGCAGCCAAAAGAAGCCACCTATCTGCAGAGTCCCTGAAACAGGACTACAACAAACATTCAATGCAAAGCAAACAAAATTGGAGCTCCTGGTGCAGTTGTACCTGCACAGTATGACTAAATTCCAATGTTCTTATTTTGGTTGTATTATTATTATTATTATTATTATTATTATTATTAATAATAATAATAATTCGGGGCGGCTTACATGGGGACCAAGCCCAAACAACGCAGTTAAAATGTAACACATTAAAATACAAAACAACAATATAACAAAATAAAACAACAACATTAAACAATCAGTAAACAATTCAATTTATCATCATGGGTGAGCAGGCGAGTGCACCAATAAGTACACCTGAATGTTGTTTTATATTATTGTATATGATTTGATCTGTTTTTGTTATGTTTTGTTGGCACTGGAGGTTTGCCAATTTTTTGTTGTAAACCGCCCTGAGTCCCCTCGGGGAGACAGAGCAGGATAAAAATAAAGTTATTATTATTATCATTATTATTATTAACTCGTATGTTTGGGTTGTTGTAGGTTTTTTGGGTTGTATGGCCATGTTCTAGAAGCATTCTCTCCTGACGTTTCGCCTGCATCTGTGGCAAGCATCCTCAGAGGTTGTGTGGTTTTGTCACTCATATGTTTTATAGCTGACAAAAAAATAACAAAATTATGACATGAACAGGAGTGTTGACAATCCCGCTCTTATATGCAATCACTTTCAGAAAAATAGGGAATAAAAATCACATGAGTTAGGAAAAAAATGTTGAAGTGCAAACAAAAAAAAATGAAATAAAAACAGACTTGTATTGACTTTGGGAATGCTCAGAGATGTTTCTATTTGCTTGGGATTTAAAATTCATTTAAAATGAATTTCCGAAGGGAAAGGTCCACGTACAAACGCTTCCACTGTGTCCCCTTTTCTCTCTCTCTCTTAACATTGCATGTCTTTTTCTTCATAGGCAGCCCACACAATGTCAGTTGAGGGGGAGGCAGAAAAATGGTGTTAACTCTAAAAATAAATACATATGCTTCATTTAGCAATAGGATCTCAAGCTGCATCAAGAGTGGAGAATTAATGCAGTTTGACACCTCTTTAACTGCCATGGCTCACTCTTATGAAATCCTGGGATTCGCAGTATTGAAGTCTTTTACTGTTTCTGCCAAAGAGTCCTGCTGCCTCCCCAAACTACAAATCCCCAGATTCCATAGCATTCAACAGTGATAGTTAGTGGTGTCAAACTGCATTAATTCTATAGTGTTGACGCATCTGGAGATTTAATAATTTAGCCAACCTTCCATCCTGATACAAAATTATGTAGGCAGTGGTTCTCAACCTGTGGGTCCCCATTTGTTTTGGCCCACAATTCCCAGAAATCCCAGCCAGTTTACCAGCTGTTAGGATTTCTGGGAGTTGAAGGCCAAAACATTTGGGGACCCACAGGTTGAGAACCACTGATGTAGAGGTAAATTGTGGATTACTGTATGTAGAGCTTTGAATACTTTTTTTTCTTTGTATCAGGAGCGACTTGAGAAACTGCAAGTCACTTCTGGTGTGAGAGAATTGGCCATCTGCAAGGACGTTGCCCAGAGGATGCCCAGGAATGTTTTGATGTTTTACCATCCATGTGGTAGGCTTCTCTCATGTCTCTGCATGGGGAGCTGGAGCTGATAAAGGGAGCTCATCCGCGCTCTCCCCGGATTCGGACCTGTTGATGTCGAATCCGCCTGAGGCCCCTGCTTTCCGGCTGATCTGACCAACTGCAGGGAGTTCCGAAGTTCCTGGATGCCCCATTGGGCCAACTTTGATGAAATGTGCCCCAGCAGCAGCCTCAACTAAGGACTCTCTCTAACCTTGAGCTCTCTCCTTTGCTTTTCTCCCCAGCCCAAACATTGTAACAAAACTCTTAATAAAGACTAATTGAATTGTTTCCCTCTCGTCCCGCCTCCCTCTCTCCTGATTGGCCAGGACGCCAAGGCGGCAGGAGCTCATCAATTGGCCAAGGCGCTCGGGAGGTGGCCACGCCTCCTCCGAGCTGTAGAGCGCTAGCCAGGCATGTAGCCGGGGGGGGGGGTCTTGAGGGGCTTCAGCCCCTCCCCCCGAAATTCTCATGGTGGTTCTGATCACCATACTCAATATATCCCATATGCATGGGGGTATTGGGGTAATGATACAAAAGGTTTGGTAGGGTAGACCCTCTTTCACTCAGACTCAGCCCCCCCGAAACTCAGCCCCCCAACCCCCCCTGAAAAAAACTCAGCCCCCCCCCCCCCAATCAAAATCCTGGCTACGGGCCTGGCGCCAGCCAATCATCACCGAGCCGGCAGAGGAATGGGGAGCGGGAAATTCAAATCTGACATCTCTGTTTTATGTATAAAAAGCCTTTATTTTGTGTACACTGTATGCTTTGCTCGACGAATTATTGCGGCTTTGCATCCTTTCCAGCTGGATCGCAATAAAATCAACTCGGTGGCGCTTCCTTCAGCTTTGGTGAGATTCTTTTGGGAACTTAGGGAAATCTTTTAATTATGGCTTCTCCTTTCTTTTGCTCACCAAAGTAGCGAGCCCTCTTTGGTGGGTCCACAGGGTCTCTCCTTCAGGGCGAGACCCTTTTAAATTCTTCCTCGGCTTCACTGTGACTTGTCGGTCTTCAGTCCTGACCGGGGACTCCACCAAAATACTGTTCCCATTTCATTTCAGATAGTCTGATTAAACATTACCTCTGACTGCCTTCCCACTGTGGGTCTTAAATAGTTGTATTCAGGTCAAAGATCCCACACATTACTTATTGATCTGGACCTTATGTGATAGCCCAGGGAGAACATTTCCATTATATACTCCCTTGTGTTCCCTTGTCAAAAATCCATGGGATATAATGGTGCAGTTTTTGAAGGAAAATCAAGTTACTCTACCTATATGGTAGCATTATGTGCTATAGCTGTCAGGGGATTATGTACTTATTTTATTAGTGGTTTTCAAAGCACTTCATCATCAGTTTTAAAAGGATTGTCAGAACATCCGCTATACGTTACGCTTGCTACAGTTCCAGTGTGGTTCAAAAGTAGGCTGCTTTTTTATTTTCACTTATTGTGGATTTGTTTTTGTTTCTAAACTGTTGCAGTTTTTGGCTAAATGTAATAAAACCTCATTTTATAAAATAGATTATTGAAAGCAATAGAAAGCAATCTGTATAAATAAAAATGTAATATTCGTTTGTGGGATTAACATAACTCAAAAGCCACCGGACGAACTGACACCAAAATTGGACACAATACACCTGTCAGGCCAATGAGTGATCATCACTCATAAAAACACTGAAAAACACAGCAGAAAAGACTTAAAAAGCCAAGAAACAAAATTTACAATACAACGCATGCACAAAACCACACATATATACGCAAATACACATTTATACACATATACACAAATACACACACACATATACACATAGAAAATACATATACACAGGCTGGGCCACAGCAACGCATGGCAGGGAACAGCTAGTTATATAAAAAAATGTAATGTTTGTTTGTGGGATTAACATAACACAAAAACCACTGGACGAATTGACACCAAATTTGGACACAATACACCTGTCAGGCCAATGAATGACCATCACTCATAAAAGCACTGAAAAACACAGCAGAAGAGACTTAAAAAGCCAAAAAAAACACAAATTACATTACAACGCATGCACAAAACCACATATATATGTATATAGATATAGACATAGATATAGATATAGATATAAAGATATATAGATATATAGATATATGCAAACAAACATATACACATATATACAAATATATATACACACAAAACACATATATACAGACTGGTCCACAGCAATGCGTTGCAGGGGACAGCTAGTAGAAAATATAAAGGACTAACTATAGTCATCAAAGAAAAGAGGTTCTGAGTAAGGAGATGCATGAAAAACACAACACACACATTCACACATAATAATACTATTTGGATTTTACTAAGATACATAGATGTTGACCATCCTTATCAGAATTCCAAAATCTGAAATTGCCCTCATGGGTGGATGAGATACGTAGTGGCACCTTTACTTTCTGATGATTCAATATATTAAAAATATTGTGTATAAATAAAATTCATGTTTAGGTTTGGGTCCCATCTCCATGAGACATAAATCTAAAATATTACTTGTTGTTGTTGTTGTTGTTCATTCGTTCAGTCGTCTCCGACTCTTCGTGACCTCATGGACCAGCCCACGCCAGAGCTCCCTGTCGGCCGTTACCACCCCCAGCTCCCTCAAGGTCAGTCCAGTCACTTCAAGGATGCCATCCATCCATCTTGCCCTTGGTCGGCCCCTCTTCCTTTTGCCTTCCACTTTCCCCAGCATAATTGTCTTCTCCAGGCTTTGCTGTCTCCTCATGATGTGGCCAAAGTACTTCAACTTTGTCTCTAGTATCCTTCCCTCCAGTGAGCAGTCGGGCTTTATTTCCTGGAGGATGGACTGGTTGGATCTTCTCGCAGTCCAAGGCACTCTCAGCACTTTCCTCCAACACCAAAGCTCAAAAGCATTGATCTTCCTTCGCTCAGCCTTCCCTAAGGTCCAGCTCTCACATCCATAGGCTACTACAGGGAATACCATGGCTTTGACTAGGCGGATCTTTGTTGCCAGTCTGATGTCTCTACTCTTTACTATTTTATCGAGACTGGACATTGCTCTCCTCCCAAGAAGTAAGCGTCTTCTGATTTCCTGGCTACAGCCTGCATGTGCAGTAATCTTTGTGCCTAGAAATACAAAGTCTGTCACAGCCTCCACGGTTTCTCCCTCTATTTTCCAGTTGTCAATCATTCTTGTTGCCATAATCTTGGTTTTTTTGACGTTTAGCTGCAACCCGGCTTTTGCGCTTTCTTCCTTCACCTTGATTAGAAGGCTCCTCAGCTCCTCCTCGCTTTCGGCCATCAGAGTGGTGTCATCTGCATATCTGAGGTTGTTAATGTTTCTTTCAGCAATTTTCACCCCAGCTTTGCATTCATCCAGCCCCGCACATCGCATGATGTGTTCTGCATACAAGTTAAAAAGGTTGGGTGAGAGTATGCAGCCTTGCCGTACGCCTTTCCCAATCTTGAACCAGTCTGTTGTTCCGTGGTCAGTTCTTACTGTTGCTACTTGGTCCTTGTACAGATTCCTCAGGAGAGAGACAAGGTGGCTTGGGATGCCCATCCCACTAAGAACTTGCCACAATTATTACAAATATTACTAGATTTTTTAAAAATGGAAAATCCCAAACATTTCTGGTCCCAGGCATTTTGGATAAGAGATATGCAAATGCACTAAAATATTCCCCCTGTTCAAACAGCTCTACTGGCTGCCAATAAGTTTCTGGTACCAATTCAAGGTGCAGGTTATTACCTACAAAGCCCTAAACAGTTCAGGACCTGCCTATCTTCATGATCACATCTTCCCCTACAAACCAGCGCTTACCCTAAGATCATCCGGGGAGGTTCTTCTCTCATTTCCACCACCATCTCAAGCGCAGTTGCTGGGGATGAGGGAAAGGGTCTTCTCAGTGGTGGCCCCTCAGCTCTCGAACTCTCTACCTAGGGAAATCAGACTGGATCCTAGTCTGTCCATTTTCCGCAAGGACTTAAAAACTTGGATGTTCCGCTGTGCCATTGACTAGGCAGTTCACCAGAAAATTGGCCTGATCTTACCAGAGCTCTTGCACTTGGTTTGGCCCTTTTTTCTGTAATCCTGACATTTTAATGGCTAAGGACATTAACCTCCCAGTCCGACCTTATTGAATTTTGTACTTTCCCTCAGTTCTATTTAGGAGCCACTTTACAAACTCTGAGTTCTCTAAACTCAGCTTCTATTATTGTTTAGTCATGATATTGTTTGTTTTTTATTCTATTTTATTGTGTTTGTCTTGTCCCTTTGTTATAGAGCTAGAATTTAGGGGTCATTGTCCGGAGGCAGAGACCAATCAGACTCTTTAAAGAGTTCGTTACCCTGGTGAGATAGAGAGAAGCACCCAATCTCTGATTTTTCCCAATAAAAGGTCTCACCAAGTTGAAGGAAGTGCCACTGAGATGTTTTATTTGCGATTCAGCTGAAAAGGATGCAATGCAGCAATCATTTGCCAAGCAGAGCATGTGATTACAGAAATAAAGGCCATTTCTATAGAAAATACAGCGTTGTGAGTTTCAAAATTCCCACTCCCCCTCCCACCCAGCTTGAAGGGGATTGGCTGACGCGCAAACAGCTGGGAGGAGGCTTGGCCGTCTCCCATGCATCAGGGCCAATCACAGGGCTTTCGTGGGGCGCCAGAGCCTATCAGGAGGCTTCTGCTGCCTCGACGCTCCAGCGAATCAGAAGGGAGGGAGGTGGGATGAAGGGAGTCAATGCATTCTGGAGTGGATTATGGAGTTTTATTGTCCTTAGGCTTATCGAGTCCGGGGATCATCCTGAGATGGGTCTGTGATAAGCATTGATGTCTTAATCTGAGATTTCCAAAGGATGTCCAAAGATAAGGGTCTTTTCATGATTGCTGATTGGTTTTCCAGAGGCAGGGCAGCTTCCTTGTAGATTTCCCCCAAGGAGAGGGGAAGGAGGCAAAAGGGTCAGGCCAAGGTCAAATACATGAAGGGAAATATAGAAACACAGGAGAAAATATGAAAAATATAGAAATCATAATACAGAGAGTAAACCCAACTACCTTCCCCCAGTGTCCATAGTTCATATTATTCATAGGAAGGTCCATAAAGGGAAATATCCATGAGGGGGAAAGAGAGTCCCTTGTTTGTGAGATGGGGGACCATCAGGAGCCTAGGTGTGCCACAGATGGGAACATTCAAATACTTTTGTGGCATGATTTTCAGTAATAAATTTGTTACTTTCTGCTGTAAACATATGAAAATAGAGCATAAAGCCTTGATTAAATGAGACACACCAAACTGACCAAGGCTTAACCCTTATTATCCAGCCTGGCGTCCTTGCCCTTAGCAAAACTATAAGTTACTATCTCTTATGGGGGGGGGGGGGGGAGGTCATGTTCGACTTCACCTTTGTAAGCCGCCCTGAGTCCCTTCGGAGAGATGGAGGTGGGGTATAAAAATTAAGTCTTCTTCTTCTTCTTCTGTTCTCATATTCAATCAAAATAGTGAATAAGAAAGTGTGTGTGTGTGTGTGTGTGTGGGGAGGAATGGGAATATAAGTGAATTAGGACAGGCAGTAAAGCAATTGGAGGAGTTAATAAGTAGATCTACACAGACACTATAATGCAGTTTGAAGCCGACTCAAAGCTTAGGTGTCCACTAAACGTACCGCTCCAATTCGCACTACAGCAAGCATCAAGCCAGAAGCAGTGTATTAAAAAAACCTAACTAGAAAGTCTGGAACAAGACAGATCACAGTACGTCTTATGGAGGGCTTGAAAAAAGGACTGGAAAGTGCAGAAAACATGTCAAGATGACTCTGGTGCTGAAGTGCTTTTTAAAAAAATGCTGAAACACAGCAGGCCAGAAGGTAAACAATTACTTTGCCAGGAGAGGAAACTGCATCATTCCCATGGGAACTCTCACTTTCTGCCACTTTGTTCTTATTTTCTGTTCCCTGAAACACTGATTCCAAGAAGACATGGGTATGTCCATCAGCACATCTCAACATACTAGTTAAGAAAAAAAACTCCTGCAGAATTTTTGTATCTTTTCACACTCCCACCATAGATGTGAATACTAGGGCTGGGCAACCACGGAAAAAATTGTTTCTAAACTCGATTCGTTTTTTTGGGTTTTTTTGCGTTTCGATATTTAAATGAATTCCGAAATTTTTCTTTAAAAAAGTTTGATATTTATGAAATTTCGTAAAATTACAAAACAATACGAAACGAATACGAAACGAATACGAATCGATTCGTTAATGGCGGACGCGACCGCGCAATACGCTAAAAAACCTCCATATGGGACAGGGGGAACTTCTGAAGCTTCCCTCTCCCTCTGTTGTTGACTGTTGGTGTGATATTTATAATTTTTTTCACTGATTAAACAAACAACAGCTATAAAACTTGCCCCAGACATGCGGAAATAATAACGAAACGATTTTGAAACGATTTCGAAACGATTTCGAAACTAATACGAAACGAATACGAAGCAATAACGAAACGAATTGAAAAATTCGTTTCGTTTCTAGGAGGCTCCTGAATGGTTCGTTATCGCTTCGTAACAAAAAAAATAATGAATTTTTAACGAATTACGAAATTACGAAACGAAACCGCCCAGCCCTAGTGAATACCATGCCTCCCAACTTCACAATGCCAACATTTGGGATTTAATCCCTGAATCATATGTGCCAGCTGAATTGGTGTTCTGTACCATTTTGTTATGATTTTCAGTTCTAGTTCCTTGTATTTTTCTATTTTTATTTTATTTAAACTGTTGATTATCTTTTGGAGTCAAATTCTAAACCAGGTAGAATTACATACTAAAACAAAATTTTATATACATATGCAAATTTTGTTAATAGGAATATATGGTGATAGAAGAGTTAAGGACAAAAATCAAAAATTAATGATGGTGATGTTTAGAGCAGCACATGCAGTAATAGCTTGGGGGTGTCTTTGATTGTATGTGAACTATAAATCCCAGCAACTACAACTCCCAAATGACAAAATCAAAAATTTTTGAGTGAAAGACATACATTGGGTTGTCAGGTGTATGCTGTCCAAATTTGGTGTCAGTTGGCCCACTGGTTTTTGAGTTCTGTTAATCCCACAAACGAACATTACATTTTTATTTATATAGACTAGCCGTCCCCTGCCATGCATTGCTGTGACCCAGTCTGGTGATCTAGAAAATAAAGTAATGAGAAAATGTTGGTTTCCAATATAATATAATATAAAATAATGCAAATGTAATAATACCAATAATAGAGTAAAATAATAAATGTAATAACAACAATAATAAAGTAAAATAATAATAATAATAATAATAATAATAAATAGAGTAAAATAAATGTAATAAAATAATAATAGAGTAAAATAATATAAATGTAATAATACCAATAATAGAGTAAAATAATACATTTTTAACTTTATGCTTGTGGGTAAACAGTATTTCTTGCTGTTTCTTTGTCAGTGTTGATGCGGAGAATGTCTGGTTTGCCTACTCTGGGATATGCAACATATCATTGTCCTTCTTTAGGGGTCCCTTTAAAATCTATGATACTACATCTGTGTGTGTGTGAATCATATCTATCTATCTATCTATATTTATGACTGGATGGCTCTTTGTCAGGAGGGCTCTGATTACATTTTCTTGCCCCAGTGAAGGGAGTTGGACTGGATGGCCTTAAGTATTTTCTAATGGTCTTGGGGGTTCTGTGTGGGAAATTTGCCCCAATTCTGTTGTTTGTGGGATTCAGAATGCTGTTTGATTGTAGGTGAACTATAAATCTCAGTAACTACAAATCCCAAATGTCAAGGTGTATTTTCCCCAAACTCCATCTGTGTTCATATGGAATATCCATGCCAAGTTTGGTCCAGATCCATCATTGTTTGAGTCCACTTTTCCCACCCTTGACTTATACTCGAGTCAATAAATTTTCCCATTTTTTGTGGTAAAATTAGGTGCCTCAGTTTATATTCAGGTCGGCTTACACTTGAGTATATACGGTAATATAAAACAGATTTATTCATTTATTTTATGTTAAAGTACACAAACCCCAGACTAAAGCAGACTGGGGATTCTGGGAGATATACAACTCAAGACATAAACATAAGCCTCGCTGAAATATCTGGGATTTGTTTTGGAATAGGCATGCATAAAATTGTACTATTTGAAGATTTACTGAATTCAGTAAACCAAGAATTTCACCCAGTGGTTTAAACCTTTATATTTTCTGTAGGCCACATTGCAAATGAGACTTGAAGTGCATTGCTATTGCATCATGATTCTAATCCCGAGCTCTACTGTTGGCAATAAAAAAAGTAATTTTCCCGAGCCCTGCACTGTGTGGCATATCAACATATAATTACACCGGTTGTTTGCTATATTACTTTTTGCTATTTTTTGCTGCTAAATTAAGTACATTGGTACTGTAATCTAATCATTGCTGTGGCAGAGATATATTTAATCACTTATTTTCTCACACATAAAATCTCTTATGATTACTTATTATGCAAGGCCTTCATTTCAAACCAACCCAATCTTCAAACCTTTTCAAATGTCAGCTGCTATTAATTGCACCATATTGAGATTGAAAACTCATTCTTTGATGGGGTATATCAAGATGTGTTCCTCTAAAATGCCTTAGCACAATTTCACTACAGTCGTTGCTTTTATGCAGCTATGTCATTTAATATAAAATTGTATTATGTATGATTTTGACATTTTTCTGTTATGTCTTGGTGGGCAGTTTGTAATACATCAATGTGACAGAAACAAGTATCAAATGTCAGAGCAGGGCAGGATGGTCTGGACACTCTAAGGGACAACATGGATCAAGGGAAATGAGTTTCCAACTTTGAACTTTTCTCTTTCTGAAAATGACCTTCCTATTATCCCCTACATAGATGGCTGAGTTCCATAAAGTCTCACAGTCATTTTTCAAATGCTGCGGAAAGGAGAAAGATGTATTTTGTGCTTGTACAAGACAGTTTTAGGTCTTTGGACAGTTGCTGTACATCATAAAAGTCCTGTGAATTATAGACATTGGAGGCCAAGTAGGGGCTAACTATCAGCCTACTGTGTGAGTTACACTCTGGTTTGGTTATATGAGAATAAGTTCTGTCAAAATAAGTTACTCTCACCTTCCTTCACACACTCCATGGGTTGGTGTTATGTGTCAACCATACCAAAGCCTGGAAACAGAATACAACAGAAGCTCAATGAATACGCTTGTAGGGACACCATTGGTGAAGGCTATTTAACCATGGCAAGGTACAATTTGACCTTTAAAGCCCTACATGGTTTGGATGTAGATTACCTATAGTTGCTGTACATCATAAAGTCCCGTGAATTATAAAAAATGGAGGCCAAGTAGGAGCTAACTATCAGCCTTCTGTGTGAGTTATACCCTGGTTTGGTTCTATGAGAACAAGTTCTATCAAAATAAACTAATCTCACCTTTCTACACACACTTCATGGGTTGGTGTTATGTGACAGAAATACCAAAGCCTGGAAACAGAATATAACAGAAGCTCAATGAATACGCTTGTAGGGGCACCATTGGTGGAGGCTAGATAATCGTGCCTAGATACTGTTTTGACCTTCAGAGCCTACATGGTATGGATCTAGGTTACCGATACGATTGCCTTCCCCTGCATAATTTGCCACTTAGAACACGAGGTCAAATCAGCCAGAACCTGACTCACCTAAAGGACCTTTTCATCAACTACTCCAATACTGTGGAATGACCTGCCAGAAGAGCTCCAACAGCTGAATGTTTATAATGTTTATAATGGTGTGTTTTTATTTATTTATGTATTTTATGGTATGTATTTTATGTTCATAAGTTTTGACTTTGTTGTACCCTGCCTTAAGCTGTTGGGAAATACCAGTAAGATACAAAATATGTTTTTGTTGTTGTTGTTGTTACCATAAGACCATACATTTTACAGATAAAATCAGTCTATGTGAAATGTGAGTGTGGTCAAAATGGTAAACGTTATTAATAAAGGAAGATATTGACAAGCCGGAAAGTGTGCAGAGGATGGTGACTAAAATGATCAAGTGTCTGGAGAACAAGTCCTATGAGGAGTGGCTTAAGGAGCTGGGCATGTTTAGCCTGAAGAAGAGAAGGATGAGAGGAGATATGATAGCCGTGTATAAATATGTAAGAGGAAGCCACAGGGAGGAGGGAGCAAGCTTGTTTTCTGCTTCCCTGGAGGCAAACAATCCTGGGACCTGACACACACACAGACCTGTCAGTCCTGGGAAATGGTCCCTTGCTATCCTCACAGCCTTCCTTTGTAGTGGATCAAGATGGAGGGTGGATGAAGAGACATCCGGCATAAGATTTTTTTTTAAAAAAAAAATCACTCCATTATGTGCCGAACCTCATATGTGCACATGCTAATTTCTTAATGTAAACACAAGCAGATTTGCATATGCATATATGAGGGTCAGCACATAACGGAATAATTTTTTTAAAAAAACTTCCGCCAGATCTCTTGTTTCACCCAGTTGTTAATTCAAGCTCTCTTTAATATTATAAAGTTTCAAAGAGAGTTCTAATTTGTTTCTCATTTTGCTTCCCTTGAGCCATGTTTTGATAGCTCAATCAGCTGTTTCAGGCTTTTAAAAAGTGCACGTGCACTGGAGCAGAACACACAGGGAGAAAGGAAAGAAAGCTTGTTTTTTGCATGACTGCAGGAATATCCAGTCCTGCAAAGGTGTGCATTTTTCAGACAGAATCGGATTATAAGCACACGTTTTTAACACATGCTTTTCAGCGGTTAACCTGATTCTTCTTTCACTTTGCCTAAATGTTGTTTAGCCACGTACATACACCCTTTTAACCCGGTTATGTCTGGATTTTTGGACATGTGTAGAAGTGCCTTTAGTCAATTGTGTGCAGAATCCTTCTACACTTTTAACTCAGTTTGCAGCAGTTGAAGGAAGCTGGGGACAAAGGAGAATTCTTTCTGGATTCCCATACACCTCCGTTGAAAGCAGCATGCGGTGCTCATGATACCCAGAACTCACAAGAAGCTCTGTGGCCAGCTAGGAGTGGTAGCAGTGACATAGAAGGTGAGGTGACAATTCAATATGGTCAATGCGGTTTCAGCCTGGGTGGACTCTATGGACTCTAATCCCACTCTGAATTGGATTAGGGAACATGCTTGTGTCTGCCTCTGGGGCTAATCCTTCCCTGTCAGCATAGACATGCTCTGGGATGTTTTTAAAGCTGCTAATAAAGTGGGATGTCAGGGATGAATCAAGACTGTTACTGTCATTTTTGGGATGGTTAGGTTGTATTGCCATTTGTTTACACTGCTGCATTGGTGCTATAATGGATTTGGGTTTTTGTGCGAGAACATAAAATAATAATAATAATAATAATAATAATAATAATAATAATAATAATAATAACTTTATTTTGATACCCCACCACCATCTCCCCGAAAGGACTCGAAGCAGCTTACAAGGGGGGCAAGTCCACGTTACAGACAAAACAGCATTAAAATCAATCCAATAAAAAATAACACAATCAAAAACAACATCTTAAAATAATAAGGCTGAGATAACAGTCAAAGCTGGAATCAGGCTCAATTAAGTGCAATGCTTCCGAATTGGAGCCAGTGGAAAGTGTGGAATAAAATGAACCGAGCTAAGGGATATCCTTGAAAAGTGTCAAGTAACCAATTGGTGAGCCAGAAATAAAGTGCATGGTTTAGAGTAGGAACCAGATCATGTATGATTGTGAAAGCTAAGCAGGATCAGCCTTGGTTAGACTATTTTGGATAGAATACTGCCAACAAATAGACTCTTTAGGCTACATTTCAGGGAAAGGAACTGGGAAAGCCACCTCTGAGGATTCCTTGCCTCAGGAAACCGTTTGAAATTCATAAGGTCACCAGAAGGTGACAGGCGACTTGAAGGCATATAACATGCACCAGTTAAATGCCTCTGTCATTCCCATTTCCATTTTGGCAATCTCTGGGCACCCTCATCTGTCGAAAAAATGACAAAGAATTCTGGCAGAGATTCTATTGAGCTTGTCATGCAGGAGTGACTCTGAGTATCTAGATCAAGGCTCCCGTGATGCATATACGAGCTCTCCAAATCAACTGATTTCCCCACTTCTACATATCGGAGGCATTATACAATTGTTTAAACCATGCCTATTCAAAAACTTAAGAGGAAGAAGAAATGTGGAGAGAAGACCTTTGATAACGGTAATGAGAGATGGGCTGTCAAAGCAGCACTGGAGCATGAAATGTGTCCGCTGCCTTCTTTAATAAGAGCACTTTCTGTTTCAGCTGCTGCATGCTTTCAGTGCCGAAGCCTTGTACGTGACTTACGATGAGAGCAGGTGCCAGTCATCTCATAAAGCTTACATTTCACTTGGTTTTTCCATCTTCAGCTTCTTACATGACCTCGGCCAAGCCATTCATACTAGCTTTCCTGTGGTGGAGAACTGAATAGCAAAATAAATTGTTGCAGGCTTTTAATTCATGATTGTGGATTGTGAAATTCGAGTTGTTAATTGGCACCTTCATTTGGAGGGTGTAGCAGGGTAATTACCATAATCTAGTGCATAACTCAGTATCATCAATGGACAAATAAAAGTCCATGGAAAAATAGAAGCTCCAATATGAAACTGGGAAATGGTGAAGGGAGAATTTGTGAACTCTTTCCTTTGTTTCCCATTTTTTTTAAAAAAACTTGCAGTACAATTGACACTCCATATCCATGATCTCTGAATCATGGGTTCAAACTACCCACAGCTTGAAAATATGAAAAAGAATCCAAAGAATAAGCCTTGATTTTGCCATAAGAGACACAATTTTATTACACCATTGTATATTAAGGAACTTGAGTATCCATAGGTTTTGATATTCCTAGGTTGTACTGGAACCAAACCCCACTGGCTATCAAGACCCCATTATATTTATAATTGACTAGCTGTGGTCCTCAGAAAACAGAAGATTTCCAGACATGGAACAACCTGGGCTAGGGAACACCTCCCACCAAACATTTCCTGCTGGTGTTAAGGTACAAGGCTGTTCAAAGGTAATCCAGGTGGGCAATTGCAACATTCACATTTGGCTCAAGTAGAAATTGAGTGGGGCGGGTCCAGGGAGTCATTTTCATGCATGCACTTTAATGTCTTTTTGGTTTTTTAAGTCCTTTCAGCTGTGTATGCGTTTTTTTTGTTCTTATGAGTGATGGTCACTCGTTGGCCTAATAGGTGTATTGTGTCCAAATTTGGTGTCAATTCATCCAGTGGTGTTTGAGTTATGTTAATCCCACAAACCAACATTACATTTTATATATATATAGACTAGCCGTCCCTTGCCACACGTTGCTGTGGCCCAGTCTGGGTATATGTGATTTGTGTGTGTGTGTGTATGTATGTGTATATGTGTATATATGTCGTTTTGTGCATGAGTTGTAATGTATTTTTTAATTTTTTTGGCTTTTTAAATCTCTTCCACCGTGTTTTTCCGTCTTTTTATGAGTGATGGTCACTCATTGGACTGTTAGGTGTATTACGTCCAAATTTCATGCCAATTCGTCCAGTGGTTTTTGAGTTATGTTAATCCCACAAACGAACATTTCATTTATATATATATAGATAGAAATGGCTAATAAGCACTAAAATGTATTTTGTGTGTCTTCAAGTTGTTTCCAACTTACAACAATCCTCACGCAATCCTAACAAAGCTTATTTGGCAAGATCTGCAAAGAGGGAGTTTGCTTTCGCCTCCCTCTGAGGCTAAGAGTGTTTCTAAGAAAGCCGAAGATCATTTAGTGAGTTTTCATGGCCATGCAGAGATTTGAGTCCAGTTCTCCCATATTCCTTTCCTAAGGCAGGTCTACACAAACACAATATCTTGGAGCCTATCCAGAGTGTTGAACTCTAGATTGGCCTTGAGATGGTTCTTATCGCCAATCCCTGGGCCACTGCAGAGGCAGGATGGGAGTATTTGCTATCGAAAACCACTACCCCCACCCCTAATAAAAAGATTTATAGTTGGGAATGTATAGTTTTCCAAAGGCAACAAGCCAGAATGACATAAAGTGGTGTCCTCTCTTTTGCATGAGCCCCATCACCCCCCAGACCCTTCTCTTACCACTCTATCCTCCTAATGTTATTCCACTTTTATTCCTATAAATCTATTAAAAATGTTTTATTTTACTTCTGGGACAGGAAACATTGAACTCTACCTGATCTAGGTTTAAATTCTGTGGCTTTCATTATTTTTGGATTTGGTTGATATGATAGCTCTAGAAATCTCTAGTTCCTCATCTACACTGACCATATAATGTAGTTTCGAACGGTGCTCCAGTATAACTCTATGGTCAACATCTATTCATAGTTTTCCCATTTTTGCAGGGATTCTACACATCTAATTCCAGGAAATGTTAAGGGCTGACTGTACCTACATACTGCTAAATAGATATACTGTATATATCGGAAGAATGGAGCATTGGATAAGAAGTGGGGGTTGAGAGATGAGAAACCGTAGATTCCTCAGTGGCATATATATTTTCTCCAACTTCTCCGATCTTGAAAGCTGTGTAGTCCTTTTTCTATATCAATAAAACATATATTTTGCACTTTACTTTGAAATAAGCACTTTTGGAACAGTATACTTGTAAAGATGCATATTTCAGCTTCGAAAAAATTCAAATCAGGCAACTCCTGATGCATTTTTAATTTAAGAAACACTGTAATGGTTAACATTTTCTTGGCTAGCCCTTTGCAAAGATAATTATTCTTGTGATAACAGCATCAAATATATATGTCTTGCTGCTGAACACATGCTGATTGATAATGCTTGTCACCATAGGAATGCTGTAAAATGAATCAAGCAACTTGGCTGATTTTTTTCAGGGTCAGTATATAGACTGTGCTGAGATCTTTTAAAAGTTCCATTTAGACACAAAGCTCAAAGAGTGATTTTAAGCAAGTCATTTTTTTCTTATTGTAACTCATTTCACAGGGTAGTTGTCAGAATAAAATGCCGAGGCATTTACAGTACAATAAGTTATGTGGAGAAAAGGCAGGGAAATAAATTAATACATGCTATAAACCTTTAAAGATTGACTATAATCAGTGGCAGACTAGCCAGGATGTCAGCTTGTCCAATGGCAAGTGGGATCCCTGAAACATTAGACAATACATTCAAAATGTTAATAATCTTTTAGTAGCTTGAAAATATAATGTTAGAATAATAGAGTTTCAAGAGACCACATGGGTCATTCAATCTAACTCGATGCCATGCAGGAAAAGCACAATCAAAACACTCCCCACAGATGACCATCCAGCCTCTGTTTATTTATTTTTCCTGATGAATTTACATATTCATAAAAACAGTGAAACAAATCTACATATATGTATATATGCATGAACCAATACAATACTGTTGCACCCCAGCCATGGGACAGCTTTTTACCCAAACACCACGCAGCGATGAGAAAATCCACTAAGTAAATTTTATTAAGAAAGATATAAAAGATAAGAAAAAGCACAATAAAAAAGAACAATAAAAATCCACAAGACAAATCCAGAAACTCCAAATTGCTAAGTATAGGTGAATATCAGTTTCATAAATCAAATCACAAAAATTCAAAAACTTGGAACTTCACTTTGGGGCAATACAGTGAAACAAGGCAAAATCCATACACTTGATCAAAGTTATGGTATATCCAGAACTGGAGAACAAAACAGAATAAACCAGCCCAAAAATCATGAAAACTTGAACAGGAATTGCAATCCAGAAACTTGAAATTTAACCAAGAAAACATGCACAAGATCCAAAATCCAGAAACTTGAACACATGAAGCAAAACCACGAAACTTAAGAGTTGTTCTCACTTGAAATGCCACATTGTTCTCACAAAGAGCTGTACAGTTGGAACCCACTTTAAAGCCTCAATTCCCTCCCATGACATCACTCCCCTTACACCTGGTTCTTTGCTGCTTATCTCGAAGCTGCTGGGAAAAGCAAGTCCGTCTCTCTTTCACACTCTCTAGGCACAGCTGCAGCCACTCTGACCTAGGACAAAACTCACACTCCCTCACATTCCTCTCAGGAGCAAACTTGGGCAGATTCTCATGGAAACATATTTCACTTTCTCTAACATCCTGAGAACTATCGGGAGATTCACTAACATATGTCTCCATGCCACTTCCATTCCCTAAAACCCCTTCCTGAGACCCGACAGAAACTCCCTTCCTTATCATCTGAAGCATCAGATTCTTCACAAACCACAACAAATACTTAAAAACTGTACAATATTTGTATTTGGTTATATTTTCCTCTTCTCCCACCCCTCCCAATTTAATGACTTCCCCTCCCTTGGGAATTATAATTCCATTCTTCCTTCCTATTCCATTGTTTTTCTATTCTTCCTTCTGACCTAATATTTATATTTATAAATTCCCTACACAGATTCTAACAGGTAAAATTATGAAACCTTCTGTAAAAACTTCTTTTTTAACATAGTTTAACAATGTTTACCAGTCCTTGATAATGTATTTTGTTTTTTTTTTCTTTGTCCATTTCTGCTATTTTAAAGACTTTAACTATCCATTCTTCTATTGTTGGGAGGTCTGCCTTTTTCCAGAACGGTGTGTATACTGTTCTTGCTACTATTAATGATATCGAGCAAGAATTTGGGGGTCTTTGCCTTGGAGGCAGAGACCAGTCAGACCCACCAACGAGGATCCGTTACTTTTGCGAGAAAGAAACATGCAAAATAGATTTTCCCCTGAATTTTCCCAAATAAATCTCACCAAAGTTGAAGAAAATGCCACCAAGTTGTTTATTTCATCCCAGCTGGAGCGGATGTCAAACTGCAATCATTTGCCAAAGCCGACATGTTCAGCAAAGGGAAAAGGTACCGTTCTTATAGAAAATACAGCCTGTCAGAGTCAAACTTCCCGCTTCCGCCCCCCCCCCCCTCGCTGGCTCCATACTGATTGGATGGAGTCATCAGCTGGAGGGAGGCACGGTAGGCTGGGCCAATCAGGAGGCCTAAACCACTTCGGTCTCTCGGCCAATGGGAGAGAAAGAGGTGGTCCAAACGTGGAACAATTAACCGGGAAAGATTTCTGAATGGATTAAGTAGTAAACGATTTGCATAATCGCGGCGATAGCTTTCTGTTGAGTTCTCAAACATGCTTCTTATTGCCTTTGGGTATCTGGAGAATGATTGAGAGCCAGTTCTTTGTTTTCCTGGGGTCCAAAATATGGGATTTGTAGATGGTATCTGGAGACAGTATCGGCCAGGGAGATGTGACACAAAAGAAAGAGGCTGAGGTGAGCAAACACCTTTTATGAAGAATGATTGAATGCCCTTGGGACCCACTTCCTAGATGGGCTAACCTTTGGTTTCTCCAAAGTCTGAGGAAGTGGGGTCATCAGTTTATCAGTCATGCAAAATGGTTTAGTGTATCCTTTTGTTTATTTATTTATTTATTTATTTTATTTGCATTATTTCTACCCTGCTCATATCAGCCCGAAGGCGACTCAGAGCAGCAATTAGATTTAGGGATTAGTAGCTCAGGAAGCATGAGGGGACTTCCTGAGCCAAGTGAGTTGCTGGATTTTGAGAACAGTGGCTTTTCCTTCATATTTCATAAATATAGACATACACACATATAATGGGAAAAGGGAACATACAAGGAAATCATAAGGGATAAACCAAGCAAGTTCAAGGAAGCCCTGTCAGTCCTTCCTAGTACACCAAAGGTTCATATAGATCAGTGAAATATCATAAAAGTTCATAAAGGTTTGGTATAGGGTCCATAAGAGTTCCAAAGTCCATGAAAAGTGGAGTAAAGTTTCTAAAAGCTCATAGAAAAGTCCATAAAGTGTGGATTACAGGGGCATTGCCATGTGGGCCATGGGGCCACATGGGGGAGAGATAGAGGATTACGGGATCATTCCAACCTGGTGTCCTTGGTAAAACTATGAATTTCTTTGTTTTGAACCATCTTTTACAGCGTCTGGGGGGTGGGGGGGTCACCTCTGATATCCTTATCATGTAGTGCAATACTTCGTAGTTTAATGTTTTTCTTTGGTTATCTGACATTCCCAATAAAAATAATTTGGGCTCCAATTGTATCTTTGAATGAAAAAATAATGCAGTGCTTTTTGTATCTTGCTCCAGAAGATCCTCACAAACTCTGAGGATGGTTGCCCTAGATGCAGGCGAAACGTCAGGAGTGAATGCTTCTAGAAGATGGCCATATAGCCTGAAAAACCTACAACAACCCATTTTAAACACAGTTCACCACTGTGCCCAGGTGCATGTATTTTTAAGAGGTGAGATTTACGACTTAGGAAGCTCCCATATCATGCCTAATTAGAATTGCTAAGAGGTTTCTTAAGAATGTATTTTCCACATTTTTTTCTTTTGGCATGCAGCACAATTTGGCAAGCTAATGTAACAACAAACATTTACATTTAAACCTTTTGGGTGACCGTGGAGTCAAGGGGATTACATTATTTCGGTATGAGTATTTTATCATAACTGGGTTATGAGCTTGACTACAAAGCTTTTCTTCTAAGGTTTTGAAGATTATATTTTTAAAGAAACCTTATTCAGCACTATCAAAAGCACTTCCAATTAGATTTTATTACAGAAAAGGAGCTCAGATGAAAAGTTCTTTGCAATCTTACATTTCCTTCCTAAATATAGATCAAGAAAATGAAATGAAATGGGGAAAAGTAAAATAGTACTATAAGCCATGAAAAAGAAATACAAAGCCACATTAACAGATCTTACATGTATTTGCTGAGAATTGTGTCCTGCTGAGACTGAGAGCATTTACTCTCAAAAAAATGTGCAGGGGCGGCTCAACCCATTACGCAAAGTTATGTCAGCTCCAATGGCTGCCGATCCAGTTCCGAGCACAATTCAAAGTGCTGGTTTTGACCTACAAAACCCTATACGGTTCCAGCCCAGCGTATCTGTCCGAACGCATCTCCTTCTACATCCCACCTTGGAGTTTAAGATCTTCTGGGGAGGCCCTGCTCTCGGCCCCACCTCTATCACAAGTGAGGTTGGCGGGGACGAGGAGCAGGGCCTTCTCGGTGGTGGCCCCCCACCTGTGGAATTCACTCCCCAGGGAAATTAGGTCATCGATATTCCTCCTCTCTTTCAGAAGAAAATTAAAAACATGGATATGGGACCAGGCTTTTGGGTAATCTGGCAGATAGACAAAGAACAATTGACGACTAGAATTGATAGGATTTGACAATGTGGAATGAATTTACGGACTCTGAGCTGGCGAACGTTGAGCATTAGATTGGTTTTATTGATTATGATGTATGATTGATTGGTTGTTTTAATTGTTTTTAATTGCTGTTTATATATGTTTTTATCTTATTGTTTGTGTTGGCATCGAATTGTGCCTTTTGTAAGCCGCCCTGAGTCCCCCCCCTTGGGGGTTGAGAAGGGCGGGGTAGAAACGTGTGAAATAAATAAATAAATAAGCATTTGCAGTATAGTTGATTTTGCCCAGGGGCACTCTTGAGGCGCCCTTCAGGGAAAATAGACCTTGACATATGCGAGTTGTAGTTACTGGGATGTAAAGTTCACCTACAATCAAAGAGCATTCTGGACTCCACCAATGATGGAATTGAACCAAATATGGCACACAGAACTCCCACGACGAACAGAAAATATATATCAGTGATTGGTTTGGGGGGGGGGGGTGCCAAAATACTGTTTGTTCACCATTGAAAATTACCTAGGACCACCTCTGCAAGTGATTGCATTAGTTTGTGGCAGCAATCTTAGAATGCATCTACACTGTAGAATTAATGTAGTTTGACACCATAGCTCTGTTGGTTCCAATGTCAATGGGGTGGTATGACCAGCCAAATGGGGTCCATGAGGTGTGGTGCTCATCTCCATTTCTAAGATGAAGAGCCGGCATTGTCCGTAGACACCTCCAAGGTCATGTGGTTGGCATGACTGCATGAAGCGCCATTAGCTTCCCATTAAGGTGGTACCTATTGATCTACTCACATTTGCATGTTTTCAAACTGCTAGATTGGCAGAAGCTGAGCCTAACAACATGAGCTTATCCCATTCCCTGGATTCAAACCGCCAGCCTTTCAGTCAGCAAGTTCAGCAGCTCAGCGGTTTAACCTGCTGCGCCATCGGGGACCTCTCCACAACTGGTCTGTTTAGATCAGTTTATCCAGTTCTGATTTACTTGCAGCTTTCTCAGCTTGAGGCAGGATTCTTTTCTAGCCCTGTATTTCCTAGCATTCTCCCATCCAAGTAGGAATCCCGTTTAGCTTCCAAGAGTAGATATGCCCTAAATGGTTCTGGCCCGGCTTACCTGTCCGAATGCATCTCTCTCTATGAACCATCTAGGCCTCTAAGATCATCTGGGGAGGCCCTGCTCTCGGCCCCGCCTCCTTTGCAGATGCGACTGGTGGGAACAAGAGACAGGGCCTTCTCAGCAGTGGCCCCTCGGCTATGGAACGCCCTCCCTAGGGATATCAGATCAGCCCCCTTCCTCCTAACATTTCGAAAAAGAGTTAAAACCTGGCTCTTTGAGCAAGCATTCGCAGATGCAGTGTAACAGGCTAATTTAGATCCACAGAACAATTGGACGATGCGACTGGAAGATGATTTTAGTAATGAGATGTTGAGGATTTGTGTTTTATTGTTTGTTATTGCTTTTATTGTTTTTATATGGTTTATACTATATTGAATGTTTTAACTATATTTTATGTTGTTGGAGGCATTGAATTATGCCGATTGTAAACCGCCGTGAGTCACCTTCAGACTGAGAAAGGCTGTATATAAATATCTATATAAATAAAAATGTAATGTTAGTTCGTGCTACCATCAGAACTCAAAAACCACTGGGGGAATTGACACCAAATTTAGACACAAGACACCTAACAGTCCAATTTATGTCCTCCACACAAAAAAATTGATTTTGTCATTTGGGAATTGTCGTTGCTGGGATTTATAGTTTACCTACAATCAAAGAGCATTCTGAACTCCACCAATGATGGAATTGGGCCAAACTTAGCACACAGGGCTCCCATGACCAACAGAAAAAACTGGAAAGGTTTGGTGGACATTGACCTTGAGTTTGGGAATTATAGTTCACCCACATCCAGAGAGCACTGTGGACTCAAACAATGATGGATCTGGACCAAACTTGACACAAATATTCCATATGCCCAAATATGAACCCAGATGGAGTTTAAGGGAAATAGACCTTGACATTTGGGAGTTGTACTTACTGAGATTTATAGTTCACTACAATTAGAGCATTCTGAAACCCACAAACGACAGAAATGGGGCAAACTTCCCACACAGAACCCCCATGACCAACAGAAAATACTTAAGGCCACCCAGTCCAACTCTCTTCACCAGGGCAAGAAAATGTAATCAGTGCCCTCCTGACAAAGAGCCATCCAGTCGTAAATATAGATAGATAGATAGATAGATAGATAGATACGATTCTCTCTCACACACACAGATATAGTATCATAGATTTGAAAGAGACCCTTAAAGAAGGACTATGATATGTTGCATATCCCAGAGTAGGCAAACCAGACAATATCCACATCAACACTGACAAAGAAACAACAAGAAATACTGTTTACTCACAAGCATAAAGGAATTACATATATGAGAAACCAACACTTTCTCATTACTTTATTTTCCAGATCACCAGACTGGGCCACAGCAACGCGTGGCAGGGGACAGCTAGTGGTAAATAAATATGATCTAAATTCTATTGTTATTGTTGCACCACAACTGGGACTCAAGAAAGCTTAGCAACTTTCAAAGAACAATACAGCAAAAACATACAAAAAGGGAACATTACAATGATTTAAGCCTCGCTGATATTAAAGTATTAACATATATTAATATTAAACATTGCAATGATTTAAACCTCACTGAAAAAGATAAAATGGACTTTAAAAATTAAAAAGCAATTAAAAACTGTTCAGTTTAAAAGAATGCAGCGGCCAAGTCTTTAAAAACTTTCTGCCTTTAAACTTTCTGATGCTTCATCCAATCGTTTCATATAGAGCAGAAGTGGAGAAAAGTGGCCTTTCAGATATAAACTACTACCAAGGTTGAATTTAGAATAAGGACTGCAGATATGGAGGGTCCTGCCTGGTGAGCATTATGCTAAACCTGATTTTCCTCAACTGAAAGCACACTCACCAACGGTTGAAAGCAGTAACAGAGATTTATTCGCAATCCGGCCAGAAGGGATACATGTAAGCCTAGTGCTAGAAATACATGCTTTATACATTTGACAGCTATTCAGACTTCCTGCTCTGCCCACTCCCTTCCCTGATTGGCCAAAAGGAGGTGTGGTTTGACTTCACTCTCCTATTGGCTGGTGTTTTGATGATGTTGCCACCTCCAGGTGTGGATTCCTGGTTGAGGGGAGGAGATGGATGTGATGGAGCTCAGCCTGTGATTGTGTTTCCGGATCAGAGTGCTGTGGATGTGGGAAGTGATGTCAATGAGTTTCAAGATGGCAATGGTTTGGTCAATGATATTGATGCAGAGAATGACCAGGAAATCCCTGTTCAAAGTGTAGTTTCCCATGAAGATGTTCCTGTAGGGTGTGGGGATGATGGTGTGCTCCCTGAATTGTTATCAGAGAGGTCCCATGATTTGGAACTTGAAAACAGCTCGGCACCTACAGAAATAGATAGATGGGAGGAGAGTAGTCAAAACAGAAAAGCCAAACAGTGGCTTCGGCGTTCTGCCAGGCTCTGAGAAAAAGGATAAGAGACTCTCAGCTAAAGTGAAACCAGTTTCTGAGTGCTAGAGACATAGCTAATGAGGAGATAAAAGTCCCAAGTACAGGATATGTAGTCAGATGAAGCATTGTTTGGAATCAAGTCAAGATCTCGTCCTTGTTTCATGGAAGCTTTGCTTGGAAAATCCATTCAGGCATTTGTTTCATGATTTTGATTCTTGGATTCTATGCTTTTATATTCATGCCTTGGATTAATATTTCCTGATTTCTTGCATTTTATTTGGGAAGTCTTGACTTTATGGACTTTGCTGGACTATTACCCTGGACTACTTGGTTCCTGCTTGGATTTACCTATTTCTTTAAAGTGCTTTTTACATTACTGTCTTTTAATTATCTTCAATAAAAGGATTGGTTTTTTTTCTCTATCCAATGGTGTGGTGTTTAAAGTCAGAAGGCTTTTCCTGTCCTGGAGTGCAACAGGAGGGATTGGCCCAGGAAGGCCCAATCAGCTGTTGAGGAGTGGTTCTCCTGGGAGGGGGCAAGCCCCAGAGTCTGAGTTCACCTCGGGGAAACTAGCTCCATGACAGAACAAGCACCTTGAACAGCACTTTTAAAAACACCCAAACCCTAGAGAGGATCAATGCTTCATTGACATGGAAGTCATCAGTTTCCCACAAAAATTAATAGAACTGGTATAAACAGCATATGGTTTTATTGCAACTTTAGTTTTTAAACAGATACTTAAAGGGAGACTTTTCAGAAGCTTTCAAGAGTGTCTGGACAAGTCAATATCATGTAGGAAGAGTAAATGTGTCCTAAACAAAAACATCTGGGTCAGGGCTGTAGCAGATTTTGTTACAGTAAGTCGTAACAAGATCAAGTATCAGTGTGTTAAAGAAAACCTTATACTGTTAATTATTATGTGCAGCTGCTAATGTAGGTCAACTAGTACGTTTGGACCACACCCAGTGGGGTATAACTGTATGGATTTTAGAATACAATTCAGCTTTTGCCCTGAGGAGCCTTTGCTCAGGCATTTTGCTCAACTATTTCTATTGCTCTCTCATTTGGATGATGATGAAGAAGCTTTATTCTGTATTGCTTACAAAGACTATATAAGTTTGTTGCACTGTTTGTAACACTGCAAGTTTATGTTTTAAATCTCCTAATAAGAGTTAAGTTTTTTCTGTTCTTTTTCCTCTTGTCTGATTGCAATGTTATTGTGTCTTCTGCATTGGACTTGACTGAACTACGCTTAGCGCAACAGATTTGACTTAGATGATTTATAAATGTTATAGTAAGATAGCTCACAAAAGGTCTAAGGAAGGAAAAGGAACTAGGAAACGAATGAGAGGTTGGGAGATGGAGTGACCCACAGGGAATGGGAAAACAATGTGCTGGAAGAACCTGAGTGAAAAAACGAACTAACTAGTAGACAGAACTGGCAGAAAGAAGTGTGGATCTGGCCCTCAGTTGCAAGCCAACCATTGTGGACACATACTGACTTGAACCAAGTAATAAAATATTTGGTGGTGTAGAACTCTAAACTCATCTTATACTACTGGCTTGAGAGCAGTATGTGTGAAAAAGATCTTGGAGTCCTCGTGGACAACAAGTTAAACATGAGCCAACAATGTGATGTGGTGGCAAAAAAAGCCAATGGGATTTTGGCCTGCATCAATAGGAGCATAGTGTCTAGATCTAGGGAAGTCATGCTACCCCTTTATTCTGTTTTGGTTAGACCACACCTGGAATATTGTGTCCAATTCTGGGCACCACAATTCAAGGGAGATATTGACAAGCTGGAATGTGCCCAGAGGAGGGTGACTAAAATGATCAAGGGTCTGGAGAACAAGCCCTATGCGGAGCGGCTTGAGGAGCTGGGCATGTTTAGCCTGAAGAAGAGAAGGCTGAAGGGAGATATGATAGCCATGTATAAATATGTGAGAGGAAGCCACAGGGAGGAGGGAGCAAGCTTGCTTTCTGCTTCCTTGGAGACTAGGACACGGAACAATGGCTTCAAACTACAAAAGAGGAGATGCCATCTGAACATGAGGAAGAACTTCCTGACTGTGAGAGCCATTCAGCAGTGGAACTCTCTGCTCCAGAGTGTGGTGGAGGCTCCTTCTTTGGAAGCTTTTAAACAGAGGCTGGATGGCCATCTGTCAGGGGTGATTTGAATGCAATATTCCTGCTTCTTGGCAGGGGGTTGGACTGGATGGCCCATGAAGTCTCTTCCAACTCTTTGATTCTATGATTCTACCTTTATGTCAGAATGAAGTTGCTACCTAAATTGACAGAGTGGTGTATATGCTTTTCAAAAAGCAAACAAACCCTCTGTGTACAGCAGCATGTCAATTATAAGCTGTCTAGGGTCACCATGACATTTCAATCCATTTGTAGAATGCCTTGGTATGCTTTTTTCCTCAGGCCATAATATAACGTTTGGACCTGTCAACTCCTTTGACAGCTCTTGAAATAAGTCTAGACTACAAGAATTTGGAAGTACAGGAGCAGGCACTTTCATATCTGTGCAGGGCATGGAGGTGGAGAGGGTTTCTTAGTGATCTGCTTAGCTTTTATGCTGGATGAAAGGACAGGAGAAAGCCCTTCATATATCTAACACCAACCCATTCATTGAACATACATGCACGTGTTTCATGCTTATGCCCACAAGCTGTTCTTGGCTACCTTCCTGGCAGTTCCTTATGTCTACCAGGCTAATGCTTAAATGCAAGTGTGCCTTAGGATATCCCGCATTAGTGTTTTCCTCACTCCTTTTTCTTTCTCCAGCACATGTCTTGACGTCCAGCTACTAACCACAATGTCATGCTATGTTCAGCAGCTAAATTTCATTATGGGTTATTGGGGGGGGGGGGGGTTCAAACAATGGTTGTCAATCCTGTTTTGTTTCCATAGTAAAGGTAAAGGTTTCCCCTAACATTAAGTCTAGTCGAGTCCGACCCTGGGTGGTGGTGCTCATTTCCAAGCCGAAGAACCAGTGTTGTCTGTAGACACCTCCAAGGTCATGTGGTCAGCATGACTTCAGGGAGTGCTGCTACCTTCCCGCCAAAGTTGTACCTATCGATCTACTCATATTTGCATGTTTTCCAACTGCTAGATTAGCAGAAGCTGGGGCTAGCAGTGGGAGCAAACATGCTCCTCTTTGGGTTTCTGTGAGTTTTCTGGGCTGTATATCCATGTTCCAGAAGCATTCTCTCCTGACGTATTGTCCAAATCTATAGTAGGCATCCTCAGAAGGTGTGAGGTCTGTTGGAAACTAGACATAATGTCCAGGGTGGGAAAAATAACTCCTTTCTGCTTGACGCAAGTGTGAATGGTGCAGCTGGCCACTTTGATTAGCACTGAATGGCCTTGCAGATTCAAAGCCTGGCTGGGGGGATCCTTTGCCTCTTCTATCCTTCCCTCCAATGAGCAGTCAGGCTTTATTTCCTGGAGTATGGATGGTCCAAGGCACTCTCAGAACTTTCCTTCAACACCACAGCTCAAAAGCATCTATCTTCCTTTGCTCAGCCTTCCCTAAGGTCCAGCTCTCACATCCGTAGGTGACTACGGGGAATACCATGGCTTTAACTATGTGGATCTTTGTTGCCAGTGTGATGTCTCTACTCTTCACTATTTTATCGAGATTGGACATTGCTCTCCTCCCAAGAAGTAAGCGTCTCCAGATTTCCTGGCTGCAGTCTGCGTCTGCAGTAATCTTTGCACCTAGAAATACAACTCTGTCACTGCCTCCACATTTTCTCCTTCTATTTCCCAGTTGTCAATCATTTTTGTTGCCATAATCTTGGGGTTTTTTTTTATGTTTAGCTGCAACCCGGTTTTTGCACTTTCTTCTTTCACCTTGATTAGAAGGCTCCTCAGCTCCTCCTCGCTTTCGGCCATCAAAGTGGTGTCATCTGCATATCTAAAGTTGTTAATGTTTCTTCCAGCAATTTTCACCCCAGCCTTGCATTCGTCAAGCCCCGCACATCGCATGATGTGTTTTGCATACAAGCTGAATAGGTTGGGGGAGAGTATACAACCCTGCTGTATGCCTTTCCCAATCTTGAACCAGTCTGTTGTTCCATGGTCAGTTCTTACTGTGGCTACTTGGTCCTTATACAGATTCCTCAGGAGAGAGATAAGGTGATTTGGTATCCCCATACCACCAAGAACTTGCCACAATTTATTATGATCCACATAGTCAGAGGCTTTAGAATACTCAATAAAACAGAAATATATGTTTTTTTCTGAAACTTCCTGCCTTTCTCCATTATCCAGCGGATATTGGCAATTTGGGCTCTCTCTCGTTCCTCTGCCTTTTCTAAACCCAGGCAACTCTTAGCCTTAGAGAAAAAGAAAGGCAAAGACCTATTATATATTAGGCTTGGTTGATAAAAAAATGGTTCAAAACAAATCTTCCAAAGAAACTCCTATGATAAGTTCACTTTAGTGTAACAATCCATCAGAAATGACTTGAAAGCACATAAGAAAAACAAGGCATTGTTTTTCCTTACTTCCGTCTCATTTATTTCCTAGAGAAATAAATGAGAAGGGATTGCTGTGCCAAGCAGTCAAATACACACTCAGTAAGGCTAATGGAAAGAAAATGGGAGATGCACAGGCGAAAAACAGCAGAAGGCCAAAGTTTCTTGCCTCTGCTCTAGGATTAGTCCAAATGGTCAAAAATTAAATCTACGTTTGATGAGTTTGCCTTTGCTATTATAATTCTTTGAGATGTGAACTATCATAACTTTTAGTGATATCACTAAAGCTAATAACAAATTGCCCTAGGTCAGAAGGTGTCATAGGGCCCTTACACACAGCCATATAATCCAGAATATCAAAGCAGATAATCCACAATATCTGCTTTGAACTGGATTATCTGAGTCCACACTGCCATATAACCCAGTTCAACGTGGATTTTATATAGCTGTATGGAAGGGCCCTTAAATAGATAGTAAACTAAGACACAGAGCATAAATTTGGTCCCATATTCTGTCCCTGATGTATGAGGGTTGAATGAAAAGTAATGCCTCCACCTTCATAACTCAACAGATAGCAGTACTGGTATGCAGCAGGTACTGGCTTGTTCAGTAGACTCTCCTCTACAGTTCCATTTTGGTGTCTTTAAACATCGTTAAACTTGCTCACCCAACAATGCACGTACTCACATCAACACAAACACCATAAACAGCTTGCATTTTCTGATTAATCTCCTTTGGGGTGACACCTTCTGCTGTCAAGAATTCAATGACTGCACATTGCTTAAGTTGCATTGACTGACTGTCTGCGCAGTGCTCCATACTTCACACTTTAACAACACAACTGTTCAATGCTAAGGCTTCCCATCAAAATGGAACTGTACAGGAGAATCTACTGAACAAGTCAGTACCTCCTGCATACTAGTACCATACCATCTGTTGAGGAGTTACGAAAGTGGAGGTATTACTTTTCATTCAATCCTTGTATACCTCCCTGTTTCCTGATTGTGGCTCTACTCGGTGTATCTTTTCTCCTTCACTTTAATGCTCCATTTATTTTTCGCCCTTCAATGAGAACAGTCTCATTGATACATGGAGAGGGTATGCCAAAATTAATGTTTGGAGGCAAGCGTTATAAACATGTTTTATACTGCTGTTCATGAAGAACAGTGCATAGTTCATTGTCTGATACTGGCTTCTCACACAAATTGAACTTTCACGAACAATGCGGCTACCATAGCTATTCTGATTGTAACTCTTTCTCCTTGTCTCCTTGCTTTCTATGAGTGTTTCCATCTCTTATATGGACATACAATTCCAAGAACATTTCTAGGGCATTGTATGCGATCTTTTTGTTGCTGGCAAGAGCACACAATAAGACAGCAAAGAGGAAAAAAAGAGCTGATATCACAGTAAGAGTTATCTACTTATTAGGAGAGTGAGTGGCCATGGTAGTCCACGCTCTGGTTACATTCCGTATAGACTACTGCAATGCTCTCTACATGGGGTTGCCTTTGAAAACTGTACAGAAGCTCCAAATGGTTCAACGAGCGGCAGTCAGGTTGCTAACGGGAGTAGTGCTCAGATAGCACATGACTTCTCTGTTGCGCCAGCTCAACTGGCTGCCAGTCTGCTACCAGGCACAATTCAAAGTGCTGGGTTTAGCCTATAAAGTTCTAAACAGATGTGTTTGGCGGAGACGGGAGATAGGGCCTTCTCAGTGGTGGCCCCTCAGCTATGGAACGCCCTTCCCAGGGATAGACGATCAGCTCCCTCCCTTCTAACATTCTGCAAAATGGTTAAGACCTGGCTCTTTGAGCAAGCTTTTACTACTGGAGCATAATTAGACGAAAACGAATCTATGAAATGACTGAAATTGGACAACAATTTTAGTAAGGAGACGCTATGGATTTTGTTTTTACGGACATTATTGTTTCTTTTATATTACATTTTAAATGTTGAATTGATTTTATAATTGTTTTAACCTCATTTTTGATCATTGTTATGGCATCGAATCACTGCCAACTATAAACAGCCTCTGGCTGAGAAAGGCGGTATACAAATGCGTTAAGTAAGCAAATAAATAAATAAATTCTACTGTTCTAAGTTGAAGGGTTAATCACTGTTATGAGCGCAGGATGGGATGCCCTATCTTTAGCAGCTAATTTTACAGTAGTGATTGAAGGGTATTTAAGGGTATTCAATTGTATATGTGTATTCATGTTATGTGTTGTTTGTAGACCCAACCAGTTTTCTTAGTCTACAGAGACACTCGCTGGAACACCCCAGCAAGCGAGAGTCCAAAAGTATCAGGCCCAAACCCAGCACCTCAATTCTTGGGTGATACCAGATGAGAGACTCCCCGCTGGGCACACAGAAGACTGGGCGACTTGGAAGGCACTGAACAGACTGCGCTCTGGCACCACGAGATGCAGAGCCAATCTTAAGAAATGGGGCTACAGGGTGGAATCCTCGGCATGCGAGTGTGGAGAAGAGCAAACCACTGACCACCTGCTGCGATGCAACCTGAGCCCTGCCACATGCACAAGGGAGGACCTTCTTGCGGCAACACCAGAGGCACTCCAAGTGGCCAGATACTGGTCAAAGGACATTTAACCAACTACCAAGTTTGCAAAATCTCTGTTTTTTTGGTTTTTTCTTTTTCTTTTTAATCTGTGTGTTTGTTTTGTTCTGTTAGAATTGTAACACAATGGTATGGTTGCTGATGACACGATAAATAAAATAAAATAATAAAAGACCCAACCGCCTGACGAAGGCTTTTGTGAGTCGAAACCGGTTGCAGGTTGGAGTCAATTCATGTGACTACTGGAGTCTACTCATATGTAATAAAGAACAGGACATTTTCTCAAACGAAGACTTTGTTTTATACTTCAAGAAAAGAACCAGTTGTTTCTACTTAATGTGAATTTGGTAGGTTTTTTGATATGTGTTTTTGTTATATATACATTGAGTTAATTTAGTTATTTTCATATTACCACAATCAGTGGATTTTGGTCTCCATAGTTTCAGGAGAACCCATTTTTCTTTTTGAGATTAGATCGGCCCCTCCCTCCTGTCCTTCAGAAGGATGGTAAAAATTGCCCCCCCCCCCCCCGAGCTGGCTTTGTTATGATTGGCTGTTATGTCAGCAAACCAGCGGAAGAGCCAATGGTGGCCTGAGCCCTGCTTTGGCCGCTCAGCCAGTGAGGGGGAAGGGAGGCAGGCAAGAGGGAAACAATGAAAGTAACAAAAAGATGACAGGATAAAAATGACTAATATTTGTCCAAGCGGTCAGTGATAGCTTAAGCCCTCGAGCTGGCCAGGGCTATTGTTTTAAGTCTTTTGAAAATATATTTTTGTTTAGCTCAGGGGGTAGATCCTTTTGTTGTCCTTCCATCCTGGATATGGAGTCCATTGGTGAAATTTGAGGCTGGTTTTGGCCAGTTGGGTTGACACAATGAGAAGAAGCTGTGGTGAAATCCCAATTCCTCGCTAACAGGAAGACACTCATTGTGTTGGGTGATACAAATGCCCATAGGTCTCATCTCTCCAGATGGACTAGCCTTTTGCCCGCCGAGATCTGGTCGGATAAGAGCCATTTATTTATTATTCACGCAAATGAGTTTTGGTTGAGTCCTTTGTGTGGGGATTAACTGGCTTAGGAAATGGGGAAAGCTTCCTGGAGCCATGAGGTGGATTCATGCAGAAGAAGAAGGCTTTTCCTTCATTTATCAAAATATAGACATACTAACATATAGTGATATGGGGAAGGGAACATACAAGGAATTCATAGGGGATAAATCATACAAAGGGGGAACCATGTCAGCCCTCCCTCCCTCTAAAGTCCTTCAAAAGTTGATAAAAGTTCCAAGAAAGTTCATGAAAGTGTGTAAGTCCTAGAGAAGTCCGTAAGAGTCCATGGGGAGCATACTGGAGTCAATGGGAGCGCTGAGAAGTCGGAGTCCATTCATAAAACAGGAGTTTCATTCATGAAAAAGGAATCCAATTAATAAATAAATAGCCAAATTGGTCAGATGCTAGTTTGGGTCACAGGGGCAGTGCCATGTGGGGCCATGGAAAAAGCTTTAGGTTCACACATGGGGGAGAGATAGGGTATTATGGGATCATTCCAGCCTGGTGTCCTTGGCAAAACGATGAATTCCCTGATTTTGAACCATCTTTTACAGAGTCCTAGGAGGGGGGTTATCTTCAATCTCAAATTTAGCTTCCTTCCTTCCTGCAAGCCTGTGCTAGAACATACAGGACCCCGGGAAGAGGGTGCCAAATCACCAAAATAGAAGATAATTGCCTGATCTGGGCCTAATAGGCTCTACTTCACCTTGAACTGCAACTATGTATGAAGTGTGTTATACAGCTGATTTAATAAAAATGTATACCAAACATAAGGTCACTATGTTAAAGGATTAAACAACAGTGACAGTACCCGGATTCTGCAATTTGCAACTGTGATAGTACAACAGACTTGCAATAACATTGTAGTTGTTTTCATTAAACCATCAACATAGGTTTTTGCTCAAGCTGTTACTGGGACAATTGAAGCTCAACATATAGACAAACATTCAGATGGGAAAATGTGCTGTTTTTAGCTTCCCCTGCTATAAGTATTAGCACCTGTGCATTTTGCAGTAACACATGGGGACAGGTGGTCTCTTGGAGCCATATGCACCATGGAGGAAGCTGTGTTTATGTATAAAACATGACTTCATCTATTCTGCTGAAAAAAGGAAGGCTTCGCGGTCAAAAGCATTCAGCGCTGATGACATAAAAAGGGAGAAATTATTCATCAGAACTAAATACTTACAGCAATTTGCCTGGAAAAATAAAAGTCCCTCTGAGCTAGTGACCCCATTTAGAGAGGGAATTTAATGTACCATACAGTGAAAATAAAAACTGACTGAGTAATGAAATCACTGGATCGTGGGCCAATCTGTGAATGTTATCTTTTGTGTTTTTAATCTGCCAAAAGCTGTCATAAGAAGACGACGTCTGCTTATGTACATAAGCAGACGTCGTCTTCTTATGAACCAACATAAGATGTGTTAACAGTGTTGTTGACTGATTTTGAATGGATTTTGCAAAGGAACTTGAAGTCCCACAACCTGCAACATTTTTGTTTTCTTTTTATCCAGATCCTCCATTTGTCTAGCTGTATTTTTTTTTTATAAATGATCTTTATTCACATTTTCAATAAGAGACATATAAAAAAACACGGAGTAGTGAGGGAGGTGGGAGGGCGGTAAAAGTAGGAATGGAGGGGGGTAGGTGGGGCAGGAGAGTGGGGGTCAGGTAGAGGGAGAAAGAGGAGGAGGGAAGGAGGGGGAAGGGAAGGATAAGGTGAGGTTCCGGGGATTGGGATGAAGGGGGGGGGGGGGGGTATAGTATTTTTTTTTTAAAAAGCTTGACTTCCAAAATAGTCTGCGGTGTTGTTCAAAAGTTTGTTGTTTCCTTTCTTTGTCTTGTCTTGCTTGTTTCCACTACCTCCTACCCCAGCATTCTGGTGCAATGTTTTTCTTTTCCTTTAAGTATGACGTCATTAGCTCCCAGTCAGTCCTTCTTTTCTTACTTTTATCGTACACTAAATTAGCTAGTGAGTCCATTTCCATTAGGTCCCTGGCTTTTAATAGCCAGTCTTCCGTAGTTGGAAGCTCTCTTTTCTTCCACTTGCTCGCCAGGACGATTCTTGCTGCAGCCGCTAAATGATATAGTATCCTGTCTTTATTGGGGTCTAGGTTGAAGTCTAGTAAATAAAGTAGATAGTATTCGGGTTTTAATTCGGATTTTATCTGTATTATTTGTTGAGTCTGTTTGTGGATCTCCGCCCAGAATCCCTTCACTTTCTTGCACTGCCACCAAATATGAAAGTATGATCCTAGTTGGGAGCCACATTTCCAACAATTGCTGTTTACCCCTTTGTAAAATTTCGATATTTTTGGGGGCGTGAGATGCCACCGATAAGCCATCTTGTACCAATTCTCTGTTATGGATGCCGACTTGGCATACCTGATTTTCCCCTTCCAAATGCTTTCCCATTCTTGGAGTAAAATGGTATGTTCAAAGTCTTTTGCCCAGGCAATCATGTTTTCTTTAACTAGCTCCGTTTCTGTGTCCCATTCTAACAGTTTGTGGTAGAGCGTTTTTATCAGTTTCTTCTCCTTCACCATTATTGAGTCCCAAAAGTTGTCTTGCGAGGCAAAGTCCGCTTTCTTGTCCTCCTTGAATGCATCTGCCACTTGAAAAAAGTGGAACCAAGACAAGTGTCTAGCTGTATTTTATATTTTTTGGTGTTCATTGAAACAAAACAATTTTATATTAAATAATTGTTATACCTCCCCTATGGGACTGAGCCGCAGCTGGCTGGGAGTCAGCTGCATTAAAGATAACTACTGACCGAAAGGTCATGAGTTCGAAGCCAGCCCAGGTCGGAGTGAGCTTCCAACCAATTTGTGTAGCTTGCTGTCGACCTTTGCAGCCCAAAAGACAGTTGCATCTGTCAAGTAGGATATGTAGGTACCGCTTATGTGGGGAGGCAAATTTAACTAATTTATGAGGCCATAAAAATCTCCAGCAGGCATGTATTTATTTATTTATTTTATATACCGCTTTTCTCAGCCCTCAGGCAACTCAAAGCAGTGAACAACATCATCGAGACAAGTATAGGGCAATTAAAAACAATTGTAACATAAATCATTGAACATCGGTATAACAATAATTAGCGCCTCAACAGTAAAATCAGAAGTCAGTCACATCATCCATTATTCCGTATGTAAAGAATGAGGAAGTACTTCATCAGTGTCACAAATGGTCAGTGAAGGGAAAGCTCCCTTGGTGGCCAAAATACCCTCAAGAAAAGCTGGAATGTTAAATTGCCTCTGTGTCTGTCTATATATGTCGTGTGTCTATGGCACTGAATGTTTGCCATGTATATGTACATTTTAATCCGCCCTGAGTCACCTGCAGGGTGAGACGGGTGGAATATAAATACTGTAAATAATAAAATCAAATGTGTGAAGAATTAGGTACTTTTACTCAACTTTGCAGGAGATCAACTTTGCAGGAGAAAATTCTTTGGTTGATGCTGGTTGGCTATGGTTGGCTGAGAAATTAAGGAAGAAAGTAGTAGAAATTAAGGAAGAAAGTAGCTCAACTTCTTCAAATATGATTTCCAGAAAACTGGGGCCTCGGTAGTGCAGCGGGTTAAACTGCTAGCTGCAGAAAATCTGCTGGCTGGTTAGCAGTTCGAAGCCATGAGTCAGGGTGAGCTCCTGCTGTTAGCCCTAGCTTCTGCTAACCTAGCAATTTAAAAACATTTAATGCATGTAGAACAATAGGTAAGGCCTCGGCGGGAAGGTAAAATGGCGCTGGGCTTTAGCACAGCAGGTTAACCACCAGCAGCAATGAATCTTGCCAATCGAAAGGTTGGCAGTTTGAAGCCTGGGTTGGGGGTGAGCCCCTGACCTTCAGCCCAGCTCACTGCACACCTAGCAGATTGAAAACAGCTGTGGTTGATAAATAGGTACCGCTTTAAAAAAGCAGAGTGGTATTTTAATGGCATCATAAGGAAATACCAGAAAAATGCCAGTGATTCAAGAAAAAGGAGGAAGTCTGTGAATAGAGCTCTTCAGCATGAAGATGGAGCAACAGCACCACCCCATGGCCAGAATTGAGCACAACCTCCAAGACGCCTATATATCTCTATCTATGTACTGTGTCTGTCCTTTCGGTGTATAATGGCATTAAATATTTGCCATATATGTGTTCTGTGATCTACCCTGACTCCCCTTCAGGGTGAGAAGGGTGGAATATAAATATTGTAAATAAAAATAAGGAAATAAATGCCAGAAAAACATGATTGGATATCCAAGGGCAGCAGGCTCCTCAGCATAGAAAAATTGAACAACAGCACCTCCCAATGGCCGGAGTTGAGCATCGCCTCCATACACTGGAGATGAAAGAGGAAAGTGTTTACCTTTGTCTGTGTATTGTATGTCGTTAATATTCACTGTGTAAAAGGCATTGAATGTTTGCCTTATATCTGTATACTGTAATCCACTATGAGTCTCTCCAGGGAGATAAAGGGGAATATAAATAAATTATTATTATTATTATTATTATTATTAGCATTTTGTAGATTGATGAACCAAATTGGTGCTTTAACGGCCCAAACACCTGGATTGTATACTTTCAATTGTGACAAAATGCACACTATGCACATTTTAAATGGAGCAAAATGTACTTTTTCATATACAACATTAATGGTAGGGTAATTTTTTCTTGCAGTATCCTTCTACTGTTTCTTCAACAGGCTCAAAGCCAGATCTTCAGCAATTTTCTGTATGTTAATGCAAACTCATTTTCCTTATATTTTCTTGCTTCTTGCCTTCTAAATGAACCATGTGGTTGCAAAAGGCTTTGTGTAATAATCATTAATCTTTTTATACACAACTACAAAATCAAAATGTAAGCAATGTTAATTTCATGCTCTGAAGGAAATCAAATGACAGAATCCTCTGCTCCATTAATTTCTTGTCTGTTTGAAAATGTGTGGTACCTAGTACTTTAGAATTAAAAACTTGGTTAATTCTATGGAATTTCCAGTTCTCCTTTCCACTGAGGAAATAATTCATGCTTTATGGTTGAAGTTATGTTCTTTTAACAGTGGAAACTATATACAGAAAATTTAAACAAGACCCAACTTCCAAAATAACCGGAAAAGCCAACACTCTGATTAAGAACTCCTCAATAACTTTGACATACGACAACAGCTATGTAAATTGGAAGCCCTTCCACCTAGGCTTAATGGACTCCCAAAAATCCATAAGGACTCCACTCCACTCAGACCCATCATGAGTGCCATTGGATCCCCCATGTACGACTTAGCAAAATTTCTTGCTGCACAGTTACAAAGCCATATTGGGCTCACTACACACTACATCAAGGACTTCATAGAAAAAATCAGCAATCTCAAGCTAAATACTAATGACAAACTGATCAGCTTTGATGTGGTGTCTCTTTTTACCATGGTCCCGGTAGCGGACACCACTGCACTAATCAACCAGAAGTTCCCAGAAGACATCACAGCTCTGTTTCACCATTGCCTCACCACCAGCTACTTTCAGTGGACAATGAATTCTATGAACAGAAAGATGGAGTAGCTATGGGGAGCCCTCTCAGTCCGGTCATAGCTAACTTCTTCATGGAACACTTTGAAAAACAAGCCCTGGAAAAAAAACAACAAAAAAGCCCACGATATGGTTCAGATATGTGGATGACACTTTCACCGTTTGGAGCCATGGAGAAGAACTAAAGAGGTTCCTGGACCATCTTAACAGCATCCACCCAAACATCCAATTCACCATGGAAAAAGAAAATGAAGGAAGACTGCCTTTTCTAGATGTCCTAGTCATCCACAAACCAGATCAACAAACCCACACACAGGGATAGATATCTACACAAAAACTTCAACCATCACCCAAATCAAAAAAGAAGCACAATTGAACCCCACCTCCTTCAAGATGAACTGAACTACCTAAACAGGGCTCTACAGGCCAATGGATACTCCACCTCAGACATCAGAAGAGCTGCAAGACCACGAACAAGCCACGAGAGTCAAGACAAAGATCCACCCAGAGGAAAAGTGTTCTTGCCATACATCAAGGGAACCACTGACCGCATAGGGAAGCTGATGAGGAAACACAACATACAAACTATCTACAGACCCACTAAGAAAATCCAACAAATGCTACATCAGCAAAGGACAAGCGGGATGTGCTCGCTTCTGCAGGAGTCTACCGTATACCATGCAGCTGTGGACATGTCTACATAGGGATCACCAAACGCAGCATTGCCCAAACACAAATCAAGGAACATGAAAGGCACTGTAGACTCCTTCAACCAGAGAAGTCAGCCATAGCAGAGCACCCGATTAACCAACCTGGACACAGCATATTATTTGAGAACACAGAAATGCTGGACCACTCTCACAACCACCATGTCAGACTACACAGAAAAGCCATTGAAATCCCCAAGCATGTGGACAATTTCAACAGAAAGGAGGAAACCATGAACATGAATAAAATCTGGCTCCCAGTATTTAAAAAAGTCTAAAATTACAACAGTAAAACAACAGAGAGGAAACAATCAAGGACATCTAATCACCTCTCAACAAAAGATTGCCCCAGACACTGCCAGGCCATCAAATGCTAAACAAGGTGGTCAGTTGAAACATTCGCACCTAGCTCCAACAGATAATTCATTATATTTATTTCCAACTTTTCAAAGCTGTATGAAAACGAATTAGCAAAATTAAAATGAGAGAAATACAACATTCACACATTACAATCACAACAGAAACCAAAACCAACATAGGAAGTTGCAAGTAGTACAATGAACGGCAGTCAGATTGCCAACTGGAGTGGCATACAGGGATCACATAACGTCCTGTTACATCAGCTCCGCTGGCTGCCAATTTGCTTCCAAGCACAATTCAAAGTGCTGGCTTTAGCCTATAAAGCCCTGAACAGTTCTGGTCCAGCTTGCGTGTCCAAACGCATCTCTTCTATGAACCAGGATGGATATTAAGATCTTCTGAGGAGGCCCTGTTCTTGGTCCCACCTCCTTCGCAGGTGCGACGGATGGGGAGCGAGAGACAGGGCCTTCTTAGTGGTAACCTCTTGACTGTGGAACTCCCTCCCTAGTGATGTGAGATCAGCCTCCTCCCTCCTGGTAGCCAGATTTTGTTTATTTTCAACAGAAGGGAGGAAACCATGAAAATGAACAAAATCTGGCTACCAGTATTTAAAAAACCCTCTAAAGGACATCTAATTACCTCTCAACAAAAGATTGCTCCAGGCACTGCCAGGCAATCACATGCTAATCAAGGTGATCAGTTGAAACATTCACACCTAGCTCCAGCAGACAAGAGCCCTTTGTCCCACCCTGGTCATTCCACAGATATATAAACCCCTTTTCCCCAGTTCCAACAGACCTCACCACCTCTGAGGATGCTTGCCATAGATGCAGGCGAAACGTCAGGAGAAAATGCCTGTAGAACATGGCCATATAGCCCGAAAAAACCTACAACCCAGAAAATACTGAGTTTTTTGATGGTCTTTGGCGACCCCTCTGACACCCCCTTGCGACCCCCCCCCGGGGTCCCGACCCCCAGGTTGAGAAACGCTGACCTGATATTACCCAACCTCCAAAACCAAACCCTGCTTTTTTCATGGCCGGGTACCCAATCTAGTGGTATAAACCACCATGATAAAAATCTGGGAGTAGCCTTCCGATGGCCGCGGACTGAGCGGGATCCAAACCCTGATCTTCAGGACTCTAGCCTTGGCACTCTGCCGCTATATTTATTTATCATGTCATCAGCAACCATACCATTGTATTACATTTCTAACAGAACAAAACAAACAGATTAAAAAAACCCCACAGATTTTGCAGACTTGGTAGTTGATTAAATGTCCTTTGACCAGTATCTGGCCACTTGGAGTGCTTCTGGTGTTGCTGCAAGAAAGTCCTCCATTGTGCATGTGGCAGGGCTCAGGGTGCATTGCAGCAGAAGGTCAGTGGTTTGCTCCACTCCACACTTGCATGTCGTGGATTCCACCCTGTAGCCCCATTTCTTAAGATTGGCTCTGCATCTTGTGGTGCCAGAGCACAGTCTGGTCAGCGCCTTCCAAGTCGCCCAGTCCTCTGTGTGCCCAGGGGGGAGTCTCTCATTTGGTATCAGCCATTGGTTGAGGTGCTGGGTTTGAGCCTGCCACTTTTGGACTCTCGCTTGCTGAGGTGTTCCAGCGAGTGTCTCTGTAGATCTTAAAAAACTATTTCTTGATTTAAGTCGTTGACGTGCTGGCTGATACCCAAACAGGGGATGAGCTGGGGATGTCTCTGCCTTGGTCCTTTCACTATTGGCTGCTACTTCCCAGCAGATGTCAGGTGGTGCAATACCGGCTAAGCAGTGCAATTTCTCCAGAGGTGTGGGGCGCAGACACCCCGTAATAATACGGCATGTCTCATTAAGAGCCACATACACTGTTTTAGTGTGGTGAGATGTGTTCCACACTGGGCATGCATACTCAGCAGCAGAGTAGCATAGCGCAAGGGCAGATGTCTTCACTGTGTCTGGTTGTGATCCCCAGGCTGTGCCAGTCAGCTTTCGTATGATATTGTTTCTAGCACCCACTTTTTGCTTGATGTTCAGGCAGTGCTTCTTGTAGGTCAGGGCACGGTCCAGAGCGACTCCCAGGTATTAGGGTGTGTTTCCTGATGGTCTTTGGTGACCCCTCTGACACCCCTTTGCGACCCCCCGGGGTCCCGACCCCCAGGTTGAGAAACACTGACCTAACTGATATTATCCAACCTCCCAAACCAAACCCTGCTTTTTTGATGGCTGGGTACCCAATCTAGTGATAGAAATAACCATGATAAAAATCTGGGAGTAGCCTTCCGATGGCCGCGGACTGAGCGGGATTCGAACCCTGACCTTCAGGACTCTAGCCATGGCACTCTGCCGCTGAGGCCATCTAAGCCCTCCCTTGGTTCCACGGGGAAAAAACAGCCTTAACTGAGGCAGGCAGGGCGGCCGAGAGAGAGGAGCCCAAGGTTCGAAAGTGGCGAGGGGGGAGGGGGATGGAGTGGGGTTCTTCCTGACGTCATCACGGCGCGTCGGATGGAAGGCTGAGGGAGGGAGGAAGGGAGTGGGCGGGGCGAAGTGCCTCAGAGCCTTCACTTGATGTTGTGAAGGGAAGAAGGAGCTCTCCTTCGCCGCTCCGCCTTCCTTCCGCCTTGAGAGGCAGCGCAACCCTTCTCCAGGTAAGTTTCCTACGGGAAGAACCATCAAGCAAGAGTCTTTGGACTCTTTCCTTCTTCCTTCCTTTCTTCCTTTCCCTTCTGCTTCAGGGCCTGGCGCTGTAAATACCCAGTTGAGAAGCTGCTCCCTCCCCAGCATCCCAGGCAGGGCACTCTGCACATAGAATCATAGAATCAAAGAGTTGGAAGAGACCTCATGGGCCATCCAGTCCAACCCCCTGCCAAGAAGCAGGAATATTGCATTCAAATCACCCCTGACAGATGGCCATCCAGCTTCCAAAGAAGGAGCCTCCACCACACTCCGGGGCAGAGAGTTCCACTGCTGAACGGCTCTCACAGTCAGGAAGTTCTTCCTCATGTTCAGATGGAATCTCCTCTCTTGTAGTTTGAAGCCATTGTTCCGCGTCCTAGTCTCCAGGGAAGCAGAAAACAAGCTTGCTCCCTCCTCCCTGTGGCTTCCTCTCACATATTTATACATGGCTATCATATCCCTTCTCAGCCTTCTCTTCTTCAGGCTAAACATACCCAGCTCCTTAAGCCGCTCCTCATAGGGCTTGTTCTCCAGACCTTTTATCATTTTAGTCGCTCTCCTCTGGACACATTCCAGCTTGTCAATATCTCTCTTGAATTGTGGTGCCCAGAACTTGACACAATATTCCAGATGTGGTCTAACCAAAACAGAATAGAGGGGTAGCATTACTTCCCTAGATCTAGACACTATGCTCCGATTGATGCAGGCCAAAATCCCATTGGCTTTTTTTGCCGCCACATCACATTGTTGGCTCATGTTTAACTTGTTGTCCACGAGGACCCCAAGATCTTTTTCACACGTACTGCTCTCGAGCCAGGCATCCCCCATTCTGTATCTTTGCATTTCGTTTTTCCTGCCAAAGTGGAGTATCTTGCATTTGTCATTGTTGAACTTCATTTTGTTAGTGAACATGAACAGAGGCACCCTCGCCTCTCCTCCAAGGACGGGAAGGTGGGCCACCCCCAAACCCTGCTTCACCCCCCTACTCTGAAAGAGATAGAATCATAGAGTTGGAAGAGACCTCCTTGGCTATCCAGTCCCTCCTGCCAAGAAGCAGGAAAATAGCATTCAAAGCACCCCCGACAGATGGCCATCCAGCCTCTGTTTAAAAGCTTTCAAAGAAGGAGCCTCCACCACACTCCGGGGCAGAGAGTTCCACTGCTGAACAGCTCTCATAGGAAGTTCTTCCTTTTTTTATTAGTATTTTATGCAATTTTCCTTACAGTGAAAGAGTGAGAACAATAATTGTGATAGAAAGTTGTAGAATTTAGACAGACAGTGTGGGATAGGTTAGGAGGGTAGGGAAGGGGAGGGTATGGGGATTGGATAGAGAGGTGAGGGGTGGGTAGGGATAGGATGTAGGGTAGACATATGTGAGTTCCACTTCCGTTCAGTCCACAGAGGCATAATTATCTGACTTCATTATTCATTTTCTTTCCTTTTAGAGTTCTTATTCTTCTTTCCCATAGAATTTATATTTCCAACTTGATTTTATTTTTCAGATATTCTTCTAGTTGTTTCCAATTTGTTTGTTTATTCTTGTTCTGCTCCTCTAGCAGATTAGATAACCTGTCACAATTCTTAGCATCCATTATCTTCTCATAGGAAATTCTTCCTAATCATAGAATCCTAGAGTTGGAAGAGACCTCATGGGCCATCCAGTCCAACCCCCTGCCAAAAAAGCAGAAAATTGCACTCAAAGCACCCTCGACAGATGGCCATCCAGCCTCTGTTTAAAAGCTTCCAAAGAAGGAGCCACCACCACACTCCGGGGCAGAGAGTTCCACTGCTCTCATAGGAAGTTCTTCCTAATCATAGAATCCTAGAGTTGGAAGAGACCTCATGGGCCATCCAGTCCAACCCCCTGCCAAGAAGCAGGAAAATTGCATTCAAAGCACCCCCGACAGATGGCCACCCAGTCTCTGTTTAAAAGCTCCCGAAGAAGGAGCCTCCACCAGACTCCGGGGCAGAGAGTTCCACTGCTGAACAGCTCTCATAGGAAGTTCTTCCTAATCATAGAATCCTAGAGTTGGAAGAGACCTCATGGGCCATCCAGTCCAACCCCCTGCTAAGAAGCAAGAAAATTGCATTCAAAGCACCCCCGACAGATGACCATCCAGGCTCTGTTTAAAAGCTTCCAAAGAAGGAGACTCCACCACACTCTGGGGCTGTGAGTTTCACTGCTGAACAGCTCTCACAGGAAGTTTTTCCTAATCATAGAATCAAAGAGTTGGAAGAGACCTCATGGGCCAACCAGTGCAACCCCCTGCCAAGAAGCAGTTCTGTCCTGGGCCCGGTCCTGTTCAACATCTTTATTAATGACTTAGAAGAAGAGTTAGAAGGCATGATCATCAAGTTTGCAGACGACACCAAATTGAGAGGGATAGCCAGTACTCCAGAGGACAGGAGCAGGATTCAAAACGATCTTGACAGATTAGAGAGATGGGCCAAAACTAACAAAATGAAGTTCAACAGTGACAAATGCAAGATACTCCACTTAGGCAGAAAAAACGAAATGCAAAGATTGAGGGACAATGCCTGGCTCGAGAGCAGAACGTGTGAAAAAGACCTTGGAGTCCTTATGGACAACAAGTTAAACATGAGCTAACAATGTGATGTGGCGGCAAAAAAAGCCAATGGGATTTTATCCTGCATCAATAGGAGCATAGTGTCTAGATCCAGGGAAGAAATGCCACCCCTGTATTCTGCTTTGGTTAGACCACCCCTGGAATATTGTGTCCAATTCTGGGCACCACAATTGAAGAGAGATATTGACAAGCTGGAATGTGTCCAGAGGAGGGCGACTAAAATGATCAAGGGTCTGGAGAACAAGCCCTATGAGGAGCGGCTTAAGATGTTCAGATGAAATCTCCTCTCTTGTAGTTTGAAGCCATTGCTCCGTGTCCTAGTCTCCAAGGAAGCAGAAAACAAGCTTGCTCTCTCCTCCCTGTGGATTCCTCTCACATATTTATACATGGCTATCATATCTCCTCTCAGCCTTCTCTTCTTCAGGTAAACATGCCCAGCTCCTTTAGCTGCTCCTCATAGGGCTTGTTCTCCAGACCCTTGATCATTTTAGTCGCCCTCCTCTGGACACATTCCAGCTTGTCAATATCTCTCTTCAATTGTGGTGCCCAGAATTCCAGGTGTGGTCTAACCAAGGTGGAATAGAGGGGTAGCATTACTTCCCTGGATCTAGACACTATGCTCCTATTGATGCAGGCCAAAATCCCATTGGCTTTTTTTGCCGCTCCATCACATTGTTGGCTCATGTTTAACTTCTTGTCCACAAGGACACCAAGATCTTTTTCACACGTACTGCTCTCAAGTCAGGCATTGTCCCCCATTCTGTATCTTTGAATTTCATTTTTCTCTCTCTAAGTGCAGTATCTTGCATTTGTCACTGTTGAACTTCATTTTGTTAGTTTTGGCCCATCTCTCTAATCTGTTAGGATCGTTTTGAATTTTGGCCTTCTTTAATCCCTTTTTAAAAACTACATGCAGGCACAAACAGTCCTGGTTAGTATTTGGATGGGAGACTGCCAACGAATCCCAGGTAATGTAGGTTATATTTCAGAGGCAGGAACTGGCACAATTGCCCCTAGGGTCCTTCCACACAGCCCTATAATATCAAGGCAGGAAATCCCACAGTATCTGAATGGGGACTCAGATAACTCAGATAAGTCAGTATCCCCTGCCTAAGAAAACTCTATGAAATTTATAGTTGATTAGTGACCTGAAGGTACTTCCCACACACGGTATAAATAACAACGCTGGCCAAGTCTCTTTTATTGTCAACTAGCTTGGGGACACAGCGGTGCCTGGGTTATTTGAGAGCCAAGGTTGGTCTTTATCAGTTATTTATGTGGCTCGCAGTGGTCTCAGGAAATTAGTGAAGGTCCAAACAGCACCAGGATGTAGAGTGGGTCATGGAGGCTCTGTATGCCAAGTGTGGTCTTGATCAATCATTGGATGAGGGTCTCAGCGGTCTCGGGAAGTGAGTGGACTTCAAGTCCCATCATTTGTGGTGTATTCTCCTCCAAACTGCAGTAGGATGTAGAGTGGGTCATGGGGGCTCTTTGTGCCAAGTTTGGTCTTGATCAGTCATTGGATGAGGGTCGCAGTGGTCTCTGAAAGTGAGTGAATGTAGTGCAAGTCCCATCATCCGTGGTCCCTCCTCCAAACTGCAGTAGGATGTAGAGTGGGTCATGGGGGCTCTGTGTGCCAAGTTTTATCTTGATCAGTCATTGGATGAGGGTCACAGTGGTCTTGGAAAGTGAGTCAAAGTACTTCAAATCCCATAATCCATGTTCCTTGAAACTGCACCAGGTTGTAGAGTGGGTCATGGGGGCTCTTTGTGCCAAGTTTGGTCTTGATCAGTCATTGGATGAAGGTTGCAGCGGTCTCGAGAAGTGGATGAAGGTACTTCAAGTCCCATCATCCATGGTCCGTCCTCCTGAAAACCTCACCAGGATGTAGAGTGGGTCATGGGGGCTCTGTGTGCCAAGTTTGGTCTTGATTTGTCATTGGTGGGGGGCATAGTGGTCTGTGGGTACCAAAGCGTTTGAAAGTACTAAAAATCCCATAATCCGTGGTCCACTTCCCCCAATCTGCACCAGGATGTAAAGGGGTTCATGGGGGTTATGTGTGCCAAGTTTGGTCCAGGTCCGTCACCTGTGCAGGTCACAGTGACCTGTGAAAGTGGCAGCCAATCAGAAAGCTGCCACATACACTGCGCTCCCTCCCTCCCTCCGCATACAAACACTGACTTTTATTATATACATAAATTGTGGTGGCAGCTCGTGATTCCCATGTTAACGGGAGGATTATGTTCCTGGTTTTAGAGGGATTTTCCACAATGCTGAACTCTTATCCTCAAAATTAGATGAGTACCTTGGATAGTTCCTTTAACTTCTGAGAAAACCTGGAATGGATTTGTCTCTTGTTAGCCCCTGGTAAAAGGAAATACCTAGTAGTTTGTGTTCCCATAATTCTGTGTGCCCTGAAGTAGATTCAGGAAAACAAATCCAGATCTGTTTGTCAACATTTATTTTATGTATCTGTGATATTTTTATCTTCAGAGCTGCTTCAGCAGGAGTTGCAGCAACACAGCAGACACAGATGAGTTTAGTGTAGGATATTTAGAAGATAATTGAAAACGGAGTGAGACAATGATAGTATTTTAGCCCTTAATTAACATAATACACGTTAGTTGGAAGAAAAACAATTGCCTTCCTAACTTTAGACAGTGATAATTGTGTTATCATTTACAAAGCAACTATTGCTGTTAATATAAATGTTCTGGTATTATTTATCATATGTTAATTGGATATGCAAGCAATGGCTTTATGAAAGATCATTGCAAACAATGTCATTGCTATTGTCAGTACTTTCTGTTTATAATTTCTTTCAGACTCCGCAGTCTTACTCTCTGTTCTCCGTTAGGCATGTTCTGTATATTCCTGTAATTAATGGTTAATATTTCATGCATCTGAAGTAGTAGTGGATAATCCATGAACTCTTATGTGATAATAAATTGTTGAACTTTTCAAAGATTCTTTTGTTTTTTTAAAAGATAAATCCCATTTGTGGAGAGAATTCTGATAGAAGGGTCTCTAAAATATCTAAAGCCACAACACACTTATATCAGTACAGGAGGAAAAACAATTCTGTTCTCACTCTGTTTGTTTTCTTAACACCTATAATGTAATGAAAGAAGAGATTTCGGTAGATTGACTAATTATGTTAGATCTTATGGTTGTGTTTCTGAGAGCAGGCAAAATGATAGAGTGGCATTAGAAATATTAATTAAACTACAGTATGCCCCAATTTGCTAAAGTTAGCAGATCTTGTCTGATAAGCTGCTTCAGCCTTGGTTAATACTAACAATGGATACAGGCATTGGATACCAGGTACTGTAGGTTACATTTCAAATGAAGGAACTGGTAAAAGCACCTCTATGGGCCCTTCCACACAGCACTATGTCCCAGAATATCAAGGCAGAAAATCCCACAATATCTGCTTTGAACTGGGTTATCTGAGTCCACACTGCCATATATTCCAGTTCAAAGCAGATAATGTGGGATTTTATTCAGCTGTGTGGAAGGGGTCTAACTATTCCTTCCTTACTGGAATAGCAATGGAGCCCTCGATGGCGCAGTGGGTTAAACCCTTGTGCCGGCAGGACTGAAGACAGGTCGCAGGTTCGAATCCAGGGAGAGGCGGATGAGCTGCCTCTATCAAATCCAGCACCTCATGAGAGAAGCCTCCCACAAGGATGAAAAAAACATCAAATCATCCGGGCATCCCCTGGGCAACGTCCTTGCAGACGGCCAATTCTCTCACACCAGAAGCGACTTGCAGTTTCTCAAGTCACTCCTGACACGAAAAAAACAAAAACACCGGAACGGCATACAGGGAACATACCATCTCCCTGTTATGTCAGCTCCACTGGCTGCCTGTCCAGTTCCGAGCACAATTCAAAGTGCTGGTCTTGACCTATAAAGCCCTATACAGTTCTGGCCCAGTTTACTTGTCCGAATGCATCTCCCCCTACGTCCCACCTGAAGCTTACAATCTTCCAAGGAGGCCCTGCTTTCAATCCTGCCTCGCAAATGCACTTGGTGGGGACGAGAGACAGGGCTTTCTTGGTGGTGCCCCCCTCCCCCGCCTGTGGAACTCACTCCCCAGCGAAATTAGGTCAACTGCTTCCGTCCTGTCCTTCAGGAAAAAGTTGAAAACGTGGCTATGGGACCAGGCATTTGGATAGTAGGTTGATAAATTATGACAATGCTATGGTAAATGGACTATGGACAGGCTTCGGACCAAGTTGTTGATTGTAGAACTCAGATTTAGATTTTGCCAACCAGTTTAATTTGCACTATTTTAAATGGTGTTAATTTATATTAATGTTTTATCTATTTTGTAATTGCTGTTTTATCTGTGTGTATAAGGGAGGCATCAAATTGTTGCCAGCTGTAAGCCACCCTCAGTCCATCGGGGATAGAGAAGAGCGGGGTACAAATATTTGAAATAAATAAATATGAGATTTATGAAGTGCCATAACTTGACAGGCAATGTGAAGATGCACACACAGATGACATTTTGATCTTCATTCCCTCGCCCATATTTATTTATTTGCTATATTTGTATACCGCCTTTCTCAGCCCACGAGCAACTCAAGGTGGTTTACAGAGGCAAAATTCAATGCCCAGAAACATCATAAAACAATTAAGGCAGTTAAAAACAATAGCATAAAAATACAATCATAACAAGGCAAATAAAACATAGATCATTAACATCTCCTAGTTAAAATCAAGATCCAATCTCATCATCCAATCATTCCATATTCCTATGTCTGTTACACTGCCTTTTCAAAATGCTTGCTCAAACAGCTAGGTCTCGACTTACTTCCGGAATGCTAAAAGAGAGGGGCTGATCTAATCTCTCTAGGAAGAGTGTTCCATAGCCGAGGGGCCACCACTGAGAAGGCCTTGTCTCTCGTTCCTGCCAAATGTATTTGTGACATAGGCAGGATCAAGAGCAGGGCCTCCCCAGATGATCTTAACATCCTAGCTGGTTCAAAGGAGGAGATGCATTCGGACAGGTAGGTTGGGCCAGAACCGTTTAGGGCTTTATAGGCTAAAGCCAGCAGTTTGAATTGTGCCCAGTAGCAAACTGATTGATATTGAATTGTGCCCGGTAGCAAACATATTGATCAGTACTTGCATAATCCTGGGCATGCATACACAGCTATTGTACCAGGCATTCTCATATAAATTAAATGTTGACAAAGTTTACAGACACATTTGTCAGCCTGTTGTTGTAGATGTTCTTTTGGGGTACATTTGGTAGATCAGCATAGATCAAGGGGGTACAAGACATCTTTCCCATCCCTTTGAAATGTATTGCCCAAGTCAATTACAAATTGATTTTGAATTTGGGACAGATTATGTAGGACTTCTCAATTGCTCCCTTGTACCCACCATGATATGCTCTCTTTGTCATGTTTGTACTTTGGCTTAAGTTATCTGGTACTATTAATCCTAAAACACTTGCTTGTCTCTGCTTGGTCAATGTGATCTCTAGGTATACAGCTTTAGTCTGTGAATGGCTGAATAATGGGTTGCTTGTTGAAACTCTTCTATTTTTCTTACTCCAGCTGTGAATGTTTATGTTCATTTTGAAATTCTCATAGTTGGTAGATTCCCTTCCTCGCCCTCCATCATTTCAAATTGACTTTGTATACTTTGTGTTATAAAGCTTAGATATGATTCTGTTGAAGATTCCTGAAAGTTCTTCTTGGTCCATGGGTTGTAGAGTAATGCCTTTTCCAGCTGTGATCCATGACTTTGTTCTCCAGAACTAAGACATGATTCCGGAGGGAAAGGAGGTAGTAGATGCTTTGCAGATGAACAGTTATAAAATGCTACTTTCTAGCTGCGACTTGGATGTAACAGTGAGAAACTTCACAGCTTTCTAATCAATAAAAGTTAATGATAAATTTCACTACTTGCTGTGTTAGCGCTGCTAGTAACTACCAGCACTACTGTTATGCTGTTTATGATAGCACACTGAAATGAATTGGAGATAGAAGAGGAGTTCTTCAATGTATTGATCTAATGTGCATGAGGTTTCTGTATGAATTGGAAATGGCCTAGAATAGATGATGATTTCATTTTTATTCGAGATGCCTTTAAATGACTTTGGGTTGAACAGCAATTTTGTAATTCAAGGCAGTTTTGTTGGCAAATTGTATAATGCCCATATGCAAGTTCCAATGTCTCTTTTGCTGTCAAACAGACTTTGGCATATGGAGAATGAAAGACCCCCAGATCTTTTTTATCATAAATAGCAACGCTCAAGTCTTGCAGATTCAGAGCCTATCCATCTCAAATGTGATCTTCCTCTTTTCCTACTGTATTGTACCTTGCCAAGCATCACTGGCTTTTTTAAAGTGAGCCATTACTTACTTACTTAGGTGATCCCTCGTTGTCCGAGTAGGATAATCCTCCAGGGTGGTTCCGTAGGTGACTATGGAGCTCTATTCTTGATCTGCATCGTCTCCCACAGTGAGGGCATCGGTTTCCAGGTGGAAGGCGGTCCCAGTCGGGGTTGGCTTGACACACCTTCCTCTTGGCATGTTTCTCTCTTTCGCCCTCCATTCGTGCCTCTTCAAATTCTACAACACTGCTGGTCACAGCTGACCTCCAGCTGGAGTGTCCACAGGCCAGGGCTTCCCAGTTCTCAGTGTCTATGCCAGAGTTTTTAAGGTTGGCTTTGAGCCCATCTTTACACCATTAAGTGGTATCACTGGCATTGGAAGATGCCTGTGTATGATTTTTTTAAATGTGTGGAGGCCAGTGCACACTGATCAACACACAGAATTCACAGAGTAAGGTTCCTCGGGTGGCATAGTTTACCAAGATGACCGTGGCTTCTCAATCTGTTGCAGCCTTCTTCCGCCTTCACAGCCGTTGTAACATGTACCATGTTATCCTCCGTCTGCTCCGCCGTTGAGGTCTTTGGGTCTTCGGACTGTGCTTGGTCTGAAACCTCCCCCACAGTCGCTCCTGGGAGTGTATGACTCCAGTCGTTGTGCCCGCATGTTCAATGGAACACGCAAGCCACCTCACCACGACAAGGTGATAGTCCGTCAAGGGAGAGTGAGCCATAGCCTCTCATGATATGTTCAAAGTATAGGTTCGGATCTCTTGTCTATAATTCCAGTGAGATCCAAAATCTCCTTTTTTTTGAGCTGCAACACAAGTTTGAACTGCAGTACGTAGTACAGGCAATCCCTGACTTGCAAACATCTGTCTTACAAATGACTCATACTTAAGAAAGAGGGTCAGACAACAAGAAGTGAGAGAAAATGTGTTTGGATAAGAAGACAGCCATCTCCTGTAAGCTCTGTTTCATGGCTGTCATCATGTCCACAACAGACAAATGCATAGGAATAGCCACAGTTCCACAGACGGGAGATGACAGAAGCAGTTGTACTGCTGAGTCCATAGCTACTGTTTTCTCCTCTTCTTCCTCTACTAGCATAGCAGTATGCTGCTTAATCTATGATGACACTTGGCCATTTCCCCCATCTGTTTAGCTCCAGATCTAAACTCAACCTCCTCAAGAAACCCTCTTTCTGCTGAAACCCCCACCCATGTTTCCAAAATAAAATATCCTCAAAAAATTAATCAAACCCCAAATCCAAAACATTGGTGGTTTTAAGGATTTTATTTATTATTATTTATTTATTTCCTATATTTATACCCCACCCTTCTCACCCCCGAGGGGGGACTCAGGGTGGCCTCACAAAAGCACCACACGGTGTCATCATCATAAAACAATCAACAGTACATTTAAAATATTAAAAATTAAAACAGTAGTTAAAACAATTGATTAACACACTATTAAAAATCAGAATCCAAAATTCAGTCCGGGTCAAATTTTAGATAAGGATTACTGTACTTAACCTGTAGGACAGTCTCAATTTAGTCATATTGACTTCTAGGAAAAGTTCAGGCTTCATTAGTTGTAGCATAATTTATTTGGCTTTTCAGCAGTCTGCAGTATCCATAAAAACGTTGGAAGTGGCTGAAATGGATGAAATATCTACTTCGATAAGAGAAAAATCATTGAGCAGTTTTAAGAAAGATTGGGAATCATTCAATACTTTTATGCAAGGAAGAGAAGATGTTAATCACAGGATTTGAGAATTAGTCATTTTGATTGATTAGTAGTATGTGAAATCTTTTATGACCATGGAGGAATTAGGATATATTATCATTTATATCACTGATAGAAATTTTAAATGTATTCATCCTTTTCTTTTCAATGTGTATTTTCTTCTTTTTTCTTCTATTTAGTGTTGTCATAGTTTGTTGTAAATGTATCGTCAGGGTAGAAGTACTTGTAGAGGTATATGTGTATGTTTATTTGTATTGGAGTGTGTTGATTTTAGATAATAAATAGATATAAAAATGATAAAAAGGTAGTCCCCTGACATTAAGTCCAGTCATGTCTGACTCTGGGGTGTGGTGCTCATCTCCATTTCTAAGCCGAAGAGCCAGCATTGTCCGTAGACACCTCCAAGGGCATGTGGCCGGCATGACTGCATGGAGCGCCGTTACCTTCCCGCCGGAGCGGTACCTATTGATCTACTCACATTTGCATGTTTTCGAACTGCTAGGTTGGCAGAAGCTAGGGCTGACAGCGAAAGCTCACACCGCTCCCTGGAATCGAACCTGCGACCTTTCGATCAACAAGCTCAGCAGCTCAGTGCTTTAACCCACTGTGCCACCGGGGGCTCCATAAAAATGATAAACAATGTCAAATTTTATATTGCTTCGTCAGTAAAGAGGAAAGATTCTTCCTCAGCTAATCTTTTTGGTACCTGTAATCGTACTCTGGCAGCAATGCTTTGCCACCCTAACATTCTTGTTCACTCAGGTAAACACGTTCCCCCCTCTGAGACTAAAGAACTTTGGATTTATTACTTGCCAGGTAGAGTGTTAAAGCTCTTTGTGGCTTTAAAAAATGCCCCCTGTTACATACTATCTTATCTAGACTGAGATAAGAGAAAGATCTTGAGAGGTTTGTGGAGTGAGTTAGGCACTCAGATGGATAAATAAAGCACTTAAGCAATTAAATATGAGAGCTAAAGAGAGAAAAATTCTAAGAGCTTTAACACTTAAGACATAATGGGACTAATTAGGATAAAGCTTAAAAAGAATAAGAAGAGTTCCAAGTTAACTACGTTTTTACATTTTAAAAATTAATCTTCTAAATTTAACATGACTAAAAATAACTTCAGGTAAAAAAAGAATTCTGTCCTCATGTCAGCTAAAACTTAAAAGTATGAAAATTGGAATATCAGATCCCCTGGGGAAGATGACGTTGAACCACCATTTCACCTGAAAACTGAATGCACGTGTGTGCCTTCAAGTCACCTGTTATGGAGGGGAATTGAAGGTATGTGACACTATAATCACAACTGGCATCCCATAAAATGGGCACAGATTTCACCAGTTTTAAGTGAAAATGCATTCCCAGACCTCTGAAAACCAAGCATCCAGGCTCAGATCTGACTTGGGTATATTCTAAAGCTGCAAATCAGAGCTTTCAAGGGAAATATAATCCCGCCTAGAACAAGCTGAATTCCTATTCTCTGGTCTGTCTTCAAACTGACCTGGAGCATCTCTATTTTGTTTGGATTATACTCCAATTTATTATTATTATTATTATTATTATTATTATTATTATTATTATTATAAAACCAACAAGATTAGTACACAACAAACAAGATCAGTCTGCTGGCTGTTGTATTGAATTACATGTCAGACACTTCCCAAGTGTCTAGGACTGTGTAATGTATCAACAAATAATGTGTGCAGATCCAAGTAGGGTGGCCTTTTGCAGCTGACAGATGGTAATTTTGTCAGTGCCGCTTGTTTTTAAGTGCAAGCCAAGGTCTTTAGTCACTGCACCCAGTGTGCCGATCACCACTGGGACCACCTTTACTGGCTTGTACCGGAGTTTTTGCAGTTCGATCTTTAAATCCTCATATTGTGTCAGTTTTTCCAGTTGTTTCTCTTCAATCATGCTGTTCCCTGGGATTGCAACATCTACAATCCATACTTTAACATGATTGTGAGGTCAGGAGTATTGTGCTCCAAAACTCTGTCAGTCTGAATTCGGAAGTCCCAGAGTAGTTTGACGTGTTCATTTTCTGTAACTTTTTCAGGCTTGTGATCCCACCAGTTCTTTGTCACAGGCAGATGGTATTTGCGGCACAAGTTCCAATGAATCATCTGAGCAGCGGTGTTGTGCCTCTGCTTGTAGTCTGTCTGTGAGATCTTCTTGCAGCAGCTGAGGATATGATCCATTATTTCATCTACTTCCTTGCAGAGTCTACACTTGGGATCTGTTGTCGACTTTTCAATTCTGGCATTATTATTGTTATTTTTATTAATAATAATTTAATTTATTAATTTTATTACCAAACTTTGAGGGATCCCCAGGCCAATGACCATGGGCTCCAATATAAATTCTCCAGATCTGTCTTCTGGGTGTGCTTCTTCAAGGAACCAGGCTGTTCAAGAGGATAACATGGAAAACAGCACTGAAAGCTGCTGAGAGGTTCAGTGGAACCATCAGGGCATACACTGACTGTCCAGTCTTTTGTGTAAATCATCCACCATAATGACCAAAGCTATCTCTGTCCCATAATCATGTTTGAAGACAAACTGAATTGAATCTAGATAATCTTTTTAGCCACTGGAACTGGAAGGCTAAAATCCAAATAGTTGCCCAGAAAAAAGAGTTATTGGAGACATGCAGATGGTTATCCAATGTGCTTGGATTCAAGGATCATTCTCTATAGTCCTTTCAAGGCAGGACGAACGTCTACCTTGCTGCAGTGAGGCATTCACTACTCACCTTACTCACTCTGCCAGTTGCTCTCTGGCTTCTTTTATAAGTCAGGAAAGGCAAGGATCCACAGCTAAGGCTGTGAGAAAAAAAGAAAAATGTACAATAAATACAGTGTTGTTTTTACAGTTATAAACATAAATATGTCTGATTAGGAACAATGGTGCACGTGTTAATTATGGAAGAAACTATATGCCAAAATCTCTCTGGTTACCTTACTATTCCTTTTTTGCTGTCGTATTCCCAGAACCATTTTGTACTTGTACTAATTGTCAGTGCCAAATAGCTCAATTTGATAGTAAATTAGTTCCTTAAACACTGTGATAGAAATTCCTGAGTGACTGTAGTTCAGTGATTATAATGAATTGATTTCCTTAAATACCAAAAGTTAGTAGCACTGAAGACATCTGTTTCTTATATAATGGAAGACTATAGAAACCCTATGATGGCCTTAGGGTGGCCATAGATTGGAAACAAGTAGAAGGCACACAACAACAACAGCCCTTTCTGATGGTGAATGGGCTCTGTGGCCATTTGTGAAATGAAGCACTTGAAGTGCTGTCTCCTAATTTACTTTGACATTTGTGAAATGAAGTAGTGAGTAAAAGGACAACAGGTAGACATTGTAAAACATAGCTTAGGAGTCATTGATACAGTAAGTGGCAAAAGATGCTACTTAGACCAGAGGTGGGAATAGTATGGTGACATAGATCCAGCATGGACTTTTGGATTTCCATGCCTTTTTAGTGGTGAATGATAACTTTAAAATACCTTAAAATACTTTTACTTAGGCAATCCCTCGTTGACTGAGTAAGATTTTTGTCCAAGTTCAGTGTACTAGTGGTGGGTACGTAGGTGACAGTGGAGCCCTATTCTTGACCTGCATGTTCTCCTGCAGGGAGAGCATTGGTTTCCAGACAGAAGGCGGTCCCAGTTGGGGTTGGCTTGACGCTCTTTCCTATTGCCACATTTATTAATTTATTATTTATTTACTTCATTTATATACCACTTTTCTCAGCCCTTGGGTGACTCAATGCGATTAACAATAGCAAAATTCAATAGCAAAAAAATGTTTCTCTCCTTTTCCCTCCATTTGTGCCTCTTCAAATTCTACAGCACTGCTGGTCACAGCTGAACTCCAGCTAGAGCTCTCAAGGGCAAGGGCATCCCAATTCTCTGTGTTTTAAAAGTTGACTTTGAGCCCATCTTTAAATCTCCCTTCGTGTCCTCCACCATTCCATTTTCCGTTCTTGAGCACGGAGTAGAGCAACTGCTTTGGGAGACGGTTGTTCGGGCATTCGGACAACGTGGCCGGTCCAGTGGAATTTATGACAGAGGTCTATTGCTTCAATGCTGGTGGTCTTTGCTTCTTCCAGCACGCTGACATTTGTCCACCTGTCTTCCCAGGAGATTTGCATGATTTTTTGGAGGCAACGCTGATGGAATCGTTCCAGGAGTTTCTTGTGACATCTGTAGACAGTCCACGTTTCGCAAGCATATAGCAAGGTTGGGAGGACAATAGCTTTATAAACAAGCACCTTGGTATCCCTTTGGATGTCCCGCTTTTCAAACACTGTGCTTCATTTGGAAAAATGCTGCACTCGCAGAGCTCAGGTGGTGTTGTATTTCAGTGTCAGTGTTGACTTTTGTGGAGAGGTGGCTGCTGAGGTAGTGGGAATGGTCAACATTTTCTAATGTTACACCATTAAGCTGTATTTCTGGTATTGGAGAGGGATTGGCTGGTGACTGCTGGAAGAGCACTTTGGTTTTCTCGATGTACAGGCCGAGCTTCTCGTATGCTTCTGCGAAGGTGTTTAGAGTGGCTTGTAGATCTTCTTCTGAATGTGCACAGATGATGTATTCATCAGTATATTGGAATTCTGTAACAGTTGTTGTAACCTTTAACTAGAAGAAGAGAAGGCTGAGAGGGGATATGATAGCTATGTATAAATATGTGAGAGGAAGCCACAGGGAGGAGGGAGCAAGCTTGTTTTCTGCTTCCCTGGAAACTAGGACACGGAACAATGGCTTCAAACTATAAGAGAGAAGATACCATGTGAACATGAGGAAGAACTTCCTGACTGTGAGAGCCATTCAGCAGTGGAACTCTCTGCCCCGGAGTGTGGTGGAGGCTCCTTCTTTGGAAGCTTTTAAACAGAGGCTGGATGGCCATCTGTCAGGGGTGATTTGAATGCAATATTCCTGCTTCTTGGCAGGGGGTTGGACTGGATGGCCCATGAGGTCTCTTCCAACTCTTTGATTCTATGATTCTATGATTCTATAACAGATGTTGTAACTTTAAAATAATTTCTATGAGATGAAGGTATGTTGGCTTCATAGAATCATAGAATCATAAAGTTGGAAGAAACCTCATGGGCCATCCAGTCCAACTCCCTGTCAAGAAGCAGGAAAATTGCATTCAAAGCACCCCTGACAGATGGCCATCCAGCCTCTGTTTAAAAGCTTCCAAAGAAGGAGCCTCCACCACACTCCAGGGCAGAGAGTTCCACTGCTGAACGTCTCTCACAGCCAGGAAGTTCTTCCTCATGTTCATATGGAATCTCATTTCTTGTAGTTTGAAGCCATTGTTCTGAAGGGTTTGGGCCAAGCAGTCAGTGGAGTGAGAGTTTTCAGGCAGTGGTGGCTTAATTTTATTCTCTAAGAAATGAAATTCCCTACTTGGTTAAAATTAATGTGATATAATATTAGTCTGAGTGCCATAAATGAAATTATGTGCGTTCAAAATGTCATCTTCCTCTGGAAATCTAATGCAGATGAATAACACAAGTACTGTGGGTCTTTTTAACAATATGGGTAGCTGAAAAAGGAACAATTTTAGTGAAAGTGGCAGTAAGGCAATGTTGGGAATGCTAGTTTTGGTGGCTTAACAAGCAGTAAGAACAGAGCCACTCAAATACATTAAGAGGTCCTGTGTGTGAGGTGTTTATGTATATTATTTAAATAGTGCACTTGCTGTTCATTTATTTTTTTGTTGCATTCTGCAAATATTATCTGTACTTCTAATCTGTGAATGTAAATTTTATAGACTTTTCTAGAGGGCCATATTTCCTTCATAACACCATCAGAAAGTGATTTCTCCACTAGTTTGGGTTGCTGTGAGTCTTCAGGGCTATATGCAGAAGCATTCTCTCCTGACATTTCACCCATATCTATGGCAGGCATCCTCAGTGGTTGTAAGGTCTTCTGGAAACTAGGCAAGTGAGGTTTATATATCTGTGAAATGTCCAGGGTGGGAGAAAGAGCTCTTGTCTGCTTGAAACAATTGTGGATGTTGCAATTGGCTACCTTGATTAGCATTGAATGGCCTTGCGGCTTCAAAGACTGGCTACTTCCTGCCAGGGGGTGATGTTGAACATGAATTTGGGAGGCCCTGCCAAGGCAGAGACCTGCCAGACCTTTAAAAGAAGATCCGGACACCTGGCGAGACAGAAGACACCCAGAAAGATTTTTCCCTAATTTTCCCAATAAATCTCACCTTAAAAAGGAATGTGCAGCTCTTCACAAAGCTAATGCTCAGACATTAAGTTTCTTCATTACCTAATACGGATGAAAGTTATGCTTTTAAACCTCACCAAGTTGAAGGAAAGCCACCGAATTGTTTATTTCATTCCAGCTGTAAAAGATGATGACCGCAATCATTTGCCCAGGAGCCGACATGACTCGCAAGGGAAAATAATAACTGTATTATTTTTTTTTGCGAGTCATGTTGGCTCCTGGGCAAATGAGGGTCATGTCGGCTCCTGGGCAAATTATAGGATATACAGAGGTGTCAAATTCAAATTTCCCGCTCCTGCCCCCCTTGCTAGCTTCATGCTGATTGGTTGGAGTCATCAGCTGGCTGGGAGGCGCAGTTAGCAAGTCTGCATTCTGTCCAATCAGAGCGCTAGCCCCGCTTCGGCCCCTCAGCCAATGGGAAAGGAGGAGGCGGGCCAGGCAGGTAACAATGATCAGAGTGGAAAGACGACAGGATTAAAATGACTAATGTTTGCCCAACGATCCAGTGATAGCTTAAGCCCTCCAGTTGGATCAAAGTTATCGTGCTTATCTTTTGAAATAACATCTTCGTCTATCTCCCAAGGGGCTAGATCCTTTTGTATTATAGTTCTGAGATATGGGGGTCATTCATGAAGCTGAGGTTGGTTTCTGCTGGTCAGGATATGGCACAATGGAGAGGCTGTGGGGAAATTCCTGGTTTCCCACAGATAGGAAGATACACTTTGTGTTGAGTGATTTAAATGTCCATAGGTCCTACCATTCCAGATGGCCTGGCTTTGCCCTCCAAGATCTGGTCAGATAAGAACCATTTAATTATTGTTCATGCAAATGAGTCTTGGTTGAGTCTTTTGTTTAGGGATTTACTGGCCCAGGAAATTGGGAAAGCTTCCAGGAGCCATGACGTGCTTGTTTCATGAAAAAGGTGGCTTTTCCCTTCATTTTTCAAAATATAGACATGCATACACATAAGGAATGAAAAATGGGTAGGGGGACATACAAGGAATTCACAAGGAAAGGGGAAATCACGCATGGTCCCAAGGGAGATCATGCCATCCCCCCAAAAGTTCATCAGAGTTCATAAAAAGTTTGGGGACGTTGATTAAAAGAGTCCATGAGAGTTCATAATTTATAGGGGTTCGACAAAAGAGTTCCTGGAGAATCTGAGAATTCCCAAAAGTTGATAAAAGTATTCCAAATTTCCGAGAAGTTGATAAAAGTTGGCAAAAGTTCATAAAAAGTCCTTGGAAAGTTCATGAGAGTTGAAGAAAAGTTTATGAAAGTTCTCTGGGAATTTGGTAACTCCAGAGGAATGCAGTTTCGGCCTCCCAGGACGCTGTAATACAAGGGACCTCAAACTAAGGCCCGAGGGCCGAATGCAGCCCTCCAAGGTCATTTACTCGGACCTCATTCAGGGTCAACCTACGTCTGAAACAACTTGAAAGCACACAACAACAACAACAACAACAACAATGCTATCTCATCAGCCAAAAGTAGGCCCACACTTCCCACTGAAATACTAATAAGTTTGTATTTGTTAAAATTGTTCTTCATTTTATTTATTGTATTGTTTTAAAGTGTTTTTTGTACTACAAATAAGATATGTGCAGTGTGCATAGATATTCATTCATGGTTGTTTTTTTCAAATTATAATCTGGCGCTCCAACAGTTTGAGGGGCTGTGACCTAGCCCTTTGTTTAAAAAGTTTGAAGATCCCTGCTGTAAGAGCATCCCGGGCGAGCCAGCAGGGATCTCCGGTTCGGGAAAGGAATGGCTTATGCTTGTTGATGTTTGAGACAGTAAAGGGACACAATGTATCACTATGAAGAGGAAAAATTAGTGTAAAAGAATACTTTTTTATTAAGGGTTGTTGCATTGAGATGGGGGAGCTCATTTTAGTGAGGAACAGAAAAGGGTCCTTGTTGTTCGAGCTGCTGCAGGAGCCACAGTATTTTTGTCTTCATGTTGTCCAGGCGTTCAGGAACTGCGGAACTCCCTACTGCGGCTCAAATCAGACTGAAAGCAGGGGCCTGTGAGCTCAACCTCATGGGAGGCAAGAAGGGTTTTGTTGGTTTTTTTTGTATTTTCCTCCTGACTCTAAATTGGGGAAATACCTCTCCTGAGTCTTAGTTACTGCCAGTAAAGCTTGTATGTTCAAATATGCTGTTATTTTTGGTCCTACTCCTTTGCCCCTGCTCTATGACAAAACACAGTCTCCAAGGATTTGGGCTCAAAAAAAATTCTTTACTCCTGATGAAAATAATTTAAAATCATATCAAAATGTAGAATGCTTTTAATTTTCTCTAATAAAAAGACCAAAAACAAACATCATCGCCCTTCTTTTTAGGATTCCAGCTTGTGCTTTGTTAATCTGCTAAAACTAATTGGATCCTGAAATCAAATTGAGGTGTAGATGTGTTTTTGTAAAACTATATCGCACACATCATTTAGTGTAGTGAAGCACTATTGCTGATTAGCTCCCATGGGTGCTACGGCAGAACAGTTATCATCCTCTCTAACATGTCACTGGTTATGAGCAATGAAAAAAAAGCAGAAGGCTGTTTTCTAAAACAGATGATGCTACACTAAATGAAGCAGGTAAATTGAAGTAATGCTGTGCATTTTTAATAAAAAGAATTGAATGAGTAGTATCTGTAGCTAGGAGCTTCTGTGTTAAAAACAGTGAAACTAGGATAGAAAAAAATATCCCTGCCTACTACTTTGTGTAACAGTTGAGATAAACTGACCCAGACTGGACCTTGGATTGGATTTTGGATTCTGGTTTTAACAGGCATGCTTTTAATTAATTGTTTAATTACTGTTTTTTTTAAAAAAAATTTAATGCATTGCTGATTGTTGATTGTTTTTATTATGTTTGGCATTCTATGATGCATTTGTGAGGCCGCCCTGAGTCCCCTCTCGAGGGTGAGAAGAGCAGGGTATTTTATTTATTTTTGTCGTGTCAGGAGTGACTTGAGAAACTGCAAGTTGCTTCTGGTGTGAGAGAATTGGCTGTCTGCAAGGACGTTGTCCAGAGGATGCCCGGATGATTCGATGTTTTTTTCATCCTTGTGGGAGACTTCTCTCATGTCCCTGTATGAGGAGCTGAAGTTGATAGAGGGAGCTCATCCGCCTCTCCCCGGATTCGAACCTGCGACCTGTCAGTCTTCAGTTCTGCCGGCACAGGGGTTTAACCGGGGGCTCAGCGGGGTAGAAATATAGGAAATAAATAAATAAATAAATAAATAAATGGTCCTAACCTAGTCCAACACACAATCAGATGCAATAAAAACGGAACAATCCGATATGAGTTTTGGTGTGGGATTCTATGCATTTTCGTTGGTCCTTTTCTTCCCAACCCCTTAACCCAGTTGGTGCAAATATAACAAATATATTAACAAATATATTAACCCAGGAAAATCACATTCAAAGCACCCCTGACAGATGGCCATCCAGCCTCTGTTTAAAAGCCTCCAAAGAAGCCTCTACCACACTCCAGAGCAAAGAGTTCCACTGCTTTTAAAAAAACTTTTTATTTATTGTAGTTTTACATATTCAGTGTATAAACATTCTTATACTTATCACTTTCCTTTAACAAATTGTATACAAAATGCATATGTCTTAATATTTCATCCTCCGCTTTATTACATATTGTCCAATCACCTAGTGTTGACCCTTCACTCTAGACAAACCAATTACAATATTTATTTCCAAAATTCCATTGTTTCTATTACAGATTTTTTGCCCTTACCTTTTATATATAGATATTCTATCAATTTTCCCCATTTCTTCCCAAAATCATCTTTTTTCAGTAGTCCTCTTTTAATCTTTATACTACCTGTCAGGTTATCATTTATTGCAATATCCCAGATCTCCCTATACCATTCTTCCAATTGGCACTCCCCCCTTCTTTCCATTTTAATAATAATAATAATAATAATAATAATAATAATAACAACAATAATAACAACAACTTTATTTTTCTACCCTCCCTTCATCTCCCTGAAGGGACTTGGGGTGCCTTACATGGGACCATTCCCAAAGCAACATACAATTAAAAACAAAACAATAAAATATTAAAACAATATAAAAACAGCATCATCATAAGTGATAAACAAGAATGATAAGCAACAACATAGATACCTCTATTTTCATTTTTGGGGGGAGGGGGCCAATATGCAAACGAGTTAAAGTATAGGCTGGTAAATAAGGTGGACAGAACGAATAGTAGGATAGGAATATAGCAATTAACAATCTTGCTGCTCTTACCAGATTGGCAATTAATTCCTTTAGTTCTAGCAGAGAGTTCCACTGCTGAACAGCTCTCACAGTTAAGAAGTTCTTCTTAATGTTCAGGTGGAATCTACTTTCCTGTAGTTTGAAGCCATTGTTCCACGTCCTAGTCTCCAGGGCAGCAAAAACAAGGTTGCTCCCTCCTCCCTGTTACTTTCCCTCAAATATTTATACATGACCATCATGTCTCCTCTCAGCTTTCTCTTCTGAAGGCTAAACATGCCCAGCTATTTAAGCCTCTACTCATAGGGCTTGTTCTCCAGACCCTTGATCATTTTAGTTGCCCTTCTCTGGACGCCTTCCAGCTTGTCAACATCTCCCTTTAACTGTGGCACCCAGAATTGGACACAGTATTCCAGGTGTGGTCTGACCAAGGCAGAATAGAGGGGTAGCATGACTTCCCTGGATCTAGATACTTCAACTACCATGGCTCAGTTCTATAAAATCATGAGAGTTGTTGTTTGACAAGGTACCGCAATTTCTTGCAGGGAAGGCTGAAGACCTAGTAAATATCCAGCTCCCATGATTCCATACCACTGGACCATGGCAGTTAATTTCACCCCCAGACTGCCCCTAGATTCCCCTACCACCTTGGAATTGCAAGTGGTTGTAGTGCTTGTGCAGGTATATAGGTTGATTTTGAGAAGACCCATGCAGTTTGCTTTGGCTACATACGTTAAACAAGACTACCCTGCCTTACTGGTCTGGCTCTACGTTAAAGTGGGGGGAGATAGGAGCGTCCCGGTTTGGTTTCATCTGTCACAAGTGCACCTAGTTTTTCCAAAATTGATCCAAAGCAAGCTTAGCCATGCCTTTCAGAGATCGATACAGGCGTTAAGCTTTGATGTACTCCTGAAATCAATCCTGAACCATTCTGGCGGTGGCCAAAAGGGCATTCAGACCATTAAGACTTCTGCGCCAGACACATTCATTCCGGTGACATTAGATTTGGTCATGCTGACACATGTCTTAAATTCATCTAGTTTGGATTACTTTAACACACTTTATATGGGATTGCCATTACAGAAACTCCCTATTGGTTCAAAGAGCTGTATCAACATTGTTATTTGAGGCTGGGTATGGGAAGCACACAACAAACAACTATTTGTGGCCTGTCTGTACATAATTTTATAAAAAATCTCTTCAAGATTATAACAATATGTAATAAAATTTGAAATGTTGTCTGTTCTTGGTTTGAAAGTGTTATTTATGTATTTTTTTATTTATTTCCTATAATTACACCCCATCTTCTTCCCCTGAAGGGAGACTCAGGGCGGCCTAACAAAAGCATCATACGATGCTAGCATCATAAAAACAGCCACAGTACAATCAAAATATTAAAAATTAAAACAACAATTAAAACAATTAATTAAGACACATCCATTAAAATCGAAATCCAAAAACCAGTCTGGGTCAATTCATTGCCATAAGTTGTGTGATCTTCTTCCACTTGCTGCTCACTGATCAAACGCTTGGCCCCATAACCAGGTCTTGATTTTCCTTCTAAAAGACAAGAGGGAGGTGGCCAATCTGATATCTCTAGGGAGGGTGTTTCATAGGCGGGGGGCCACTGCTGAGAAAGCCCTGTCTCTCATCCCCATCAACCATGTTTGTGATAGTGGTGAGATCGAGAGCAGGGCCTCTCCTGAAGATCTTAAACTTCGTGATGGTTCGTGGCAGGAGATACGTTTGGATAGGTAGTCTGGACCAGAACCGTTTAGGGCTTTAAAGGTTAAAACCAGCACTTTGAATTGTGCTCGGAAGCTGATCTGTAGCCAGTGGAGTTGGCGTAAGGAAGGAGTTGTATGTTCCCTGTACATCGCTCCGGTGAGCAACCTGGCTGCCGACCATTGGACTAGCTGAAGCTTCTGAGCAGTCTTCAAAGGCAGTCCCACGTAGAGTGCGTTGCAGTAGTCTATTCAAGATGTAACAAGAGCATGGACCACCGTGGCCAAGTCAGACTTCTCTTTTTCCTGTTTAATTGTGTGGGTCTAACTTTAAAAGTAGTTGTTATACTCCAGAAGCTTTGTTTTGTGACTCTATGAGATATTCATTGAAAAACTATAGCAAAATGTGCAGCAGGATGCCCTGCAAAAGCAAAGGTTTTGCAGTTTAATAAATTTTTTCCATATTTTAATGATAGAACCAATTAGGAAATGACGTTTATAACCTATGAACATCAATTGTGTTACATAGTGTAATGTAAACTTCAATCCCTTTGACCACATCTTTTCCCATTCCAAATGGGAAATTCTATCCCATTTTATCATACAGGGCAAGCAAATAGAAAAGTTGCTTTGATCTATTCCTTTCGGATGCATTTTTTATTCTGGTCTCCAGAGGCTGACCGAAGAAAGAAAGCTGCCCAAAGATGCTGCAGTGCAGGTTACAAGTCTACCTGCAGAATAATTCAACAACTCTTAAATGGTTCCTTTTCACGTTTGCCTCCTTGGAAAATAACATACCACCCTCTTCTAGAAGGAAGTTGCATTCAGAAAGACCCATTGTAGTAATGGGCTAAGCTCTTGTTAGCATTAGTTTTGTTAAGACCACATAGGAGAGAAAGTTAGTTCTTTTGAAGGGAGCTCAGGGAAAAAAAAGATCAAGTAATCCGGCAGATCACCTCTGCTTAATAACCATACTTAAGCTGATTGGTAGCCTAACTGTATTGTGCTATTTACTCAGTTTAGAACACATTTATATCATCTTTCTTCCAGGATGGAACTCAAGTCATCACTCCTGAGATTTCCAGATGGTTTCCCATCCAGGCAATGACAATATCTTGGCCAGCTTGGTATCACCAATATGGCCTTATCATGTGCCTATAGATCAGGCAATCTGTATAATGACCAAGTAGCAACAGTAAGAACAGACCATGGAACAATAGACTGGTACAAGATTGGGAAAGGAGTATGGCAAGTCGTATACTCTCACTCTACCTATTCAACTTATATGCAGAACACATCACGTGATGTGTGGGGCTTGACAAATCCAAGGCTGGAGTTAAAATTGATGGAACAAACATTAACAACCTTAGAAATGCAAAGGGCTGAAAGTGAGGAGGAGCTGAGAAGCCTTTTAACCAAGGTGAAAGAAGAAAGCGCAAAAGCTGAGTTGCAAGTTAAACATAAAAAAACTCAAGATTCTGTCAACAATGATTGATAACTGGCAAATAGAGGGAAAAAACATGGAGGCAGTGACAGAATTTGCATTTCTAGGTGCGAAGATTACTGCAGACGCAGACTGCAGTCAGGAAATCAGAAGATGTTTACTTCTTGGGAGGAGACAATGACCAATCTTGATAAGATAGTGAAGAGTAGAGACATCATACTGGTAACGAAGATCCGCATAGTCAAAGCAATGTTATTCCCCATAGTAACCTACGGATGTGAGAGCTGGATCATAGGGAAGGCAGAGCGAAGGAAGATAGATGCTTTCAAACTGTGGTGCTGGAGGAAAATTCTGAGAGTGCCTTGGACGGTGAGAAGATCCAACCAGACCATACTTCAGGAAATAAAGCCCAACTGCTCACTGGAGGGAAGGATATTCGATGCAAAGATGAAGTACTTGGGCCACATCATGAGAAGACAGGAAAACTTGGAGAAGAGAATGATACTGGGGAAAATGGAAGGAAAAAGGAAGAGGGTCCGACCAAGAACAAGATGGATGGATATTATCCTTGAAGTGACTGGCTTGACCTTGAAGTTGCTGGGGGTGGCGACGGCTGACAGGGAGCTCTGGCATGGGCTGGTCCATGAGGTCACAAAACATCAGTAGTCTCCCAAAAACAGCGTTTTAAAGTTCAAATTTGAGTTGAATTTGGCCATATTTTCATAGGGGATGGGTAAGGATTTCATGCATCCCTCAGGTTGTACATCCCTGTGCTACTGCTCCAAAGGAATTGTGCAGTTTTGTGATAAATTTCTATCTCTGTTCTGTCATTCTCTTGGGTAGAAGTGTGTGCATGTGAATGGGTATATGCATTAGAAACATATATAAAATATCTTTTTCTACCAATTACCCAGGTTACTTCCTCCTTTTAGGCCCCGGAAATGAACAGCCATAGAATCTACCTAATTTCCCGTGCCCTCTACAAATTGCACTAGCTTCAGCCCGGTTTTGTAAATTGCCTTGAACAGCAGGATTATTTTAAATATACATGTGCTATTGTGATTTTTTTGCTTATTGTCTTGTTCATTTTATGTTTATGTTGTTTACTTTGTATGCATTGATGATGTTACTTGGAAACCGCTCTGAGTCCCCTTGGGGAGATAGAGCAATATATAAATAAAGTTTTGTTGTTGTTAGAAACACATTGTGGCTACATTTTCCAAAGTTAGAAAGAGTCTGAAACTGTCAAATACGAACACGCTAGAAACTTTTATCTGGATTGGTGGCTGTCTTGTCTTTATCAAGCTTCTGTTGACATAGCTTGCCAGTGTTGACTTCAAAGGCAATATAGACTTGGGTATTATTGGAAGTCTTAAGAAGTAATCTTATAAAGTGCAGAGCTGCCTGCCAAGTAGTAGTGCTAAAGAGGCCAAGAGTGCATAATGTATTGTCAGGCCTATGATGAAGAATGAGCAAATTGGAAAGGGACAGGAGCCTGCTGAAAAATGCTGCATGTGAATAAATTCTTGTGCGCAAGACTGCCTTTAAAAATAGCATGTTACTAAGTAGACTGGCTGCTTATGATACTGTTTCTTCTTCTTTTTTTAATTCCTTCCTTTGCTGCAACTCAAATTTTGTCTGCCTGCTGGCAGAATTAAAATTCAGTGGTCATTGGCTTCATTCAGTGCCATAATTTGTTCTTCATGCCTTTACTGATTTCCAGCCCTTCAGACATAAAAGGTAGGAAAATAATGGAATTTAAGGGAACAAGAGAGAGCATGTGCCAATGTGTACTGCAAAAAAGTTGGTATTCCAGATATTAATGTCAATAAGTTTGATATCTGTGAGCAGATTTCTTGTTTAATTTTTGCCTTTCCCCTTTCTCTCATCTTAATAAAAAATAATAATCATCTTGGACCTTATGTCTTAAAGCCAAAACCCCATTTTCTAACAGGAGGTTAGCAGACTGTCTAAGTCCAAACCACAGAATCCAGCTAAAGGAATAACACCAGGGAAGCCAGTAGTCTGTTTCAAGATTTCAACCAATTCCAGCAGTGTCTAGAGTTTAAGATGAATCCAAAAGTACAAATGCCAGAGAAATATTCCCAAGTTCATGAAACCAGAGATCACAGCCTGAGGTCACAGCTCCAAACACTGAATTTGCTGTCAGTGCCTTTTTATTTAGAGTATTTACAATATTTATATTCCGCCCTTCTCACCCCGCAGGAGACTTAGGGCGGATTACAATGCACATATGCATGGCAAACATTTAATGCCATTTAGACATACAACATATATAGACAGACAGAGGAATTTAACATTCCAGCTTCATGAGGGTATGCTCGATTCTGACCACAGGGAGATCTGCTGCTTCACTGTTCACTTGTGACACCGAGTCCTTTGATAGAGTACTTCCTCATTCTTCTGCATGCTGCTGGAAGTTTTTATGGCATTGTAAATTAGTTAAATTAGTCTCCCGCATAAAGAGGTACCTAAATTTCCTACTTGACAGATAAAACTGTATTTTGGGCCGCATAGGTCAACAGCAAGATATACTATTAATGGTCAGGAGCTTACTCCAACCCAGGCTGGCTTCCAACTCATGACCTCTCGGTCAGTAGTGATTTAATGCAGCTGGCTACTAACTAGTTGTTTCACAGCTTGGTCCATTTATGCTAGCTTCTCAGGTGTTGCCTATTAATAGCACATTTCTCTGCTAACCTGAAGAACCTGCGAAGTTGAACCTTCTCCCTTTGGAAGTCTAAAAGAGCCGGAACACTTAACCCTTCCTTTGCCTGCTCAGATGAACTTCCTTGTCCTTGCTGTGCAGGCTGAGAAGTAATAGCTTCCTCCATAGGCTCTTCTTCCAATCTCGGCTGAGGACGCTACTGGGCTTCAGCTCAAACACTGGCCCTTCAAACAGGACCTCTTCCCCCTCGCTATCAGAGCTTACCATGACACGTTGTTTTCTTCTTCCAAGTATCCTTTTTCCTGCAGCTATGTTCTCAATCCGCAGTTGGCCTTCTAGATTCACGGGTCTCTCTTCCGTGGGTTTGGTTTTTTGGGATGTTGAAGCTGCTGCTTAACTAACTTGAACTCTTTCCCCAACAATCCATCTCCTTTCCTTTCTTCTTCTACTAACAGATTATCAACCCCTGTCTCAACAGGAAAGAGGTCTAAAATCTGGTTGAGGCTTTGTGGTGGGAAGATGGGAAAGGGAGTGACAGTCCAGGGCTGTTGGTGGAAATAGACCCTGTAGAGTCCATGTTTATGGATGGCTTGTGATATTTGAGATTTTTTCCCCACTTTTGCAGGGGTCCTGGACCCCTAATCGTTGTGAATGAAGATGGACAACTGTGTGCAGATTTCCTCTTTACTCTACTCAAATATGTTTTCCCATTTTCACACTTCTTATGTTGGAATTCATCATTTGTTTCAATTTTACTCGCAATTTGGCTCCAGATATTTGATTTAATCATAGTTACTCCTTTTCACATTTCATTGACTTTCTCTTTTGGGAACCAGGCAGAAGGAAACATACTTAAAGTAGTGTGTTTAGTTTATGCCAAGGCTGTGAGACAAATCTGTTTACAAACTGCTTGTTCTCTCAGAAACTTTCATTAATCTTTTTTATGTACATCTTGCAGGAAAGAATGATGATGATGAAAGTCTTGTTCTTTACAGATTTGTATGGTGGATAATTGTGATAGACCTGATTGGGTAGAAAAGGGGAAAAAACAAACAAAAACGGGGGTGTTGAAGATGCCAAATGCAAATGTAGATATTGTTGTTATGTGTTTTCAAGTTGACTCTGATCTAGGGCCACCCTATCATTAAGTTTTATTTATTTATTTACTTTGCTTATATACCGCTGTTCTCAGCCTGGGGGCGACTCACAGCGGTGTACAACATAGAAAGAACAAAATTCAAATTCAAGACATAATATAAAATCCACATCCAGCATTAAAGAAGAACATCATCATCAAAAACATCAACATTACTACGAAAGCCATTCCGCGTCGTCTCATCGTCCAAACCACAATCTAGTATCATTTCCTTTGTTCGAATCCTATAGTCATTACCAATCATTGCACTTCTTGTTCGAACGCCTTTTTGAACAAACAGGTCTTTAATTTCCTGCGGAATATCATCAGGGAAGGAGTCAGTCTAATGTCCACGGGCAGGGTGTTCCACAGCCGAGGAGTCACCACCGAGAAGGCCCTATCTCTCGTCCCCGCCAGCCGTGCCTGTGAAGCAGGTGGGATCGAGAGCAGGGCCTCCCCGGAAGATCTCAAAGTCCTGGTGGGCTCGTAGGTCGAGATGCGGTCGGATAGGTATCTTGGGCCAGAACCGTTTAGGGCTTTATAGGCCAATGCCAGCACCTTGAATTGAGCCCGATAGCAAATGGGCAGCCAGTGGAGCTGGTACAACAAGGGGGTTGTATGCTCCCTGCGTCCCGCTCCTGTTAGTATCATGGCTGCCGCACGTTGGACCAATTGAAGCTTCCGGGCCGTCTTCAAGGGCAACCCCACGTAGAGAGCGTTGCAGTAGTCTAAACGGGATGTAACCAGAGCGTGGACTACCATGGCCAAGTCAGACTTCCCAGACGAGGTTTGACATTGCCTTCTGCTAAAGCTTAAAGAGAGAGCCAGCATGGTATAGTTATTTGAGCCATAGAAACTCACTGTCATATCCCAGGTCCGATGCCACCTATGACAATAGCATCACACAAGAGTCCAGGGTAGAAGCAAACAGTTTATTGCACAAACACACAAAAGATATATAGTAAAAAGTAGAGATAATGAAAAAGATATAGAATCCAAAAAGTCAGTAATCAATTGTCTCTTACAAATCCAAAAACAATACAGTCCAAAGATAGTCCCAAAATACAAATGCAGTGTAAGTCCATAAGCAAAACTTGAACAAGGATACAAAACAAGAACATGGAGAACTCCCAGAATGCTTAAATCCAAAACCAAGACTTGAAACAAGAACTAGAGAACCCAGGCCTAGCTGTACTTGAAAGCCATGTTGCCTGAACTGAAATCAGAATGTCCGTTAGCTCCTAATATACAGACATGAAAGCATTATATCTGCCCTGGAATTTCTGCTTCTCATGAAGCCGTGTTGACCTATGAAGCTGGCTATCTGCTGTAATCTGCAAGTGTGCTTCCTTGCTTAGGTCAGTATTGCTTAGGTGCTTTCCCATGAGAGTTTCTCATCAATTCGTCTTCACTAGACTTCTTATCTAGAGAGGATGATTCCAACTCCTGTGGCTGGCTTTGAGGATCAGAGGCAATTACATTCTCAGGCCCTGCATCTGAATGAATCCCAAGCCCACAACCACATCTGACTCATAATAATAATAATAATAATAATAATAATAATAATAATAATAATAAATCTTTATTTGTACCCCGCTACCATCTCTTGAAGGACTCGGTGTGGCTTACAAGAGGCCGAGCCCAAATACAATAGTAAAAACAATAACAACAACAGCAAAACAACTCAAAAAAACAAAGCAATGACATTAACAACACACAATGACGCAATTAAAATCAATGGCAGGGCCAAATGTAATAATTATAGTTAAAAAGTGCTGGACACGACAAGGTGGAGTGTTTGGAGGGGGATGGACATGCAGATATCCTAGATCTCTGATAAAGTGCTTTGGGACATAATGCTAGGAGTTTCCTTATTCTGGGAAGGCACAGTGGAACAACCACGTTTTCAAGCTCCTCCTAAAGATTGCTAGCAATGGGGCCTGCCTGATGTCCTTAGGGAGAGAGTTCCAGAGTCGAGGGGCCATCACCAAGAAAGCCCTATCCCTCATCCCTACCAATCGCGCTTGCGATGCAGGTGGGAGCGTGAGCAGGGCCTCTCCAGATGAACGAAGAGATTGTGTGGGTTCGTACACAGAGATGTGATCACGCAGGTAGGCGGGTCCCAAACCGTTTAGGGCTTTGTAGGTAAGCACCTGCACCTTGAATTGGGACCGGAAAATGAATGGCAACCAGTGGAGCTCCTTAAACAGGAGGGTTGACCTCTCCCTGTAAGGAGCAGCAGTTAACAACCTGGTCATCGCCCGTTGGATCAATTGAAATTTCTGGGCCGTTTTCAAGGGCAGCCCCACGTAGAGCACATTACAGTAGTCCAATCTGGAAGTGACTAAGGCATGGACCACCCTAGCCAGATCCGCCTTCACGAGGTACGGTTGCAGTTGGCGCACAAGTCTTAAGTCATCAGTGAACCCATCAGCCTCTTGCTGCTGTAACTGCTGCTGAACTACAATACTCATTGGGTTGACCACAAACAGACAATGTTGCTCACTGAGTTTCAGCCTCAGAAAACTTGAGCCTCACTGTCTTTTTGATGATTGGGGGTGCTGTGGGTTGCTGTCCTGGCTATTGAGTTTGTGACCTGGGACTTTTCTTGTAGTTATGCTGTTGGGTTTCTGCTTGGTCGTACTGCTGCTGCTTAAAAGGTTGGTAATGAAAGCAGCATTGTCTCATGGTAAAGGTGTTTACATATTGGAGTCATTATTATTTCAACTCTTTCCATTTTTGCAATTCCCACAGGTACCGCTTAAATGGTTGTTTGTGCTTGGACATGATGTTTCCATTTTAAAGCCATCACTTTTAAATACCACTTAGATCAGTAACCAGTTTTTTGCTTTTCTTCCTACAGTCATTTGGCCTGCGAACTGAATTTTGTTAGCTGTAAAAAGCAAACTTTTATCATACAGACATCTTAACTACCAATGAATCTTACTACAAACTATTAGTCAATTGTACTTTTTCGCACTCTGTAGAAAGGCTATTTGAGCTGAAGTGGTACTTGTATTTTTTTACCTAGACACTATATCTTGAGCAAAACTCCTTTGATGCACACTGCATTTTTAAGCATCAACACCTGTAGTCATATATATTGTAGAAGAAAAACAAAAGTGTGCTTTGAGAGTAAAAAGAGATGTTGGGAAGAAGAATTCTAGAGAGCTGGAAGGAAAACAGTCACCACAAATGGTATAAACTATATGTTACACATATTGAATCAGCTTCCAACCCTCAGGAACTCACAAAGATGTGATAGTGGCGCACAATAGTAGTCCCTCCACATTTGTGAGTGATAGGGCAGAAAGTCCCAATGAAAGTGGAAAAATCATAAATATAAATAAATTTTGCAAATATTATTTGTTTTAGCCTGAGAGAACACTTCTCTAGACATTTTTTTGTTCTCTAGTGCAATTTTGTGGTCAGCCTCCATTAGAAATTGACCATAGAATTGAATTGGAAGACTGACAAATGCCCAGAGAGAATATATGTGTGTATCTATATAAATAAAAATGTAATGTTCATTTGTGGGATGAACATAACTCAAAAACCACTGGACGAATTGACACCAAATTTGGACACTTCACCCCTCACAGACCAACTAGTGACCATCATTCATAAAAACACAGCGGAAGGGACTTAAAAAGCCATAAAAGCAAAAAGATGCTACAGCACATGTGCAAAAATGACTCCCCTGGCAAACAAAACATACAATAGCATATTCATCTCCCAGCATCCCCTAGACCAGCCCTTTAGGAAAGGATGATGATCCAAATGCACTGATTCCAAGCTGCAAACTTTCGTCTACTTGGATTTCTTTGCGAGCATCCCAATCCCTGCATATTTCCAATTTCCTACTCCTGGACTGCAACTCCCAGATAAGATAGGTTAGATAGAGATAAGTAGGTGTGGTAGGTAGATTGATCAGAAGGACTGCTGGGAGTTGCAGTCCAAGAATAGGTAGAGAAGGAAGAATGGGGAGAAAGAGGAAGGGAAAGAAAGGGGGGGGGGAAGGAAGGGAAGAGTAAGGGAAGGAAGGAAGGGGAGAATGAAAGAAAAATGAGAAGGAAGGAAAGAGGGAGGCAAAGAAGGAAGGAAGGAAGGAAGGAAGGAAGGAAGGAAGGAAGGAAGGAGAGAAAGAAAGAAGGAGAGAAAGAAGGAGGGAAGGTTGACCACAGCAACGCGTGGTGGGTACAGCTAGTGTGTGTGTGTATATATATATAGAGAGAGAGAGAGAGAGTGTTGTGTTAGGAGTGTAGGAAAGCAGTGGAGGTAAACACACTAAATAATCAAATCCATGAATGTTTAACCCACAAATGTGGACAACCAACTGTAGTCTTCATGGCTTCTCTTTCTTGTTAGATGGAACCATTGTGGGAGCACATCTTCTTTCTTTTTCAGTAGCTTGACATATACCATGGCAATGATAGGGTCATTACATTAGATAGAAGCATTGGGGATTCTAGGTTGGGATGAAGCTTTCTGACTTCATAATTGATGTGTCAGTATCTTTGCTGTCTAGTCTAAAAAGGTATTCCCTAACCTGGTGTCTTCCAGAGGTTTTAGATTACAACCATCCCAGTGAAGACATCAAACTTGGGAAGAGTGCATCAAAGTTCCAAGTGGCAGGGTTCACATCAGAAGCATCCCAAGCTTCTTGTCTGAGGCCATTGGCTTATGCAATATTGCTCTGCCTGCTTTGCTCATCAATTGATATATCAAGGTGTTTGAGTCCCAGCCATACTGAAGCCTTGTTGATGCCTGTTTGTCAGCCGACGAGCATCTACATATATTGTGCTCTGGTGTGCCATGCCTCACACTTGCATTGCATCCCATATCCTTCAGGTGGAATGTGTATTCCAGATCTCGTCTCCAGTTGATTTCAATTTGGGTGAACTTTGTCCTCATGCTCTGTCTTGGTCTGGTCACCGTTCTGCTCTGCTTTGAACCCCTGCTTTCATGTGCATGGCTGTTTGCAGCCTAGCAGTTACGTGTGCTTTTTCAACCCTAGAATTAGAATGAAAACTGATCTCGCAAGATCTGAGGTTTTCCTTCTTGTCTTTTTCTGATAGCCTATGAGTTAAAAAGTGTGTACAGCTGTTCCCTTCTTCAAAGATAACAGAAACATTAGCTACCTTCATGTGGATTGTTGTAGGTTTTTTTGGGCTATATGGCCATGTTCTAGAGGCATTATCTCCTGATGTTTCGCCTGCATCTATGGCAAGCATCCTCAGAGGTAGTGAGGTGATGGTTGTAATCACCTCACTACCTCTGAGGATGCTTGCCATAGATGCAGGCGAAACGTCAAGAAAGAATGCCTCTAGAACATGGTCATATAGCTCGAAAAAACCTACAACAACCCAGTGATTTCGACCATGAAATCCTTCGACAATACCTTCATGTTACTCCTCTTACTGTGCTCTTTGTTTTCCTTCCCAGGATGTTACGCTTTCGCCTTCTCCCTGCTGTGGCAGGTTGTGTTGCCCTTTCTAGGAGACACTATGGAACAGGCCAGACTATTCATAGCCGGCGCAGGATGCTGATGGTGGCTCTTGTAGGAACTACAGCTGTGACAGCAAGCACTGGACTTCTTTGGAAAAGGTAGGAACTTGAAATTGGAAATACAGCTTACTTCAGTTCTTGAAGGGTAACGTCAAGATTGTGTTAGCCATGAAACTAGGTTGCAAACACTGAGTGGTCTATTTTTAACTACGCTTCTTTTGCCAAGTTCCTGAGGCATCTGTTTTCGAGTGAAAACAGCCAACACAGATTGAGCATCCCTTATTTGGAATTCCCAAATCCAAAATATCAGAAAATCATCAATTGTAGAGGTATTTGCCATTCTTGTAGTTCCATTGGAAGTAAGTGTGTGAGAAGAAGAGACTCTAGTCCAGTGGTTCTCAACCTTCCTAATGCCACGATCCCTTAATACAATTCCCCATGTTGTGGAGACCCCCAACCATAAATTTTTTTCTGTTGCTACTTCATAACTGTAATTTTGCTACTGTTAAGAATCGTATTGTAAATATCTGATATGCAGAATGTATTTTCATTTGCTGGACCAAATTTGGCACAAATACCTGACACACACATATTTGAATACTGGTGCAGTTGGAGGGGGATCGATTTTGTCATTTGGGAGTTGTAGTTGCTGGGATTTACAGTTCACCTATAACCAAAAAGCATTCTGAACTCCACCAACAATGGAATTGAACCAAATTTGGCACACAAAACTCCCATGAACAACAGAAAATATGGGAAGGGTTTGGTGGGCATTAACCTTGAGTTTTGGAGTTGTAGTTCACCAACATCCAGAGAGCACTGTGGACTCAAACAGTGATGGATCTGGACCAAACTTGTCACGGATACTCAATATGCCAGAATGTGGTGGAGTTTGGGGGAAATAGACCTTGACATTTGGGAGTTGGAGTTGCTAGGATTTATAGTTCACTTACAATCAAAGAGCATTCTGAACCTCACCAATGATATAATTTGGCCAAACTTCCCACACTGAACCTCCATGACCAAAAGAAAATACTGTGTTTTTTGATGGTCTTTAGTGACCCCTCTGACACCCCCTCGCAACCTTCTCAGGGGTCCCGACCCCCAGTTTGAGAAATGCTGCTCTAGTCTGTGGCTATGTTAATAATAATAATAATAATAATAATAATAATAGGGTGTTATGACTGTTTTTCCCCCAAAATCTTTTCCACCATGTTAGATGAACAGTGGTCATTTGAGTGGCATTTTGTGTTATAAGCACAGAAATATCTGCAATAGCTCAAACACTATAGTGCATGCACATATATCTCATTTTGATGTGACTAAAAATACATGTCCTGTGTATAGTTTGGCACAGATTATTAGACATATTTTTAGTTTTTATAGATTTACATAGGTACTTTCTATATGCAAAGCACATATTTCCAAATGAAAGACCCAAAGCATTTTCAAAATACCACATGACAGCATGGGAAAATGTCTTTAAAACCACCCAGTATATGTAAGTGCACAAACAGTCCCCAAGTTATGAAAATGATATGTTTTGTTGGTTTGTTCTTAATTTGTATTCTGTTGTAAGTTGGAACAGGTACATTTTTAAAGTGTAACTTCAGCCAAATACAATACAATACAATGCAGTGCAATGCAATGCAATGCAATACAGTGTAATACAGTACAAACTTTGGATAGCATAGGGAAGAGTTAACACTGCTGTGGTGTTTGTTTTGCTGTCTGTGCCCTGTTCAGAAGATTTTATCCATTTTCTGTCCCTGAGATAATAGGATTTTGAAAAATTTGGCTTGTTGTGGAAACAAGGATTGGTGATAAAGCTTCGGAAGAGACACCTTTCCCCCATGATAACTCTTTTCAGGAGGGAATTTCCCTTCCAAGGCTAGATTTCTCTTACTTTCTGTTGTTTCATCCCTGTTGTTAACTATAAGTTGTTTGTAAATCAGATGTTTGTAACTTGGGGACTGTCTACATTGAGATAGATCTCTTGGAGATGGGACCCAAATTTAAATGCAGAACTCATTGACGGTTTGTATACTCCTTATGCGCATAGCTTGGAGGTAATTTTATACAACATTTATCAATAATTCTGTGCATGAAACAAAAGCAAAACAAGGAGAAAGCAAAAGTGCCAGTATATCATCCACTCATGTGGACAATTCTGAGTTTTGGAGTATTTCAGATTTTCGCATTCCGGATAAGAGATGGTTTATCTTGACGAACTGGCTTTTATGCATTTTAGTCTATATGTATTTTAATTTATTGTTGATGTACGATGTTTTAGATTGTATTGTTAGCATTGAATCCTTGCTGTTAGCCGGTCTGAGTTCCTCTACGGAGGTAGAGAAGATCGGGATACAAAAGTTTTAAATAAATAAATAACCTATATTCACTCTTTTCAGTTGAAAATTGATCCCTGGGTAACTTGACAATATAATATTATACTTATCAAAGTGATTAGCAGATGCAGGCATTTGGACCTCATCTATGTGGTATATCACTTGTACCTAAAATAACAAAATTGTATATCTGGCAGCAGAAATGATAATGATAATATAATTATAGTGAAAAGATGGCGATGGCAACAGAAGAACTTAGGCTGGATCTACAGTGCTGTTTTTTTTTTTTTGTCATGTCAGGAGCGACTTGAGAAACTGCAAGTCGTTTCTGGTGTGAGAGAATTGGCCGTCCGCAAGGACGTTGCCGAGGGGACGCCCGGATGATTTGATGTTTTTATCATCTTTGTGGGAGGCTTTTCTCATGTCCCCGCATTTGGAGCTGAAGCTGATAGAGGGAGCTCATCCGCCTCTCCCCGGATTCGAACCTTTATACTCTAATACAGTACTCTATTTTGCCAGGATTTGATTTCAGATTATCTGCTTTGAACTGCATTATATGACTCTCCACTGCTACATAATCTGGGATAAACAAATAAGCTGGATGTTCCAGCAAGAATTTGAGAATGACTAGTCCCTAAACTATAAATTCCTAGTCCATAGGTCACCACATAGTACTCTGTTCTGCACTTCATCCACTTCCCCGGCCCTATAGTACACTGTTTGCACTATCCATTACCAGGCCCTTTTGTTGCTTGGTCATGCACATTTTAGCAATCCTGGTCATTGGTTTCGTTGAACCTTGTCTGAAGTTTCAATGTAATCTGTTTTTCTACTTTTCGGTTTAGTATGTTTTTATCTGGATTGTTGTATTTTATGATGCTTTTATTTTAATGGTGTTTTTGTTTTAATTGATTGTGGTTTTTCCTTTCATGTCTTGTGGACACTCTGTCCCATATGTTAAAAACCCTGAGTCCTTCAGGGAGATGGTGATGGGGTAGAACTGTTAGGGATTTCTCATCTTCAGAAGAGAAAGGGGAGCAGGAAAATGTTCAGGAATCAGAAGGGGAAATGGAATCAGATAATGAGATCTTGCAAGTGCCCACATTCCTGGAAAGGCAAAAGGAAACAGAGCACAGATGGAGTTCAGCTAGAATAGCTGCTAGAAACGCCAAGGTAATTGGGAGCAGCCCTAGTACCTCCTGCATGGGGTGAATGCATGAGCTATAAATTAGAAACAGTAGCAGTAGCTTTCGTTGGTAACAAAGGACCCTGGTGCTGATGTCTTCGCTCAGATTGTACCTGCTTTGTGTCTGCTTCTAAGGATTTAGTGATAATTGCCTGTTGTTTGATGTACAACTGCTATTTCTTTTGGACTTTATCAGAGATTTGAGTTTTGTGTCTGCATTAAGACTTCCTTGCTTTCTGTTGCATTTTTCAACTACATTTGCTGTTCTTCTGTGTTTGCTGAAGTAAAGCATTTTTCTTTCACTTTCAATGTTGTATTAAGGCTGTTCTTGAAGGGCAAAGCAGGACAATAACAGTAAAGTAGTAGTAGTAGTAGTAGTAGTAGTAGTTATTATCTGAGATCGGATCCTGTGATATAGGGGCAGTGTAGAGCCAGCCTTGGTTTGCCTTCAGTTTTCTCCTCACTTTCTTTCCGGTAGTCTTGTGACAAAATAACGTGTTTTTCATAAACCCTAATGCAGTTCTTTTAATAAAATTCTTACTTTAGTCATGCAAGAACATTTTAATAAAAATACAGAAAATATGTATTGATCTAGCAACTGTAAGATTTGAATGAAACTTTTAGATGGCTCTCTATGAAATTCCAAACATTGCTTCTGAAAAGGAATTCTTGCTATCTTTACTGCTTCTCGTGCAGTAAGTATGACCCAAATAGCAGTCTTTATGTTTTGGCTGCAAGTGAAGAATTTCATACTTGAGCAGTCAATAAAAATGTCTCCTGACATTTCCTTGTGGCCCTCACTTGACAGATAGCTGTTGAAACTGAAAAGGTATTTCCGGTTGGGATTTTTGGTCATGATATAACCTAAGTTTAGAGGCACACCCAAAGCAATGGAATTTTTAAAAAAAAAATCCACAGGTATTTGTTCCCATGCCTGAAGCTCAAGCCCCAAACCTCTCAAGGTTATGCAAACATTCAGGGGGCTTTCTTCTAATTGCCCACAGTTGTTAATACAAAGTGAGGCTTTGTGTAAATATTCTGCCAAGAAAGTTCACCCACTGCAGAGATGATATAACACAACGCTTGTTTTCTCTCAATTAGTTAAGCAAATATACTTTCATTGGTATATGGAACCGTGCTGTGCTGCAAAGCTGCAGCCTCCTGAGAGGTGGGAGGATAGTGTTTTCTGTTTTTTCCCCCTGGTTTTTTCCAAAGCTTCTCATGCAGCGCAGAAGACCTGCTGCCTGTGATGATATGTGACACTAATGAGGAATGTGTGGCTCCCAAGATTCTGCTTAACCTTGAATAGTCTATTTCTAGATCTCGTGGCACTTCATCAAGAGTTCAATGAGAAGCCCCATTATAGGAATCCTCGTCAGCTGCAGGGAACTTCTTCCTTTAGGCCTGAAGATGAATCAGATTTGTGGGGTTTTCTACTGCGATTTTCTTAGGGAAAATGCTTCTTTTAAGCACTGTTTGGTTTTTTTGTTAATTGGTTTCCATGGAGTTAAAATGAATCAGAAAATGGGTTCACTGTAGGGCTTATCTCAAGATCAAAGGGGCATTTTCCCTTCTTAATATTTGTGATTCAAACCTGAAGCTGAAGGACAATGTAAGTGGCTGTGTTGTATTTTATGCTTACTACTTACTTAGGCGATCCCTCATTGTCTGAGTCCAAGATCGGTGTACTGTTGGTGGGTCTGTGGGTGACTGTGGAGACCTATTTATTTATTTATTTACTTTACTTATATACTGCTGTTCTCAACCCGAAGGCGACTCACGGCGGTTCACAACCAACAAGAACAGCAGAAATTCAATGCCAGATATAAAACAGTTAACAATCCCGTGCAGCACACAATTAATAAACACTTATTACAATAACTAATCACTATCATCTCATCCACAAAAACATAATCCAGACTCGTCAACCATTTTCCATTCCTATGTTCATTACCAATTATTGCACTAACTATTCGAACGCCTGCTCAAACAACCAGGTCTTAACTTTTTTACGGAATACCATTAGAGATGGTGCTAGCCTAATGTCCGTGGGAAGGGCGTTCCACAGCTGTTCTTGATCTGCATCTTCTCCCACAGTGAGGGCATTGGTTTCCAGGTGGAAGGCGGTCCTGGTTGGGGTTGGCTTGATGCGCCTTCCTCTTGGCATGTTTCTCTCTTTCGCCCTCCATTTGTGCCTCTTCAAACTCTACAACACTGCTGGTCACAGCTGACCTCCAGCTGGAGCGCTCAAGGGCCAGGGCTTCCCAGTTCTCAGTGTCTATGCCACAGTTTTTAAGGTTGGCTTTGAGCCCATCTTCAAATCTCTTTTCCTGCCCACCAACATTCCGTTTTCCATTCTTGAGTTCGGAGTAGATCAACTGCTTTGGGAGACGGTGGTCGGGCATTCAGACAACATGGCCAGTCCAGCGGAGTTGATGGTGGAGGACCATCGCTTCAATGCTGGTGGTCTTTGCTTCTTCCAGCACGCTGACATTTGCCCGCTTGTTTTCCCAAGAGATTTGAAGGATTTTTCAGAGGCAACACTGATGGAATCGTTCTAGGAGTTGCATGTGACATCTGTAGATAGTCCACGTCTCGCAGGTGTGTAGCAGGGTTGGGAGGATAATAGCTTTATAAACAAGCACCTTGGTATCCCTATGGATGTCCTGCTCCTCAAACACTCTCTGCTTCATTCAGAAAGATACTCCACTCACAGAGTTCAGGCAGTGTTGTATTTCAGTGTCAATGTTGACTTTTGTGGAGAGGTGGCTGCCGAACGGATCTCCCTCTACGTCCCACCTCGGAATCTTAAGATCCTCTGGGGAGGCCCTGCTCGCGACCCCGCCTCTATCACAAGTGAGATTGGCGGGGACGGGGAGCAGGGCCTTCTCAGTGGTGGCCCCTCGCCTGTGGAACTCACTCCCTGGGGAGATTAGATCGGCAACGTCCCTTCTTTCATTTAGGAAGAGGTTGAAGACCTGGATGTGGGACCAGGCATTTGGACATTCAGGCAGTTAAAGGAAGACTTGATGACGAGCTGGAATTGGACAAGATGGAATGGATTTATGGATGTACGGAACTCCGAACGCTGAGCTCAGGATTAGCCTACTACTGTGTTTTTAGTATTACTGTGTATTGATGATTTAATTTTAATTTGTAATTGCTTAATAGTTTTTATATATGTATGTATATGTGACAAGGCATCGAATTGTGCCTTTCTCTGTAAGCTGCCCTGAGTCCCCCCTAGGGGGTGAGAAGGGCGGGGTAAAAGTGACGGAAATAAATAAATAAATAAGGTTTTCTAATGTTACACCATTAAGCTGTATTTCTGGCATTGGAGAGGGATTGGCTGGTGACTGCTGGAAGAGCACTTTGGATTTCTCAATGTTCAATGACAGGCCAAGCTTCTCGTATGCTTCTGCGAAGGTGTTTAGAGTGGCTTGTGGGTCTTCCTCTGAATGTGCACAGACAACTTTGTCATAAGCATATTGGAATTCTATAACAGATGTTGTAATCTTGGTTTTGGCTTTCCATCTGCTGGGGTCAAATAGCTTGCCATCTGTCCGGTAGATGATTTATTTATTTATTTAGTACACTTGTATACCGCTAATATCTCAGCCTGTGCGGCAACTCATTGCGGTTTACAACATATTTAAAAATACAATATTCACTTTAAAAATATAAAATAAAATATAAAAATACATACATATACATACATAGTATTGGGCCACCAATACAGACCGGAACGTCTCATAGTTAAAGTCGTAATCCAATTCGTTATCCTTGATTGCTAGTCCATGATCAAAACATCATCACATCGGAATTAGTTGAAAACTTGCTCGAACATCCAAGTTTTCAGTTTTTTCCGAAATGCCATTAGCGAGGTGGCTGATCTTATTTCAGTAGGGAGGGCATTCCAAAGCCGGGGGGCCACCACAGAAAAGGCCCTATCTCTCGTTCCCGCAAGCCGCACTTGTGAAGCAGGCGGGATGGAGAGAAGGGCTTCTCCTGAAGATCTTAGGGTCCTGGTGGGCTGATAGGCTGAGATACGTTCGGATAGGTATGTAGGGCCAGAACCGTTTAGAGCTTTAAAGGTCAAAGCCAGCACTTTGAATTGGGCTCGGTAGCTAATCGGTAGCCAGTGGAGCTGGTACAGCAGAGGAGTTGTATGCTCCCTGCGCCCTGCTCCTGTTAATACCATGGCTGCCGCCCGTTGGACTAATTGGAGCTTCCGGGCCGTCTTCAAAGGCAACCCCACGTAGAGAGCGTTGCAGTAGTCAAGGCGGGATGTAACCAGAGCGTGGACTACCGTGGCCAAGTCAGACTTCCCAAGGTACGGTCGCAGTTGGCGCACGAGTCTTAACTGTGCGAATGCTCCCCTGGTCACCGCCGAAACCTGGGGATCCAGGCTCAGCGATGAGTCCAGGATCACACCCAGACTGCGAACCTGTGTCTTCAGGGGGAGTGCGACCCCGTCTAACACAGGCTGTAACCCTATACCCTGTTCGGCCCTGCGACTGACCAGGAGTACCTCTGTCTTGTCTGGATTCAATTTCAATTTGTTCGCCCCCATCCAGACCGTCACAGCGACCAAGCACCGGTTCAGGACCTCGACAGCCTCCTTAGTAGCGGGTGGGAAGGAGTGACAGAGCTGGACATCATCTGCGTACAGATGACACCGCACCCCGAAACTCCGGATGATCTTGCCCAGCGGCTTCATGTAGATGTTAAACAACATGGGGGACAGTATTGAACCCTGAGGAACCCCACAAAACAAAGGTTGTGGGGTAGAACAGGAGTCCCCCAGTGACACCTTCTGAGACCGACCCTCGAGGAATGACCGGAGCCACTGCAGAGCAGTACCTCCGAGACCCATTCCCGCGAGGCGTCCCAGAAGGATACCGTGGTCGACGGTATCGAAGGCCGCTGAGAGGTCGAGTAGCACCGACGGAGATCATCCACTAAGGCGACCAAGGCTGTCTCGGTACCGTGTCCCGGCCTAAAGCCAGACTGTGCCGGGTCTAGATAATCCGTGTCTACCAAGAATGCCTGGAGTTGTGAGGCCACCACACGTTCCATGACTTTGCCCAAAAAAGGGAAGATTGGAAACAGGCCGATAGTTTACCAATTGAGTGGGGTCCAGTGATGGTTTCTTCAACAGCGGTTTTATCACAGCTTGCTTTAAGCTGGCTGGAAAAATGCCTTCCCGAAGGGAGGCATTAACCACCACCTTAACCCACTCGGCCAATCCCCCTCTGGCCTCCTTTAGAAGCCAGGATGGGCAGGGGTCTAGGATGCATGTGGTAGCTCTCATTCCTCCAAGCACCTTGTCCACATCCTCGGTTTGAACCAATTGAAATGAATCCATCAAAATCGGACAAGCAGATGCTCGTGTTACATCCTCAGAGACTGCCGTTAATATGGTGTCCAGTCCAGAGCGGATCAAAGCGACTTTGTCTGTAAAGAACCGAGCAAAAGCTTCACAGCGAGCTGCCGCGTCATCAGGGCACCCATCCTGAATGGTGGGTTTTAAAAGGCCTCTGACAACTCGGAACAGTTCAGCCGGACGGTTCTTTGCAGACGCAATAGTGGCCGCAAAGAAAGTTTTCTTTGCGGCTCTTATTGCCGTGGCATATGACCTTAAAAAGGACACAAACCGTGTTCGGTTTGGCTCGCTCGGATCCGAACGCCACACGCTCTCTAGTTCCCTCTTCTTTCGCTTCAACACCGCCAGCTCCTCAGTAAACCAAGGAGCTGGTTTAGTTCGGCTACTTGAGAGGGGACGTTCTGGAGCGATCGTGTCTATTGCCCTGGTCCACTCCACTCCAGTGGGAAGCTTCCCATCAACAAGATGAACTATCATAGTGATGAAGATGGAAAATAAGGTTGGGGTAATAACACATCCCTGTTTGATACCTGATTCCACCTTAAATGGGTCACTTTGGGAGCTATTGCTGTCCAAGACTGTTAGGAGATAGATGTCTGTACATTTCGTGTTCTGTTGTCTTCCCATTTGCATTCATGAATTGGAAATGTAAAACAAATGCACCCTTTTGATATGACAAAACAGAATGAGGAACTACATTGCAGTGAATAGATTATTTGTAGATGAATGGATAAAACAGGGTTTTGTTTAATATCACTTATTCAATCAGTGGTTTGTAATAGCAAGTGGAAAGAAAACATTTGGACTTGCTTTCATTCTTCCTGTTGCGCACACAGACATATGCATAAACACACACATCACAAACACAGCATTTCCAAACATGGAAAGGCTGAATTGAAAACGTACGCCCAGTGGTTAGCTTTAAACCTAGACCTGATTGATTCCTTATTTGGGCACTCTAAACAATTTTATTGCATTCAGATGTAATACATGTTGGGCGAGTGGACTTACAAACAAAAGACAAACAAAAGACCCTCCCCATAAAGGTACAGTAGAGTAGTCCTCTTGCAACGGTGTAACCCAGCATCATCGGCCACAAAATGATCAACAGAACAAAAACTCACAGACCCGTTTCTCACTTCCTTTGGAGGCTTCTTTCTTGTAACAAAAATAACATAGTTTCAGCACTTATAAAGTAAAGTCTCTTGTTACCCAAATAAAGTTAATTGCTCTTCATTTCTTGCTTCCTTGCTCTTGGCAGGCATGCAGCTTCAGGTTTGCTCACACAGAGCCTTTACTTTACTCACTAGTTTCACACAGGAACCTTACACAGAACTTGCACAGAGATTCTTAACACAGCTTTAACACACAGCCTAGTCTATCACAAAGGCCTCTCACACAGGGGTTGACAACTCTACAGGTACACCTGGTTATATTACCACCTTTCAGCAGACTGAACGCCAAAACATCTGTTATAGAACTCCAACGTGCTGGTGACAGCATCGTCTGTGGGCATTCAGAAGAAGACCTACAAGCCACTCTAAACATCTTCGCGGAAGCATACGAGAAGCTCGGCCTGTCACTGAACATCAAGAAAATCAAAGTGCTCTTTCAGCAGTCACCAGCCAATGCCTCTCCAATGCCAGAAATGCAGCTTAATGGTGTAACATTAGAAAATGTTGACCATTTCCGCTACCTTGGCAGCCACCTCTCCACAAATGTTAACATATGTGGAAATACAACACCGCCTGAGTTCTGCGAGTTCAGCATTTTTTTCCGAATGAAGCAGAGAGTGTTTGAGGACTCGGACATCCATAGTGATACCAAGGTGCTTATTTATAAAGCTGTTGTCCTGCCAACCCTGCTATACGCCTGCGAGACATGGACAGTCTACAGATGTCACATGCAACTCCTGGAACAATTCCATCAGCGCTGCCTCCGAAAAATCCTGCAAATCTCTTGGGAAGACAAGCGGACAAACGTCAGCATGCTGGAAGAAGCAAAGACCACCAGCACTGAAGCGGTGATCCTCCGCCATAAACTCTGCTGGACTGGCCACGTTGTCCGGATGCCCGACTACCATCTCTCAAAGCAGTTGCTCTACTCTGAACGCAAGAACAGAAAACGGAATGTTGGTGGGCAGGAAAAGAGATATAAAGATGGGCTCAAAGCCAACCTTAAAGACTGTGGCATAGACACTGAGAACAGGAAAGCTCTGGCCCTTGAGCGCTCCAGCTGGAGGTCAGCTGTGACCAGCAGTGCTGTAGAATTGGAAGAGGCACGAATGGAGGGCGAAAGAGAGAAATGTGCCAAGAGGAAGGCATGTCAAGCCAACCTCGACTGGGACCACCTTCCACCTGGAAACCAATCCCCTTACTGTGGGAGAAGATGCAAATCAAGAATAGGGCTCCACAGTCACCTACAGACCCACCGCCAGTACACTGATCTTGGAATACAATCCTACTCGGACAACAAGGGATTGCCTAAGTAAATAAATAAGTATTTACTGGTTTTGCTTAGTCATTGCAATTTAACCCTTTCGGTGATTGACCAATATTTTTGTAATTAAAAATACATTGTTATTTTTCAATATTTCTGACAATACATACTTGACCACCCTTGTTTTGTACATTCAAGTTGGAAGCAAAGTCTGTGTGAAGTTTATTAGGCCAGAATTCCAGAGTTAGTGTAACGTTTGGCTATGACGTATTCCTCCTCCAGAGTCTTTCTCCCAGGATTAATGAGAATATTATTTGTTTGTCTTGCCTGTTGTGTTTTTCTTGGTGCCCAATCTTTGCTGGATAAATGTGGTCCTATAAATAAAAGATGACAATCAGTGGGTATGATGTGATTGACAATGACACCTGCAACATGTTCTACACATACATTTTCTGCTTGTTTTCTTTTCCAGAACTCAAAATATATTAATCCTTAAAACATTTCTGATTTACACAGTTAATTGCAAGCACTTAGGTTGATTACTTGAGGTATGCAAATAACCTGAAAGACCTCTTCTATCTTACTAAAGCTTCCAAGCCTGGAAAGGTTTCTTGTTGTCACTGGTTACAGTGGTTAATCTCTATTAACAAATTCTGGTTTATAGACACATATCTTCTTTTCAAAGACTACTGTATAAAGTGTACCTCCCCTCTTTGGAAGCATATTTCTCAGGCACATGTAACAACTGTAGTTGATTACACAGCCCAACAAAAAAAATTCTCTGTGTCTTGGTTTTTAGGCCTGTTCCTGGGATTATTTCTGGCACTGATTCAGATAATTGCATTGGATAGACTGCATCACAGTACCAGTTCCTTAGATATGGTTATCATGATTTTCTATAGGCAAACAGATCAAGACTGGCATATGGCATATATTCTACGAGGGGTATTTTTTAAGTAAAGTCTGTTGGAGCATAAGTACACAACGAAAGTTTATTTCAAAAAAGTAACTTTATTTTCAGAAAGTACATACTTCACTCTATTCTTCGACATAGTTGCCAAGTTTGTTCAGACACTTATCATACCTCTGAACCAATTTTAAAATACCCTCTTCATAAATCCTCACTTCAACTGAAGCCACCAAATCGTCTGTAACCAAAGAAGGGCGACCAGAGCGGTCCTCATCATGGACGTTGTCACGGCCATCTTTGAATTGTCGTACCCACTTACGCACTTTGCTTTCACTCATAACAGTATCACCGTACACTTCACAAATCTGTCGATTAATTTGCTGACAAATTCATTGACAAAAACCGTATCACTGAGCGAGAACCTCACATGCAGCGGGTGAGTTGATAGTCTTAAACATTTTTAAAGCACAGAACAAAACTGTACAGGTAAACTATAGAGCGGAAACTGAGCACAGTTGTTCCCGAGGCATGCCGGTACACGATGCACGCACTCGTTGTGGTATGCGCGCGAACTACTAGTGTCTACAACAAAACGGGCCTTACTTAAAAAATGCCCCTCGTATATCTCAAAAACTAGAGATGATACAGGAAAATTGATATCATTTTTGGAGTCAGCAGGTCAAATATACCCAAAAATATGTCTAACATTTGAGGCACATTTGTTGACTAGTGTTATCATTTCTGTGGCCTTTATAAAAATGTTCTCCTTCATTTAGAGTCCTGTTGTGTTTTTTAATTTTGTCCAATCTGATATGGCAGCCTGGGACTTCCTCACTTATGTACATGTGACAAGGATGAGCCTTAACACCAATCTCATTCTCAAATAATTAGACAATTGGCAAGACTTTGTGAACTTTATGGTAATAATAATAATAATCTTCATTTGTACCCCGCCAACATCTCCCCAACGGGGACTCGGGGCGGCTTACATGGGGCCAAGCCCAACAACACAGCAACAAAATAAAATCAGAAAATAAACAGCAACATAGTCAATTACATAAAACATATACTATAAGAATATTACAACCAATATACAGTAAAATAAAACAATTCAAGACACAAAACAAATTAAAATACTGGGGATAAAAACAGGGAGTGAGATAGCAGTGGAGCAACTTATTTGTGAGGGAAGAACTCTTCCGAGATGGAGTCAAGAAAAAGGACCTTCGTATAAAGGGTGCACTGAAGACAAAATTGAGGGTAAATGGTGAAATGAGATTATATAGTTAATCTCCGAAAGCACAGCGGTACAAATATTGCTCCTGGTTCAGTCTTGTTGTGTGGGTACTTCTTTGAGCTAAGGGTTTAAAGAGCTTGGAAGGGCATCCTGAAAGTCAAATATACCACTTGAAGGTTACCGTTGCATAGCTGAAAGCAAGAGATTTCAATTAATATGGTGCCGTAGGAAAATGTCTTGGTGAATGCTGAAACGAGGTTGAGACATCCCACACAACAGACAGGTATGCTAGGCAGAGGAATTGTGTTAGGTGCATTGGGATATTTACAGCTCTGCATATTTTAGTGACTCATTCTGAAATCACTAGCGTAATTGGTGTTTTATTATTAGAATGAGGTTTGCTTTGAGGTGTGGTAATTGTACCGTACCGGTTTTTTCACCTGAAGCGGGAAGCCACTACAAAATAATTTTGAAATGAAAATGTTCATACACCTGTATTAGCGACAATTGAATTTTCTTTGAACTGCTTTGCTCTTAAATGTCATGCTTCGTTCTGTATATTGGGTTTTAGAGAGCAACACGGGCACCCTCTGCTGGATATATTGGGTTTTAACTTCTAAAGGGGTGGTATATCTGTAAATTCAAATAGGAAATGAAAATAATACCAGTACAATGTATTGTTGAAGGCTTTCAAGGTTGGAAACACTGGGTTACTATGAGTTTTTTGGGCTGTATGGCCATGTTCCAGTGGCATCAGGAGATAATGCCACTGGAACATGGGCATACAGCCCAAAAAACACATAGCAACTCAATACCAATGCATTCAATAGAAATACAGATAGTGTTGTGACGAAGTTATGTCTCCAGAAGGCTTGGTGCTGCTTGATAAAGGTGTGAGGCATTTCTTACAAGATTCATATGTATTTTTCTTTGGTGTCTTTTCTTCTGTATAGTTTGTTTTGTGTTTCCTAATTCCAACCTTCTCCACTTTTTAACGCGAATAGCAAAGATAGCATCAATTTGTTGCTGTCTGACCTACAGGTGAGATGCCTGTCATCAGAGATTACTGTAGATATTGCAGTGAAGCATCAAAGTGTAGGATACTTTTGAAACTCGTGTTGAAAGTTCCCACTTTGTTATCTTTTTAAAAAACAATCATACACTCGTAGTTACCAAGGGAAGCCAGAAACAAAGTGATAGAAAAGCTCATAAAAACAAATTCTAGATATATTGTCGAATGCTTTCATAGCTGGAATCACTGGATTGTTGTAGGTTTTTTCAGGCTATATAGCCATGTTCTAGAGGCATTCTCTCCTGACGTTTTGCTTGCATCTATCGCAAACATCCTTAGAAGCAGTGAGGTCTGTTAGAACTAAAAGATTGCCCCAGGCACTAACAAGCCACACCAAACAACTGCCAGGCCATCAAATGCTAATCAAGGTGGTCAGTTGAAACATTCACACCTAGCCCCAACAGACAGGAATTCTTTGTCCCACCCTGGTCATGCAACAGATATATAAACCCATTTTCCTAGTTCCAACAGACCTCACTACCTCTGAGGATGCTGGCCATAGATGCAGGCGAAATGTCAGGAGAGTATGCCTCTAGAACAGGGCCATATAGCCCGAAAAAACCTACAACAACCCAGAATTCTAGATAGATGAAAGCATCACAAATATGTAATAGCTGTGAGTGGGTACTCTGTGCACTCTTAAGTTGAATCAAATGCAGTGTATCTTGAATGCTAAAAACTCAAAATTTGCATTTAATACTTGTGAATCCTCACAATTTTTCAAATGTCTAGTATACAGGGAGTGTCTGCATTGTCACCAACACCTGCACACATATTACAAATTGGCTAATTATTTTCTACAGGAGGGTAACTTTATTAGATAACATAGTATATTGTATATACATATAATATTTATAATATTATAATGTAATACAATACTAGTAATAATAATTCAATATTATAATTATAATTATATATTTACATTACATGTAATATTACTAATAATATTACAATATAATGGTATAGTGCAATAGAGTAATATATACTGATATTGTACTATGCTAATAATATAATATATTGTATGAAAATATATATTGTAAGCCGCTCTGAGTCCCCTTCGGGGTGAGAAGGGCGGCATATAAATGCCGTAAATAAATAAATAGTAAATAAATAAATTAGATGCCTGTGATATAACTGCGGAGCTGATTTTATAGACTCTTTCTAGGTTCAAAAACTCATCTATTTGTCTTATCAATAGGACTTGCTTGTGATAGAGATGCAATCACAACAAAAAGTTTACATCTAATGAACATTGCTAATGTAGTCTGTACTGAAACAAATCCATAATCAGTAATTATGTCCTGTTTCCTTTCTTAATGTAGTTTTCTTGTGGTTTGAGTATCTGCATATGACCCTCACCATTTTTTCAATCCACTCTCTTGACTCGGAGTTAGAGACAGAAAATGTTACATATGCTCTGTGCTTTGGTATCTTCATTTTTTTCAGTAGAGGATTATCATTAGTGTATGTGCTGAATTACTTGGAAAAATTGCTCATCTGTCTTTCAAGCAACCTGCTCTTTAGTGACCTTCTTATTGATTCTGCCTAATCACAGTATCTTAGCCATCCTTGCTTCATGGAGATTTTTAGAGAGGCGTTTTTCCATCTCTGTTTCTATGATGATATCCCACAATTTTGTGCCTGTTCCTGACAGCTGGATTTGTGCTAGACAATTTTGCATACATTGCTTTTGGTTCAGGAAAGAGGAAAAGGTTTTCTGTAACTGTCATATTCTAATGCCTTGTAATTTACATTCACAAACTAATTCTCAAAAATATAGTCTATATTGGGAAATGCCACAGTTAGAGGATATGTAGGTGAGAAAGTCCCCCAACCCCATTTTTGTTGAAACAAGCCGTTGATAGAATACTGTTATTTTAGATGAACTTTTCATCGTTGTGTAGTTTTTCCTTCTATTTTTATCATGTCAGACATTTTGTTATCCTTGGGGACGTCCATATTTTATTTCTTCACAGTTCTTGAAAAATATGTTCTCATCAACTGAAATCCTTATTATCATATTTCATCACACAATAAACGTCATTGCATAATAGTCACACACCCCTGTCTTGGTTCCTGGTTTTGTTTTTTTAGGATTCCTCACATAATAGTCACATCCTTAGTTCATGGGTGTGACTATTATGTGAAGAGGGAAACCCGCTCACGCACCTCCTTTCTGGGCTACAGGGGCTTTTTTCACTGCATAATTGTAGTCACCGCATAATAGTCGCACCCCATTCTAAAAAAAAAGGGGGGGGTGGGTTGAAAGAAGTAGATTAAGAAATAGGCTGGTTCCACTTCCTACAACTTAAAGAATGTTTTAAGGAAGATCTTAAAAGTAGGTTTCAATGAAAAAGATACTTGCTGAGAAATTGTAATGAGAAAGGAAAAAAAGTTGATCAAAGTAATATATCAAAATCTATTAGAATGGAGCAATGAGAAAGACCTAATAAAGGAAAATATGATTAAGTGGGCAAATGATATAGGTCACTCTATACTTCTAAAAGAGTAGGAACATGTCTGGAAGGTCAAATTAAAGTTTACAAAATCCATGAACATATTAGAGAACTGGCTTAAAGTGTTCTATCGATGGCATTTGACACCTGTCCAACTTTCCAAATTTAATGAAAAGCTTGATCGTTTATGTTGGAAATGCAGGAAAGAAACGGGAACTTGCTATCATTTATTTTGGAGTTGTAAGGAGATCCAAAAATTCTGGACTCTGGTCCATAAACATACACAAAATATAATTAAAACAAAATTCAACATGAAGCCTGAATATTATTTGTTGAATATAACAAATCTTGATTTAAAGAAAAATGATGAAAAAATTTTTTGTATCTGTCAGCTGCCGCAAGAATATTAATTGCTCAAAAATGGAAAATGAAAGAAATCCCTTCCAATGAGGATTGGATCAAGAAAATAGTAGAATATATGGACCTGGATAGGCTTTCTTATTTACTAAGGGAACAGAGTAGTGAAAAGCCAGTAAATTGGAACCAACTAAAAGAGTACCTAAGAAGAAAAATTAAACTTAACATTTAACATTCGCCACTATGAACTAACATCGATTACACTGTTCAACGGAGAAAAAGTTTCGGGCCTGAAAATGGTTGTTCTTTTATGATTTTGGGGTGCTGAAAACGAAAATGACATTTAAAAATGAATATTGGCTCTAGTTTTTATGATATAAGCAATCACGTGATCACGTATGGTTGAAAAAATGCATGTTGCGCCTTACACTATGGAAGAGTCTAGAATACTCTAGAAAGTTTGATGACGCAGTATTAGTGCCGTGTGCAAAAGCCAGAAAGCCTTATATAAGGCCAGACTTTTGAATGATGAGGGTCAGTCAGCTGAAGACTGAGACAGTATCGTTAAAGATCGTTTTACATTGTTCTTTTTACTGTAGTTATGCCTCGCACGTGTGTAAATAAAGCACTATGGAAAAAAGATATCAAGGCAAATGGACTCCGTCAATGCTGTCAGACTACTGCTGGAGCATTGTAAGAGACAATCCTTTCCTTGAATACAAAAGAAAAGTCAAGAGAAGCAAACAGGATATAAACTAAAGTCACGATTAAAGCGACATTTAAACTTTCAGACTTTTCAACGGCATTAGGCCTACTAATATAGTTTCTTGCTGCACAAACATAAACAATAGACTAATTAAATAAATATTTCTAATGTATAACCTATTGGCAATATAATTTGACTAAAATTTAGTAAATATTCACGGTTTATATACATGCAATAAGGTTAGGCGCATTATCATAATATTAACGAATTACCTATTGTGGAGAAAATTGAAATAGTTGTTGTATAAAAACCAGAGCCAATTAACACATTTAATTATTATATTTGAATTTAGCATGTTAAATTTATTAAGAAACGGCACATTTCGTTTCCGTAACTGAGAAAAACTGAAAATTTGTAGAAGTGTTACGGTGCGAATGAGACCTTAAGAAGATACAAGTAACTCAATGCTCGCACCTCTGTAGACCGAGCTGGAAGCTCAAGATTTTATTTTTTTTATTTATTTTATTTATTTATTTATTGGTCATTTCACTTCCCCTCTTCCCCCTCACTACCTTACCCTTCCTTCAATTTCCTACTTTCCTACCATGTTGATTGTTCCCCCTCTTTCATTGTTGAAGAAAAAACTCAATAAAATTATTTATTAAAAAAGAGGGGGGTGATTATCATGCAGTAAAATAGGGTTGTTTTATGAATTCCTCTCAAGGCAGAAGATTGTATGCATTTTCTTGCACTATATTATACCTGATTTTAAACCGTGAATGAATCAGTCTTGTGGTAGTTAAGACCCTTGGCCCACTTAGTCCAGTCTTCTAGACACTATGCTCCTATTGATGCAGGCCAAAATCCCATTGGCTTTTTTTGCTACCACATCACATTGTTGGCTCATGTTTAACTTGTTGTCCGCGAAAAAGATCTTGGAGTCCTCGTGGACAACAAGTTAAACATGAGCCAACAATGTGATGTGGCGGCAAAAAAAGCCAATGGGATTTTGGCCTGCATCAATAGGAGCATAGTGTCTAGATCTAGGGAAGTAATGCTACCCCTCTATTCTGTTTTGGTTAGACCACATCTGGAATATTGTGTCCAATTCTGGGCACCACAATTCAAGAGAGATATTGACAAGCTGGAATGTGTCCAGAGGAGGGCGACTAAAATGATAAAAGGTCTGGAGAACAAGCCTATGAGGAGCAGCTTAAGGAGCTGGGCATGTTTAGCCTGAAGAAGAGAAGGCTGAGAGGGGATATGATAGCCATGTATAAATATGTGAGAGGAAGCCACAGGGAGGAGGGAGCAAGCTTGTTTTCTGCTTCCCTGGAGACTAGGACGCGGAACAATGGCTTCAAACTACAAGAGAGGAGATTCCATCTGAACATGAGGAAGAACTTCCTGACTGTGAGAGCCGTTCAGCAGTGGAGCTCTCTGCCCCGGAGTGTGGTGGAGGCTCCTTCTTTGGAAGCTTTTAAACAGAGGCTGGATGGCCATCTGTCAGGGGTGATTTGAATGCAATATTCCTGCTTCTTGGCAGGGGGTTGGACTGGATGGCCCATGAGGTCTCTGCCAACTCTTTGATTCTATGATTCTATGATTCTTCTGTAGCTGCTGTTCTCTACATGTTCGGGAGTTTGATTCCTGTCCTTCATCAGTTCTGTTTTATTTATTATTTATTTATTATTTGCATTTGTTAACCGCCACTCTCAGCCCGAAGGCGACTCGTGGCGGTGTACAGAACATAGAACATAAAGACAACAATTACAATAAATTCAGGGCTAAACATACATCTTACTAACACACAATTAATTAAACTAAAACTAAAAATCCGCTTTGTCTTGTTTGGGTCATGATCAGTCTCGTAGTCATAGTCCATTCCGGTGGTCGTTCCAAAGCATAGCACTTAATTGAAGGCCTTCTCGAAGAGCCAAGTTTTCAGGCCCTTGCGGAAGGCCATGAGGGAGGGCGCCTGTCTAATTTCAGCAGGGAGGGAGTTCCACAGCCGGGGGGCCACCACCGAGAAGGCCCGCTCTCTGGTCCCCGCCAAGCGTGCCTGTGAGGCAGGCGGGATCGAGAGAAGGGCCTCCCCGGATGATCTCAAGGTCCTCGTGGGCTCGTAGGCCGAGATGCGGTACTCAAGGTATTTTGGGCCGGAACCGTTTAGGGCTTTGTAGGTTAGCACCAGCACCTTGAATTGGGCCCGGTAGCTGATCGGCAGCCAGTGGAGCTGGGACAGCAAGGGCGTTGTGCGCTCCCTGCGTCCCGCACCGGTTAACAACATGGCTGCCGCGCGCTGGACTAGCTGGAGCTTCCGGGCCGTCTTCAAGGGCAGCCCCACGTAGAGAGCGTTGCAGTAGTCGAGGCGGGATGTGACCAAAGCGTGTACCACCGTGGCCAAGTCAGACTTCCCAAGATACGGGCGCAGCTGGCGCACGAGCCGAAGCTGTGCAAATGCTCCCCTGGTCACCGCTGAAACCTGGGGATCCAGGCTCAGCGATGAGTCCAGGGTCACACCCAAGCTGCGAACCTGCGCCTTCAAGGGGAGTGCGACCCCGTCCAGCACAGGCTGTAACCCTATACCCTGTTCGGCCTTGCGACTGACCAGGAGTACCTCTGTCTTGTCTGGATTTAATTTCAGTTTGTTCGCCCTCATCCAGACCGTCACAGCGGCCAGGCACCGGTTCAGGACTTCGACAGCCTCCTTAGTAGTAGGTGGGAAGGAGTGACAGAGTTGGATGTCATCTGCGTACAGGTGACACCGCACCCCGAAACTCCGGATGATCTCACCCAGCGGCTTCATGTAGATGTTAAACAGCAGGGGGACAGTATGGAACCCTGAGGAACACCACAGGTCAAAGGCTGTGGTGTTGAACAGGAGTCCCCCAATAACACCTTCTGGGTACGACCCTCCAGAAATGACTGGAGCCACTGCAAAGCGGTGCCCCCAAGGCCCATCTCTGCAAGGCGTCCCAGAAGAATACCGTGGTCGACGGTATCGAAGGCCGCTGAGAGGTCCAGAAGCACCAACAGGGACACACTCCCCCTGTCTAGCTCCCGGCGGAGATCATCCACTAAGGCGACCAAGACCGTCTCGGTACCATGTCCCGGTCTGAAGCCAGACTGTGCCGGATCCAGATAATCCGTGTCTCTCAAGAATACCTGGAGTTGTGAGGCCACCACGCTTTCCATGACTTTGCCCAAGAAGGGAAGATTGGAAACAGGCCGAAAGTTGTCGAATTTAGTGGGATCCAGTGATGGTCTCTTCAACAGCGGCTTTATAATAGCCTGTTTTAGGCTCGCTGGAATCGTGCCTTCCCGAAGGGAGGCATTAACCACCACCGTTACCCACTCAGCCAATCCCCCTCTGGCCTCTTTCAGAAGCCAGGATGGGCAGGGGTCTAGGATGGACGTGGTGGGCCTCATTCCTCCAAGTATCTTGTCCACATCCTCGGGTTTCACAAACTGAAAAGAATCCATCAAAATAGGACAAGCAGGTGCTTGTGTCACATCCACAGAGACTGCATTTAATGTGGCGTCCAGCCCAGAACGGATCAAAGCGACTTTGTCTGCAAAGAACCGAGCAAATGCTTCGCAGCGCGTGTCCGAGTTGTCAGGGCTCCCACCCGGGGTGGGGGGAGTTAAAAGACCTCTGACAATCCGAAACAACTCCGCCGGACGGTTCTTTGCAGACGCAATAGTAGCCGCAAAGAAAGTTTTCTTTGCGGCTTTTATTGCCGCGGCATATGCCCTTAGAAAGGACACAAACCGTGCTCGGTTTGGCTCGCTTGGGTCCGAGCGCCATACGCTCTCTAGTTCCCTCTTCCTTCGCTTCATCGCTGCCAGCTCCTCAGTGAACCAAGGAGCTGGTTTAGCTCGGTTACTTGAGAGGGGACATTCCGGAGCGATCCTGTCAATTGCCCTGGTCATCTCCCCATTCCAGAGAGCGACCAAGGCCTCGACATGGTCACCTACCGAGGTGGCGGGAAAATCCCCAAGAGCCGTCAGGAATCCGTTCGGATCCATAAGCCTCCTGGGGCGGACCATCTTAATGGGTCCTCCACCCTTGCGGAGGTTAGGGGGGGCAGTGAGCCTAAATCTGATCAGGAAGTGGTCGGTCCATGGCAACGGAGAGATGGACAACTCCTCCACACCGCCACCTTGCTCCCATCCCTGGCAGAAAACCAAGTCCAATGTGTGTCCAGCACAGTGGGTGGGGCCAGTTATTTGTTGGGACAGCCCCATGGTTGCCATGGCAGACATGAAGTCCTGAGCCGCTCCTGTGAGGGTTGCCTCGGCATGGATGTTGAAGTCCCCCAGCACAAGGAGCCGTTGGGACTCCACCACCAGGCCCGAGACCACCCCCGCTAGCTTAGGCAGGGAGACTGTAGTGCAGAGAGGTGGACGGTACACTACAAGAATCCTTATTCTGTCCCGGTCACCCACCCTCAGGTGGACGCATTCGAAATTTGTGGTCTGCGGGATGGGGCTCCTGGTCAGATGGATGGAATCTCTATAGACCACTGCGACCCCGCCTCCCCGTCCTCCGGCTCTTGGTTGGTGTTGCACGGAGAAGCCTGGAGGACAAAGCTGGGAGAGGTTTACGCCCCCAGCTTCATCCAACCAGGTCTCCGTGATGCACGCCAGATCTGCCCGCTCCTCCAGGATTAAGTCCTGGATCCAGGTCGTTTTACCGTTGACAGATCTGGCGTTCAACAACACCACCTTCAAACCAGAGGGCCCGCTCACCTGGTTACACCAATTTACCTTAGGAGACCGGTTGGGGGTTGTTAATATGGGTAAGCGGTCCGAATTTTATGCCATTTCTTCAAATTGTTTCTGACTTACGGAAATCCTAAGATAAACCTATCACAGGGTTTTCTGGAACTGAGTGTGTCTGACTCGCTCAAGGTTACCTTGTGGGTTTCCATGTTCAAACAGAGAATCAGTGATCAAACTAGTACTTGACACTGGCTCTTTAAGACTTTAAAAATCATTTGGACTTTCTCCCAGTATGAGATTCAAGGTGGCTGTTTAAAAACAAATTAACAGTTAATATCTTGGGAAGAATTTTCCCCTCAGTCATTTATTATTTTAACTGGAGATGCCATAGAGTGTGGATGGGACTTTTTTTGTGTGCAGAGTGTGTGTTCTGCTATAGAATTGAATGTCCCTCCTTTTTCTGTGTGATAAATCATGGTGTTCTTTCTCTCCCCTCTCCTCTGTTCCCAAAACAATCTGGTAGTCTGAATGACTTGATTTGGTGTCTTTATATTAGTTCTGACTTATTGTCCTTTATGTGCAAAGGACTTTCATACTGTCACGGTACAGTGATCTCACTACTCAGGGATTATTGAAGGATGTCAAATATGTCACCTAAACTGACTTCGTCTTCACCTTGAATATCTGAGTATGTTTTCAAATAAACAAAGAGGAAATTTAAGTTAAATAGTCATATTCAGTCAAAGAGTCTTGAGAAAAGCCATCACTTTATAATAATGTCATCAGTTCCTGTACAGATGTATAGATAAGACACTTTGGTGCAATTTCACAGACCTAAAGTAACTGCATACTGTATGCGCTCCAGTGGTGGAGTTCCATGCATTAAACCAGGGGTCCCCAAACTACGGCCTGTGGGCCACTTCCGGCCCGCCAAGGGCGCCCCCCCCCCACAGTGCCCCTCCCTTGGCTGGCTCACGCTATCTGTCAGGCCCGATGGGCAGTGTGAGCCAGCCAAGGGCAGCTGCTCTGGCGCTCCATGCAGTCATGCCGGCCACATGACCTTGGAGGTGTCTACGGACAACGCCGGCTCTTCAGCTTAGAAATGCAGATGAGCACCACACCCCAGAGTCAGACATGACTGGTCTTCATGTCAGAGAAAAACCTTTAACTAGGAAAATTGTGGAAGATCCAGGGTGGGAGAAAGAACTCTTGTCTGTTGGAGGTAGGTATGAATGTTTCAATTGGCCACCTTGATTACCATTTCATAGCCTGACAGTTTTTAGGGACAATCCTTTGTTGAGAGGTGATTAGCTGGCCCTGATTGTTTCTTGTCTGGAGTTCCCCTGTGTTTGAGTGTTGTTCTTTATCTACAGTTATAATTTTAGAGTTTTTTTTAATACTGGTAGCCAGATTTTGTTCAGACTAGAAATAGGAAGATTTCCCATTCTCTGCTCCTGGAATTACTGCCTAAAGAGGGCTAGAAGGAACCCCCTCTAAGGGCCCTTCCACACAGCAAAATAAGATATGTGCAATGTGCATAGGGATTTTTTAATTGATTTTTTTTTAAAAAACTATAGTTTGGCCCTCCAATGGTCTGAGGGACAGTGAACTGGCCCCCGGTTTAAAAGGTTTGAGGACCCCTGCATTAAATGAATGACCTGAGAGATCTATGGTGCAGCTATACTGATTGAAAGACCTAGATCATTTGTATAAATGCAAGAACAAACATATATATGAACCAACCCAGTGATGTAGATAGTAGATACATGACAAAAAACTGTGTTTGGCTGTTACAACTTTTGGCAGTCTTCACATTAAGAATCACTTTTAATTTGTGATGATAAGTTTCCGTTCTGAACAGCATTGGCTAGAGTGCTTGCAAGATAAGCAAACATTCACGATCGATAAAGACTTGTGTCCCTTTATTCCATACTTATTATGCTCTCTGTAAGAAGAGGAATCTTTAAAACAGGCATTATGTCCCTCCTGAATTTTATGAGAAGGTGTACCGAGATACCACTTTGACTGGAAAATTTTACAGATTTTTTTGTGTTGTCTTCTTTGCAATTAATTTGTAAGTTGCTCTTATTTAAAAAATTCAGAGAATAAACTACTAATTAAGGCATCTGTTATTGTATCCAAGAACATAACATTCATAAAACTATCTCTGTGATAGCATCTCCTTCTAAGAACTGGCGCAAACTCTAAGATCTTCCAGGGAGGCCCTCCATTCACTCCCACCACCGTCATAAGTACGGTTGGTGGGGATGAGAGAGAGGGCCTTCTCAGTGGTGGCCCCCAGCCTCTGGAACGCCTTCCCTAGGGAAATTAGACAGGCCCCATTCCTTCCCTCCTTTCATAAGAGCTTGAAGACCTGGTGGTTTCAACAAGCCTTTGAGAACGACTAGTTCTAGCTCAGCCCTAGACATTGTTGAATATAGCCTTATTTCTCCTACCAATTACCCAAGTCACTTCCTCTAATAGGCCCCGGAAATGAACAGCCATAGACCCGTACCTATTACTGTTGTTGCCTGCTATAGCACTGCACTTAATTCCCGGGCCCCTTAGAATTTTTGAGCTTGCGCTAATCTTGGCCCGGCCTTTTAAATTGACTTGAACTGGTAGGATTACTTTTAATATATATGTGTTACGGCGACAATTTTTATGTTTATATTGTTTCGTTAATCTTACGTTTGTCGTTTACTCTGTATGTATTGATGATGTTACTTGGAAACCACTTTGAGTCCCCCCGGGGAGATGGAGCGGTATATAAATTAAGATTATTATTATTATTATTATTATTATTATTATTATAAAACAAAGAATGTTGTATTTTTCTTGATGTCTCCCTGGCTCTAGTCAGCTTTCTACATTCACTGGTGTTAGAGGCACAGGACCTCTGTGAAAGTAAAAATAAATAATTTATTTATTTATTATTATTTATTTAAAACATTTATATTCCGCCCTTCTGACCCCGAAGGAGACTCGGGGTGGAGCACAGCATATACACGCCAAACATTCAATGCCGGGACATAAATTCACATGCACATACATAAACATTAAAAAATTTTAATCAAAATATTAAAATACACCATTTAAAACCGTCCTAGTCATCTGCGTCAAATCTAATTGGCCTGGTCATCTTTCCTATTGCCCCTTTATTGTCCTGTCCCGAAATCTTGGTCCCACAGCCAAGTTTTTACCATCCTTCTAAAGGACAGGAGGGAGGGGGCCGACCTGATCTCAGCAGGAAGGGAGTTCCATAGCCAGGGAGCAATCAGTGAGAAGGCCCTGCCTCTCATCCCCACCAATCGCGCCTGTGACAATGGCAGGATGGAAAGCAGGACCTCCCCGGAGGATCTTAATCTCGGCATTGGTACATAGGGGGAAATGTGTTCAGACAGGTAATTTGGGCCGTTTAGGGCTTTATAGGCCAAAGCCAGCACTGTGTATGAAAAAAGCCCGATTTTTAACCTGAGAGTATGCCTTTCTAGGAATCTCTAGATCTTCCAGCATGACCATAGAATCACAGTGAAAGACCTACAGATTCTTAGACACGTGTTGTGTCTAGGAATCTCTAGGTCCTGCAGCGTGACTCTATGCAATTTGACTATATAGTCAACCTGGAGGACTTAGAGAGAACATTGTAATCACATCTGTAAAGGATCAAATCCACAGAAGTCCAACCCAGAAATGTGGAGGACCAGTTGTAGGTTTAAATGTGCTAGTAGCTAGCACACCAGTTCATAATTTCAATTCTCTACCTTTTCAGGAATTTAATAGTGCACCACTACAGTGCTGGAATTTTGTACTGAAGTGTTAGGGCTCAAAGTGCAAAGATTTTCAAGTTGTGTTCAAGGACAATGCATTTCCTTAGAAACCTCAGTGAGCAGATCAGTAATACTGAAAGCATTTTAAGTGCTTGACCATCAGGCTGATCGTTCCTTGCAATGTGCAATTTCAAGAGAGTGTTGGATGTGTTCTAGGGTGAACATTTATTAAAGTGATATAACAGTGAGATTTTTTAAATTCCATCCATCCTTTATGAACTAGTGCTTGGGTTGTGTCCATCAAAGTATTCATCTACTCCAGAAACCTCAGCCTTTTGTAGAGATTCCTTTGTAGATATCCATCAACAAAGGCGTTAGTATTCTAAAGCCTTACTGACAGGAGAAATAACTGATCTAATAGAACTGCTTCAGATATAATAATGGATAAGGGGATGGCTTATGATGGTGTCTGCTCTTTTCTTTGTAAAGTTAAAATATTGTTGCACCTCTGTTCTGAGATACTGGTCTAGATTGGGAACTAAATTGAAAATGTTCATTGTCACAGAAGGAAAAAATGGCTCAGGAAGTAAATTTGGGAAGAAAGTCATGACATTCTGTGTATTTCGTTCTTAAATCATTCTCCAGTGATGGTGAACAGTCTCCAGTGATGCTTTGTAGGAAACCATATACTCTTGATGCCAGGACACACCTACAGGAATATGTATTTGGAAATTCTTATGGTTTTCTGTGGTTTGTGTGTGTGCCTTGAAGTTGTACATCACATTATTAATTTCATGGGGTTTCTTAGGAATAGGATACTCAGAAGTGGTTTTGCCAGATCCTTCTTCTCAAATACAGTTTACATTACCTGGTATTACACTACCTGATGTCTTAAACCTACACCTGTTGATAAACTCTACAAGCTAGCTGGCATTGGCCCTCAGATGTGCAACTGGAAGTTGCTGCTAAATGTGAGAGAAATAAGGTTGAACACTGTGAAAGCCACCCACTACATGGCTACCAGCCTCCTCCCAGTAGACTCAAATCAAGGAAAAGCTTTATGAGAACTACCACTTCTTTTGGCGTCCCCCCAGCAACAGCAAGGTTATCCCTCTGGGCAGCTAAACCAGGAAATCCCAACTGGATGGCCTCCCACGAGGGTCTTCCTCCAGGGGCAAACCAAGAATGGTTTGCCCCTGGAGGAACAGACTCAGAAGTGGAGTGGGCAGATCAAAAGACAACCTGGCAAAATGGCTCTACCTAAAAGAATCCCACACCTTGTGTGACTGTGGAGCAGAACAGACAACTCTGCATCTGTATGCTTGCCCACTATGCCCTGCCTCATGTACAGAGGAAGAATTGTTGGGGGCTACAGACAATGCCATAGCTGTTGCCCGTTTTTGGTCAAAAGATATTTAGCCACCTGTGCTCCTTCTATTTTTATCGGTTTTATACTAATTTATGCAATCTTTTAATACGAAATAAAAATAAATAAATTACCTGGTATTTCTTGTTACTCTACCACCATGTACTAACCAGGGCTGAACCTGCTTAGCAACCAAGATTAGATGTGATCTGGTGACTTTTTAGTATCATAGACAACAGATTGTGTTGAATATCTTTTTTTGTAAGCCTTGGCACAGACGGGATTTCCCCTAATGTCCACTTATTTGAAATGCAGTTTCTCCTGAAAATCAATCTTATATAACTGTATTATTTTGATTTTGAAAAGGGACACTACTGTTTTAGACACTCAGCTTTTGTGTTTTAGTGTGCTAATTGGCTTTTATCACTTTGGTGCAGGAACATTTGAAAGGGAGAATTTATATCCTCTGAATTGACAAGCTGTGCAGTGTTCCCATTTCACCCCTGGCACAGGTCCTCTGTGGTCATATCAAGCTTTCTGTAGGTCTTTTGAATAACGGCAATAACACAAATTGAAGGTTCATTTTAAGAGTAGAGAGGCGTGATTCATAGAAAAAAATGCTTTTTGGTTTTGTTTCATGTCATGGGCATGCCTATTAGTAAGCTTATCAAAATATTTTTAGGATGTAAATGCATGCAGGTCAGGGTTGCTTGGACTTGTGATGTCAACTGATGGAATACGGAGAGATGGGGAATCATTAGAGACCAAGGGGATGTGTAACAACACAGCTCAAGTAGTCGTAAAGTTAGCAATTATACTCATCCCATTACCAGTTTATAGAGGTATAATACATAAAAAATAGAGCTCAGCATTTCCAGGTCAGAGAAATGTGCAAATGCTTTCCAGAAGGACCAAAAGGGGCAGCAAATGCTGACCAAAGGAGGTTTATCTGAAGTGAGTCAGCTTCACTGAGCTGTGCTGTAAGGAGCACTAAGATAATAATAATAATAATAATAATAATAATAATAATAATAATAAACTTTATTTGTACCCTGCCACTATCTCCCCAAAGGGGACTTGGGCGACTTACATGAGGCCAAGCCCAACAACGCAATACAATAAATGAAATCAAAACACAAACAAAAGCCTAATAACTTACATAAGACATAAACCATAAGAATACAGCAAACAGTATAAAATTACAATGAAATCATTCATAACACAGAACAGGAAGCGGGCCGCATGTACAGAATAAAATACTAAGGCTAAGTATGGGTCACTTTGAACATAATGAAGGATCATATCAATAATTGTTGTCATATTATTCATACTATTTTTATTATTATTGCAACCCAGTTTCAGGTAACTTTATTTATTTATTTAGTCCATTTGTACCCTGTCCATTTGTACATTTGTACCCAGGAGGGAGGGGGGCAGCTGTCCCCCCACCCCTGGGGTGGGGGTGGGGGACTCAGAGCTGCTTTATAACAAGCACTCATTTGAGTGCCAACCACAATGACAAACTTAAACAGATCATTAAAATAAATTACATTAAAAACGTTTGATTAAAATCACGCCACTTAAAAAATCTGGAACAGTTCATTGTCAAACATATCACATTGAGTCTTATCCCAATTTCTGCTGCTACTGTTCAAATGCTCAGTCTCACTACCAGGTCTTTAGTTTCTTTCTGAAAGACAGGAGGGAGGGGGGCAGTCTGATGTCACTGGGAAAGGAGTTCCACAACCAAGGAGCCACCACAGAGAAGGCCCTGTCTCTTGTCCCCACCAGTTGCGTTTGTGATGGTGGTGGGATTGAGAGCAGGGCCTCTCCAGCTGATTTTAAACTTCGTGATGGTTCGTAATGGGCGATGCATTCGGACAGGTAATTTGGATCGGGACCGTACAGGGCTTTAAAGGTTAAAATCAGCACTTTGAATTGTGCTTAGAAGCTGACTGGGAGCCAGTGGAGCTGGCATAGCAGAAGGGTTCTATGTTCTCTGTATGATGAACTAGTGAGCAACATGACTGCTGCGCGCTGGACTAGTTGAAGCTTCCTAACAGTCTTTAAAAGCAACCCTATGTAGAGTGTTGCAGTAATCTATCCGGGATGTAACAGGAGTGTGGACCACCATGGCCAAGGCAGACATCCCATGGTATGGGCGCAGCTGGGGCACAAGTTTTAATTGTGCAAAAGCTCCCCCTGGCCATCGCAGAAACCTGGGATTCCAGGCTCAACGATGAATCCAGGATCACTCCTAAGCTGAGAACCTTCACCTTCAGGTGGAGTGTAAGCCCGTCCAGCACAGGCTGTAACCCTATGTCCTGTTTGGCCTTTCGACTGACCAGGAGGATCTCTGTCTTGTCTGGTGCTCTCATCCAGACCGTCACAGCTGCCAAACACCAGTTCTGGACCCGAACAGCCTCCTTAGTAACAGATGGGAAGGAGTGATAGAGCTGAACATCATCTGATGTTTACATATGGGAAGTATGCTTGTTCTACGTGTCATTTTCGATCACTTAGGACTTGTAATGAAAATAAAAGTGTTCTACGTGGTTTCTAGTCTTGACCAATATCTGGCCTAGAGAGGATTTTGGTATCCAGGCACACTTGTAGCTATCTCAAAATTATGTCTCTCTCTTCTTCCCTTGTCATTAAAATTACCTGTTTGGGTGTTTTTTTTTCTTGGCTCCCCCCTTAAACAGAGTCCTGCACATTTTGGACTTGGGAGACAGTGTTTTCTTCAAAAACCATTCAACTGCCGGGAGAACATCTTTCAAATATTAACTTCCATTAGGGAAACATTAAATAGCCATGTTCTCTCTCATCCTGGTGCCCAGGCTTGAGCAACAGTGCTTATAGATGCCCTACCAAATAATAACCAAGCATGCTTTCTGAGACAAAGGAAAATGGGGAAAAGCAGGAAGGGAGGTATTTCAATCTTGACTGACATTGCTGTTTGAGAAGCGTGGGTTGAAGGTCTGTATCAATTAAATTTGGAGAGCTTTCTGCCTAGGAAGAGAGGATTTTGAAGACATTCAGAGTCAGTAGAAGGCAAAAGTGATCCAACAATCTAGTATCTTGACCTAAGAAAGGAACAGTTGGACTACAGGCTTGTAATACTAGATTCTTTGAAAGTAGGACAAGCTTGTGCTAAAAGGATAATGTCAGGTGTTTCATAGAACAGAGGGGACCTGGGGTTTCATGGACTTCTGATAATACAGTAAATACTTCACTTTTGTGGGAGATGTGGGTTCAGGAGCCCCATTAGAGTGGGAGAAAATTAATTATGAAAAACCCCTCTCTAGTAGGCTTGAACCTGAATCAGTTTGAATGAAAATGATTTGTCATATTCAGTGGTCCATTTTGTATAATATCACAAAACAGAATGGAGAGGAGTGTCAGCGTTAGCTTTAGTAGCCCACATAATGACTTAGCCCTTTTTAACTCTAAGTGTGATAAAAATAACTCATAAACAAACACATGAGTCTTTCGCTTTAAGTAGAAATAAAATGAGGTTCTATTCACTGTATACAAAACAAGACAGAAGAATTGCTCTCACCAATATATAACAAAAGCAATATCTTTGGTGAGTCCTCTTCATTCAACAGCGATATGCAGACATGTAGAATAATATACAGTCTTCCTTACTTTGTTGCCAGTAGAGTAACCTTGTCTTGCCGTAAACAAACTTTATCTTCAGGACTCTGCAGAAACTGCTCCCGGCACCAAACAAAGGCTTTTCAGCTCAAAATGAGCCCTCAAGCAAAGCTTAGAATGCAATGCTCAAAATTTACAAACACTTGGTGCCTTACTATATACAGGAAACAATATCGCACTCAATTAACCTGTAACAGCTGCAACAGAAAAAAAATCCCTGATCCTTTCTAAGACTTAGAAAAAGCCCATTGCAAACCCCCAGTAGCAACAAGGAGGTAGCCGCAAAGCCTGGCAAAACAGATTAAGGGAGCCAGATTTTATTGCTTCTGGAGAGGAAGGAGTTAAGACCGCAATATACTTGTAGCAGGGATCTGCCGCAGCTTTTCTCTCTCCCCGGCAGAAGTAGTGTCCTCCATTCCTTCTTGGAAACATCCTTCCTTCTCTAGAGAGGGTCCTGGGAACCCGTTTTCCCAGCAGCACTTGCATAGGGTGGATATTGAAAAATTCCTCTTGGAGCATGATGGGAGTTGAAGTTTCTCTCTCTCTCTCTCTCTGTTTCTCAGCCAATAAAAAGCCTAGTTGTGTCTATATTGAAACGAGATATAAGAACTTATAATTGTGCTGTGGAAATAAAGAAGATACAAATTGGAATCATATACAAGACATAGATCAAAAGAAGGGACTATACGGGCAGAATCAGAAAGAAGTCCAACCTCTTTTCATTTTTTTCATTTTTTTCTTTTTTTAAATTTTTAAATTTTAAATTTTAATTTTTTTTCTTTTTTGTGTTCTTTGTGGGTGGGGGTTTATTTTTATTTTTTCTCTTCTCACTCTTTTTTTGCTTAAAATTTCCCACTTTTCTATCTTCTTGAATTATTCTCCCTCTTTCGCTGTACTTTAGAAAACTCAATAAAACTATCTTATATATATATAAAGCCTAGTTGTGTCCATGTTCTGATTGGCTGAGAATAGACACAACTGGTGACTACAATTTCCAGAACCATATCTTGTGGATTGTCTTATTTTTTTTAATATGTTATCATTAAAACTTAAAATAATTCTTTAAAAATCAGTAGATTGGTGAATTGCTTTGAAATTTAGTAGGCCTGCAGTTGTAAATGGGGTGTAAAACTGAGTTAGGTTTCATGCAGATAGGCCTTAAAACGGCTGAGGATTGAGCCTTTAAAGTTTCCCATTGTAGCCAATGGGCCAAATCTTTGCCAAATGAAAACGGCAAAACCTCTCCCCATTCGAGTAACTTCCTGTTAAACAGAATGAGAGGTCAACCAACAATCGACCCAAAACAGCATGCCTTTTGGCCGAATTACACACCTCTACTCTCTAGGAATCTTCTAGCATGACTCTCAAGTCAACTTTTACTGTAAACTGACTTACAATTTGACCATAAAGTGAGTTGCACAGGAGGATCTAGCGATATAGATAACATATTGATCAAATCTGCAAAATTTAAACACATAAATGTGTAGGACTTGTTGTATAAGCAGCTTTCCCCAGTTATTGGTGAAGAGAGGCATGGATTGTTGATAATTTCAGAACAGTGAATGCCATCAAATTTGTGAAGGAGAAAGATCTTTTGTGTATCATAATTTTTGGTTCATAAGTTTTATCACACAGCAGAAATACTTTACCTCTCATTATTGCTGTTACCAATGAGCCAAACTCATGAATGTAACTTGTCGAAGTAGTATTACAGAGTATGTAAATGTATTCCTGCTGTGATTAATGAATCAAGCTGTAGCATGTAGAGATAAAAATGATACACAAAGCTTGTGTGTCATTACTATGGTTGCCTTTGGGAAGGTTGTGGAGGACAGACTCAAATTTGGAGATCTTGTACTTCATTGTTATAGGTAATCCAATGATATAACGTGTTTTATATTGTAAATTAAAATGAATTGTCCTCTGTGTAGTTTTACTGGCACAATCACCTCTATGTATCCACAGATTCTGCATCAACAAATTCAACCATCCATGGCTTTAAAGACTCTTCTTTACTTTTTAAAAAGTTGATCATTATTTTTGCCATTGTATATAAAAGGATTTGAATATTCATAGATTTTGGTTCTGGAACCAAACTTCAGAAAATACCAAGGACCCATTGTATTTTCAAGTACATGTTTTTAAATAAAATCATAAAGTGTTGAGAGTCAAGTCAAGTCCATATATGACATTCATTGTTCATTAACTATTTCAGATAGGCTCTTGTGTTGCAACTCAGATACTTAGTCATCTTTATTACGCTTAAGCAGAATTTATTCTGGTCCAATGCAAAAGACACAAAAACGGCACAAAGGCAAAAGGAAAAAACAGAAAAGTTTACGCTTGTCAGTAGAGTCAAAAGATAAACCTGCAGTGTTACATACAAAATAAACAGTGCAACAAACTTACATAGTCCTTGTAAGAGTTACAGAATGCAAAGATCATGGCATCTTCATCTTCCTTCAAATGAGCAGCGCAAATGGTTGAGCAAAATGTTGTGAGCATAAGCTCCTCAAAGCAAAAGCCAAAGCGTATTCAAAAACACATAAGGTTATACCCCACCGGGCGTGGCTCAAACTTACTAGCTGACCTAGATTAGCAGCTGCACATGATTTTATTTGTCATGTCAGGGCAACCAGTCAATTATATTACATTTCTAACAGAACAAAGCAAAGAAACAGACAAAATACAAAATTTGTGAGTTTGGTAGTCGATTAAATGTCCTTTGACCAGTATCTGGCCACTTGGAGTGCTTCTGGTGTTGCTGCAAGAAGGTCCTCCCTGGTGCATGTGGCAGGGCTCAGGTTGCATTGCAGCAGGTGGTCAGTGGTTTGCTCCTCTCCACACTCGCATGTCGTGGATTCCACTTTGTAGCCCCATTTCTTGAAGTTGGCACTGCATCTTGTGGTGCCAGAGCACAGTCTGTTCAGCGCCTTCCAAGTCGCCCAGTCCTCTGTTTGCCCAGGGGGGAGTCGCTCATTTGGTATCAGCCATTGGTTGAGGTTCTGGGTTTGAGCCTGCCACTTTTGGACTCTCGCTTGCTGAGGTGTTCCAGCGAGTGTCTCTGTAGATCTTAGAAAACTATTTCTAGATTTAAGTCATTGACGTGCTGGCTGATACCCAAACAGGGGATGAGCTGGAGATGTCTCTGCCTTGGTCCTTTCACTATTGGCTGCACATGATGATTAACTGTATAAGCTTTTCTTTAACACATGCACTTGATGTTGATCCTTTTACAACTTACTGTAACAATCTTTAGCCAGTAATGAAGTATACTAGGAGTTGCAGTTCATTGACATCTGAAGAGCTATAGTTGCCTGTTCCTGCTTTCTAGCGCAAGTCGCAAAATAATAGTAGGTAAGGTAAAGGTAAAGGTTTTCCCCTGACATTAAGTCCAGTCGTGTCCAACTCTGGGGTGTGGTGCTCATCTCCATTTCTAAGCCAAAGAGTCGGCGTTGTCTGTAGACCCCTCCAAGGTCATGTGGCCGGCATGACTGCATAGAGCGCCGTTACCTTCCCACTGGAGCGATACCTATTGATCTACTCACATTTGCATGTTTTCGAACTGCTAGGTTGACAGAAGCTGGGGCTAACAGCGGAAGCTCATTGTGCTTCCTGGATTCGAACCTGCAACCTTTCAGTCAACAAGCTCAACAGCTCAGCACTTTAACCCACTGCGCCACCGAGGGCTTCCTGACCTAGTAGTACATGCACCTATCTCTCGCAGCCAGTCACCATTCCATTTCTTTTTTTGCAGCAGAATAGCATAGCCATCCCTTTGTGAATAATTATTGTTAAATGTGTTCTTTTTCATTCAGCTAGCTGTTAGGGCAATCTATAGAAGTGAATTAAGATGCAATGCTATATATCATGTCTTCCCAGAAGTCAATCCCATGAAGGTACTTGCTGCCAAGAATTTGGATAAAAGATTGCAGCCTTACATTGCACACGTACTTGGAACTCTTTGCATCGAATTGCTCTGAAAAACTGGCTTTCCTATACTATTTCGCCCAGCAGCCTATGAGATGATGACATTGCCCATTCAGCAGAAACTTCATCAATTTTTATGATTTACATTATTATAGATGCTTTGCTGTTTTACCATCATAAGCTGGGAATGCGTTCATTTGCATTCATAATGGTGACTTTGCTCAAAGGACACTGGCAGCAGTTCCGTACGATTTAGTGTGTCCCTTGTGTTCTGCAGAGTGCTTGAATTTATTAGTATTTTCAAGTCTGTCACGTACAGTAGCTGTCAGAACCTGATCAGGAGCTTGCAAGAAAAGAACCGGGAGTTTGGGTTCCTCCCTCCTTTACTTTTGAAGTAAGTGACTTCTGCCTTAGATTTGTTTAAAATTCACATCTGTCCAGTTGGTGAATAGCTATAAAGAATTCCTGGGGGATCGTCCTGTCTATCCTGGTTTCCTGCTGATCTCTCAGGCTGAGAAGATACTACAACCAATCCTCCACATTTGCTGGGGGTTAGAAGCACAGAACCCCTGTGAAAGTGAAAAAATGTGAATGAAGAATGAAGAAATTGCTATTTTTTTTACTAGAGAGATCACTTCTCTAGGAATTTCTTGGCCTTCTAGCAGAAACCTATGGTGGAAAACTAAATCCAGTTGGAAGACCGAGGGATTTGTAAAGAGGCATTCTCTAGAAACATCTAGGTTTTCCAGCATGACTGGAAGAAATTGACAATAGAGTAACATTGAAATATCTAGCGATTCCTAGAAATAACATTGTTTTTATCTTGCTTTTCTCAAAAATACACCCAAACAACATTTGGTACTCTTCCATTATTCCAGTAGTTCTCAACCTTCCTTGCTGTGTTGTTTTATTGATGTATTTGGGCTCAGCCTCTTGTAAGCCGCACCAAGTCTTCTGGGAGATGGTAGCGGGGTATAAATAAAGGTTTATTATTATTATTATTATTATTATTATTATTAATACCACGATCCCTTAATACAGTTCCTCATGTTGTGGTGACCCCCAATCATAAAATTATTTTCATTGCTACTTTACAACTGTAATTTTGCTACTGTTATGAATCAAAATGTAAATATCTGATATGCCGTATGTATTTTCATTCACTGGATGTAATTTGGCACAAATATCCGATATGCCCAAACTTGAATACTGGTGCGGTTGGGGAAGGGGTTGATTTTGTCATTTGAGAGTTGTAGTTGCGGAGATTTATAGTTAACCTACAATCAAAGAGCATTCTGAACCTCACCAACAGTAGAATTGAAGCAATCTTGGAACACAGAGCTCCCATGACCAACAGAAAATCCTGGAAGGGTTTGGTGGGCATTGACCTTGAGTTTTGGAGTTGTAGTTCACCTATATCCAGAGAGCACTGTGGACTCAAACAATGATGGATCTGGACCAAATTTGGCACAAATACTCAATATGCCCAAATGTGAACACTGGTGGAGTTTGGGGAAAATAGACATTCACATTTGGGGTTTGTAGTTGTTGGGATTTATAGTTCACCTACAATCAAAGAGCATTCACCAATGATAGAATTGGGCCAAACTTCCCACACAGAACCTCCTTGTGTTTTCTGATGGTCTTTGGTGACCTTTCTGATGCCTCCTAGCGACCCCCCAGGGGTCCCGACCCCCAGGTTGAGAAACGCTGCATCCAGATGGATACCACCAGGGGGGCGCTAGAGAAAGAGGGAATATTCCATTTTATTGGGAGGAGGGTTGAAGGAGGAAACCATTTCCCCCATTTTCGCATGTTATTCTCCCTCGTCCATATTTAAAATTGCTCCTTTTAATTTTATGTCCTGGATTTCCCAACATTCAGTATCATTGGATAATGTTGAATCTAGCATTACGAGAGAAGAGGACATTTCTATGTATGTTTTCTCCATACCATATATGTCATGAGCACCCTTATTTTCCTTTCAAATAACAATAACCTGGAATAGGAATAGAATCAGTGCAAAGTAGCTTGTATTTGCTTTTTCAGATTTTTTTCCCCAGCTGTACAATATTGTTTTTGCATTGTGGAGACTACAGTAAGTCTATATATAGTATTCTAAGAGTGCTTGCACATAGTTTTGGGTAGAAATATTACAGGGTTAGTCAAAATGCATAGGCCAATAAGCCATTCAATTGAATGGCTTATTGGCCTATGCATTTTGACTAACCCTGTATTACACATGAGTCCATGTTTTCATGAAACTATCCATTAAAGTCTCTAAATTTTTTTCTGATCAGTCACCACTTGCTCAGGTAATACATATATATGTGAGGTTATGATTGTTCGGCTCAATCGGCATTGTTTTCTACTTGCTTATTTGTGAATTGTATTTTGCATTGTGATCATCATTCCAATAAATCTATACCACCTTGCCCTAAATAATTTTAAAGTACATTTGGTTGCCCCACAATCCATGCTTTACTGCAGACTACTGGATTTTTTGAGGGGAGTCTGTGGTTTTTTTACACCCTTCTGTTGTGAGATCTGTCCATTTATTCCTGCATTATGAGTCCCATTTTTTTAACCAAATAACATTTCATAAGAGGACGTGAATGTTGTCACCCCCCCCCCCCCCCGGCAGCCATGTCTTTGGGGAAGGATTATGAAAAAGTATTTGAACGTCCCAAGAACAAAGTGACCACTGAATAGCTCCTGTTCACATGTTTGTTGACACTCTCAAAGACATCTAAAACTTTAATGAGACAGTACCTATGCAAAATTCAAAATTGACTTTTTAGGGTGCATCTTGTTCTTCTGTACGTTTTCTCATTTCATCTTAATAATGCTGTATACTAGGTTACCTAGAACAATAATTGTCTTAGCCTTAGCTGTTTCAGAATTTTTAACATTGTCTCGCTGCTTGTCACATTCTGGGTATGAAATCTGTTCTCAGAGACAAGTCGAATATTTTTTTACTGATCTTTGTTGATTCACATTTTAATTCTTTAAAATCTTTTAGATTGATATCATCAAAATCTGATCGTTTGCCCATTTTAACTTTTTCATAATGTCTAGAACTATTCGCAGCTTGGGAGTGGTCCTGGACTCATCGCTGAGCCTGGAACCCCAGGTTTCAGCGGTGGCCAGGGAAGCATTTGCACAGTTAAGACTTGTGCACCAGCTGCACCCGTACCTTGGGAAGTCTGATCTGGCCATGGTGGTCCATGCTCTGGTCACATCCCGAATAGATTACTGCACGCACTCTATGTGGGGCTGCCTTTGAAGACGGTTCAGAAACTGCAGTTAGTCCAACAGGCGGCAGCCAGATTACTAATAGGAGCTACATACAGGGAGCATACCACCCCCTTGTTGTGTCAGCCCCATTGGCTGCCTGTCCACTTCCGAGCTCAATTCAAAGTGCTGGTTTTTACCTATAAAGCTCTACATGGTTCTGGCCCAGCTTACTTGTCCGAACACATCTGCCTCTATGTCCTACCTCGTAACTTAAGATCAACTGGGGAGGCCCTGCTCTCGCTCCTGCCAACATTGCAAATGCATCTGGCGGGGATGAGAGGCGGGGCCTTCTCGGCTGTAGCCCCCCGCCTGTGGAACTCGCTTCCAAATGAAATACAATCAACCCCATCTCTCCTGGTGTTCAGGAAGAAATTAAATTCTTGGTTTTGGGACCAGGCTTTCGGACAATAAACATAAAGCAGCACTTTGACTGGAAATGGATTGGCAAAACGATATGTGTGAGGATACGGTTTTATGGTTCTATCAGTGGGTTTGTGGACTGAGTATTCTTTTAATGACTTATGATAATTTGGTTATAATTAACTGCTATTGTTTTAACTCCGTATGTATTTATGGTTTTATACTGTGTTATTGATTGTGGCATCGAATTGCTGCCTTTGTTAGCCGCTCTGAGTTCCCCCCTCGGGGGTTGAGAAGGGCAGGGTAAAAATGCTATAAATAAATAAATAAATAAATAAATATTGTCTTTCCTGTTTAATTCGGTTTCATAGAATCATAGAGTTGGAAGAGACCTCGTGGGCCATCCAGTCCAACCCCCTGCCAAGAAGCAGAAAAATCACATTCAAAGCACCCCTGACAGACGGCCATCCAGCCTCTGTTTAAAAGCCTCCAAAGAAGGAGTCTCCACCGCACTCCGGGGCAGAGTGTTCCACTGCTACACAGCTCTCACAGCTAAGAAGTTATTTCTAATGTTCAGGTGCAATTTCCTTTCCTGAAGTTTAGAGCCATTGTTCCACATTCTAGTCTCCAGGGCAGCGTTAAATAATAATAATAATAATAATAATAATAATAATAATAATAATCTTTATTTATACTCCGCCGCCATCTCCCCAGTGGGGACTCGAAGCAGCTTACATGAGGCCAAGCCCGAACAACAAGTTACAATAAAAATAAAACCAAAACACAACCAAAAACACAAACAGTAAACAGTAACATCATAATAAAACAAAACATGTAAATACAAACAATATAAAAAGTTACAATTGATGCAATCACAATGACAATGGGCGGGCTGTATGTAATGATTAAAAGGGAGACTAATTAAAACTAATTTAAAACTCGGGCGAGATAAAAAGAGACTTATTATAGAGGGGGTTGAGTTATCAAGCTTTCCCACAGAGGGGGGACTACATATACTCCAACGACAGAATGTTGAGGCTAAGCAGTAATGTGGGATTATATACCTAGTCTCCAAAGGCGCAGTGGAAGAGCCAGGTTTTAAGATCCTTTTTAAAGGTTTGTAGGGTAGGGCCTTTCCTAATTTCTCCAGGTAGTGAGTTCCAAAGTTGGGGGGCCACAGAGGAGAATGTTCTCTCTCTTGTGCTTACCAGGCGAGCTTGTGAAGCTGGCAGGGGCGAAAGAAGGGCCTCCCCAGATGAACGGAGGGCCCGAGATGGTACATGGAGGGAGATACGGTCACGAAGCTAGGCTGATCCCAAACCGTTTAGGGCTTTGTAGGTGATAACCTGCACCTTGAATTGGGACCGAAAAATAAACGGCTGCCAGTGGAACTCCTTAAACAGAGGGGTTGACTGCTCCCTGTAAGTTGCCCCAGTTATTAATCTGGCTGCCGAGCGTTGGACAAGTTAATAACAAACTTGCTCCCTCCTCCTTATGACTTCCCCTCACATATTTATACATGGCCTCTCAGTCTTCTCTTCTGCAGGCTAAATACGCCCAGCTCTTTAAGCTGCTCCTCCTAGGGCTTGTTCTCCAGACCCTTGGTCATTTTAGTCACCCTTCTCTAGAAACATTCCAGCTTGCCAACATCTCCCTTAAATTGCGGTGCCCAGAGTTGGACACAGTATTCCAGATGTGTTATGAGCAAGGCAGAATAGAGGGGTAGCATGACTTCCATGGATCTAGACACTGTACTAAATCCAGGGAAGTCAAGCTACCCAGGCCCGTAGCCAGGATTTCATTTCAGGGGGTGGGGGGGGGGGGGCAGAATTTTTTTCAGGGGGGGTTCGGGGGGGGGGGCTGAGTTTGGGGGAGGGGTGAGTCTGAGTGAAAGAGGGTCTACCCTAGCAAACCTTTTGTATCATTATCCCAATACCCCCATGCATATGGGATGTATTGAGTATGGTGATCAGATCATGATATGAATAAACATAACAGTTTAAATAATGCACCAGTAAGGCCTTTTCGCAAACCACCATGAGAATTTCGGGGGGGGGGGGGGGCTGAAGCCCCTCAAGCCCCCCCCCCCCCCGGCTACATGCCTGAGCTACCTCTCTATTCAGCCTTGGTCAGACCACATCTGGAATATTGGGTTCTTCTCTGCAGTTGAAGGAAGATGTTGGCAAGCTGGAATGTGTGCAGAGGAGGTGATCTCTTTTTTCATTCCTAAAAATATAAATTTAAGGTAAAGGTAAAGGTTGTCCTCTGACATTAAGTCCAGTCATGTATGACTCTGGGATGTGGTGCTCATCTCCATTTCTAAGCTGAAGAGCCGGCATCGTCCATAGACACCTCCAAGGTAATATGGCCGGCATGACTGCATGGATGCCATTATATACATTTAGTTATTAGTATTTGCTCTTTATCTTCCACAGTGAAGATAGAGGCAAATAATTCATTTGGCTTCTCCACAATCCCCTTATCCCCCTTAATGTTCTTTCAACACCCTTCTTGTCCAGCAGTCCAGTCATTACAGTAGAAGGGTTCTTGCTTCTAATGCATTTCAGAAACATTTTTAAAAATACGTCTGTGGTGTACATTCTATCTGAGCTTCTGCTATTGTGGTTTGCAGTAGACCACAACTGTTCTAGAGAGATGTAACCCTCTTGACATACCCGCTCAACTTCCTTTTAAAGGTTTCCTGTTTAGCAGTCACATGCGATTGAACTTGGCAATATTCCTTTTGCAGATAAATTGAATTTGATACATCTATCATCATTGTCTCCCATCAATTTGGCAATGCAACTTGCTCCAGCTCTTACATGACATATAGAATTAGGTTCCAAGTTGCTTCTCCAAGCAAATTGGCTTCATTTCTAACTTTCTTAAGACACAAATAATTAATTTGTTTGGAAACCTTTCTGTTTTGAAGGTGAGAGATAGCTGCAGTACATCTCTTTGGATGGCTTCCTGATTTCATTATTTATCACTTTGAGTATATTTTGATAAGCAAGCTATATTTTGTCCCCAGTGTTAAATTTTGTGGACATGTCCAACTCCTTTCCAGTTTTATAGTTTATTTTTCGTGTTCTCTTTGATGCACCCATCTTCAGCGTGTCCTTCCCTGAGATTTCTGTTGTATTTGGAGATACCGTATATACTCAAGTATAAGCCGACCCGAATATAAGCTGAGGCACCGCACTACCTCTGAGGATGCTTGCTATAGATGCAGGTGAAACGTCAGGAGAGAATGCCTCCAGAACATGGCCATATAGCCCGAAAAAACCTACAACAACCCAGCACCTAATTTTTACCACAAAAAACTGGGAAAATCTATTGAGTCAAGTATAAGCAGAGGGTGGGAAAGACTGCCAAAATCTGATTAAACCATTATTCTAACCTGTCACCTTGTATGACGACATCAATAATCCAGACTTTTTTCTTTTCCACAATCGTGATGTCTGGTGTATTGTGTTCCAAAACTTTGTCAGTCTGGATTCAAAAGTCCCACAGTATTTTTGCATGTTCATTTTCCATGACCTTTGCGGGTTTATGATCCCACCAACTCTTTACCGCCGGCAGGTGGTACCTGTGACACAAGTTCCAGTGAATCATCTAGGCCACAGAGTTGTGTCTTTGTTTGTAGTCCATATGTGTGATTTTCTTGCAGCAGCTGAGGAGATGATCCACGGTTTCATCAGCTTCCTTGCACAGTCTGCATATTATTATTATTTTATTATTATTATTATTTTAAATATATAATATAAAAATAGTAGTTTTTTTCTAACAGAACTTGGAAGTAGTATGCAAATAGATTTGTAGCATGTCTGTTTGTAGCATGTCTGTTTTGCGCATAGAATGTTTCTTTGAACTTGACCTTTATATTGTATTTCAATTTATAATTAAAAACTAAGGAGCGAATTGTTAAGAATTGTCTGTGAGGCACAAGAGCTTAAATTACCTCCCCATCATGAATTGCATTGGTACAACAAACATAATCTTGATCCTGATTTCATGGCTTGTGGGAAATGTCCAGTTACCATTAACATTATCCTTTTGCACTACATGTTTTCTGGATTCAGAATGGAAAGGCAAACATATCAGTTTTCAGGAAGAAAAAAAAATAAATCAAAAGAGCAGAGCCCAGAAGGGTTGATTGTTATGAAGCCAGCAAAACCAATTTTGTAGTTCATCCTTTATTGCTTGAACTGCTTGTTTTATTTGGGGAGTTGGGAAATGTTAAAGAAATTTCAGGCGTAGAGAAGATGTATTTTATATCAAAATATATCTATTTTTTCTGGGGAAAGATTCTGGTGCCCTCCCTATTCTTTCATTTTTCAGGAGAATTGAAGATGCAAAAATATGAATTTCTATAACAGTGGAGTAACTAGTGTATATGAAGCATAAAGTATACACTTTTAATCTAGTTTATTCACCTGTGGTTGATGAGTTTTAGAAAGGGATATAGCCATGGTTCTCAATCTGTGGGTCCCCAGGGGTTTTGGCCTACAACTTCCAGAAATTCCAGCCAGTTTACCAGCTATTAGGATTTCTGGGAGTTTAAAGCCAAAAACATCTGGGGACCCCAGGTTGAGAACCACTATGTTGGAGGATGAGGGGTTTGCTGAGTTGCTAGTGATGAGTTTGTCAATGCCAAAAAAAATAAAAAAAATAAAAAATAGAAATGCAGTCAGTTCAAGATGTTTTGCATTCTTGTGATCGTTCCCAGACAGCCAGGGAAAGTGAAACCAATTACCTTGGGAAATGGCATTCATCCAATGGGGAGTTCTTCTAAGAAGCCAGATTAGGTTTGGAAATGGAGGGAGTGAAATACAGACATTGAGAGAGTCCGTGAGAAGACCTTGAAGCCCAGGTGCGTTCAGCATGACCTTATGGCTACTTTGTTGTTGTTCATTCGTTCAGTCGTCTCCAACTCTTCGTGACCTCATGGACCAGCCCACGCCAGAGCTCCCTGTCGGCCGTCACCACCCCCAGCTCCTTCAAGGTCAGTCCAGTCACTTCAAGGATGCCATCCATCCATCTTGTCCTTGGTCGGCCCCTCTTCCTTTTGCCTTCCACTTTCCCCAGCATAATTGTCTTCTCTAGGCTTTGCTGTCTCCTCATGATGTGGCCAAAGTACTTCAACTTTGTCTCTAGTATCTTTCCCTCCAGTGAGCAGTCGGGCTTTATTTCCTGGAGGATGGACTGGTTGGATCTTCTCGCAGTCCAAGGCACTCTCAGAACTTTCCTCCAACACCACAGCTCAAAAGCATCGATCTTCCTTCGCTCACCCTTCCCTAGGGTCCAGCTCTCACATCCGTAGGTTACTACAGGGAATACCATGGCTTTGACTAGGCGGATCTTTGTTGCCAGTCTGATGTCTCTACTCTTTACTATTTTATCGAGACTGGACATTGCTCTCCTCCCAAGAAGTAAGCGTCTTCTGATTTCCTGGCCACAGTCTGCATCTGCAGTAATCTTTGCACCTAGAAATACAAAGTCTGTCTCGGCCTCCACGTTTTCTCCCTCTATGTCCCAGTTGTCAATCATTCTTGTTGCCATAATCTTGGTTTTTTTGACGTTTAGCTGCAACCCAGCTTTTGCGCTTTCTTCTTTCACCTTGATTAGAAGGCTCCTCAGCTCCTCCTCGCTTTCGGCCATCAGGGTGGTGTCATCTGCATATCTGAGGTTGTTAATGTTTCTTCCAGCAATTTTTACTCCAGCTTTGCATTCATCAAGCCCCGCACATCGCATGATGTGTTCTGCATACAAGTTAAAAAGGTTGGGTGAGAGTATGCAGCCTTGCCGTACGCCTTTCCCATTCATATGGCTTCTTAGCTGGACTTAAATGAGGTGGTGTTGGCCTTATGATTCTCAGAGAAGACAATGTTGCCAAAGAATGTCTCTCTTGCTGTCTCTGCTCTCAAGTTCATGTTTCAAGTATCTTCAGATTTCTGTTCTGGTTCATGTCTTTGTTTCCTGGAAGGATTTAGCTTGGGAAAGTTCCTGTGATCTAGTTTCTGGATTCATGTTTGAATTATCATTGTGGACTTTGACAGTCTTACCTTTATGTACTTTACCTTTTTAGATTATTGCTATTTTTGCATTAGCTATTCTGTTTTTTTATTTTTCTTTATTGTATTATTAACAACTATTTGTAATACATTTATCTTTACATTTATTTATTTATTTATTTATTTCATTTATTGACCGCCCCTCTCAGCCCGGAGGCGACTCGGGGCGGTGAACAACACAAAAAAGACAGTGTACAGCGGGTCTAGACATACAAAAACAAACAAATACAGCACGACATACACTTATACTAAAAATCCGCTTCGTCAGGTCCTGGGGTCATAGCCAAAAATCGCAGTCCTAATCCATTCCAGTGTCAAATAACTATACTTAGTTGAAGGCCTGCTCAAAGAGCCATGTTTTTAGGCCCCTACGGAAGGCCATCAAGGAGGGCGCCTGTCTAACCTCAATCGGGAGAGTGTTCCATAGCCGGGGGGCCACCACCGAGAAGGCCCGCTCCCTCGTCCCCGCCAGACGTGCCTGTGAGGCAGGCGGGACCGAGAGAAGGGCCTCCCCGGATGATCTCAAGGCCCTCGTGGGCTCGTAGGCCGAGATGCGGTCTGCAAGGTATTTTGGGCCGGAACCGTTTAGGGCTTTATAGGAAAGCACCAGCACCTTAAATTGGGCCCGGTAGCAGATCGGCAGCCAGTGGAGCTGGGACAGCAGAGGCGTTGTGTGCTCTCTGCGTCCAGCTCCCGTTAACAACATGGCTGCCGCGCGCTGGACTAGCTGAAGCTTCCGGGCCGTCTTCAAGGGCAGCCCCACGTAGAGAGCGTTGCAGTAGTCAAGGCGGGATGTGACCAAAGCGTGTACCACCGTGGCCAAGTCAGACTTCCCAAGATACGGGCGCAGCTGGCGCACGAGCCTGAGCTGTGCAAATGCTCCCCTGGTCACCGCTGAAACCTGGGGCTCCAGGCTCAGCGATGAGTCCAGGGTCACACCCAAGCTGCGAACCTGCGCCTTCAAGGGGAGTGCGACCCCGTCCAGCACAGGCTGTAACCCTATACCCTGTTCGGCCTTGCGACTGACCAGGAGTACCTCTGTCTTGTCTGGATTTAATTTCAGTTTGTTCGCCCTCATCCAGACCATTACAGCGGCCAGGCACCGGTTCAGGACTTCGACAGCCTCCTTAGTAGCAGGTGGGAAGGAGTGACAGAGTTGGACGTCATCTGCGTACAGGTGACACCGCACCCCGAAACTCCGGATGATCTCACCCAGCGGCTTCATGTAGATGTTAAACAACAAGGGGGACAAGATGGAGCCCTGAGGAACGCCACAGGTCAACGGCTGTGGCGTTGAACAGGAGTCCCCCAACAACACCTTCTGAGTACGACCCTCCAGGAATGACTGGAGCCACTGCAGAGCAGTGCCCCCAAGGCCCATCCCTGCAAGGCGCCCCAGAAGAATACCGTGGTCGACGGTATCGAAGGCCGCTGAGAGGTCCAGGAGCACCAACAGGGACACACTCCCCCTGTCTAGCTCCCGGCGCAGATCATCCACTAAGGCGACCAAGACCGTCTCGGTACCATGTCCCGGTCTGAAACCAGACTGTGCCGGATCCAGATAATCCGTGTCTCCCAAGAATACCTGGAGTTGTGAGGCCACCACGCTTTCCATGACTTTGCCCAAAAAGGGAAGATTGGAAACAGGCCGAAAGTTGTCCAATTTAGTGGGGTCAAGTGATGGTTTCTTCAACAGCGGCTTTATAATAGCCTGTTTTAGGCTCGCTGGAATCTTGCCCTCCCGAAGGGAGGCATTAACCACCACCGTTACCCACTCGGCCAATCCCCCTCTGGCCTCCTTAAGAAGCCAGGATGGGCAGGGGTCTAGGATGGACGTGGTGGGCTTCATCCCTCCAAGTATCTTGTCCACATCCTCGGGTTTCACAAACTGAAAAGAATCCAACAAAAACTGACAAGCAGGTGCTTGTGTCACATCCACAGAGACTGCATCTAATGTGGCGTCCAGCTCAGAGCGGATCAAAGCGACTTTGTCTGCAAAGAACCGAGCAAATGCTTCACAGCGCGCTGCCGAGTTGTCAGGGCTCCCACCCGTGGGAGGAGTTAAAAGACCTCTGACAACCCGGAACAACTCCGCCGGACGGTTTTTTGCAGACGCAATAGTGGCCGCAAAGAAAGTTTTCTTTGCGGCCTTTATTGCCGCGGCATATGCCCTCAGGAAGGACACAAACCGTGTTCGGTTTGACTCGTTTGGGACCGATCGCCACACGCTCTCTAGAACCCTCTTCTTTCGCTTCATCGCTGCCAGCTCCTCAGTGAACCAAGGAGCTGGTTTAGCTCGGTTACTTGAGAGGGGACGTTCCGGAGCGATCATGTCAATAGCCCTGGTCATCTCCCCATTCCAGAGAGCGACCAAGGCCTCGACATTATCACCTACCGCGGTGGCGGGAAACTCCCCAAGAGCCGTCAGGAATCCGTCCGGATCCATAAGCCTCCTGGGGCGGACCATCTTAATGGGTCCTCCACCCTTGCGGAGGGTAGGGGGCGCAGTGAGCCTAAATCTAATCAGGAAGTGGTCGGTCCATGGCAACGGAGAGATGGACAGCTCCTCCACACCGCCACCCTGCTCCCATCCCTGACAGAAAACCAAGTCCAATGTATGTCCAGCGCAGTGGGTGGGGCCAGTTATTTGTTGGGACAGCCCCATGGTTGCCATGGCAGACATGAAGTCCTGAGCCGCACCTGTGAGGGTTGCCTCGGCATGGATGTTGAAGTCCCCCAGCACAAGGAGCCGTTGGGACTCCACAGCCAGGCTCGAGACCACCCCCGCTAGCTCAGGAAGGGAGACTGTAGTGCAGCGAGGTGGACGGTACACTAGCAGAATCCCTATTCTGTCCCGGTCACCCACCCTCAGGTGGACGCATTCGAAATTTGTGGTCTGCGGGATGGGGTTCCTGGTTAGATGGATGGAATCTCTGTAGACCACTGCGACCCCGCCTCCCCGTCCTCCGGCTCTAGGTTGGTGTTGCACGGAGAAGCCTGGAGGACAAAGCTGGGAGAGATTTACGCCCCCCGCTTCATCCAACCAGGTCTCCGTGATGCACGCCAGATCTGCCCGCTCCTCCAGGATTAAGTCCTGAATCCAAGTTGTTTTTCCGTTGACAGACCTGGCGTTCAACAACACCACCTTCAAGCCAGAGGGCCCGCTCACCTGGTTACACCAAATTCCCTTAGGAGACCTATTTGGAATAGTGAATTTGGGAAAGCGGTCCGAATTAGGCCGAATTCGTGGTCTCCTTCTCCCGCATCTCCTCCTTCCCACCACGACCTCTATGGGGGCCCCTCGGCTAGTGGAACATCTCCCCCCCTCCATGCCGCAGTTCTGAGCCATAAGAGAATTTTCTCCTATGCTTGTTGTTGACCTTATTAGTTCTTGCCAGCATCCCCTCTCCCCCTCCTCCCCCCTCCCCACCACACTCTCAATCCCAGGCTCCAGGCCACCTCTTCTTCCGCCCCCACCACCACACCAGAGCAGCGTAAGCAGTATCCAAAAGGGGGCAGGGGGCCACATGAGTAGCGGCGATTCGGATGGTGGTATCGGTATAGTTAGTTCTTAAAGTGCAAGATATCGCCAGGTCTTAAAGTGCCAGATCTTAAAGTTCTTAAAGTGCAAAAATTCCGGGAACAGTCCGTCAGTAATCAAGAATGATCGTAAGTTCTTAGCAGCAACACACATTCAACGTACAACACACGTGATGAGTGCTAGATCTAAAGTGCTCTACTTAACGGTAAAGTGCGGCACAGAGGGATCGGGAAGGGGTGAAAGTGCTAATGCAATCTAGCAGCAGGGAGCCGGCGCCTAGATGTTCTAAATCGTTCTTATTACAATGATAGCAGTGACAACAGGACTACCGGACAGTATTAGTTGATAATTATATAACTACCCGTCTGCGGTAATGGTGGTAATTAACTAAAATTGCTATGACCCCAAGGACTTAGACGGTTGGAAAATCAGCGGATACGCTTCCGGAGTTGATATCTCGGGAGTGGGCAGCATAGGTGGTTATTCACACTTGCTCAGTAGAGCCCTCGGTCTCTCCTTCCGACCAGTTAGTTGGTACTAATGCGGAGGAGGCTGGGCCCAAAAACCTACAGGGGCCAACTCGAGGTCTACACAGTATTAGGTCTACACAATATTAGCGCAAGGACCACAATATTAGGCCAGCGCCAGGTGTTTACATAGGTCTACACAATGAGGACATTGCTTTAGTTTCAATACATTTTTTCTTTCCACCCCTTAACCTTTGCATTAGCTATTCTGTTGACCCTTTTGAGAAACTGCCTTTCCCCCCTTTTTACCTGCTTTCCTCAATAAATCTTCTTAGATAGAACTTTTGGACTTGTGTGTGGTGCTGGGTTAAAAGGTGTTTCAGTGCTAGAGTGCATGCAACAAGTATCTCTTCTCCATGTGATCTGTCCTTACAGGAACAATTCATTGCCCCATCCCAGCCATTCCACAGATATATAAACCCATTGTCCTATTTCCAACAGACCTCACCTCTGAGGATGCTTGCCATAGATGCAGGCGAAACGTCAGGAGAAATGCCTCTAGAACATGGCCCTATAGCCCGAAAAAACCCACAAGAACCTAGTGATTCCAGCCATGAAAGCCTTTGACAATACAAGGAACAATTCAGTTTTTGATTGGGTATTAATGTCCAAAAATACCTATATCCAATTATGTATTAGATTCCAGATTTTTTTGGCTTTACCACAAGTGCACCACATATAATAGAATGTTCCCACCTATTGTTCGCATTTCCAACATACACAATAAACCCTTTTTTCATTTTGGCCTATTTTTTTGATGTGAAATATTAACAATACATCATCTAGTAATAATCTTCCTTAACATAATGTATGTTTGGGTTGTTGTAGATTTTTTCGGGCTATATGGCCATGTTCTAGAGGCATTTTCTCCTGACGTTTCCCCTGCATCTATGGCAAGGATCCTCAGAGGTAGTGAGGATACTTGCCATAGATGCAGGTGAAAGGTCAGGAGAAAATGCCTCTAGAACATGGCCATATAGCCTGAAATAACCTACAACAACCCAGTGATTCCGGTCATGAAAGCCTTCAACAATACATAATGTACATTTTATTCCATTTACCAGATTTCCCCATTGTTCCAATTGTATCCAAAATTTTGTGCCCACTTTACCATGCAGTCATTGATATGTTCCTATTTCAACTGTGTTTTTCACCACAAGGTTATAAATCTAATCCAGGGGTCCACAAACTTTTTAAACCGAGGGCCAGGTCACAGCCCTTCAAACTGTTGGAGGGCCGGATAATAATTTGAAAAAAACCATGAATCAATTCCTATGCACACTACACATATCATATCTTGTAGTGCAAAAAAACACTTAAATGCAATACAATAATTAAAATGGAGAACAATTTTAACAAATATAAACTTATTAGTATTTCAATGGGAAGTGTGGACTTGCTTTTGGCTGATGAGATGGGATTGTTGTTGTTGTTGTTGTTGTGTGCTTTCAAGTCGTTTCAGTCTTAGGTTAACCCGGGTAAATGACCTTGGAGGGCCATATCCGGCCCCCGGGCCTTAGTTTGAGGACCCCTGATCTAATTAATCAGATGTTCATCATCCATTCATAATTGCAACCATAGCTAATGGTTATTGGTAAATGTATCTATCACAATTTGTTTATAGTCGTTCAAAAAACATCCAAACTTGTATTAGAACAAATGAATTTTATCACATGACACTTTCCTTTCAAAATGATCAAGATGATCTCCAGAAGAAAATGTAGCTTCTCGTCATTATTTTTGAAGCTGAAGCTTACATTCACCTGCATTGAGGCAAGCTCTATATTTTATATCATTAAACATTCTACACAAAATATATTGCAGAAGCTAACTCTCATGATAAAGGATGACAGATAAAATGGCGAGCTGTAAGACATGTCAGATATAGGAACTAAGTTGAAATAAACAACATTTTGAAGAAATAAAAATCTTATGGCTGTTTATTGACTGATATATTTTATTTGTCATAATCTTTCATGAATTGTAGCTTACTTTATCAGATGCAGCCATGGCATACTAAATCTGCTTAGCTTGTCATTAAAGGTGCTGAAATGGTTTATCCTTTAAGCTTCTGTTTTTTTGGTGAAAAAGAGGTGAGACTTGGCTGTGGAAAAGAATCAGTAGGTGACAATTTGGGTTTGCACCTTGAATAGAACTTTTCTATTTCTTTGCAGAAGGATCGAAATTGTACTGATTTTGCAATTTTCTTGTTGAATATGTAGGTTAAGGAATCTATATAACTAAAAATGTAATGTTCGTTTGTGGTATTCACAGAACTCAAAAATCCCTGGATGAAATGGCACCAAATTTGGACACAAGACACCTAACAACCCAATGTATGTCCTTCACTAAAAAATAAAATAAAATATGATTTTTTCATTTGGGAGTTGTAGTTGCTGGGATTTATAGTTCACCTACAATCAAAGAGCATTCTGAACTCTATCAACGATGGAATTGAACCAAACTTGGCACACAGATCTCCCATGACCAACAGAAAATACTGGAAGAGTTTGGTGGGCACTGGCCTTGAGTTTGGGAGTTGTAGTTCACCTACATCCAGAGAGCACTGTGGACTCAAACAATGATGGATCTGGACCAAACTTGGCACAAGCACTCAATATGTCCAAATATGGAGTTTGGGGGAAATAAACCTTGACATTTGGGAGTTGTAGTCACTGGGATTCACAGTTCACCTACAATCAAAGAGCATTCTGAACCCCACGAACGACAGAATTGGGGCAAACTTTCCACACAGAACCCCCATGACCAAGAGAAAATACTTAAGGCCATCCAATCCAACTCTCTTCATCAGGGCAAGAAAACGTAATCAAAGTCCTCCTGACAAAGAGCCATCCAGCCATAGATAGAGATAGATAGATGGTTAGATATGATTCACACAGAGAGAGATATGGTATCGTAGATTTGAAAGTGACCCATAAAGAAGGACAATATGTTGCATGTTTCAGGGTGGCCAAACCAGACACTCTCCACATCAACACTGACAAAGAAACAGCAAGAAATACTGTTTACTCACAAGCATAAAGTAATGACATAGATTAGAAACCAGCACTTTCTCATTACTTTATTTTCCAGATCACGACTGGGCCACAGCAACGCGTGGCAGGGGACAGCTAGTCTATAATATAATTATTAAATTATTAGAATAGCTCACCACTTCCTGTTTTCTTTCTGTTTTATCTTAGAGCCCAGGCCGAAGCACCATCATCCGTGAAACATGATATGAGGGCAGACTCTGGTGAGAAGATGAAGAATGGAGAAGAAGCCGTGAATGAAGAATGTGATGATAGGAAAGCTGTAGAGTCAAGTGATGAGGATGTTCCTGCAGAAGGGAAGAAGAAGAAACGCTCTGGATTTCGAGACCGTAAAGTATGTATACTTCTTGCACAGGATATTCTCCGTTAAACTGAATAAAATCCCATATTATCTGAATTGGGTTGTGGTGCAGCTTACCTATCGAAATGCATCTCTCTTTATGAACCATCTTGGAGATTAAGATCTTCTGGGGAGACCCTTCTCTCAGTCCCACCTTCTTTGCAGGTGCGGTTGGTGGGGACGAGACATGGGGCAATCTCAGTGGTGCCCCCTCGACTGTGGAACTCCCTCCCTAGTGACATAAGATTAACCCCCCTCCCCCCTGACCTTTAGGAAAAAAATTGAAAACTTGGATGTGGGACCAAGTGTTTGGATGAAGTGCAATATGTGAACATGGAATGGTACAATGATAACTGGAATGGCCTGGATTGTGATATTGGATTATGTGATTTTAATAATTTTACTGTGGATATGTTTTAGCAGGTGTTTTAATGTGTGTGTGTGTGTGTGTATATATATATATATATAAATATATAAATAATTTGCTGGGTATGTATTGTATGTAATGTATGGCATTGAATTGTGTCTTTGTGTGCCGCTCTGTGTTCCCTTCGAGGTTGAGAAGGCTGAGATATAAATATGGCAAATAAATAAATAAATAAATTGTAATGTGGATTCAGATATTCCAGTTCAAAGCAGATATCTGTAATGTGGATTCAGATATTCCAGTTCAAAGCAGATTTTGTGGGTTATTCTGCCTTGAGATTCTGGGTTATATGGCTGTGTGGAAGGACCCTGACAGGCCCGTAGCCAGGATTTCGTTTCGGGGGGGGGGGGGCTAAAAAATTTTCAGGGGGGGTTTTGGGGGGGTGAGTTTCGGGGGGGGGGGCTGAGTCTGAGTGAAAGAGGGTCTACCCTAGCAAACCTTTTGTATCATTACCCCAATACCCCCATGCATATGGGATATATTGAGTATGGTGATCAGATCATGATATGAATAAACATAACAGTTTAAATAATGCACCAGTAAGGCCTTTTCGCGAACCACCATGAGAATTTTGGGGGGGGGGGGCTGAAGCCCCCCGAGCCCCCCCCCCCCCCCCCAGCTACATGCCTGGACCCTGAAATAGTCCCAAATGGGGGTGGGTTTTTGTCTCTAGAGTAGATGCTCCAATCTCTTAACTACTGTGAAAGCCCTTGACCACACCTTTTCCATCTCCACAATTATCCTTTATTAGGTGAACAAAATTGATATTCCAGATATAGTTCCATTTGTATAAGGGCAATATAATATTGACAAGTTTTTTAAAAAAAATAGAAGCCTCTCACTGGTTTGACATTTTTGTTGAGCTGTTGACCGAAACTCAAAGATCCTTTGTCACTTGCTGCTAGTTCAGAACCCATAAGTTCAGATCCCATGATTCTCTATGTGAAGGTAGTTTTTTTGGTCCCAGTATGCATCCTTTTTTTTTACGCTCAACCTCATACCGTATACATCAGGCCCATAGCCAGGATTTTGATTCGGGGGGTGCTGAGTTTGATTCGGGGGGGGGGGCTGAGGATCTACCCTAGCAAACCTTTTGTATTGTTATCCCAATAGCCCCATATATATTGAGCATGGTGATCAGATCATGCTATGAATGAACATAACATTATAATGGATCAGTAACAATAATGGACCAGTAAGGCCTTCTCGTGGACCACCCTGAGAATTTCGGGGGGGGGGGGGCTGAAGCCCCTCAAGTCCCTTCCCCCTGGGCTACATGCCTGGTATACATTGACACATGCACGTATTGCAATAATTATTCCTTTTTCTCCCTGCTTGGGAGTAGCTGCAGCTGCATTTTCAAAATGATTTTTTCCCAAACCCATTAAATAATTGAAAGCTCAGGTACAATTAGCTTTCTACACACTGTTATCACACTGGACAGGAATGACTTCTGATGCATTTCACTCTGCTGAAAGCGCTGCAGACTGCATGAAATGCAACGAAGGCAGCTGGTTGAAAAACTGAAATGAGGCTTTTGGATTTGTTCATTGTGACTTCACTGTAGGAGTTAAGGAGATGGTCAATTGTGCCAACCTAAAGTTTATGCTTTAATGGAGAAAGGCAGGGAGTTTCAGAAAAACATCTATTTTTGCTTCATTGACTATTCTAAAGCCTTTGACTGTGTGGATCATAATAAATTGTGGCAAGTTCTTGGTGGGATGGGCATCCCAAGCCACCTTGTCTCACTCCTGAGGAATCTGTACAAGGACCAAGTACCAACAGTCAGAACTGACCACGGAACAACAGACTGGTTCAAGATTGGGAAAGGCTTACGGCAAGGCTGCATACTCTCACCCAACCTTTTTAACTTGTATGCAGAACACATCATGCGATGTGCGGGGCTTGATGAATGCAAAGCTGGGGTGAAAATTGCTGGAAGAAACATTAACAACCTCAGATATGCAGATGACACCACTCTGATGGCCGAAAGCGAGGAGGAGCTGAGGAGCCTTCTAATCAAGGTGAAAGAAGAAAGCGCAAAAGCCGGGTTGCAGCTAAACATCAAAAAAACCAAGATTATGGCAACAAGAATGATTGACAACTGGAAAATAGAGGGAGAAAATGTGGAGGCCGTGACAGACTTTGTATTTCTAGGTGCAAAGATTACTGCAGATGCAGACTGTGGCCAGGAAATCAGAAGGCGATTACTTCTTGGGAGGAGAGCAATGTCCAGTCTCGATAAAATAGTGAAGAGTAGAGACATCAGACTGGCAACAAAGATCCGCCTAGTCAAAGCCATGGTCTTCCCTGGAGTAACCTATGGATGTGAGAGCTGGACCTTAGGGAAGGCTGAGCAAAGGAAGATCGATGCTTTTGAGCTGTGGTGCTGGAGGAAAGTTCTGAGAGTGCCTTGGACTGCGAGAAGATCCAACCAGTCCATCCTCCAGGAAATAAAGCCCGACTGCTCACTGGAGGGAAGGATACTAGAGACAAAGTTGAAGTACTTTGGCCACATGATGAGGAGACAGCAAAGCCTAGAGAAGACAATGATGCTGGGGAAAGTGGAAGGCAAAAGGAAGAGGGGCCGACCAAGGACAAGATGGATGGATGGCATCCTTGAAGTGACTGGACTGACCTTGAAGGAGCTGGGGGTGGTGACGGCCGACAGGGAGCTCTGGCGTGGGCTGGTCCATGAGGTCACGAAGAGTCGGAGACGACTGAACGAATGAACAACAACAACAAAGCTTATGCATGTAAAGGGAAAACACAGCTTAATTTTAGTATTCTACTGAACTAATCCACTGAACACTAATCCAATGTTTCCCCTTTGAATTGCAACCTGTATATATGAAGTTACTCCAAGAGGCTTTCCTTTTTTTGAGGGGGCGGAGGGAACTGATTCAAGAAAAATGAATCAGAGGACCTTTGCCAGTATCCTAGACAAGATGTATGTGTTAATTTATGCAGATGAGCTAATACTTTATATGCACAGCAATCTGCTGCAATCTGTTTAATGCATGTGTGTATGTGTATATAGTATATACAAGAAAGGTGGAAGGAGATAGGTTTTGTTTAAGGCTTAGTGTCCCTGTCTTGGTCCCATTAAATTAGGCAATTAATAATAGCTCAGTAAATCAAAGCTTAGCACACAGGTCATGTTGGAATGTCAATTGCTGTTGGAGGTAGGCATATTATCATTGTCTTTTGATAGATAAATCCGTTAGACTTGTTCATATACTAATATATCAAGGGCTGCCAATGTATTCTGTACCTAATGTACCTTAAGGACTTGGAAGAACAAACAAAAGAAATGGTAATTGTAGGAATGCAGTTGTGACTGAGGGTGGATGATCAGTCTAAAAAATATGAATGGCTTGATGTGTATGCAGTCATTTGAAAAAGTAGTATACTATACTAGGACTTCCTTGGAATAGCTTGAAAAAGCTAAGAAGACATTGAGGAATGCAGTAGCGCCCTTGAGTCCAAATGGGAAGAAAGAATTTCTTCCATGTTCTCAGTGCATTTCTGATGGGAAACACTATAATAATGTTTTTGAACTGCTAGGTTGGCAGGAGCTAGGGCTAACAGTGGAAGCTCACCCCGTCCCATGCATTCGAACTGCCAACCTTGAGGTCAGCAGTTCAGCAGCACAAGGATTTAACTCATTGCACCACCATGGTCCCTCTTACTTCAAAACACTATAGGGTTTTGAAATAAGAGAATGCACAAAAAAGTATAGTCTTACTACAAAAGAGACAAAATTTCAATTCCTGAGTGTACTAAAGTTATTAAATATTAGAAGAATTAGGGAAGACAAACTCTTTTATTGTACTGTATTAGGATTCTGGGACATAATTCCTTGAATGAAATGCCTTATTGAGTATACTTGTGAACATATCATTTATCACTGAACATTTGTATTAAGTTGCATTTTGACATTTGCAGAAATGTCCTCTTTTTTGTAATTTCACGGAAGTGTACTCCTTGAAATGGGTGGAATTTCAGTCCTGTCCAGTACAATACTTGTTTTGATACAGCAGAATTTTCCGGTTAGTCTTTGAGAGTAAACTCCCTAACCAATAAATCAGAGCAGCCAGATTTAATATCTGGAGCCCAAATTAAGATGTAGCTGTTTTACTTGTTTGACTGCACTTTAATTGATTATTCCATGTTTGGATGAATGTTAAACTGTTTCTCTTTGACAGGAGAGATAAAGCAAGGAATAAATAAATGTTATAATAATAATGAGAATATGTTTATGAAAAATAATTGATCAGATCTCCAAATCCAGCTGTACATATTGGTCAGAGCAACTGTCTCTCTTTCCTTGGGACCAGTGGTTCCCAACCTTTTTATGAGCAGGGACCACTTGACCAGAGACCACTTTGACCAAGGACCACTCTCCAACATTAGTAGTAAAAGGATTACGAATCAGTTTTTGGTCAACTTTAGATTCACTTTGATTATTTGGGGTGCTGATTCAGAAAGTTGCATTGGATGTGGTCTACATCAGCTCTGGTTTCTGATACAGAACATATGCCATCCAGTAGTTGCCATCTCCTGACCCACAGAAAACTATATTTAATAATCTAGAGCTAATGCTGTTTTCTGAATCAGTACCCCAACTAACCCAATGTTGCACACCAAGGCTATGATGAGCACCTTTAAACCCACAAACATACCAATGTTCTTTAATAAGCAAAGCAGTTTATTGAAGATGAATATAGTAAGTGTCAAAAAGGTTAAAGGCAATCAAAAATGAGATAAGAGAATGTCCAAAAGACAATCCATAAGCAATGTAGGATTATCCAGTAAAGTCCACATCAGGGGAACAGGAGAGTTCCAATGTCCAGTTAATCAAGTCTACAGGAAATAGCCCTTTAGTCCAAAAAGTTGTAAAACAAAGTCCCTTGAAGAATCAGGAGCAAAGTTGAACAAAACCAAATGCAGGAGCTTGAAATCAGGATACAACACTTACAGGAATCTCAGCATGAACATGAATCTGGAGCAAGATATTACAAGAGTCTCAGTATGAAACCAAAGGCATGAAACCTAAACGTGGACTCACTGAAGAGCATGGATTCACAGGCCCTATATTTATTCAGAAAGCCATGGCAAAAGCATTCCGTTTCCCTTGGGAAACCTCTCCAAAACCCCTTCTTTCTCTTAATCTTGATGAAAGCCTCCTCCCTAAGTCCAGGTGATGATCTTAATAGATTTGCCCTTTGTGATCGAAGATTGCCTCCTCCAGTTTGCTCATTAGTACATTCCTTTCGCTATCTCTATCTAACCTTGACTGTTCGGCCTCAGCCTGTTTCTCATCAGGCTGTCTCAAGACATCTTTGCCTTGCGAACCAGCGATCCCAGAATCCCCCATTTCACTCTAGCTAACTGCATTTTCTAGGCCATCATCTGCATTCACAAACCCCTGAGAATCAACAGAAACCTGTTCATTAAAGTCAGACATGGGAACCCCTGAAGGGTCCTGATCATGTTCATTCTCTTTTGAAACCTGTGGCAAAGAAATAATCCCAGGCTGAACCGCTACACCCAAGGAACATGCCTAAAAATGAAGATACCAAGGCACCCCACTTTTAGGTACCACATGGAACAGCTCTGCTCAGGGGGAGGAAGGAGGAGGAGAAGCAGCAGCAGTCAGGACACTTGTTGTTGCACCTTTTGTGGGTAGTTACCGTCTTCCCTCCCAACATCCCCATTGCCTCGGCACTTTAAGAGGGTTTCATGAGACTATTCGCTCTTGTTGCAATGGTGTAGTAACAGTGAGACTGCGGACCATATTTTAGTTTATTGTCAAAGGCTTTCATGGCTGGAATCACTAGGTTCTTGTGAGTTTTTTCGGGCTATATGGCCATGTTCTAGAGGCATGCCTCAAGAACATGGCCATATAGCCTGAAAAAACCCACATATTTTAGTTCTTGCAGACCGCTGGTGGTTGGGAACCACTGTTCTGGACTGTAATAAGGAAAGGTGTTTTCCTTTATCCAATTCTCCATAAAATTATTTATAACATGCCATTGAAAGGCTACCACCAGCTTCGACAGAGTACAAATCAGCAGCTTGTGGTCAGTAAAGCAAGGCTGAATAACTATGGATGTACTGACCCTTACCATACCCTTACCATAATATTTCAGAGCAAACCGTTCTGGAGCTGCTATCTCAGTTTCCTCATCAATGTACCAACATATGAAAAAATTGCATAAGTACGTACTTATCTGTACAGATCTGAATTCAAATTGCTGCTATGCTGTGATGCTCACTGGGTGATTCTCGGTGATTTGCTACCTCTCAGTCTTCATGTGCCTCACACACTGTGTGGCCTCCCTTCTCTGGTTGAACAGAAAACTGGAAATGCCTCAGATATGCTGCTCTGATTTCTGTAAAGGAGGATTGGGCAGGAAAAAAAAGACAATCAGTGATAAGAGGATAATTACCATGCTCCAATATTATCCATATTGCAGAATGTTTGGCTTATAATAGCACAGACTGGAGAGAGCTTCAGAGATGGCATCTGGTTATGAGATTGCTTTATAAGAGTTTCCCTGTTTTTCAGAATTTAACCAGGCATAGGCCCATGTTCAATGAAGACACACAGTATTTTAGAACTTAATTACTTTTTCATTTGATTTGTCTGATGTTAAACTACAACTTATTAAGAATGCAAAGGCAAGGAAGCTGACATAAGCTGAACTTTCTACTGCTATGTGTTTTGAATTGAATTCCTCTGAAATATGTCCTTGATCAGAGGAAATGTTCTGATGAACTGCAGTATTTCATAGAATCATAGAATCAAAGAGTTGGAAGAGACCTCCTGGGCCATCCAGTCCAACCCCCTGCCAAGAAGCAGGACTATTGCATTCAAATCACCCCTGACAGATGGCCATCCAGCCTCTGTTTAAAAGCTTCCAAAGAAGGAGCCTCCACCACACTCCAGGGCAGAGAGTTCCACTGCTGAACGGCTCTCACAGTCAAGAAGTTCTTCCTCATGTTCATCCCCTTCCCTCAAACATTCAAGTACTATCATTCCATCCTTAATCAGAAATGTAAATGTAAAAAATAGGCTGTAAACCATGATGGAAATTGAAATTTTAAAGTGATCATATGAAAATATTGAACTAAGAGGTGAGACGACCCTTTCCTATCTTCCTTTCAAAGGAGTCTGGGTTTGAAGAACGGGGTTAAGGAAGCACCCCTCCTGGGACCCTTTCCTATCTTCCTTTCAAGGGAGTCTGGGTTTGAAGAACAAGGTTAAGGAATCATGTCTGAGAAGAAGCTGCATCCGGCAGCCACGTGGGCTGTTTTGGGCGGAAACAACATGGAGGCTGAGCCTTTACCGTTACGGCCATCCGAACAAACTGGCTTGATCGAAGAAAACCGACCAATCTGAAACTTTATTTATTTCTTATCAAAAGTATTGCATAAATTAGTAAACAACTGATAAAAATAGAAGGTGTGCAAGCGGCTAAATATCTTTTGTCCAAAAATGGGCAACAGCAACGGCATTGTCTGTAGCCTCCAATAATTCCTCCTCTGTACATGAGGCAGGGCACAATGGACAAGCCTGTTGTCTGTTCTGCTCTACAAGGTATGGGATTCTTTTAGGTATTGCCATTTTGCCAGGTTGTCTTTTGATCTGCCCAATCCACTTCTGAGTCTATTCAGGGACTTCCAGGTTGCCCATTCTTGGTTTGCCCCTGGAGGAAGACCATAATGGGGGGGGGGGGGGGTCCAATTGAGATTTCCTTGTTTACTGCCCAGAGGGATATCCCTGCTGTTGCTGGGGGGACGCCAAGAGGAGTGGTAGTTCTCATAAAGATTTTCCTTGATTTGAGTCTACTGGGAGAAGGCTGGTAGCCATGTAGTGGATGGCTTTCACAGTGTTCAACCTTATTTCTCTTATATTTAGCAGCAACTTCCCATTGCACATTGGGGGGGGGGGGGGGGCAATGCCAGCTAGCTTGTAGAGTTTTATCAACGGGTGTAGGTTTAAGACATCCTTTGATTATTCTGCATGTTTCATGTAATGCTATGTTCACCTCCTTTGCATGGGCAGACCTATGCTAAACAGGGCAGGCATACTCAGCAGTTGAGTAAGACAAGGCCAGGGCTGATGTTCTTATTAATTTTGGGTCTGCACCCCATGTGCTGCCAGTAAGTTTTGGCAGGATGCTATTGTGTGCAGCTACTTTGTGCTTGGATGTTCAAGTAGTGTTTCCTATATGCTAGTTTTCGATCTAAGGTGACACTGAGATATTTAGGATGGAAACAATGTTCAAGTTCTTGACCTTCCCAGGTGACTTTCAATTTCTTATTGGCTTCACGGTTGTGGAGATGGAAAGCACATACTTGTGTTTTGGCAGGGTTAGGCTTCAGGTGGTTATCTTTGCAGTAAATCTTTCAAGGCATTAGTAAGTTGGATTTCAACTGTTTCAAAGTCTTTTGCTTGTGTTGTTAGGCCAAGGTCATCGGCATATATAAAGCTCTTTTCGCTTTTAATCTGAAACTGTGCACAAGCCTAATATCAAATTTTTTAGTTGTATTTCAAAGGAGTGCATTGGCAAACCAGCTCTGAGTATTCCTCATCTAAGAAAACCCCATGAAATTCATAGGATATCCAGAAGTCAATAGATAACTTTCAGGAACATGCAAACTCAGTTAAGATCTTTCTTATAGAAGGAGGAGGGTCTCAATATTTTAATATTCAAATATTTGATATTCTAAATTCTAAGGTTATTACTCTATTTTAATTTATTTTAAGTGCTAGCAGTGAACATTTGAATGTAGAATATTTTCTAGCGTGAAAGAAAGGAACATGTCCCAAAGGTGAAAGACATAACTGGTGGTGAAAATGGAAAGGGCCTTTTTAGTGGCTTCCTCAAATGTTGCATCATGAAGTGCAAGTTCTGTGGCTGTCTTTTATAGATTGATTCTGGCAGGTTCTTTCCTTCTAAAAGATTGAGCTAATATTTTGTTTTATGTATGATCTCTTTCTTTGTATTTACTTTGAAATATATTTTTTTCATTTTTAGGAGTTTATTATTATTATATTTATATTTATTATTATGTTTATTTATATGCCGCATTATCTCCCCAAAGGCTTAGATTGTTGTAACCTATGATTAGAACATAGACTATGGCCGGGTGCAATAAAAATACTTACCTTATATACTCAAATATAAGCTAACCTGGATATAAGCCGAGGCACCTAATTTTATGACAAAAAACTGGAAAAATGTATTGACTCGAGTATAAGCCGAGGGTGAGAAATGTAGCTGCTACTGGTAATCATCAGTAGGTTAAATGTTTTTGAATATTTACATGTAATTTAAGATAAGACTGGCCAACTCTGATTCAATCATTATTCCTTCAAGAAAAATGTGCTTACCTATTACCAATAATAATAGTCAAATATTAAATGTAATAACATGTAATAAAAATAATAATAGAGTAAGTAATGGAAAATTAATAATAATAGTAATAAAGTAATAAATGTAATAATAACAATGATAGAGTAAAATAATAAATGTAATAATAATAATAATAATAATAAATAGAGTAAAATAATAAATGTAATAAAAATAATACAGTAAAATAATGTAAATGTAATAATAATACAGTAAAATAATAAATGTAATAAAATAATAGAGTAAAATAATGTAAATGTAATAATAATAGAGTAAAATAATAAATTTAATAAAAATAATATTAATAACAGAGTAATAAAATAAATAACCTTGACTCGAGTTTAAGCCGAGGGGAACTTTTTCAGCCTAAAAAGGGGGCTGAAAAACTAGGCTTATACTCGGGTACATACAGTAAATAAGTATTTTTATCTTACATCTTTCAAATAAGAGGTGGGAAGTCATTTTTAACATTTTAATTTGACATATTTATGGTGATTGTTTTTAGGTGGGAGTAAGATGTGTATTGGTGGTATAAGTGATAAATACATATCTTGTCTGTGCTCCTGTTCAAAAAAATTCACCTCACTTTCTATCCCTGTGATAATTGGATTTTGCTGTTATGAGGAAAAGTTAATCAGCTGGAAATGTTGTGAATGCAAAATCAGTATTCCATTAAATGTTATAGCATCCCTACTAACATAGGTCCTTTGGGTAAGAGAATGTATTTGTCCCAGTGCTTCTTTGATCAAAGATGTGTCACATCCCCCGGGTCTTTGAATGTACGGATAATTTTACACATCCCGCCACCATAGGGTTTTACTAGTTATTATTAAACTGAGGGCTTTAACAGCTCATGAGTAAATTTCTTTTGATTGTTTTAATTAATGCACGTTACTGTGACATCTTGAGATTATTATCTTGTTAGAGGTTAACAGACTGCAGCCAGTGGTAAAGAATAAAAAAAGAACCCTGAATTATGGAAATTTCAATAAAACAAAAAGATGGCATTTAATAATGGTTTTTCCTCTCTGAATTCTTTTTTTCTAGTCAGTAAGTTATTTTATTATTTAGTTTTTGGCTAGGGCTATATGTGGAATGATATGTCCAGCACGTATATGTGAGTAGATCAATAGGTACCGCTTTGGCAGGAAAAGGCAAAAGACGCTCCAAGCAATCATGCCAGCCACACAACCAGGAGATGTCTACTGACGCAGGCTCCTTGGCTTGGAAATGGAGAAAGAGCACCTCCCCCAGAGCTGGAGATGAGCACCGCCTCTAGAGCCAGAAATGAAAGGAGAAGCCTTTGCCTATTTATGTCTCATTTGTATTTCATTGAAATCAAGGCACTGAATGTTTGCCTGTGTCTGTTTATATACTGTAATCCTCTCCGAGTCCCCTCTGGGAAAAGGATGGAATATAAATAAAGTTGTTGTTGTTGTTTTACTGACACAAAAGCACAGTATGACACAGCAAACGAGATATATTATTATTATTAATTATTATTATTATTTGGGGTGCTTCTACCCCGCCCTTCTCAACCCCCTAGGGGGGACTCAGGGTGGCTTACAAAAGGCACAATTCGATGCCTAACAATTCACAAAATACAATACAATATACAATACACAAATTTACCATATAATATCAACAGTTATAACTAACTAAAACAATCAAACAGTATACTAGCAGCAATAAAATCATCTTGTGGTCAATGTTCACCAAATCATAATCCGTAATCCATCTAGCATCGTCATTGTCATCTGCCATCTTACCCGAAGGCTTGGTCTCACATCCAGGTTTTTAGCTTCCTTCTGAAGGAGAGGAGGGATGTTGATGACCTAATCTCTCCCAGTAGTGCATTCCACAGGCAAGGGGCCACCACTGAGAAGGCCCTGTCCCTCATCCCCACCAGTCTCGCTTGTGATAAAGGTGGGGCCGAGAGCAGGGTCCCCTCAGCAGATCTTAAACTCCGAGGTGGGATGTAGAAGGAGATACGTTCGGACAGGTACGCTGGGCCGGACCCGTAAAGGGTTTTGTAGGTTAAAACCAGCACTTTGAATTGTGCTCGGAACTGGATCGGCAGCCAGTGGAGCTGACATAGCAGCGGGGTGGTATGCTCCCTGTATGATGCCCCGGTGAGTAATCTAGCCGCCGCCCGTTGGACTTATTGAAGTTTCTGAACAGTATTCAAAGGCAACCCCACGTAGAGCGTGTTGCAGTAATCTATTTGGGATGTAATATATATGCTGGATGATGATGATGATGATGATGATGATGATGATGATGATGATGATGATGATGATATGACCTCTCATATGGTCATATAATAATAATGCCGTTTTGGGACGGGGAAATTTCATCTTTTGTGTTTCCTTTTAGGTGATGGAGTATGAAAACAGGATCCGAGCATACTCTACTCCTGATAAAATCTTCCGATATTTTGCTACCTTGAAAGTCATAAGTGAGCACGGAGAGTCAGAAGTGTTTATGACACCACAAGATTTTGTGCGATCTATAACACCAAACGAAAAACAACCAGAACGTAAGTGATTTTATTTACAATGGTAGCAAGCGCATGTGTTTTTGTAGAAGTTTTGCTATCTATCTGAAAATTTAATCAACTACAAAATTGGGCAAAATTGGCCAAATTGCCTTCTCTCCATTACAACCTCCCTTACATTGATTGAGCCTAGGAATGTTTTAAGAATTACTTGGTTCAAATTCATGGATATTCCCCCAAAACCTATATAAATTCAGTTTTATTGCTATCTGGATCTGCTTGAATCTCATTTTTGTCTGGTCTCCAGACAAAAATGAGGTTGCTGAGCATTGCTGTTTTGGAGCAGGAAACCTTTTATTTGTGGAGAACCAGGATTTGTTCCTTTGCTGTCATTTTTTGAGAGTTCTTTCAAAATGATAATGTGGACTTTGAGGCTACCCATTTTCTTTCCTAAAATGAGACTTGGGAGATGCTAACGGTTTGTAGCTTCTTTGGGTGTCTTTAAGATGCCAGCCAGGGAAAAGATTTCCAGGTGTGTTGGAACATCTTCCTTGGGCAGAGTATATGCCACTTTTGGACACTGCCGGTTCATACCATGTTGAAACAGGCTACATTGAAGGAATTCAGCAGGGATGAATAAATCCTCCTTGAGAGACAAGGAGGAAATTTCAAGCATTGCATCACTCATTATTTTTACCCTGCAATTGTCTCAGGAGAGATCTGTGGCTCCACATATGTGGCTAAAGATGAATCGAAGCACATAAAAACTGGCTGCGCTGTGAGAATATGTGGAAGCACAGGTAATAGGAATAGAGAGATGCTTATGGAAAGTAATTAAGAACTGTGAGAGGCTCTTTATCATGTTAAGCACCTATTGTTAGTGACCTGGGGTTACTATCTGATGCTGAATAACTCTTGAGGAAAGGATCGTTTACCAAGAGGTTTTCCTGAAACCTCATGCATATCTCTGGATCTCTTTTTGGGTATTTCTTAGGAACACCATCTCCACCATCTCTTTTTTAATTTTATACTAGCTTGGGTACCCAGCATTGTCCAGGTTATTTGAAAAAGTCAATTACTGACATAACTGACCTCATGCTAGGCTAACCCTGAGAAACTCCATCAGTACTTAAAGTTTGTTAGGTTGGACAAGTTTGCTCCAGATGCATCATTGGTGGGGTTTAGTGTGCTCTCTGACTTTAGGGTAAATTACAACTCCAACTATGATGAGTCAGTCGCCTCAAACTACTCCAGTAGGTTAAGTTAGTCATGGGGGTTCTGTGTGCCAAATTTGGGTCAGGATCATCATTGGTGGAGGTTACAGCTTCTCTGGTTGTGGGTGAACTACAACTCCCAGAAAGGAAAGTTACTTCCCTCCAAACCCCTCCAGTAGTCAAATTTCGACATATCAGGTATGGGTGCCAAGTTTGGTTCAGATCCACCTGTATTTGGGTTCACAGTACTCTCTGGATGTAGGTGAACTACAACTCCCCCAAATCAAGGTGAATCTCCCCCAAAGACCTCCAGTATTTTTTGCTGGTCATGCCAATTTAGTTCCAGGTCCATCATTGTTGAGGTTCAGAGTGCTCTTAGATTGCAGGTGAACTATATATCCCAGTACCTACAACTCCTATAAATCATGGTAAATACTTCCCAAACCTCTTTAGTATGTTCAGATGGCAATCTATTCCTGTTTGCTGTGCGCCATAGGAATGAGTAGGAAAGATTTAAGTGGGCAAGGCCATGCAAATATGGAGAGAGAAAGGAACCCTGGGGTGTCCATTCAGGAGAAAGAACCAGAATATGTAGATTGAAATGATCCCTGAATGAGAGCATTCCTTGGGTGTTTGGTGTTTGGGGAGGACATTGATAGGGGTTTGGCTACATGTTCACAGCGTTTGCTGTAACCTGCAATGTCAATGGAGGGAGTGCCATGTGTATGTGTGTTTGTGGTGGAAGTATCCACTTACACAGAAAGCCTCCGGTCTCCACAAACTGGCTATAGTTCCAAGTGCTGAGAAGCCTGTTTGTGGAGACTGGAGGCTTTCTGTGTAAGTGGAAACTTCCACCACAAACACACATACACATTTTCACTTTTATTATGCGTATAGATAATGAAAGTACAGTGTGTTAATTATGTGTCCTGCTTTGGAAATTTTTTTTTAGTATACTTCTATTAAAAGCTATGTCAACATCTCTTTGGCAAAAGTAGATGTTTTGTAAATTGATATTTCGACGAACTCATTTGGCAGTAAAATATAGAAATGTAGTACTTCTCAGAATATATAGAGCTTTATGATAATCACTTCCTTGCTTTTCTAATTACTCTTATTGTTCAATGTGGTGTTGAAATGCAATAATATCCAAGCAGATATACTCATTATCTGAGATCTGCAACAAAGTATTGCACTCCTGCTGAGAATATGGTGTAGAGATGTGTTCATTATAAAGTGTTATTTATAATGTTTATTATAGAGTGTTTAATGTACTGTGTTTAAACTGCATTTATGTATTACATTTATTGCCATGGCCTAGCTGTGAGGGATAAGTTGCCATGGTGACAAGACAAGGCAGAAGAGGAGGTGGGCGGAGCTTAAGGAGAAAAAGGTTGGAGTGTGGCAGTTAAGCTCCAGTCCGGTGGAGGAGACCCGGAGAAGAGCAGAGCCAGTTAAGGGCTCTGGGAAATAGCAGAGTCAAGAAAGGACTCTGGGGAAAGTAGTTTAGTCCGGTGGAGGAGACCCGGAGAAGAGCAGAGCCAGTTAGTTAGGGCTCTGTTGTGAAGCTGTGAGAATTCAGCAGTTCTTAGAATTTGTGAATATTTCTTCAGCAAGAGAGCTGAAGGTGTTGCCTTGTTAGATTACTTAGGTTAAAGAATCTAACAGAGGGGGTTTTAAGGATCGCCAGTAAGGAAAGACTGGTGATCAGTGGTTTGTTCCGAGTATAGGGCAAACAGTGTGGACATTCACAATAGGGAACTCTGGAATAGTATAAGCACTTCACTAAAGAAGGAGTTTGTAGATTTGTAACATTCAGAAGCCTGAAAGTATCTCAAACCAGCCATTTTGTAACATCAAGCCTTGTGCCAAGTTCAAACTCTCAAAACTGAAACAATTACGTTCTGTTAACAATAAAACTTGTTCTCTTTTTATTTCAAACCTGCCTCCTCCATTGCTGTTATGCTTGGTGCATTCCACACTACCAAAATCACCTCACAACCCAACTAAAGATAAACAGAGACATAAACCAGCGTCTCTAAACATATTGGTGGCAGCTTAATAGATATTTAAAAGAAGGTTCCTCACAGAATATTGGTGGCATTAAAGAAGATTAATGCTTCCTCACATAATTTTTGGTGGCATCTAGTGAGATTAGCGCTGCTTCTTTACATTTTTGTTGACAAGCGGTGGGATTAACGCTTCTTTACATTTTTGGTGGCAGACGACGGGATTCGTGTAACAACTAATCGAGTGCCTTAAGTTTAATTTTAAAATAAGTTGTGAGGTAAAAGTTGCTGAAAAATGGCTACCAGGCGACAGAGAAAGCTGGCTGAAGAAAGAGAGGGAGACCAAGAAGAAAGTTCAAGCTCTGAGGCAGAGACAGAGCCAGTGCCTATGACAGAAATGGCTCTTAAGTACAAATTAGAGATGAAACGATTGGAGATGGAGAGAGAGGCGAAACAAAGAGAATTTGAAGAAAAACAAAGAGAGTTGGAGATGGAGAGAGAGGCGAAACAAAGAGAATTTGAAGAAAAACAAAGGGAAAGAGAATTTGAAGAAAGACAAAGAGAGAGAGAAGTGGAACGCGAGTTAGAATTGAAGAGAATGGAGTTTGAGCTAGAAAAGCAAAGATTAGCTTTATCTCAAACATCCAGTGATGTTCAGGAAGGGAGATCTGGAGGGGATACCCCAGATTTGATGAAGAAATTCCCAAAATATACCAAGGAGGATTGTCCAGAGAAATTCCTAATATCTTTTGAAAGATGTTGTCGTGATTTTGGAGTGGCTAAGGAAAAATGGATGACATACCTTAGGCCACAGATAAGTGGGAAACTTTTGCAGATTTATGGACAGATGCCGGAGGAGTCTTGTAGAGACTATGATCTGTTTAAGAAACAGGTTCAACAGGAATATAGATTGACTCCTGAATATTATAGATTTAAGTTCAGGACGTTGAAGAAAGATAAAACACAAAGTTTTGCTCAGGTGGCCTCTAGATTGTCTCAACTGTTCGATAGTTGGATAAAGACGTCTGAGGTAGAAGATTATCAACAGCTGAGGGAACTTTTGAAATTGGAACAATTTTTCCAATTAGTTCCTTATGAAATTCGTTGGGTGATTCAAGATCGCAAGCCATCCACGATTGTAGAGGCAGCGGGTATGGCAGATCAAATAACAACCTTGAAAGAAGGATTTAAAAGGGAAGATCTGCCAGGGGACAAAAGAACAAACAGGCAGCCATTTTATTCACAACAAAAGCGCCCACAGCAAGAAAAGGGTGCTGACTTAGAAGACACCACCTGTAGGAGGCAGAGTGTAATAAGACCAACTGCTCCTGAGGTAAAACGACGGTGCTATCTATGTGGAGAATGTAATCATTTAAAATATCAATGTCCCTTGTTAAGGAAAGAGAAAACAACCCTCTTTGTGAATAAAATGAAAGAAACACCAAGGGCAGAAGCAGATACTGTTTCAAAGGAGAGTTCAAGCTCAGAGCCTCAAGAGAAACAATGTCTGTTTATCCTGTCAGGCAGCCCATCTAAGGACTATTTAGAAACCATTTATATTGATCACAAAGACAGGAAAGCACTCAGAGATACAGGTTCCGAAATATGCATCGCGCACCCTGAAATAATACCTCAGAAATTTCAACAGCCAACCTCTGAAGTAAGATTAAAAGGTTTAGGTCCCGCGATCCCGACACCCGTGGTGACCTTGCCAATAGAATATAAAGGATGGAAGGGTGTGTGGGATTTTGCAGTCAGTCCTGACATACCATATCAATGTTTAATTGGAAATGATTTGGCTGAAGAGATTAAATACTGTAAGATGGCGTATGGGGAGAAAGAATGTAACAATGAAAGCCCTGAACAGAAAGCCCTGTGTTTTGCCATACAACAAGATGGGGACGAGAAGCCAGAATCTAGCACTACGGTTGCTGAGCTTATTAAGAAGACAGGAGGAGTCAAAGAAATTCAACAGGAACAAAGAGCAAAAGAACAACCCTGTAGATTTATTGCTGAAGATGGTGTTCCAAATATAAAGTCAGAAGTGTACAGCCAGAAGAGACCATGCAAGCGAGGAACAAGCCCTGCAGCAGAGCCGATTCCAGTGGCTGATTGTTTGAGAGCCAGTGAAGAGAGTATAGAAACAATAGGTCTGGAAAGACAAGTGATAAACTCTGAGGAGAAAGAGGAATCCTTGACCTTAAAAGATGTATTTCCTTCAGCTCCACATAAAGAAATTACCTCAGCCGAACTTTTTGACAAAGACAATAAAATAAAAGTAAAAGAGAGAGCTAAAGGAAAACAAACTCTGGATGTAACAGTAGAAGCTGATGCGAGTTCAGAATATCCAGGGGTCTTCTGTGAAACAAAGATCCATACATCTGAAGAGAAAGTAAACAGAAAAAGAAGATTTGGCCATGTGTCGGAAGAGAGATCTCCTTTAACCTTGAATGGAGAGGAAAGAGAGAATAAAAGCCAAGCTGATAGACTGACAAGTAAACTAATATACACAGACTATATTGGTGATGATAAAAAGAAAAAGCTGCAATTTCTAGCTTTGGAAGTTTGTCCAGATAGCAGTGATGAGCTTGCCATGAAGAAGGACAATATTCGTGTTCGTTCTTCCAAGGACAGTGAGTTCTCTTCAGTGCTAAGAAAAGATGCTCGAGGAATTCCAGATTATTCACCACAACCTGATGCTTCACGGAAGCAAGCCATTGTTCAAGCCCTGAAAATCGATGGAAACAGAACTGTTCCTGATAATTGGAAGGTCAGACAAAAGAAGAAACCTAAAAAGAAGAAACGAAGAAGTGGAAGAAAGAAGCTAAAAGATCATCATAAAGAGACATTGCTGTGGACAGTTGGTCCAATACAACCGAGGTTGTGTTTGAACCATGGGACATTGGACACTAAGACATGTCAATGATCAAATGTGGGAGTTTAACTATTGTGTGGGCTATTAACAAAGTGGGACCATATGTATGGAAAAAAGTTGTGGTATGGTAAATAGATAAATGTCTTATAAATTGACCAGACTAGGTAGAAAGTCAATTATATATGTTAATGGGATAGAAACACATTTAGACAAGGATAGTTTTATTCAGGTAAGCTATATAGATATAGGTTTAGTGTTAGCCTGTTAGTTTCATTGGAAGGTGTTTCATCAATACTGATTCCATGGAAAAGGATTTAGCTTTTAAAATCTAATGTATGTGTAAGGTAGTGTAATATAGTATAAAATAGTATAGTGTAATATTTAAACAAAATGGGTATACTGTTTTATTATAGACTTATAAAATATATGATGTTATTACAGTGGTGAACTGTATATGTTTCATACCATAGATATAAGATATAATCCCATTATAATAAAGTGTGGTAGGTATATATGTTTTACAATAGGCAATAGATATTTACGAATATATGTATAAGTATAAAAATGTGAGACTTTGATACCACATCCATAGATGATACTAGAATTCCATAGGTTAAAGGTTTGTATATATGTATAGTTGAAATGTACCTAACTATGATGCGTTTCCCTTTCAGAATTGATGTATATGTATATTTATTGTTAAATGATATGTGAGATTATTTTTGCTATTCTAGGATTAAGAAATATACAAAAATAATATTTCTGGGGAGGAAGGTGTAGAGATGTGTTCATTATAAAGTGTTATTTATAATGTTTATTATAGAGTGTTTAATGTACTGTGTTTAAACTGCATTTATGTATTACATTTATTGCCATGGCCTAGCTGTGAGGGATAGGTTGCCATGGTGACAAGACAAGGCAGAAGAGGAGGTGGGCGGAGCTTAAGGAGAAAAAGGTTGGAGTGTGGCAGTTAAGCTCCAGTCCGGTGGAGGAGACCCGGAGAAGAGCAGAGCCAGTTAAGGGCTCTGGGAAATAGCAGAGTCAAGAAAGGACTCTGGGGAAAGTAGTTTAGTCCGGTGGAGGAGACCCGGAGAAGAGCAGAGCCAGTTAGTTAGGGCTCTGTTGTGAAGCTGTGAGAATTCAGCAGTTCTTAGAATTTGTGAATATTTCTTCAGCAAGAGAGCTGAAGGTGTTACCTTGTTAGATTACTTAGGTTAAAGAATCTAACAGAGGGGGTTTTAAGGATCGCCAGTAAGGAAAGACTGGTGATCAGTGGTTTGTTCCGAGTATAGGGCAAACAGTGTGGACATTCACAATAGGGAACTCTGGAATAGTATAAGCACTTCACTAAAGAAGGAGTTTGTAGATTTGTAACATTCAGAAGCCTGAAAGTATCTCAAACCAGCCATTTTGTAACATCAAGCCTTGTGCCAAGTTCAAACTCTCAAAACTGAAACAATTACGTTCTGTTAACAATAAAACTTGTTCTCTTTTTATTTCAAACCTGCCTCCTCCATTGCTGTTATGCTTGGTGCATTCCACACTACCAAAATCACCTCACAACCCAACTAAAGATAAACAGAGACATAAACCAGCGTCTCTAAACATATTGGTGGCAGCTTAATAGATATTTAAAAGAAGGTTCCTCACAGAATATTGGTGGCATTAAAGAAGATTAATGCTTCCTCACATAATTTTTGGTGGCATCTAGTGAGATTAGCGCTGCTTCTTTACATTTTTGTTGACAAGCGGTGGGATTAACGCTTCTTTACAATGGCATTCCACTCTATTCCTTTTGTCACAACAATCAGTCAACATGATGCATATATGGAGCATATCCAGTCCTTACTTGTTGGAGGAGAGGGACTTTTTTGCTCTTTCAGATTTTTTTTCTAAACATTTTTAGTACTTCTGTATTTCATGGACTTCCCCCAAACATGCCAGTACCTTCTCTTGTGTATAAGATGGTATGCTGTTCTGACTGCATGAAAACTAGCACTCAGAAAGTTTAGTTTGCAGATATTCTACATAATAATGTTATCCAGTTTCTTGCTGAATTTACTGAGCAGATTCAAGCAGATTCATTTGTCTTAACTAAACCTAAGATGTGCAACCAAAATAATCAAGCATAAACTCTTTGGAGTACTTATCACTGATATAATAATAATAATAATAATAATAATAATAATAATTTATTTGACCAATCATATGATCATTTCAAATTAGAACACGAGTAAAAAACAAGGCAAAAAGGAGGACAGCAGCTGACCTTCTATTTACAGTCAGTCTTGTTTTCCTGGTTCTTCTTTCAGGAAATCTGCTCTTTTCTTGATAGCTTTCAGAATAAAAAGGCTTACTCTGATTATGCTGGATCTTTCCTGTCCTCGCAAGAGGGATGTCAGAAGATCATTTCTGTTGGGGGACCTGCAGTTGGATAATATTGGATGTAAATATCTGTCTCACAATTCAGTGTATGCTGGATAGTCAATTAAGAAATGTTCAATATCTTCCAGTTTGTTCTCCCCATACACAGAATCTCTCACTTCTTGGGATGTTACAGTACCGTCCGGTTTGCATCATAATACCGAGTTGTTCAAACCTAGCCCTAGTATATATTCTTCTTAAGGGTAGAGGAAGTGGAATAATTAGATAGTGATCTAAATGAATATTCCTTTTGTGGGAAGCTAAAAACCTTGTGGTAGAAGACCTACCTATACTCTCTAGGTCCAGCTGAGCATAGACATCTTGAGTGTGCTGCATGAGCTCTTGCCATGCCCCAGGACCCAGAGCACCCAGAAATTGCAAAGACAGGCTGATTCCAGCCAATTCATCATTCAGAGCCACCAGCCACAATGACTTCTGGTCACGCTGGACTTGATGCTCTAGATATAGGCGAGGAAGTCTACTGGTGTAAAGAACTCCTTACCTTAAGCAGCTAGAATGTGGGCCTGGCGAAGCCCTGGCAGCCATCTTAGGATAGGGAAACAAGGAGATGCCATCTTAGCTAAGGGTTTTCTAGAGGGGGCGTGTCCTAATCCAGGAAACAGAGATTAGACGACCAGGATTGGTTAGAAAATAGGGGTCAGAGCCTAGCATTCAAAAAGAAAAAACATGTACCTTTTGAACTGAGGCTTGAGTTGGCAGTTGGAATTTGACCGTTGGGAGTTTTGTCAGTTGGTGATAACAGTTGGTTGGTGTTAGATAGGAGAGCTGGGTTAATCTTTTGTGGTATTAAAGACCTAGAGAAATTAGCTAGGATTACAGATAGTGGAACAGGACCTTGCTTGTGCTCTGTTCTTTGTCCCTGAGGAAGGCTAGGCCAAAGGTTATTGGCTAGGTTCCAAGAAAGGGGGAATTTGTTTGGAATTATTATCAGCGATTAATTTCCTGAGATAATTTCCTGTTTTGTTAACATCAAGATTTGAACAGAGAACCTGCCTAAGAATTGTACGTCAAACGTAACCAGAAGCTTATGTACCAGTAACTTACTGAAACCACTATGCAGTTGTACCAGAAGAAGTTTAAGCCTGTTAAATAAACGTTTTATTTATTGTTAACACTCTATAACAACCTCTGTGTGAACATCATTGTAAGTTAAACCCTCTAAATAAAACAAACACTATTGTAACACAAAAGGGTGTTACGAAGTATACTCTTCACATACAACTCAGCCTTAATACCAAACAAAAAGGTGGCAGTGAAAACAGTTGAAGAAACAGTTTCATGATCTCCCAGTTGCCTATTTCCTGTTTCAAAAATTCCCCTGCACCTTTATATAATTTGGTTGGCAGCTTGTGGGGTTCACTATTTAAAAAAACCCTGTTCCTTTCCCTGCTAAGTTCCTTATAATTAATGGCAATTGGCTGGTATAGTTTTCCCCAGATTTCCTTATAACTGGGATCCATACAGTTTACTTTTAACAAGTAATTAAACTGTCTCATTAAGATTTGAGCTTTTACTGGGAGCATTCCTAGCTCCGCCCTTACTGCCGCCATCAGCATTGATCTGGAAAGGCCCAGGAGGGTGCGAAGCTGCTTAGCTTGGAAGGCTTCGATCTTGGCCAAATGGATGTGCCCCCAAATTTCAGCCCCAAATATAATTGTTGACAGTTATCTCTGATATTACTTTGTTGAGTGCCATGAATCTAGAGAATGGGTTTATTTGATGCCAGTTGTGGTTAGAGGTGTGCATGGATTTAATACAAATTTATAGTGACTTCCCAAGCCAGAGTTAAGCACTTTCAGGTCTCATTGACCTTGAGAGGAGAAAGTTAAGCATGTGCTTAAATTTGTGCCATTGGCTATAAAGGGGATTAAAAGTCTTCTGTCAAGTACCCTTCCCCAAAATCTGTTCAGATGGTTGCTCGTTAATATAAAATCTACAAATCCAGTATGCTGTTTGACAAATTTATAACTTTGCTTTTGGATTTTAAAATTGATGACCATGGAGGTATATTGCTTTGGCTTGGGAGAGTCTAATAGATATTCTGAATTGATTAATAACTCCATTTTCTGCACCTTGACTATTATGAACTTCCGAATAAATGTGAAGCATTTTATCATTTTTACTCGTAAACAGGTGGTGATGATATATTCTTTGCCTCAATGATCAAAGGCTGTTTTCCCACCCTCATTCCTTTCATCTTACTGTCTGAGTAATAAGATGCCATGGCATTATTTAAGATCTCCTTCAGTAACTCATTTTCTATATGCTCTTAAAAAAACAATAACAAAAACACACATAGAAGAGTCATAATTCGGAGAAAACTGTATCTAACTATTGTCAGTACCTGTCATTGTCATACAATTTTCTTTTTTTAAAGTTTTTTTTATTGAAATATTATAAAAAGATTACAGTGAAAGAGGGTGAATATTTAGAAGTAGGAAACGTTAAAAAAAGAAAAAGAAAAAAACACCACACCCCTCTCCAATTAAAAAAAACAAAACAGAAAAATAAAAACAAAAATTAAAAAAGAGTTGACTTCCATCTCCTCATCATGTGTTGCATCTCCGAAAAGAAAAATGTTTCCGTTGCTTCCACAAAATTTTTTCCTCTTACTTGCTTCTTTCTTTCTCATAGTCATCAAAGAGTGTCCAATCTGTCCTCTTTATCGGATTCCCGGTATTTTTTTTAAAAAAGTTAGTTCATCCATCTCTCTTATTTCTCTAATTTTCCCTAACCATTCTTCTATGGTAGGGATACTGTCCTGTTTCCAAAGTTTTGCCAAAGATATTCTCGCTGCCGTCGTAAGATATGTAAATAATCTGTCTTCATTTTCATCTAATTGTATTTCTAAATCTGTAAAACCTAATAGATAATATTCTGGTTTCTTCTTGAATACTTTCTTCAGGATTTTTTGTGTTTCTTCGTGTACCATTGACCAATATTTCACTATTTCTTTACATGTCCACCACATATGATAAAAGGTACCTGTCTGATGACAACCTTTCCAACATTTATCAGAAGAGTTTTTATTTTTAAGAGCCATCTGTGGAACATTTTTATCCAGTTTTCCTTTAAATCTGTCGCATAAACATATTTTAACTTATTGTTCCACATCTGCTCCCACTCTCTAAATTGGATAGGTCTTCTTATATTCTCTGCCCATTTTATCATACATGGTTTAACCTGTTCACATTCCGTTAACCAAGTTAAAAGTGTATTATAAATGACTTGAGATTACTTTTTTCTTCATCTTCAAAATCTTGTCCCAAATTGTTTCTTCCCAGGCAAAACCCATCTTATTATCTTGTTTAATATATTCTTTCATTTGCAGGTAATGTAGCCATGACATGTTCACATTTGTTTCTTTTATTTGCTGGTAAGATTTAATCTCAATAGTATTTCTTACTAAAATGTCTTTATATGTTGGCCACGCTCTCCAGCCTAACAATCTTCTTTGATGGGCCTCCATCGGTGAGACCCATAATGGTGTCCTATCATAAAAGTATTTCTTATATTTCGTCCATACTCTTAATAAAGATGCTCTCACAAAATGGTTTCCAAATTGTCATACAATTTTCATTCATTGCCGTTTCTTTTACCGAACCATATTTTTAAAATCCTATTTATCTATATTTCTGCTTCTTACATGATTTAACCTTTTAAAAAAATTTCAGTGTATGCCGAACAATTTGCAATCAAACTTTTCTAACATATTCCTTAATTTCTAATGTCTTCCAAAATAATATTTATGACAGTGAACTCATTCATTGCTGTTCCTTTCTTTCTTTGTCACTGTTTTGAAGGGGACAAGGACCTAATTTGATTAATAAAAGCAATAGTATGAAGTATAGGTTTGATTAATAAATAGTCTCGGTCTTTTCACATAGAAGAGATCAATAGAAGAGTTTGCCATGAGAAACATACATGAAAAAGGCTCACATAAACAGGGCAATAAAACACCACCACATGGAAGCTGTAAGGGAACAATACATAGCCATTCTTCGTTATGCAATAGAAATCAATTGAAGGGTCTGCATGGGAAATCTCAAGCCAGGAAGCTTAAACAGACGGGGCAGGGTAATAAACATCAGGGAGAAGCAACAGTCTCAGATGTAAGATAATTCAAACAGGAATGGTGTTTTGATGGATTGAACCAAATGGGAGCCTCAAAGGAAGGAGGAAAATTTCAAACAGGACCCAGGAAGTCCAAATGATGTTTGATAGATTGAATGATTTGTAATTGGGAAATTGTGGGGAAATTGCTTACTTGAATTATTTTGATAAACAATTAACCAGAGTATCATATGTACAGGATGAAAGGGAAAAGAGAAAGAGAGGCATGTAAGGAGAAATGTTTGAAGGTGTGAAAATGTACTTGCCAATCCTATAAAAACCTCATGAGAAGCTTCATCCAGTGTGGCGCTTTCTTTCACTGGTGCTACTCACAGGTCTCGATTTGCAAACAAAATCTGTTGTATTTCCATCTCCTCGCCATTTAGCACCTCATTGGGAAATTGGCCTCGGACGTTTCAGAAATTGCCTTTTAAAGGGACAACGTAACTAGGATCCAAATTATGTAAGCCGCTCTGAGTACCCTTCAGGGTGAGAAGAATGGGATATAAATATAGTAAATAAATAAAATAAATATAATCCAGTTTAAAATAGATAATGTAGTTTGTCTGATCTGATAATCTGTATTATATGGCAGTCTATATCCAGCCTCAATGTCATATTAGTTAAGCAATCTAATTTGCTGTCCTTGTTCTTCCTTTCAGACCTAGGTCTTGATCAGTTTGTGGTAAAACGCTACGATGGAAAGGTGAGAGTCTTTAAATTCTTATTGCATGCCAATTGTTATTTTAGCTACTTGTGGAATGTATAGTCTCTCTTATAAGACGATATATTATTTTAACAAAGCTTTGTAGGTTTTATAGCAGAGCTTGTCGGGATTTAATTTTTTTTAATCCTATGGTGAATGGGAAAAAAATACCATACTAAACAGCCTCCGTCTACTTGTCTTGCATTGCACTAATACTGGATGAACAAGATCATACTTAATTTTTTGAAAAACACTGTTCTTTACTCTTATTCTCCAGACTTCTTTACCAGCAATATTTTTCCTACTCAGCCTAAGCTTTTGCATATGTATTTGCAACAAAAATTATTTAAGAAAAACTTATTTTCATTATTCACTGTTTTTCCCCCTACTTCAAAAATGCAATGTGTAAAATAGCTCAGCTTCTCAAAAGCTGAAATGAGAAGATTACAACTTTTCTTGTTGGGTATCAATAACTATAATCACATGGCTCCTTCACACTGTGTTTAAGCCTCTACTAGAAATATGACGCTATATTTGAAAATGAGGTGCAGATTTCCAAGTTGGGTTTACCTCCTTGTTCACTTCTATACCTCATCAAGTAATTACCTTAGGGAGAAAGAAATTTGCTTACTGCCTTATTGCTTTGACTTTTTATTGGCTGACCTTTCATTTTAATGGAATACAATAATGCTGATGTGTTTTAAAGAGCTCACAGAAAATGGCCTCTGTCATTCCCACTGATGCAGGCCTAGTCTGCTTATTCTGGAGAGCAGTTGACTTCCCATAAGCCTACATGGAAGAGGAGGTTTCAACCCAGTGCCTAACCCAAATGGTCAGCATTGTAGTTGACTGCAATGAATCTTTTGTTGTTATTGTTGCTTTTTACACTTTAGTTCGTTCTGCTCATTGCCCAAATGGAATATCATTGCCACCCACCCTCTCCTCCAGTCCAGCTGGCTGGGAGGATAGACTCTTTTAATGTGACAGTAGCAAAAGGAGGTTGAATGATGGCAGTGATGGAGGTTGTGATGAAGCTGCTATCATTTTTCTCTCTCATGAGAAGGTTGTAGGAGAATTGGCTACGAAACCTTTTTACATGGCCATATACTGTCTTGCAGAATCTCATTTTTTTTCTTGGCCTTCCTGTAAAAAAGAATATTAAGGCCCCTTCCACACAGCTGCATAAAAACCCACATTATCTGCTTTGAACTGGATTATATGGCAGTAAATAAATATATAAATATAGTAAATAAATCTTGATAAAATAGTGAAGAGTAGAGACATCACATTGGCAATGAAGATCTGCATAGTAAAAGCAATTGTAGGGTTGTTGTATGTTTTTTCGGGCTATATGGCCATGTTCTAGAGCAGTGGTTCTCAACCTGGGGTCCCCAGATGTTTTTGGCCTTCAACTCCCAGAAATCCTAACAGCTGGTAAACTGGCTGGGATTTCTGGGAGTTGTAGGCCCAAAACATCTGGGGACCCCAGGTTGAGAACCACTGTTCTAGAGGCATTCTCTCCTGACGTTTCTCCTGAATCTATGGCAAGCATCCTCAGAGGTAGTGAACTCTAGAACATGGCCATATAGCCCGAAAAAATCTACAACAACCCAGTGATTCCGGCGATGAAAGCCTTCGACAAAAGAAATCGTATCCCCTGTAGTCACCTATGGATGTGAGAGCTGGATCATAGGGAAGGCTGAGCGAAGGAGGATAGATGCTTTTGAACTGTGGTGTTGGAGGAAAGTTCTGAGAGTGCCTTGGACCGTGAGAAGATCCAACCAGTCCATGCTTCAGGAAATAAAGCCCAACTGCTCACTGGAGGGAAGGATATTAGAGGAAAAGGTGAAGTACTTTGGCAACATAATGAGAAGACAGGAAAGCTTAGAGAAGACAATTATGCTGGGGAAAATGGAAGGAAAAAGGAAGAGGGGCCGACCAAGGGCAAGATGGATGGATGGTATCCTTGAAGTGACTGGACTAACCATAAAATCCCACATTATATGAGCGTGGACTCAGATAACCCAGTTCAAATCAGATATTGTGGGATTTTCTGCCTTGATATCCTGGGATATAGGAATGTGTGGAAGGGCCCTCAGTTCAAAGCAGATATTGTAGATTATCTCTCTTGATATTCTGGGTTATATGGCTGTGTTGAAGGGACCTAAGTCTCAAATGTTTATTGTTTTGGAATAATAACGCTGAGTTCTGTTGAGGAGGCAGTACAGATTTATGATATCACTCAGAAAGATTAGCACATCAGGTCTTGTTAACATTCTTTTAATATGCCAGAAATGAGTTTCCTTAAATTGTTATTATAATTTTGTCTGCGACTGGTTGTCGGGAAATGTGAATCATGTTCCAGATCTGTTTTATTTTATGTACATTTTACATATAGCTTAGTTTCACGTTAGAAGACTGACTGAATCTGTTCTGAGAATATGAACTCACTCTGCTAAACCATTTCAAAACTTTTATATTACCTGTAGTACTGTGTAAGGTGATTCTTTCCATATGTATTGTTCTATACTGCTGCTGCCTAACAGAAAACTCAAACTGTCAAGAACTTAATCTGAAAGAGAATTCAGATGAAAAGTTTTTCATAACAGAGCATACACTGAATTTTCTGTATTTCCTTGTGCACAGTCCGTACATCATATTATTCCCATATTTTTATTTTATTATTCATTAAATTATCCTGCTTTATTGGGATATCTTCTCGTGCTATGTTTTGTAGGGTGTGGGAAACCCAAACCCAGAATGTAAGTGTGTTGTATTAGTTTCCAATAAGCTTCTTTTGCAAGAGAACTCAGACTGTAGTCTGTGGTTTATATCCATCTCAGATTTCAACCTGGGGCTAGCCATTAATCTTTAAAAGCAGTGTTTAATTTTGTTATGCTTTAGTCATAATCCAGGTGTTGCCCATCAGGGTAGACGTCTCTTTAAAGATAATTAAATTAGTCGTTAAGTTTTATGCATGGAATATAGCAGTCTCCCCAAATCATGTGTTGAACTGGAATACCCATTATTAGCAGCTGAAGTAAAATGGGCTGTGCTAACTGCAAATGATTAGATTTGAACTCCAGCCAGAGCTTGGGAAAGCTACGGCCTTCAAATAACCTAACCTTATATATTCAGTGGAAGACATTTAATGTCCTCTTAGGAATTCTGCAGCTCCCAGTGGCACAGTGGGTTAAACTGCTGAGCTGGTGAGCTTGTTGATCGAAAGATCACAAGTTCGAATCCGGAGAGCGATGTGAGCTTCCGCTGTTAGCCCCTGCTTCTGCCAATTTAGAGCAGTACATGTGGAAAAGATCTTGGAGTCCTCATGGACAACAAGTTAAACATGAGCTAACAGTGTGATGTGGCGGCAAAAAAAGCCAAAGAGATTTTGGCCTGCATCAATGGGAGTATAGTGTCTAGATCCAGGGAAGTTATGCAGTTCAAAAACATGCAGATGTGAGTAGATCAATAGGTACTGCTCTGGCAGGAAGGTAACAGTGTGTCATGCTGTCAGGGCTCTGCCTTATTCAGAGGCAGAGATGAACCAAACGAAAACCCAGTTTGCATAAAACAATTTAATTAAAACAGCATTTACTTTCTGGCTGTTTGAATTGTCCAAAATATAAAACACAAAGATAGCACTCAGCCACAGAATAAACAAAAATAGCAAACACTGTTGCAGGTTCAAGATAACGCCGTAGTCAAAGGTCCAGTCCAGTGGTCAAACGCCGAGAATTCAATAAGTCTACCGTAGCCAACAGCCAGTCCAAAGATCCAAGGTTCCAGGATTCTAAGAGTTCAGGAGACAAGTCAGGATACCAAAAATCCAGAGACCTGGGGGAAAACCAGCAGCATCCACCACCAAATACTTTTCTCCCCAAGATCATTTCCAAGGCTTGCTACTTATATCCAGAAACACCCAGCTGCAGCCTACCTCTTGCACACCTCCACTCTTAATTGCTTTCACCCATGAACTCTTACTTACAGATTACTCAACCCATTAGAACTAATACTTACATCAACCCTTCCATCACCAACCACCATCAACTGCAGAACATATTACATGACACGGTGCTCCATGCCGTCGTGCTGACCACATGACCTTGGAGTTGTCTGTGGACAATGTCAGCTCTTTGGCTTAGAAATGGAGAACAGCACCAACACCCAGAGTCAGGCACGACTGGACTTAATGTCAGGGGAAAACCTTTATCTTTTTACCATAGGAATTCTGGGAGCTGTAGTCTATAGCAGGAACATTTGCATTTGGCGGGCATCAGGTTGAGGACTGCAAGAATATGGGGGTACTATGGGGAGATTTCTTTTGTTTCTGCGAACAAACAGCTAATCATACTGCGATATTGGCATAAACTGGAAGCATTTCACTAGTTTCTCTTCTCTCTTTTTTCTGCTGTTAGTAACTACTAATCTCTATTCATTACATTTTAGCAGATCACTCCCAAATGTTACTGATCTTCTCTGCTTTCTATTATTTCTTGGTTTTGAGGTGTGGAGCCTTCTCGTTCCTGAAACATTAATTGATTTTTGTTGTTCCTTTGTTCTGTGGTTCCTCCTGCTATGATGTGTTCTCTGTAATTTGTTCATTTTTATTTTTGTAACCAAAACAGTTGCTCACTTTCTTCCCTTTCTTCCTAACCTTTTCCCCTCCCATCAGGACTTTTGGCAGGTACTGACTTGTCAGCATGTTGCTTCAACCAATTTGTGCTTCAGGTCTCATGTGCACCTCCTTTGAAAAGGGACAGTTTATATTTAGCCTCTTTCCCCATTAATTTAAAAAAGACTGGTTTATTTGGAGTGTGAAACAGCTTTATGTTCTGAAATATGGCAGCTCAATCTAGCCCAACAAAAATATGGCAGCAAGAATTAAAGGTTAGGCTCTTTCATGTACAGAATTAATTTTGGTAAATCGTCTGAGTAATGTGTAATTATCCTTTCCCTATGTTTCTGCAATAACTATTCACTGAGTAACAGTGGTTGATTTCTACTGTGTGATAACATGAAAGCAATAATCTTAATTTTTTTGGAGCGAATAAAATTAACTGCCTCCAATCTATTAACTATTTTTATATTTTATAAGGAGTATATGCATTATGTGATTTTGTAGCTTTCATATTTAACAAATGCTGGCCCAAGAAAGAGGCACTGTGAAATTTGGTCAGATTGAACTACATCAAAGTGAGACAAAATAGGTTCTGTCGCATTTAGCCAGATGGAGATTAAATGGAAAAGCCATTAGCCATTCCCATGGCTTTCAAAATATTATGAGCACTAGACAACTCTGCAAGGACTCTAGATTTCTGATTTTTAAAAGGTAAGAATGAAAGTGGGCCATGGGATAAGAGTCGCTGGTGGTGCAATGGGTTAAACCCTTGTGCAAGTAGGACTGCTTACCAAAAGGTCCGTGGTTCAAATCCAGGGAGCAGGGTGATCTCCCGTCTGTCAGCTCCAGCTTCTCATGTGGGGATATGAGAGAAGCCTCCCACAGGATGGTAAATCATCTGGGCATCCCCTGGGCAACATCCCTGCAGACAGCCAGTTCTCTCTCACCAGAAATAACTTGCAGTTTCTCAAGACGCTCCTGACCCGAAAAAATATTTTTGATAAATTAGATTCCGCTCTGTAGTGATAAAGATTTCAGGATATTAAAGTAGTGTAGTCACAATTTTGATTAATCCATAAGGGATTTGCAGTTATGCAAAGGAAGAAATTGTGGTGATCCTCTGAACCTCAGAGGGTGATATTTATATTTATTCAGAAAGCATTCACACTAGAAGGATCCAGTCTAAGATATTCAGTTATTGCCTATATAGCTTGACTGTTATCTCAGAAAGATTTCAAGGACAGTCCTGACATGAGCAGAAGAGTGCTAAAACCTGAATAGCTGCAGAGTTAATGCCTGAGCTTATTAATATGCCTTCCCTCTTTCTATCACTGCGTGATTTTAACTGAAAGGTACTGAGGGAATTCAAGGAAAAAACAGGATAATGATAAAAAATATGTTTCTAATTAAATGCAGTGATCTCTCTATAAAGCTCCCTAGATCTTATATTTGCTGATGTTTATGTCTAGCATACTGTACCAATGCCTTGGGGTATTTCCAAAGGAGAGAAGTCTTCTACGCTGAGTAGTTCTTTCAAATAAGGATGCATAATTTCAAATTGCAGCAATGCTGTGTTGCGTTGTCTCATTGACAAATGCATACGCTTGTGAAAGAAGCAATGATGGAAGACTCCCCTGAGGAACGCCTTTTTAATATGACAGATTATGGCCTAAGCAAATAGGGCATTCCTTCGGAAGCAATTGAACTCTTTAAGAGGCTTTTTATGATGGGCTTGTCAGCTTGCTAGCATCGGAATATCTGTATTGACAGACACAGAACTGCAATTATACTTTTTAAGATACTAAGAAAGAACTTGCCCTACAGCAGTTTTAGCCCATTGAGACATAAATAATTTGCGACACATTTTCAGAAACTGATGGATCTGCTTGCCTTTTTGAGAGAAAGGTGCTCATTCCCCCAAAAAGTTTAGGATTTACCAACTTTGAGTAAATTAAAGTTGGTATCACGGTCTTATGTTTCAAGCTTGAAAATCATCTAATTATGGACCTTAGTGAAAAATTATGTCTGGATGTTACCCAGATGACGCCGGAAGTTTTACCATCCTGTGGGAGCCTTCTTTCAAATCCCCGCATGAGAGGCTGGAGCTACAGACAGGAGCTCACCCCACTCCCCAGATTCAAACCGCCGACCTTTTGGTCAGCAGTCCTGCCAGCACAAGGTTTAACCCATCCCATCTATATAAATAAAATGTAATGTTCGTTTGTGGGATTAACATAACTCAAAAACCACTGGATGAAATTACACCAAATTTAGGCACAATACAATGAGTGACCATCACTCATAAAAACACTGAAAAACACAGCAGAAGAGACTTTAAAAGCCAAAAAAAATACAACACATGCACAAAACCACATGTACACACAAATACACGGGTATACACATATACACAAATTCACACACACATATACATAGACTGCAACGCATGGCAGGGGATGGCTAGTAGGCCATATATTCACAATCATTTCCCCACTCTCAGATTTTTCTGAGTATTTCTCAAAATTGCTCCACCATATGACAATTTGATAAAATTTGTTGAAGATTCAATTGAGGCAGAGGTTAGGGTTTACACTAGTTTCAGCAAAGTTTGCTCCTGTTTATCTTCGTAGACTTTTGGCTTTAAAATGCTATGTAAAATTATAGGATAATAGCCTTGGTTTTCAAAAATAGCCTGTCAAATTTCATGCAGCTAGTTGAAAGAAAGAGAGATCACCTCTTTAAATCACAGTAAATGGTCCCAGCTATTGGGCCTCTGTTTACTGGGCTAATGTGGTATATACACCAAAACTGCATATCCATAAATAGTGTGTTAAAAAAGCCTCATCTGATATTCCAGTTCAGGCCATAAAATCTTCTGCAGCCAATCATCTATCCCATGTAGAGCAGGGGACACCTGGTGGTGCCGCGGGTTAAACCGCGAAGCTGCTGAACTTGTTGACCGAAAGACTGATGGATCGAATCCGGGGAGTAGGGTGAACTCCCACTGTTATCCCCAGATTCTGCCAAACTCGCAGTTCGAAAACATGCAAATGTGAGTAGATAAATAGGTACCGCTTGCAGAAGATATTGGCACTCCATGCAGTCATGCTGGCCACATGACCTTGGAGGTGTCTATGGACAACAGCAGCTCTTCGGCTTAGAAATGGAGATGAGCACCATTTCCCAGATTCGGACACAACTAGACCTAATGTCAGGAGAAACCTTTACCTTTACTTTACCTTAGAGCAGTGGTTCTCGACCTGGGGTCCCCAGATGTTTTTGGCCTTCAACTCCCAGAAATCCTATCAGCTGGTAAACTGGCTGGGATTTCTGGGAGTTGTAGGCCAAAAACATCTGGGGACCCCAGGTTGAAAACCACTGCCTTAGAGCAAGAGTCTGGGACCAAAATGTGGAGCGCTTCTGAGGAATAATCGAATCATAGAATAATAGAGTTGGAAGTGACCACATGGTCCATCTATTCCAACCCCCTGCCACACAGGAAAGGACTAGTGTTGAAGCATTCAGGAGGAGAAAATGAATATACAATTCAGGGGGAAGGTAAACAAATTCCTTCTGCTGGAGAGGAAGACACAACATTCCCATGAGAACATTCCTTTTCCCTTTCTTGCTTTGCCCTGGTTTTATCTAGAGTTGATTCTCATCAGATGGATGGCTTCTTATTGGAACAGCCTGCCAGCCAAAGTAGGGGGTAATTATTGAATTGGATTGATCCACAATTAGCAGATCTTTGTGGCCACTGTCCCAGCCTCCAGCTAGTTCCTGGGGCGCCTCTGTAGGTGCTCCACAAGGAACTGGTTTTCTTGAATCCACATTCTTCCTCAGATTAAATGCTTATTACTCCTAATTACTCTTATGTCATCTCATTTTCAGCTTCTTTTAAAAATGTCCCAGATTATACTCAGCTAACTTTACTAAATTACCTTCAGTTGCTGCAAACTGAGTTCAGAGTGTCAACGTAGTCTACATTCAGTTAATTCAACAGTGAAGGGGGGGGACAGATGTTGTCCTTCAGTTAGTTCTGGGAAAAGTAAACTGCAGCACCTTCTCCTAGCTCAGGGTTCCTCGGCCCGAGGGCCGGATACGGCCCTCCAAGGTCATTTACCCGGCCCTTGCTCAGGGTCAGCCTAAGTCTGAAATGACCTGAAAGCACACAACAACAACAACAACAATCCTATCTCTTCAGCCAAAAGCAGGCCCATACTTCCCACTGAAATACTAATAAGCTTATATTTGTTAAAATTGCTCTTTGTTTTAATTATTATATTGTTTTAAAGTGTTTTTGCACTACAAATAAGATATGTGCAGTGTGCGCATAGGTATTCATTCATGTTTTCTTAAAATTATAATCCGGCCCTCCAACAGTTTGTGGGACTGTGACTTGGCCCTCTGTTTAAAAAGTTTGAGGATACCTGTCCTAGCTGGTCTGTTTTTTTTATTAATAAATTGCCGTTGCCATCTTGACCATATTATGATGTTGCTTGGCCTCTCATGTCCTAGTTTTCATTTGTGAAATATTGCAGAAGTATGAAATTCTACAGGACAAGCTGTGATGTATGGACCACGTCCTAGTTTGTCAACTTGCTTTGCTCAGGGAGTGAGCTATGGCTGTAGGGGTCTGGTAATAAATCTACTAGCATCTCTGCTAAAACACAGAGTGGCCTTTTTCATGCTGATACAGACCACTAGAGGCAGCTTGATGATCCGTTATCAATAAATCCTTACCTCTCACAGTTGCATAAATGTCTCATTCTTTTTTCAGAGATGTGCGGAACTCAATAACAATTCTGCCATTGACCTTCTATTCTAAAGCATAACATCACATTGATTTTAGAAGATACCATATGTGCAGTATTCTCTCTATCACAGATGCTTATATTGCCCTTTTAAGTGAGATTTTAATTATATTTAAAGTAACTCTTCTTGGCCTTTGAGCAAAAGAATGTGAATTGGATAAGACAAGAATATACCAGTAATATGACAGCACAAATTGCTCCTTGAGTTAAATGATTTCTTTGAACAGATGTGTAGAACTGTTTGTGAATGGTGGCTAACATCAGTAATGGGGAATGCAAAATATGTTCTGTCCCTTTTCAAGAGGAATTTCCTTCTTGCTTTTGTTGCAAGGGGTCATCCCTTGCATGATCAATTCTTGCTGCCTGTGAAGGGTCTTGGGACATTGATGTCATGTTTTATTCCTGACTGTAGAATGCTAGCCTTGCATTTCAGGTGCGGCTTTTTGAAATGGTGATGGATACTTATTCTTTTGCTGTCAAGGGCTACATGTATATTTCTCTTTCTAGCCTCTGAAGACCACCAATAGTAGAAGTTCCCATTGGTTGCAACTTTTACATATGAGGAAATTTTAGAGTAAATCCCTCCCCAGTCCTGCAAGTTCTGTTGAAATCCTTTTTCAAATTGAGCATATAGAACAGTGGTTCTCAACCTGTGGGTCCCCAGGTGTTTTGGCCTACAACTCCCAGAAATCCCAGCCAGTTTACCAGCTGTTAGGATTTCTGGGAGTTGAAGGCCAAAACATCTGGAAACCCACAGGTTGAGAACCACTGATACAGAGGAAAAGATAGGCTAGAGTTCAGGATGTAGGAGCAGGGTATGCAATATATCACTAGAACTAGTTCTAAAGATAGAAGTAAAATACCCTGGTTAAAAGTGATATTTTCCATTATTCTGTTTTCATGGATTATTTAGATTTCTCAGGTTTCATTGGGAAGTAACTTAACTCTGAAAAAAGGTCTCAAAAACTATTTTAATATTTCTACACATTTTTAGAAAAAATAGTTTTCTATAAAACATGGAATGATTTTGATAGCACATGCTGCCCCACCTGTCTCCAACTTTGACATTGGAATAAGCCCAATGCATTGCAGTCAGATACACTCCCTATTATCTGTATATAGGATTAAAGGCTGAGTTTGTCACACTTTTGAGCTGGCTACAATCAGGGTTTGGAGGTATGGAGCCCCCGGTGGCGCAGTGGGTAAAAGCACTGAGCTGCTGAGCTTGTGGATCGAAAGGTCGCAGGTTCGATTCCGGGGAGCAGCGTGAGCTTCCGCTGTCAGCCCTAGCTTCTGCCAACCTAGCAGTTCGAAAACATGCAAATGTGAGTAGATCAATAGGTACCGCTCCGGCGGGAAGGTAACGGCGCTCCATGCAGTCATGCTGGCCACATGACCTTGGAGGTGTCTACGGACAACGCTGGCTCTTCGGCTTAGAAATGGAGATGAGCACCACACCCCAGAGTCAGACATGACTGGACTTAATGTCAGGGGACTACCTTACCTTTACCTACAATCAGGGTTTGGAGAATATGCAAGCTTGTCTCTTCAGCTGGGATTCTCTAAAGCAGTTGTTCTCAACCTGTGGATCCCCAGATGTTTTGGCCTTCAACTCCCAGAAATCCTAACAGCTGGTAAACTGGCTGGGATTTCTGGAAGTTGTGGGCCAACACCTGGAGACACACAGATTGACAACCACTGCTCTAACGATTTATTTGGCACATCATTAGTTATAAGGACATAGTATCTAGATCAGAAAGACAAGTGACATTATTTTGAAATATTTAGCCTACACAGAAATCAAAGGAGAATTTAAAGGTGTTTATGGCACACATGTCAAAAGCAAGGCCCGTGGGCCAAATCTAGCCCACCACATCATTTTATGTGGCCCACAAACTTTTCAATGCCAGGGCAACATAATTACATTTATACAGTTTTACAATTACAGCGGGCCCTTTGAAGACAACCATAAGGCTGATGTGGCCTTCGGTGACAATGAATTTGACATCCCTGATCAATTATTATTATTATAATTATTATTTATTTATATACCATTCTATCTCTCAGGGCAGTTCCAAGTAGCATCATCAAAACATAGAGTAAACAGCATGGCATAAATTAACAAAACAACATAAGCATAACATTATCACAATAACACATATGTATTAAAAATAATCCTGCCTGTTCAGAGCAATTAAAAGGATGGGCCGAGGCTAGTGCAAACTCAAAATATGAGGGGACTGGGAATTAAATACAGTGCTATCGATGGGCATACCTACACTAAGCACTTAGGTTGGAGGGATCAGTCCTGCCACAGGTAAACACACATATTGATAGAGACTTGTTCCGGGTTTACCTGAGTTTAGGGAAGGCCTGAATCCTGCCCCAGGATTCAGGTTTCCCCTGGCTTAGGGGCAGTGAAAACATTTGTATCTGTTCCCAAGATGATCTAGATGCAACTGTCTTGACTGCCATACCACATCCCCAGACTCAGGCAGTCCGGCGACACAGGACGCCAACCCCCTGTTGATGTACCCCCCCCCCCCCAAACTGTGTGGCAGTAAGACATGGAATCTGCTTGCTTCCCAGTGCCCTTCCTGACATCAGTGCTCCCACTCCCATCCCATCAGGATGAAGTTGGGATTTTCTGTGCCGTAGGGGTCCAGGGAATTCCTAAGGTGGTTTCCCATTAGCGCCAAACTAAGTTTGGAGCATCTAACTGGTAAAGATTCTCTTTGGCCGCTAGCCTTTGAAGCGTTTGAGAAGTTCCCAATGCAGACTCTATGCAATTCCAATTCAGCACTGAGGACACTTGAATGGCTCCCATTTGATGTCAGAATAGAAGGGCCCTAACTCTTATTTCTCTATGGGAACAAAGGGTGTACTAACACTGTAGAATTAATTCAATTTTACAAGGTCTTATCCTTCTCTCCCAAAGAGTTCTGATGCCTCATCAAGTTATAACTCCCATGATTCTATAGCATTGAGCCAAGACACGTAAAGTGGTGTCAAACTGTAGTATGGATTCACCCAAAGTGGTATTAATTTAAAGAGTGTTATGCATCATATTAGACAAGATAGGCTCTTTTATTTGAATCCATCAGTTTCCCAAATAACCAGTAGAGATGGATAGTATCTTTTTAGTAAAGCAAAATGTCTCCTCAAATGTCCCTTTAAGAACTGAACTATTTCTTGCCTGGTAATGGTTGTCAGTCCTTGAGCTATATTCATTTGTGTCTGGGAATTCCTACTGTTCAGCTAAGTCTTGTGTATACATTCTTAGGAGCAATTCATAATAATCAAGTGCCTATTTACTCCCAATTTCAGCTACAGGGGTAAATAATAGTTCAGGACTCTAGGCTTTGTAGCCAAGTATATAATTTTAAATTAGGTGCACATTGCACAGTTAACAAAACTGAAGTGGTCAATAGGGACTGAAAGAGAATGGCATTACAGCACTCAAATACACACAATCTTAAGTAGTCATATTTCTCCCCCATAGATATGCAGGTTTTGCAATTTGAAGTAATGCACAGAATACAAAAAAAGTTTTAGTGTTATAAATCTAATAATTAAGGCTGACGGAAATATATTATAACCATATTACAACTTCTACTCATGAAGTGTTGTATATATTATTTAAATTTGGGTGAGAAACCTATACAATGACTGCTTAAGATGATCACATTGTTGGGGGGTGGCTATGGAAGCATTGACATTAATAGCATGGGCAAAATCACGAAACATTCACCTCCTTTTCTCATGGTGCAATACAAATGGTCGATTTTACATGAATTTCCTGTAATACCGTTGTCTGATTAAGGTTCAGAGATGCTATTCGTCAAGATAGCTGTTTCATATATCAGATAATACTGAAGTGGGTTTAACTAAGCTTATCAAAATGTTGATGCCATAATGGATTGCCACCTATTTGTAATTTTAGATGTACTCATATTTGGGAAGCTTTGTGCATAATAAATAAAAAAATAATGGATTGGATCCAGGCCTGAACTCAACACAGTTTTGTGGGGTTGAAGTGGATGGAGAGATGGTTTTCTCTTTGATTTTCCCAACTCCATTCCCATGCTGTTGTGGAAGATTCAGAGGCTACCCTATAGAGCAGTACTTATTTTTTTAGGAGGACGAGTACTTAAGAAACCCAGACCATTCCGTTCCTCCAGCAGGAAGCAATTGCTGGAATCTGGTTCCTATTGAATTGAAGGGGCTTCCATTGGTAGAAGACCATATCCAGCGAATCAAAAGGGGATTTGTGCCGGTATTTACTCTGGACACGGAATTATATGTCCAGACTAATATTGGTTGTGTTTAATAAGTAATACTGTATACTTAAAAGAGCAAGACTGTGATGATTTATTTTTGTTTTGTTTGTTATTTTGCTATCCATACTGATAACCAAAATCTATATGATGGAAAATAAAAGTACTATAAAAGCCATTTGGTGTTGATGACCTGTTTTCTCTTGTTTCATATTTAATAGTTAATATAAAATTGAAACAACATGACTATTATTTTTACTGTAAGTCCTTCCTTTGGAGTTCTATCCATTCTACATTCCTTATGTGACAGTACATCGTTCGTCAGGTAAAAAGGTGGCAATCCTACTTTGTCATAATAACAGTTTTGAAACTCTTAGCCATTTTCTTCCTTAGTACAGAAGACATCTATGCAACCTATATCTATAAAAATTATTTAATCAGATGTACGTATTGTCTTACAACAGTCAGATAATTACAATAATTTTGCAATTCTGCAAACATCTGTTTGGCCTCTAAATACAGGAATTTGAACCCCATGTGAGCTATATAAACTTTCTGCACTCAGTCTATACAAGGGTAGACATAATTGGTAGGTCCATGGCAATTTTTTCCCCTGTAGAACATTCTGGGGACCATATAAACTTCCAAAATGCCAGAAAACAAAGATGACCATAAACGTGAAATGGCCAGAAAGTCACTTCAGAATTTGAAAATGTTATTTTAAGATAAATAGTGCAGAAGATTACTATAACCAGTTTAAAAGTGAACCATCTGCTCTTAGGACCTTTCCAGACAGGTTGTTATCCCAGGAGCATCCGCGTTTAAAAAAATGCGGATGTCCCTGGGGGCCCATCTACACACACTATAGATAAACCCACTACTTCCGGTGTCTGGACTGCAATCCAGACAGTATTCCCATGGTTTTCAGGGCTAAATTAGCCCAGAAAACTGTGGGAATACCAACTCCCTCCCCAGAAGTCCCCCAAAACAGAGTAAAAAAACAAAAGAACTTACCTGGCCTCCATGAGACAGCTGCCATAACTCTCCTGGCACGTACAAATGATACACCAGGAGAAAGGGTAGGGGAAGGAGTGATTCCTCCCCCCCCCCCCCCGCCTTCTCCGGCAGCTGTCTCATGGAGGCCGGGTAAGTTCTTTCTTTTTTTACTCTGCTTTGGGGGACTTCTGGGTAGGGAGCTGGTATTACCAGTGTTTTCTGGACTAATTTAGACCAGAAAACCATGGGAATACTGTCTGGATTGCAGTCCAGACACCGGAAGTAGTGGGTTTATCCTGGGTTTTTGCAGAATAAACCCACTATCAAAATTAATTAACCACAAGCCGGAGTTTTCCTGGTTTGTGGTGGATTAATTTGGGTTTGTCCAGGACATTGTCTGGACAGCCCCCTTTTTATTGTGGAAGTTTCCAGAATAAAGTGGCTGTCTAGATGCACCCCCAGAGGCTTCCAAGAGAGATAGTTCACTTTTCAATGTGTTGTCGAAGGCTTTCATGGCTGGAATCACTGGGTTGCTTTGAGTTTTCCAGACTGTAAGGCCATATTCCACAAGCATTCTCTCCTGACGTCTCGCCCATATTTATGCCAGGCATCCTCAGAGGTTGTGAGGTCTGTTGGAAACTAGGCAAGTGAGGTTTATATATCAGTCTAGTTTCCAACAGACCTCACAACCTCTGAGGATGCCTGCCATAGATGTGGATGAAACATGAGGAAGAATGCCTCTGGAATATGGCCATCCAGCCTAGAAAAGTTGCAGCAACCCAGTTCACTTTTATCTGTTTTGTTTTTGTTTTTGTTTTTGTTTTTTTGCTCCTGCAAAAGGTGTTCAGAAATACAAAAATATATTGGAGGACCACACTTTGGTCTGTACATAATAAACAATAGTGTAAGCAATATTGACGGGCCAAGATCAAATGAGCCAGATGTATAAGTCTGAACTTACCTCTTTTGAACAACAAATCCGCAAATTCCACGGAGAGGGCATTTCTAGGAAATGTAGTATGAAAAAGTTTTTTTTCCAAACCCTGATCTGACTTTTCAAGACAGGTTCTTGTAGTTTTGTAATTAGACGTGAGGTACAGGATATTTTGGAGCCATTAGACATTTAAAAACGTCTAATTTTTATCAGTATAGGGGCTACAGTCAACCTGAATGATGAGGCAGGGTAAGCCTTTTGCCAAGATTTCTGTTCTTGTAGTGTGCCTAGAGCCTAGGATCTCTCAAGTTTCTAATGTTGTTGAAAAAGCATTTACCATCATTAGTAAGAAGCCGGCTCAGGACTTCAAGTACATGGGAATAGATGGGAAAACATCTTCTTGCCCCCCTTTTCAAAGCCCCCCTTTCCTTTTGTCTTCCTGGCTTTCTGAAATGGGTTCAAGGGTTATACGTGGATTTCCCCCCTCGGGTTACAACATGATGACTGGTGTTACATTACCGTTGTATTTTGGAAAGTGAACACTTTGAAGCATTGCCTTCAGTGGTTTTATTTAATATATTGGACAAAATGGGTATTCGCAAGCGTATTTGCTGTCATTTTGACAGATGGTTTGTTTTGTTATGTCTTAAAGTAGCTGTTCACTTTTCCTGCATGGTCCATGTACAGCAACATCTGCAAGAAGCATTGCTTTGATTGTTCTCTGAGCTGGCCATCTAAATCCATTTGGCAGAAAATGAATTGTTAGCCTCTCCTGTATATGCACATCCTTGCTTGTGTCAGTATATATAATGAAAGAATATTCAACTGATGTATGCATATGTCTGTATGCCTGTCTTGTATGCTTGAGTCTAACAGGATTAAACAACTCCCGGAATATTGCTTTAAATAGGCTGTTTCCTAACAGAGTGATCGCTTTTGCACACTTAGCTGTAAGGTGGTCTTCAGACAACAATTCAAACAGACCATGATGATTAATTTGGAATATCCTTCATTTTTCTTCTTGGTAAAAGGAAAATCTCCTTTTTTGGAAGAGGGAGTTTAATATAATTTGACAAATTTAAATTAGCGTTGTAGCTAATCCAGCTGCAAAAAGACCTGCCAGTATGGAGAGTTGTACTGAAATCATTTTACTTATTATTAATACTACTGGTTTTGTGAGTAACTTCCATGTATAATATATTTACCACTAACATGATACACACGATTTACTGCTTTTTTTTCTATCACAATTTGCATGTTGAGTTGCTTCTTAAATTATCCAACTTCAATTCCTAGAATAACAATGCATTGTGCAGCAATATTTCAAAAATAATAATAATAAAATAACGAAGGAAGGAAAATCAGAGGATAATGGTGTCACGATTTTGAGAGCTCGGTTTTATACTGAAGAGAGAATACTATTTAGTAGAGTGTGCTTGAACAATTGATTTTATGCCTGTAGAATTAATATACCTTGCAGAATTATAGAAGAGAATAAGAACAGAAAGGTCCCTCAGAATGTGATGTTCAGAAATCAAAACTCTAATATGCATTTTGTATTCTGACCATGGTAATATGCATTTTGTATTCTGACCATGACTAGGTAATTGTAATTATAATATACCAATTGATGCTGTTTTTATCTTAGGAAACAATATAAATTCTAGTAGAAGTTTGACATAGAATTTCGAATCATTTTGGTTGACCACATTTCTTTTCCTGGTGTGTTAGTTCCTTCAAAATTAAACTATCCAGGAAAAAAACAATGCAGGGAAGAGTTGGATGATTATTGATGAGTTTTCCTTCATTTAATTTTAAAAGTACAGCCCATAACCATACTCCAGAGCATGACTAAACATGGAAAATCTTCTCTGGGATGTAGAAGTTAAATGTGTACAGAAAAATAGGACTTCATCACATTAAGCAGGGAAGTGATTGATAAAATAGAGATCAGTCTGACTCAATTTTGAAATGAAACAGATGACTTCCCTAGCCTCATCACATTGTTTAATGTATCCGTGTTACTCAGTTGTACTCAGCATTCTTTCAGTAGATTTGCCATCACACTGTAATTGTTAGGTACTGCCAATCATCCCTCCCCCTTGTTCTTTGTGGGAATAAAACCTGCTCTCTTTGAAATATCCGCGGCTAGGTGTCTTCAGTTCTGAAAGCAAGGAACTAGGGAGGGAGGAAAAGCAAAAATGTGAGTCGCCCCACACCACTGTGAGTTGCCCCCGGGCTGAGAACAGCGGTATATAAGTAAAGTAAAGTAAATAAATAAATAAAACAATGCTCTCTCTCTCTCTTGACTGCACCACAGAGAAGGGTGTGGACCTTGGAAAACTGTAATTCTCAGGCCTGGAGCTATGGTATTCAAAGTAAGGTGCAGCTGCATTCATTTCATAGTGTAGATGCACCCAGAGAAAGTTCTTGGACCTTGGGAAACTGCAATTCCCAAGACCATCACATGGAGACATGGCATTTAAAGTAAGATCCAGCTGCATTCATTCCACAGTGCAGATGCACCCAGAGAAAGGTATGGACCTTGGGAAACTATAGCTCCCAGGACTGCATAGTATAGAGCTGTGGTATTTAAAGTGGTGTCCAAGAGAAGTCATTCCATAGTGTAAATTCGCCCAGGGAAGGGTATGGGTCTTGGGAAACTATAACCCCCAGGACTACATAGCATGGAGACATGGAATAATAATAATAATAATAATAATAATAATAATAATAATAATAATAATCTTTCTCTCCCGGCTTTCCCATACAACATAAGGCACAGACATGTCGCGGAAGGAAAGGACAGGAAAGGAAAGGGAAAAGGAAAGGCAAGGAAAAGAAAAGAAAAGAAAGGACAGGACCAGGAAAGGCTATTTTTAAAAAAGATATTGTTCTGGCAAAGTACAAACTCGGTGAGCAAAAGGTAATGCTTTCCCTAACACGGGTATTTTTGGCTCCTCCCACAATTTCCCCTCCCACAAATTGGGGAAACGTTTCATTTTAAACCTGAGAGCAACGAATGTCATCACATTACAGAATTGGCCAAACATCCAGATCATTACCAAAAATCCACTTCCCCACCACCTCCTGAAACGTTTGAAAAGAATGCTGGTCTCCACGCTAAAAATATGCGAAGTATTCTCTGTCTTACACTTGAACCAAACCTACTGTGATGAACACCACATTTTAAGTGTAGCACTCAGTGAAATTTAGTAAATGTGATGGACAGTCTAAACGTTTACACTGCAAGATATTAACATGATGGAAAGAGAATAGTACTGTTGACAGTCTGTCCCGTCCACAACCAAAGAAGAAAACAGAATGGTTACAAGTTGTTTCCAGAGCATAGTTTGTCTTATAAACTCATCTATGATCGTCCTTTAGTAATAATTGGAGTTTTGAAAACAAGCAAAACCTTAGGAGCCAGAATTCATATTCTGGATCCCAAGACCTGTTCTAGATTTGACTTTAAGGCATTTGATTAATTTCTTGAATAGCTTGTGAGATGGCATGGACCTTGTGATCAGAAGGGGTGAAGTCATGCTTGCATATCCTATATGGGTCTCAGATATCCATCTCCGTTTTATATAGCTTATGGAATCTTTTCATAAATGCATACTATATTATATATAGCCATATATAAATTGAGAAATTTTAGGCAAGCAATGGACCCCAAAAAAACCTGATAAGGCAAAAGGGAGAGCTTAGTTCGCTCAGGGAGAATCCAAAAGAAGCACCAATCCCTTCTGTTCTCTCCACTGCAGTGTCACTTTTGGCCTTTTTTAAAGAAAAGCCTTATCAAAATCCATAATTTGGGACCCAAAATCAGTCCTTGACTTATACTTGTGGTTGACTTATATACAAATGTATACAGTAATTCAAGCACTTTGAAATCTTAAAGTAGATTTAATTCAACCCTTATCTCACAAATCCCAAAATAGCCTGAATAGTGGGCAAATACTTGTTTACTGGGAATTTCATCTATTTATCATTAAGATACATAGCCACCTGTAGCACAGTGGGTTAAACCCCTATGCCGGCAGGACTGAAGACCGATAGGTTGCAGGTTCGAATCCGGGGAGAGCACGGATGAGCTCCCTCTATCAGCTCCAGCTCCCCAAGCGGGGACATAAGAGAAGCCTCCCTCAAGGATGATAAAACATCAAAAACATCAGGGCGTCCCCTGGGCAATGTCCTTGCAGACGGCCAATTCTCTCACACCAGAAGCGACTTGCAGTTTCTCAAGTCACTCCTGACACGACAAAAAAAACCCCAAAAAAACCCATCAGACTGAGCTTGTGAAAAGCATTGTTCTTGTTAAGTGTATCAGATGGATTTTGACCTATGGCAACAACATGAAGCATGAAGAAGGAGAGACCTCCAAGACCTCCTGTCATCAATAACCCTGTTCTGGTCTTGCAGACTCAGGTCTAACTTCCTTAATTTTCTCAAGTCGGTCCTGACACGACAAAAATAAAATAAAAATTAGGATGCATTTTGAGTTTCCCGAAAAGTGTTTACACGGATAACAGGTTCTAACTCTTGTTTCACACTTGACATTTTAACAGTCCCGTTTCCTCAAAAGATTTGTGTGCATCTTTGTGCAAGTTTGATAGGTTATGAGTTGGATTAGAATTTGTAATTATGATCAGTGTGATTATTCTTTCCCATTGTCACATTGGGAACCAGATAACGCCTGGTTTTTATCTACTGTAATTCTTAAAATGCCAGATAATAGCCTGGCTTTTATCTAATTTTAAAAATTGTCTTCTGTTTAAGACACAAATGATACCGTAACCTTGATAGGCATCTGAATGTTTGAAAGAATCAACTTCCTTGTCTATATTTCTTAATTAAGAACATAAAGTAATCAGGGTAGTTAATTGCTCCAGACTTCCTTTATTCTTTGGATATAATACATCAACAGATACTGTGATGATTTTAATGTGCTGTGAGTGTCACTGCTTAACAAATTGTCTTTCCTTTATCTTGTATATATGATGGGATCCTCGCTAGACAGAGGTAACAGATAGGGGACAGTTGTATAACTGGACCCTGGTGTGCTGTTGGTGGTGTCCTTTGTTCCCTCAACTGCTCCTATACGTCAGCTTGTGATTTCTGTGCTTCTCTGCCTGCATGTTTTCAAACACATTAACCACAACTCCACTTTAATATTTCTCTTTCCCTCCTCTGTGTGTCTGGTTTGTGTGTGTGTGTGTGATATGTCTTCTAATTCTACTGAAATAGTTTGCTATTTTGAAAGCTTAGAACCCAACCTCTAACCCATTTAGTCCATCCTTTCTGGCCTTTAAAACTTCAGAAGACATTTTTAATGATTTTCAGTTGAGCAATGAAATTTAGGAAAACTATGTGCTCCTCATAAGGATTATGTCAGAATTACAGTTGCCATCATCCCTTTGCTTACTTTACCGTAGTTTGGAGTGGATGTTACACTACTAATCTCTTAACCATGGTCTTGGCATTGACATTGAGAGTAGGCCATAGGGATGTGTTTCTATCACATTCTTTATTTCTGTTGGAGTAAACGTCTTTTCTCCATTTTTTCCCTTTCTAGTGTTAACAAAAGCTTTGTTTTACATGTGTTAAACTAAGGCCAGAGGGCCGGATACGGCCCTCCAAGGTCATTTACCCGGCCCTCACTCAAGGTCAACCTATTTATTTATTTATTTAAAAGTTTTGTATACCGACCTTCTCACCTCTCTTGAGGGACTCAGACCGGTTTCCAACCATAATATCACACACAATCAATAAAACATCATAATACATATTACAGTAAAACATTAAAACATCATAATACATATTACAGTAAAACATTAAAACAGCAATTACAATCAATAACTATAATGGTCAGTCGTCACACTAAAATCGTTGCTCATCATCCTCCACCCATATCTCAGGGTGTTGGCTCACTCGTCGAATGCCTGTCTCCATAACCAAGTCTTCATCTGTTTCCTAAATGTCAGGATAGAAGGGGTGGTTCTGATCTCCAGTGGGAGAGAGTTCCAGAGTCGAGGGGCCACCACCGAGAAGGCCCTGTCCCTCGTCCCCACCAGACGCGCTTTCAAGTCATTTGAGAAACTAAGTCTGAAATGACTTGAAAACACACGACAATAACAACAACAATCCTATATCATCAGCCAAAAGCAGGCCCACACTTCCCATTGAAATACTAATAAATTTATATTTGTTAAAAGTGTTCTTCATTTTAATTATTGTATTGTTTTTAAGTGTTTTTTGCACTGCAAATAAGATATGTGCAATGTGCATAGGAATACATTCATGTTTTTTTCCCAATTATAATCCGGCCCTCCAACAGTTTAAGGGACTGTGACCTGGCCCTCTGTTTAAAAAGTTTGTGAACCCCTATGTTAAACATTGCCCCTGGTTGCACAATGGGTTAAACCCTTGTGCCGGCAGGACTGCTGACCGACAGGTTGGCGGGTCAAATCTTCGGAGCGGGGTAAGCCTCCCACAGGATGGTAAAACATCAAACATCTGGGCAGTGCCATAGCCAGAAAAAAATGGGGGGGGGGGGGGATGAAAAAGAAAAAAGCAAATCATGAAGAGTAGTTCGATAACACAAAATAATTTAAATAGTAAGGTTTGTTCTATATTTTATATAGAGTTAATTAAATCAATTTAATGTTTGCTTCTCATAGACTTAGCATGGGGAATTGGTTAACCAATTAAAATTCATGGGTAAACCAGGTTTTTCGGGGGAGGGATTGAACCCCTAACCTCCCCTCCCCCCAGCTAAAAGCCTTGCATCCGGGCATCCTTGCAGATAGCCATTCTTTCACACCAGAAGAGACTTGCAAGTCGCTCCTGACACACACATACACACACACACACACAAACCTGATTAAGAGTAACCATTGAAAACACAAAATAATTTAAATAGCAAGGTTCATTCTATATTTTATATAGAGTTAATTAAATCAATTTAATGTTTGCTTCTCATAGACTTAGCCTGGGGATTTGGTTAACCAGTTAAAATTCATGGGTAAACCAGGGGTTTTTTTTTAACCTGAAAAATTTGGGGGGAGGGAATTGAAAGCCTTGCATCCAGGCATCCCCTGGGCAACGTCCTTGCAGATAGCCATTTTCTCACACCAGAAGAGACTTGCAGTTTCTCAAGTCACTCCTCACACACACACACACAAAACTGATTAAGAGCAACCATTAAAAACATTATGTGTGAACCGTTTTCCAATCTCTTTGTAACATATAACATAACAGCGTAGTTCAGGTAGGGAGCCACAGTGACGCAATGAGTTAAACCCTTGTTCTGGCTAAACTGCTGACCTGAAGGTTGATTGTTCAAATCCGTGAGACGGGGTGAGCTCCCATCTGTCCGCTCTAGCTTCCTATGTGGGGACATGAGAGAAGCCTCCCATGGGATGGTAAAACATCCAGATGTCCCTGGGCAACATCCTTGCAGACAGTCAATTCTCTCACACCAGAAGCAACTTGCAGTTTCTCAAGTTGCTTCTGACACACAAAAAATAGTTCCAGTCCTTGACCTACTTGAGGTACTTATAAGTAGATTTAAGAACCAAGCACCATTTATTCTGTACCTGGCCATCATTTCTTCAGTGAACAATGGGGAAGTGGTTGCTATTTAGCTTATTTTGGACAGAGGTACTAATACATTGTTTTAAAAGAAATAAAGATTCCCAAAACTGTCAGTGAAATGCCTTCTTGACAGTGTGTTAAAATGGCAACAGAGATCCTTTGGAATGCATTGTCATTCAAACTATTAAATTGACAAGCAACAGCGAACCCTGTCTTGCCTTGACAGTTTTGCCTTAAAAGTAGTATTAACAACACAGTTCTATGCATATTTACTCAGTAGTAAGTCCTACTGAGCTTAATGGAGTTTTCTCCCTGGTTTGTATGCACAGGATAGCATTGTGTTGCACATTATACAATAAATTTTGATTCTTAGCTTTTAATCTTCGAGAAACATCTGACAGATTTAAAGGCTAAAAAGGATTCTGGAATGATAACAAGAAGGGCGTATCTGGGAAAATGGATGGGTAGAGGCCATGTTTAAAGTGTAAACGACGTGATACTATATTTACTGACTATATTTTTTTTCTTTTCTTGGGATTGTGGCACTGTTGATTTCTTAAAATAGAGAATCTCCCAGGAACGTGAAAAGTTTGCAGATGAAGACAGCATCTTTTATGCACTTGGAGAATGTGGCCTGATCTCCTTTTCTGACTACATCTTCCTCACAACCGTTCTCTCTAGTAAGTGCATGTTTTTGTTTCATACTATTTCTATAATACATGTGAGTTCTTGATGTTTTTATTCCTTAAATTTACATTTAGCCTGGCATTTTAGTGGGGCGTTGGTTTATGTAACTCAATTGCAGTTCTTCCTCGTGGTCTCTTTGACTTTCATTGGACATTCTGTACCTGTGCAGCCTCATCCTCAGAAACATCTAAAACAGTGGTTCTCAACCTGGGGTCCCCAGATGTTTTTGGCCTACAACTCCCAGAAATCCCAGCCAGTTTACCAGCTGTTAGGATTTCTGGGAGTTGAAGGCCAGAAACATCTGAGGACCCCAGATTGAGAACCACTGATCTAAAGCTAAGAGGCCTGTATTGCTGCAAGGTCTTGAGCTTACGCTGCAGTTCCCTGGTCAGTTATCTCCAGGTGGAGATTTTAATAAAGAGAGTAGCAGTGAAGCCTTGAACAGAATAAGTGTTTTTAGCCAGCAAAGACAAACAGGCCAGCAATTACGGTGCTCAGCCAGATTACAGCAGAAGTTAGACATGAAACCAAAATTAAGGAAAAATCCTTTCCTAGCTGTTTGGGAAATAGGGCAGGGATATAAGTGCCAAGTACGGAATCTAGCTTCCGACCGAAGCAACATTGGATCCACGGTAAGTTCTTCATGCCAAGTTCTTGGACTCTTGTCTTTGTTCGATTCATGAATTAAGTGCCTTTGCTGTTATTTACCTTTGAAATCAAGTATTTCGTTTCATGGACTTTTTTGGACTATTTGTTCCTATTTCTTCCTAATCTATTGGATTACCTTTTACTGTGGATTGCTTTTTATTGCTTTGGTTTATGTTACCCTCAATAAACTGCTTGCTATTTTTTTTTTAAAGCTAAGCTGCCTTTGTGGTTGGACAGTATATGTTGCACAATCACTAATTTAGAGTTTAACCTAATATGTGGGGGGAGGGGGAACCCTTTCATTTGGTCCTTGGGTCTTTTTTCTTTCTTTTTTCTTTTCTTTTCCTTCCGTCAGTCCTTCCTTCTTTGTTTGTTTGTTTGTTTTTTCAATCCAGTGCGCAGAGAGCATGTTTGGAAGCAGAAAACTATAAATCACACATCTATCCGCTTCGACACATCATATTTCAGAAACTACTCAGAGGCACACAACAACATTAAACCATAGTTATGGCCTGTAATTGAATTAGTCATTCCTTGTAATGAAATTAACCATTAAGAACAAAGCCCAATGAATATTAATACATGATTAAGTAATAGAATGCTAACGAGCTACTTACGTGTGGTAATAATTTCACATTCATTAGTTTTAATTATTTTATATCCTTTAAAGAGAACAGTTTTACTTCAAAACAAATATTATTGGAGCTACGAAAGTTGCTTACATATTTACCTGTTGACTTCATTGAACTTGGTTTTGATTAGACATATAAGGAATGGGTCTGTTAAACACTTATTTTAACTAATTGAATTGAGCATGGAATATATGTAATCAAAAGGAGTGGAGGGAGGAAGCAACATGAAATGCTTCTATAAAAAGCGTGGAAAATTGGGTTTGTCGTGGCTATATTTAAATTCAGATTTAATCTGCTAAATTGTGCTGATTTTGGGCCCCACTCGGCACCACTGTGTGAGTCTTTGAAAGCTAATTACAAGCGAGGGAAATTGAGTGCCAAAATTAAGATATTGGTTGCTATCTAAAGTCTTTGGCCTGCCAAGTTCCTTCCCCTCTGTTAAAGAAAATTAGCCTGACTCCTTTCGTTGTTGCCCCTTTGCAATGATTTTTCTAAAAATTATATAGATCTGTTCTAAGTGGGCATTTTATGCAATCCCAGAGGTAGGATTATGAGGCATTAGTTCAATAAGGCAAAGAAAATGGGCGGAAGCGATTCTTTTTGTTATTACCGCAGTGCTCATCAGCTGGACAGGGCTTAAATAAAACTCATTTGCATTTTACAAGCAGGGAGCTGTTTCCATACTGCATAGTAAATGAAGTCTGTCACCATATTTTATTTATAAGTAATTTACTGTTCTCCTGCAGTCTGCTTTCCTAGTCTGCCCAGTGTTTCTACGATTCCCTTTCCCCCTGGAAGAGATAATAAAATAACATTTTAAAATGTGTCAATACTTCGAGCCTCCTGTTAAAGGATGCCGAAGCAAAAGAGCTTGGAGGACACTGCACCAGTTTCGTGGCATCAGCTGCTCCTCAATTCGAATTTTTATCAGTGCAGTTTGAATTTCCTTCGCAATGAGGTACAAGGTTAAATGAAATGAGATGAGATTTCCTTTTTTACCTTCTCCGAAATGAGTTAGGAGAAATTGCCTCTTGCTTGGTGGTGGGTTTAGTTATTGGAGGAAGAGTTGTAGGAAAATGATACCGGGAACAGGGCCCTGACAAAATCAACAGGAGTAAAAATATTTCGTTTATTGCTTTTGCATCCCAGACCAAACCATATTTCTTTAGAAGTAAGTCCTACTGATCTTAGTCAAGGTCAATTCTGGTTAAGAATGTTTAGGTTTCCAAACCTACAACTGTCGCTCATCTCATCCTGTAAGGCTAAAATAGTATGCCAACAACAGAGCTGTCACCCAATCTACCCAAATTGACAGAAGAAAAAACAGAGAGTCTTACAGACCATGATTCATCTTGAGTCAAAAAGGAATAATTGCTTAAAACAAGTTTGTTAGAGAACATTAGTACTTTTTGGTGCAAATTGACGGTTTCTGGGGTTCTGTGTATAAGAAGATATATGTGAATCGTAGTAGTTCATGTGGACTTTATAGTCTGATAAGGCTGTTTTCTTTCTGTCATATCAGGTCCTGGAATGATACATTCCCTTCCTGTTCCTCTTTATGTTTTCACTAGCCGTCCCCTGCCACACATTGCTGTGGCCCATTCTGTGTATATGTCTTACGTATGTGTGTGTGTATATGTGTGTATATATTTGTGTATATGTGTATATAAGTGGTTTTGTGCATGTGTTGTAATGTATTTTTTTATTTTTGGGCTTTTTAAGTGTCTTTGTTCTGGTACAGCTGTACCAGGAGCTCCAACTTTATTTGCTTTGTATTAAATGTTTGGTTGCAGTCCTGGGTTTCAGGGACTCTGCAGATAGGTGGCTTCTTTTGGCTGCAGTCATAGGGCAAGCCATCTGCCCATCATTGTTAACTTTTGGTCCCGCCCCTTGCTCAGAGTAATTGGGAAGGGAAGTGAGCCATTTTGTTAGTCTCAGCCAGGTTAGCTTATGTATAGGATGTGTGTAACTTCCCCTGTACAAAAGCTTCAACCTTTAAGAATTCCCAGGGGAGAACAGCTTTAAGAGCCTCCTAAGAACTCCAGGGAAGCATTCCCACAGCTTTAAAAATTTCCAGGAAAACAGCCTTAAAGACTAAAGAACTCCAGCTGGAGAACATCCACTGCCTTGCTGGTAGGTCCACTCGGCGTCCGAGAAGCAGTTCGGCCCGGTAGCGGAGCCCACATCAGTGAGGGTTGGATTTCAGTCAGCCTGGGAGAAGTTAAAAAAGGGGTTTTTCCTTTAAAGAAAAAGTTATTGAAGATAGTTGCCTGTCCTTCGTGGGCAAGTTTAGGAATTCACCAGTTACCTAAAGCTTGAAATCATTTGCTTAATTTTACTGAAGACAAGAGAAGTTTTGTTTGATTGTTCATTAATAAAAGACTTTATTGTACTTCTCAAGCCATCTGAAGACTCTTTGTGGGGAAACCTCTGAGAACTTCTCCTTGGGCCCCTGGCTTTCCGCTGGGCAAAGGTTACACATCCTGTACTAAAGACAAATATTTACAGGCCCAGCGCACGACAGAACAGTCTTCTATTGTGTTTTTCAGTGTTTTTATGAGTGGTGGTTATTTGTTGGCCTAATAGGTGTATTGTGTCCAACTTTGGTGTCAAACCGTCTAGTGGTTTTTGACATTTGTTAATCCCACAAACGAACATTACATTTTTATTTATATAGATGGGTGCCTTTTCATAGCTATTATGAGGAGGTAATTTGGAGACGAAACGTGAAATGCAACAGCATATTTGCTTGGTACATTACTGGTAGCATGGCTAAGGCCCCTTCTACACTGCCATATAAAATCCAGATTATCTGCTTTGAACTGGATTACTTGGCAGTGTAGACTCCTATACTGAATTATATGGCAGTGTAGAACCCTATAATCCAGTACAAAACAGATAATATGGATTATCTTCTTTGATAATCTGGATTATATGGCAGTGTGGAAGGAAAATTAGTAGTTTGAGCATTGGACTAGAACGCAGAGACATTTATTCAGGGGCTTGAAAGTTACTTCAAATTTTGGTTGTAAAAGTCATTAGTTTTCTGAAATTAATTTTACTTACTTGTTGTTTAGAACTCACTAAGGCCCCTTCTACACCTCCATATATAATCCAGATTATCTGCTTTGAACCGGATTATATGGCAGTGTAGACTCATATAATCCAGTTCAAAGCGGATAATCTGGATTGTCTGCTTTAATCATATGAATTATATGGCAGTGTAGAAGGGGACTGAAAACAGTCACACTAAGGCCCCTTCCACACAGCAGAATAAAATCCCACATTTTCTGCTTTGAACTGGAATATATGGTAGTGGGGACTCAGACAATCCAGTTCAAAGCAGATATTGTGGGATTTTCTGCCTTCTGGGTTATATGACTGTGTGGAAGGGCCCCTTTTAGAGAAATATATCACAATGTCACAGGCTGCTGACATGTGGTACAAAACACATACATAGCAAGGCTACACACATCCCATGACTGTAAAAGTAATGATAACAGTCATAATGTAACTTAGGTATCTGGGGGAAAAAAGAATTAATTTAATTGTGTTATTGGAAACAATCTGCTTCCAAGTTTTGATTAGGGCTAATAGCAGTTTGGAAGCAGATCAATATGGTGAAAACGGTGCAACGGGAAACCTCCACTCCCTCAATGTCATATCCATGCTGTTAATGTTTAAGAAATGTGGGAAATCCAAATCATATCTCATCTACCTTTAATTGAAAGTAAATAAAGATACCCTGATCAGATGGCCACGCCTGTAGTCAATGTTGCATATAAACCAGTCACCAGCAAATTGTCAGAAAGGTCATTAAATGGGAACAGTAACTACAGTACAGGATTTGATAGCCAGTTTCACTTACCAATTCTCCGAAAACGATTCCCCACAAAGTGTCTATAGGTCTCTCTAGGTCAGTGGTTCTCAACCTGGGGGTCGGGACCCCTGGAGGGGTCGCGAAGGGGTGTCAGAGGGGTCGCCAAAGACCATCAGAAAACACAGTATTTTCTGTTGGTCATGGGGGTCTCTGTGTGGGAAGTTCAGCCCAAATCTATCATTGTTGGGGTTCAGAACGCTCCCTGATTGTAGGTGAACTATAAATCCTAGCAAGTACAACTCCCAAATCTCAAGGTCTATTTTCCCAAAACCCCACGAGTGTTCACTTTTGAACATATTGAGTATTCATGCCAAGTTTGGTCCAGATCCATCATTGTTGGAGTCTAGAGTGCTCTCTGGATATAGGCGAACTTCAACTCCCAAACTCAAGGTCAATGTCCACCAAACCCTTCCAGTATTTTCTGTTGGTCATGGGAGTTCTGTGTGCCAACTTTGGTTCAATTCCGTTGTTGGTGGGGTTCAGAATGCTCTTTGTTTACAGGCTAACTATAAATCCCAGCAACTACAACTCCCAAATGGCAAAATCAATCCTCCCACCAACCCCACCAGTATTCATATTTGGGCATACCGGGTATTTGTGTCAAATTTGCTCCAGTGAATGAAAATACATCCTGCAGATCATTATTTACATGGCGATTCATAATGCTAGGGTTATGGTTGAGGGTCACCACAACATGAGGAACTATATTAAGGGGTCGCGGCATTAGGAAGGTTGAGAACCACTGCTCTAGGTCTTCCAGTGTGAGTCTATAGTATGCTTCCAAGTCAAGTACAACCAAAATACATAGTTCGTTATTATACACAGTTTCAGATTTCCACTGAGGGTCTTGGGATATTGATACGCGGGTCATGTTGTCTTGCTTAAAATAGAACCTCTCATTTCCTTCAGTATCATAAGAAGATCTATGAAAGGACTTTATTAACATCTGCCATCCTCTAGGTATTGGGTATCAGCAGAACATTTTGCCAAATTGCCAAATTGTTCTCAGTAAGTGTATTTGTTTGACTGAAAGTAATGATGGGGCAGTAGCAATATTACTATATTAAACTCAGCTGAAATCTTTTTAAAAAAATGTGATCTCCATCATGCTGTCCTGAGAGATTCTAGCCTTCTAGCAAAGCAAGTCTAAAAGTAGCTATTTCCATTAATTCACTATGGAAGTTGTCCTTACGTTTGGGTATTTTTTCCCTTCAGCCTTGTGAAGGTCAGCCAATAACTGATGTAATGTTGCTAAAAGATAAGGCTTGTACTCTCATCTAAGTATTGTCTCTTATCTCTCTGTTGCAGAGATAAGTTTAACTGTATTCATTATTGCTGCTTAAATCCCACTTCCATAGACTTATTACCATATTTGTATCCATTTGTATAACCAAGATACTTCATTTATTTTATTATTTTTAAGAGGAAAGGATAGAAACACCGCATTTTAATAAGTTTGGAAAAAATCTGTCATTGGCAGTAAAGAAGAGCGTTCAGTGTCCACCCCTTCTTACTATTAGTCAAACTAAAACCAAATTAACAAGACCAAGTGTATGTACGAGGGTTGAATGAAAAGTAATGCCTCCACCTTCGTTACTTGGGTTTGGATGGGAATATATATATTCCCAAATATTTTAATAAATCAATCCTTAGAATGTGTTCTTTTAACTACCACTATTCACTTTTCCACATAATCACCAAACAATTGGATATATTTCTACCAACAATGAACAAGTTTTCTGAAGCCGTCACAGAAGAAGTCGACACTCTGTTTCCGCAACCAGCGTCTCACAGTTCTCTCAACGCCTTCATCAGAAGCATAATGATGTCCCCGCACATCTTATTTCATTATTGGGAACAGATGGAAGTCAGATGGTGCTAAATCTGGACTGTATGGAGGATGTCGTATGGTGGTGAGATCCAGTCTCTGAAGTTTCAGGTCTGTGTGCTTTCATTTCAGGCACCAGCATCCTGGGTACCCATCATGCACAGATCTTCCGATAGCCAAGCAAAGCAATAATGTGACCCACACATTCTTGTGAAATGCCAATTATGCTTGAAATTTCTCTCTGAGTGATACAACGATCGTCCTGAATCAATCTGTCAACCTTTTGCTTGTGAAACTCAGTGGTTGCTGTCACAGGACGTCCAACTCCTTGTTTGTCACACAAGTCAATGTTCCCACCTCAACATCTTTAAACTTACTCACCTAACGACACACAGTATTCACATCAACACTGTGGTGAAGTGTGAATGTTAACCTACAGTAATGTATAATTATAGGTAGGTGTTTAAAGGGGTAAGCATTTAAAATAGCATAACTGGGGGGTTGGTAGCCAGCTCAGCTCACTGTGAGATGGGTTGTCATTGTAAAAAGGGGAGGAGCCAACTGCCACTTGGCAAGAGCAGGTATTTTAAAATAGGCAGTCTCAGGTCAGAGAACTGCAGGGGAAAGCTGGTTCTACTGTGTTTAGAATCAGGAAAGTTTAGGATTTTAGCCTGTGTGGTTTAGATAGGTCAAGTTGACTTATTTAGATTAGTAGTTAGGGTTTGAGCAAAAAGGGGAAGAGAACCCCAATAAGAATCTCTACTGTAACAGAGATAACAGAGGGAAAGAGTAGGCTAGTGCCTAGAGTGATCTGTTAAGGAAAGAAACACATTTTGAAGAAAATAAGTTTAAAACCTGTTATAAATGTAACCACTAAAGGAACGTGCCTCTAGGAGTTAAGAAACATTGAAACCATTAAGCTTCTTCTATACTTCAATAAACTTATTACAGTTTATCTTAAATCCAAGGCTCTGTTTCGTATACTTTTGAGTCAAGTCACGCTACACATCGAAGGAAGACAAACAAAATATTACAGGCTAGTGGCTGTATTATCAAGGTTGTAGATCCATTACAAATTGTAGGAGACCCTGACAAATCAGTAACGTCCCTACAACTAGTGGCGTCCTTACAAACACAATCACCACAAACAGCTTGCATTCTCTGATGAATCTCCTTTGGGGTGACACCTTCTGCTGTCAAGAATTCAATGACTGCACGTTGCTTAAGTCGCATTGACCGACCGTCTGTGCAGGGTCCCATACTTCACACTTTAACAACACAACCGTTAAATGCTGAAGCTTCCCGCCAAAAATGGAACTGTAGAGGAGAGTCTACTGAACAAGCCAGTACCTGCCGCATATCAGTACTGCCATCTGTTGAGGAGTTGCGAAGGTGGAGGCATTACTTTTCATTCAACCCGTGTGTGTGTGTTTGTAAAGAATCAGCTAATACATTGGGTTGCTTTGTGGCACAGTAATCAAAACGATTGATTGCTACCATCCTTCACTGTGAATTGATGCAATGTAAACATTTTAGTGTTTTGTTGGGTTTTAAAAGGCTGTGCTCCTACTAATACATTTCTGTTTTTTTCTGGAAGTTTATATGGATCATTCTGTTGGTTTAAAGTGCATTGTTCTTCCCTTTTCCTCAAAGGACATTCTATGAATAAATCAGCATGATACAAATAATTCTATTCCCTGCCTATTAGCTATAATATTACATTTTATTTTCTGAATGCGAAGGTGAGAAATGTAATATATTTAAAGTTTCTTTAATGGAATTTTACATCTCATTGAGTTTATAAGGATGGGTTGTAAAGAAACAATTTTGCCTGCTTAAAGTGTAATGTAGCATTATGCTTACCTACCCCTTTGTCTGTTTCGATTCTAATATGTTGTTATGCATATCTATAAATTGTTTGCAGATTTCAGGTTTCTAAAACCAGTGGAGTGTTAATGCAATTTTGCTTACTGCAGATAAATCTTTTCTCTTTAGTGTTTGTGCTTTAGTAGAAAATTTTAACTTAGCTATTTTTCTACATGCACTAGTATATTTCATATTCACTACATACACTAGTGAATCTCAGTGCTCTCTGGACCATCCTCCAAAAAATTGGGTGCCCTAACAAATTTGTGAACATCTGCAGCTCCTCCTTGATGAAATGATGGCAACGGCCTTGGACAGCAATGGCTCCCAAAGTGACCCATTAAAGGTGGAATCAGGTGTCAAACAGGGATGTGTTATTGGCCCAACCTTATTTTCCATCTTCATCATTATGATACTTCATCTTGTTGATGGGAAGCTTCCCACCGGAGTGGAAATTATCTATCAGACAGATGGTAAGCTATTTAACCTCAGCAGACTGAAAGCCAAAACCAAGGTTACAACATCTGTTATAGAACTCCAATATGCTGATGACAGCATTGTCTGTGCACATTCAGAAGAAGATCTACAAGCTACTCTAAACATTTTTGCAGAAGCATACGAAAAGCTCGGCCTGTCATTGAACATTAAGAAAACCAAAGTGCTCTTCCAGCAGTCACCAGCCAATCCCTCTCCAATGGCAGAAATACAGCTTAATGGTGTAACATTAGATAATGTTGACCATTTCCGCTACCTTGGCAGCCACCTCTCCACAAAAGTCAAGATTGACACTGAAATACGCCTGAGCTCTGGGAGTGCAGCATTTTTCCAAATGAAGCACAAAGTGTTTGAGGACCGGGACATCTATAGGGATACCAAGGTGCTTGTTTATAAAGCTATTGTCCTGCCAACCCTGCTATATGCCTGCAAGATGTGGACTATCTACAGATGTCACATGCAACTCCTAAAACAATTCCATCAGCGCTGCCTCCGAAAAATCCTACAGATCTCTTGGGAAGACAGGCAGACAAATGTCAGAAGAAATGACAGGCAGACAAATGCTGGAAGAAGCAAAGACCACCAGCATTGAAGCGATGGTCCTCCACCATCAATTCCGCTGGACCGGTCACTTCTGGATGCCTGACCCCCATCTCCTAAAGTAGTTGCTCTACTCCAAACTCAAGAATGGAAAACAGAATGTCGGGGGGCAGGAAAAGAGATTTAAAGATGGGCTCAAAGCCAACCTTAAAAACCTCTGGCATAGACACTGAGAACTGGGAAGTCCTAATGTCCCTAATGCACTTTATGAGAGAGTTAGAATTGTCTGCACACCCTTTTATTTCCAAAATATTCATCCTACCTCACCTGGACATGCCCAGCATTTTTAGAATTTTAACCATTACATTTGGCCCCGCCACAGGTTTTTAATAGTGTTGTGTTTTTGTTAATGTTCTGCTTTGTTATGGGTTATTTATTTTTGCATTTTATTGTTGTTGTTGTGTTTTTGCTAATGATGTACTTTGGGCTCGGCCTCTTGTAAGCCGCACCGAGTCCTGCGGGAGATGGTAGCGGGGTATAAATAAAGGTTTATTATTATTATTATTATAAGCCCTGGCCCTTGAGCACTGGAGGTCAGCTGTGACCAGCAGTGCTGTAGAATTCAAAGAGGCACAAACGGAGGGTGAAAGAGAGAAACGTGCCAAGAGGAAGGCGTGTCAAGCCAATCCCGACCGGGATCACCTTCCACCTGGAAACCAATGCCCTCATTGCAGAAGAACATGCAGATCAAGAGTAGGGATCCACAGTCATCTACGAACCCACCACCAGTACACCAGTCTTGGACAACAATCCTACTTGGACCATGAGTGGTTTTTGAAAGTACCATTGTACAGGATACATAAAGTTCTAATTGTTCGGAGAACTAAACTATGAGAGCTGATAGGTGTTTCCCATGTTATCTGATGTTTGAGAGTGGAAGTAATTTTTTCCACTTTGCTAGGGATTTGCACCATATTCCTTTCTTTCCAGAGATTGGTAGCCAATGGCTTGTGTGTTGGCAATGGTCTCTGGGCCATTGCTTTGACTAGCACTGGTTTAGAAGTTACTAAAACATATCTCTATTTCCAATCATATAAATTTTAGGTATCACCTTGTGGAATTCTTGTGAGGAATGATTCACACATTTGTTAATTTAATCTTTGTGTTATGCAAACATTTGAAAAGAGGGATAAATCTTCAGTGCTGTGAACTTCCACTGAAAACTGAATGCATTTCTTTGAGCATTATCCGAGCTCTGTCATAAAAGTATGCAGCTAATTCTGTTCGGGCAAGACATTTCATGGCTTAATGTTGTAATGCTGTGATAGGAAGCCATGCCTTTCTCTTCACTATACATAGAACAAGACAAGGAATGTGGGAGTACTGTAGAATAATATTCACTCTGCTTTGAACTAAATCCTCTTGAGAAATTATTCATATTAAATGTCGTATTTATTCGGGAGATTGTCTTAGAATTTTTGATGATGGTTTCAGGCATTTTTCCTTTTTTTGTTGATAGAGTTCTATTAGCATGTGAATCAATATTATAACCTATTGGAAGACTCTTTCACCACACAGACCTCATGTTTACCATTCTTCAGTTGTTCACTATGTCTGAGAGAGACATTCCTCTTCTAAGATGCTGAGTGCATTGCCCTTTCCCATGGCTCCCAATTAAATAAATTGCAGATTGCCTCTTTAATGCCTTATTTCTGGAATGATGACGTGTTATGTTCCAAAAGAAGGCAATAAAAATCACCTCTGAGTATTCCTTGCCTAAGAAATCTATGTGAATGGTTTGCCATAAGTTGACAGGTGTCTTGAAGGCATATGGAAAAAACAATTCCCTTGTCAAATTTGAATTCTCTGTATTTTAATGACTATTTAGAGCTTCCATCATGCCCAGCATCAATAGTCACAGGACGTGAGAGAAGCCTCCCACAGGATGGCAACACATCCGGCCATCCCCTGGGCAACCTCTCTCCAGATGGCCAGTTCTCTCATAGAATCATAGAATCAAAGAGTTGGAAGAGACCTCATGGGCCATCCAGTCCAACCCCCTGCCAAGAAGCAGGAATATTGCATTCAAATCACCCCTGACAGATGGCCATCCAGCCTCTGTTTAAAAGCTTCCAAAGAAGGAGCCTCCACCACACTCCGGGGCAGAGAGTTCCACTGCTGAACGGCTCTCACAGTCAGGAAGTTCTTCCTCATGTTCAGATGGAATCTCCTCTCTTGTACTTTGAAGCCATTGTTCCGCGTCCTAGTCTCCAGGGAAGCAGAAAATAAGCTTGCTCCCTCCTCCCTGTGGCTTCCTCTCACATATTTATACATGGCTATCATATCCCCTCTCAGCCTTCTCTTCTTCAGGCTAAACATGCCCAGCTCGTCAAGCCGCTCCTCATAGGGCTTGTTCTCTAGACCTTTTATTACTCTCATACCAGAAGTGACTTGCAGTTTCTCAAGTCGCTTCTGACACAATAAAAAAAAAATCAGTAGTCACGGGCCCCTTATGATAGCCCTGGCAAGCTCACTTTCGGCTGTACTGGATGACTAGTCCAGCGAGAAGCAGCCAGATTGCTCACCGGAGCGGCATACAGAGAGCATACCACCCCCCTGTTGCGTCAGCTCCACTGGCTGCCGATCCAATTCCGAGCACAATTCAAAGTGCTGGTTTTGACCTACAAAACCCTATACGGTTCCGGCCCAGTGTATTTGTCCGAACGGATCTCCCTCTACATCCCACCTCGAAGCTTAAGATCTTCTGGGGAGGCTCTGCTCTCGACCCCGCCACTCTCACAAGTGAGGCTGGCGAGGACGAGGAGCAGGGCCTTCTCAGTGGTGGCCCCCCACCTGTGGAACTCACTCCCCGGGGAGATTAGATTGGCGACCTCCCTTCTGACATTCAGGAAAAAACTGAAGACCTGGGTTTGGGACCAAGCCTTTGGACACACTGGCAGCTAAATTAAGGATCTGACGACAGACAAGGACAAATGGAATGGAATGGATATATGGACTCTGAACCCGAGCATGAGATTGTTTTAATATTTTATTATGTACTGATGTTTTAATTTTAACTGCTGAATTGCTTTTTGTATTTTATATTACTGTCAATTGATTTAGGCATTTAATTGTGCCTCCTCTGTAAGCCGCCCTGAGTCCCCCCCGGGGTGAGAAGGGCGGGGTATAAGTAAATGAAATAAATAATAATAATAAATAATGACTCCACAATTTAGGCATCTGTTTCCCACTCTGTCCTTTTTATTACTGAACTTTTTTGAGTGTCTGCTGTAGACTCATCTTGTGTTTCAAATAATAATAATAATAATAATAATAATAATAATAATAATAATCTTGTGGGTTTTTTCGGGCTATAGAGCCATGTTCTAGAGGCATTTCTCCTGACGTTTCGCCTGCATCTATGGCAAGCATCCTCAGAGGTAGAGGTCTGTTGGAATTAGGACAATGGGTTTATATATATCTGTGGAATGGCTGGGGTGGGGCAAGGAGCTCTTCCCTGCTGCAGTTAGGTGTGAATGTTTAGCTGATCACCTTCATTAGCATTTGAAGGCCTGTCTGAGCCTGGGAAAATCTGTTGCTGGGAGGTGTTAATCTGTGCCTGGTTTTTTCCTCTCTGTTGTTTAGCTGTTATAATTTTAGAGTTTTTTAATACTGGTAGCCAGATTTTGTTCATTTTCATGGTCTCTTCCTTTCTGTTGAAATTGTCCACATGCTTGTGGATTTCAATGGCTTCTCTGTGTAGTCTGACATGGTGGTTGTTGGTGTGGTCCAGCATTTCTGTGTTCTCAAATAATATGCTGTGTCCAGGCTGGTTCATCAGGTGCTCTGCTATGGCTGACTTCTCTGGTTGAAGGAGTCTGCAGTGCCTTTCATGTTCCTTGATGCGTGTCTGGGCGCTGCGTTTGGTGGTCCCTATGTAGTCTTGTCCACAGCTGCATGGTATACGGTAGACTCCTGCAGAGGTGAGAGGACAATAGTCTACCGTATACCATGCAGCTGTGGTGAGAGGACACCTCCTGCAGAGGTGAGAGGACAAACCTTCGACATTACAATAATAATAATAATAATAATAATAATAATAATAATAATATGCTATGTTTCTGTTCCACTCTATCTCCCCAGGGGGGACTCAGAGTGGATTACAGAAACTTGCATGACAAACATTCAATGCAGTTACACAACTAACAACAAAGACAGACAGACAGTAAGAGGCAAGGCTTCCTTCTTTTTCCATCTCCATCATCTGGAGGCTGTACTCGACTAGGCCATGGGGTGGTGCTGTTGTTTCAATTTCCAATCCAAGGAGGCTGTTGTCCTTGGATGCCTTCCTGATCAAATTTTTGCTGGCATGTTTTTCAGGGGCATGTTTACTTCCCCTGCCGAAGCAGTACATATTTATCTACTCACATTGCTTTGTTTTCAAACTTTTAGGTAAACAGAAGCTAGGGCTGATGGCGAGAACTTACCCCACCCATGGCTTGAACTGTTGACCTTCCGGTCAACAAGCTTTACAGAAGTTGGTGGTTAAGCTGTTGTGCTAGCCGCAGCCACCCATTTACACAAATCTGTTAACAGCAACACACAGCGCTTACAGTGGATTCTGCAGAAGATACTTTAGCTGTATTCCACTATAAAGAAATTCAGCATGTTTAGCAAGCATTTCAAATGCTGATTCATTATCATTAAATGATTGATGGTTATACCTATCTTATATACCTATATACCTGGGACCCAAAAACACAACTCGTGGAGAAGGTTCACTGATGGTAGTAGGCAGGTGTGGGCAAACCCCGGCCCATAGGATGGATGTAGACCCTCAGGTTCCTTCCTCCAGCTCTCCCCTATCTCCCCATCCACCCCATGTTGAGAAGAGGGCTATAACGAATCTGACCCTCACTCAGCCAAATCATAAAGAATCTCACCGCTGCTTCTTCAAATTATAACAACCACACAGCAGGCTACCAAATTATAACGATGACACCACTCCAGATTATCTCATCAAAAATATAGAGGGAGAATAGATGTTGATCAACTATTTATTTATTTATTTGTCGTGTCAGGGCAAACCGGTCAATTATATTACAATTTTATTATTATTATTATTATTATTATTATTATTATATTGACCAACTGTCTATTTAGCAGTTAGGAACTGGGAGCCACTGGAACTGCATGACTTAAAAATGATTCTTTAAAAAGTTTCCGCTGCCACCATATTACTAATGCACAGGCTGAGGTACTATTGAGAGATTGTTCAGTAACACACTCTGTGTCACTAAAGTCTTTCTAGAGGCTGGTAAAAAGCTGACTCGAATAACACTTTTACCACAAAGGTATTCACACTGAGGCTGGTATAAGTTGGTAAAAATAACAAGAACTTTTATTGAACAAATTTGGATATTTCAGGTACAAATGCTTGATGGTTTCAGTAAAAAACTGGCATACAAAGCTTGTGGTTACATTTGAGAAGAGATCATAAAAACTTCCGGGTTACAAGTCTTAAAGTTTCAACACAGAAAATTACTTCAGGAAATGAATCTCTGAAAGTAACTCCCACAAAAATCCCCCTTAGGAAACTAGCCAAAACCTGAACTAGACTTCCTTAAGGAAAAGAACAGACCACTAACAGGGTTCTGCTCCTCAAAGTATTCTAGCTATAATTCTTTATCGCTACACTGAATACTAAACAAAAGACTGACCCAGATTCCTTCTTCAAAACACTCCAAACTGCTCTCTCTAACACCCGTTCCAACCCTCAACTCTCAACCCTCAACTCTCAACCCTCAACTCTCAACTGGCAATCTCAGAACTCAAGCCTCAGTTTAAAAGTCACTTTTTTCCTTCAGATCACTTAGGCTCTGCCCCCATCGTTCTAACCTATCCTAGTGGTCTAACTTTCCTTCCAAGACTAGAACATGCCCCCTTAAAGCAAACCTAACCTAAGATGGTGTCTCCCTTCTCCAAAATGGATGCTGGGGCTTCACCAGACCCACTCTCTTAGGCCTAAGCTAGCGTACCAAGGTAAGGGAATAATTACAAGGGCCAGGGCAATAACATACGGCTGTTGGGGCTCTCTCAGGAACCCTGGGCAGCTGCATGTCAAATCCCTCCTCCCCCAGCCCCAACCCCCTTGACCTCCCCCACCCTGTGCCAATCACCCGACCCAGCATGTAGCACCCATGCAAAAAGTTTGCTCATGTCTGATGTAACCTCTCTGGAAAGAGGCCTTGAGATTAAAGGTTGCAACCATAGCAGATAGACTGGGGAAGGTTTGTGCCAAGTGGGGCTTTTCAGTGCATCTTCCAAAGTCTGGCACAAGCATTGACTACTGGTACACAGGTTCACTGGTGTTGGTTTTGTAAATCAATGCCTCGGAAAAAGGACTATGTACTTTAGAGGGAGCAACATAATTCTTATAGATAAGAATGTATTGTTCTGCTTGCTCCCCAAGCATATAAATTAATATTCTGCTGTGATTGAAAATTCTAGAAGAGTCTGGAAATATATTTTGTTTAATACTGGCATGCATTGTGTGTGTGTGTTGCACTTTAGCAGTAAGGCAGAAGAAAATACCACAATCTGCAATTTTTTTAAAGACCCCATTAATTGGATTTCACTTTTCCACATTTGTTATGCATTTCCATCAGCTTCAAATCGAATGAGAGAACGTGAACTAATTGGCTATGGTTTCATATAATGACACTTATTCTGCATAAATGCATAATGTAGAATGGTGAGAATTTTTACAGACATTAATAGTAGGAATTATTGTATAATGGCAAATATTTAAGGAAGAATATCTTTCTACCTTCTGAAGCGAGAGCGATTTTGCTAGAGGCAAATTAGACTTATCACTTTCCTTGAAGTGGTAGCAACATCACTCAAATGGACTCAGGTTTTGAAATGCCTCATATAAATATTAAGGCTTACTTAAAATTCCCCGGTTGGTTTATTTGAAGATATCCAGATGGTAACCCTAAAGCAAAGATTGTATACTTGAGCTATAGCAGGTTAGGGAATACAACTAAAATTTTCCATGTGAAATTGGACAGCAAACAGAATGTTAGTGGGTACAAACGTTTTTTCTTCCAAGATATTCCCTGGCAAAGAAATTCATGGTACAGACATTACAAAGTAGGAGTAGATGTCTCCTGTCTTAGGCTTCTTCCACACAGCTGAATAAGATCCCAGATTATCTGCTTTGAACAGTGTGGACTCAGATATCCCAGCTCGAAGCAGATATTGTGGGAATTTCTGCCTTGATATTCAGGTTTATATGTCTGTGTGGAAGGGCCCATAGACTTACTTACTTAGGTGATCCTTCATTGTCTGAGTAGGATTGTTTTCCAAGATCAGTGTACTGGCGGTGGGTACGTAGGTGACTGTGGAGCCGTATTCTTGATCTGCATCTTCTCTCGCAGTGAGGGCATTGATTTCCAAGTGGAAGGCGGTCCCGGTCGGGGTTGGCTTGATGCGCCTTCCTCTTGGCATGTTTCTCTCTTTCACCCTTCATTTGTGCCTCTTTGAATTCTGCAGCACTGCTGGTCACAGCTGACCTCCAGCTGGAGCGCTCAAGGGCCAGGGCTTCCCAGTTCTCAGTGTCTATGCCAGAGTTTTTTAAGTTGGCTTTGAGCCCATCTTTAAATCTCTTTTCCTGTCCACCAACATTCCATTTTCCATTCTTGAGTTCGGAGTAGAGCAACTGCTTTGGGAGACAGTGGTTGGGCATCCAGACAACGTGGCAGGTCCAGCGGAGTTGATGGCGGAGGACCATCACTTCAATTCTGGTGGTCTTTGCTTCTTCCAGCACACTGACATTTGTCCGCTTGCCTACCCAAGAGATTTGCAGGCCCCTAGAAGTCACTTTAGGGATACCACAGGATTTTTACAAAGACCTGCAGCAGAATGTTTCAAGCAACTGCTTTGAATGTAATGCTGTGGACCTTTGTAATAATAGTAATAATAATTGAGCTTCCCTATTAGAGCAAATGATTTGTATTTAACTGGCAGTGTTTTTTTTAATGCAATACTTTTGGTTGGGTTGATGAATGATACTAAAATAGATTTTGGAAGTTTACTTACAGCAAACATAGCAGAGATGTTTGCTGTAAGTAGGACGTAAAGGTGGTCATGGGAGTTATGTGTGCTAACTTTGGTCCAGGTTCGTCGCTCGTGCAAGTCACAGTGACCTGTGAAAGTGGCAGCCAATCAGAAAGCTGCCATATACACACATACAAACATTCACTTTTATTGTGTATAGATTATGAAAAATGGAAGTGCACTGAGCTGTATGTTCTTGTTTTTATGCCTTTTTCTGTGATATATGCTAACATCCATGCATAAACATGGATATGCAGGTCCCCCCAATGATAATAAATGGAATTACATTTTATGCCTAGTACATATGCTTGCGTACTATGTAAAACCCGTTCACTTCCGTGTTTGTAATCTCAATGTTCTGTTCCTATATTTTCTTTTCTTCTTCTCCCATTATTGACGTACCTTTCCAGTTTAGTTATACACTATTACCCTGACTGTTTTTCATCTTATCAATTTTTCCATTTGTGGGGATTGTAGCAAATATTGCACATTAATTTACAACATTATATAAAAAGAGTGTCCATAAGTCCAGAAGAGTAGCACATCCCGTGTGAACCATGATGGAAACTTGCGTAGAAAGATCCGTGCTAATGAAAATATTTGTTTTTCGAAACTATTGCATTTCTTGAAAATAAATATTTTGTACCGATAATATTCATAGATCAAATGTGCTCTGCCTTCTTATTATTTTATAACATATGTTCATTTCTGTAATGTATTTCTTTCTGTACAGCTCCTCAGAGGAACTTTGAAATTGCTTTCAAGATGTTTGATCTAAATGGTGATGGAGAAGTGGATATGGAAGAGTTTGAACAGGCAAGTCTTCCCCCTCCCCCTGAAACCTTGTCATAGGAGTAGATATTTGTTTGCCATTAGTCTAATTTCCTCTTCTTCTTATGTTTATGCATAATACTCTGCTATTAAGAGCCCATACTTCTTCTTGAAGTATGTTTGACTTTATCTTTGTAAATACAGAAAAGCTGAGTGCATGTTTCCCATTTTGTTTGACTACAACTCTGGATACTTGAAGCTCTGCTTGGCTCTGCTTGGCTGTGGAAACCCACTGAGTGACCCCGGCAACTCACACTTTCTCAGCCTCAGAGGAAAATGAAGATTAAAATCAGAGCTGTTCAAGTCTTTCCGCACCTTTTTCTGCAGTCTAGCATAGAATCATAGAATCATTGTATTGGAAGATACCTCATGGGCCATCCAATCCAACCCCCTGCCAAGAAGCAAGAAAATCACATTTCAGGCACCCCCGACAGATGGCCATCTAGCCTATGTTTAAAAGACTCCAAAGAAGGCGCATCCACTATACTCCAGCCTTCTCTTCTTCAGGCTAAACATGCCCAGCCAGGCCCGTAGCCAGGATTTTGTTTCGGGGGGGGGGGGGGCTGAGTTTGGTTCGGGGGGGGGGGGGGAGAGCTGAGTCTGAGTGAAAGAGGATCTACCCTAGCAAACCTTTTGTATCGTTACCCCAATACCCCCATGCATATGGGATATATTGAGCATGGTGATCAGAACATGATATGAATAAACATAACAGTTTAAATAATATACCAGTAAGGCCTTTTCGCAGACCACCATGAGAATTAGGGGGGGGGGGGCTGAAGCCCCCCAAGCCCCCCACCCCCCACCCCTCCGGCTACATGCCTGTGCCCAGCTCTTTAAGCCGCTTCTCATAGAGCTTATTTTCCAGACCCTTGATCATTTTAGTCGCTCCTCTGGACACTTTCCAGCTTGTCAATATCTCTCTTCAATTGTGGTGCCCAGAATTGGACACAATATTCCAGGTGTGGTCTAACCAAGGCATTTGAGGTTGAGAAAATATGACTTGCTCAAAGACACCCAGCGGATTTCTATGGCCAAATAAGGATTTGAGTTTTGGTCTCCAAGTTGTAGTACAAGACTCAAGCCTCTACCATATACTGGCCTTTCCTCATAGCATAATGACCGACCGCAAATTCTTGCTTTTAAAATAACTTTTTTCACACATCTGTTTCCTACTCTCTTTGTGCATTCTTCCAGGATTACCACAGTCTGCAGAGATTTGGCTAGAATACACAACTCTCAATTAAAATAAATAAATAAGATGTACAGTCAGACTAATTCAACTTGAATTGTGCTTTTAAGTACACTGTGAATTGTCCATGTTTTCAAAAACAAATAAAACTCCACTCAACTGCAAACCTGCTTAAATTACAAATAATAGAATATGATCTTGTTTCTTGCACAGCTATTTTAGCAGTAATAGAGACAAATTACATGCAACTTCTTTTATTTCTTCCTCTTTGAATGTATTGCCTTTGGCTGTAGTTTTTTGATCTGCAGCCAACTTTACTACTTCTCCATTCTCCATAAATGACTTTATCTCTACCACCACCACCACCACCACCACCCCCCTCCCACCTTTTTCAATCGGGACTTTGGGGATTCTTTTTCATTTACAACAAAGGACTTTCATAGTCCTTTAGACATTCTGATATGGAAATTGTATTTTTTAAAAAAACAAACATTTTCATACTGGAAACAAAACAAATTGCATTTTTCCCTATACATAAGAAAAGTAAATTTATTTATTTATTTATTTACTTCATTTGTATACCGCCATTCTCAGCCCTAAGGCGACTCGTAGCGGTTTACAACAAGCAAAAACAAGGCGAACAATCAAGGCAAAAATTCAATGCGGCATCAACAAGGTACTTAAAAACAGTTAACACAGAAACAAATTAAACAATTTAACAGTAATAAACATTCAGTGGCGTCTCATAACTAGAATCATGATCCAAACTCGTCAGTCATAGTTCCATTTCCTGAAATTCATTGCACTGCTTATTCAAATGCCTGTTCAAATAACCAGGTTTTCACTTTCCTCCGGAATACCATCAGTGAGGGGGCCAATCTGATGTCCGTGGGAAGGGCGTTCCACAGCTGAGGGGCCACCACCGAGAAGGCCCTGTCTCTCGTCCCCGCCAGCCGCGCCTGTGTTGCAGGCGGGATCGAGAGCAGGGCCTCCCCGGAAGGTCTCAAAGTCCTAGTGGGTTCGTAGGTGGAGATGCGATCGGATAGGTAACTTGGGCCAGAACCGTTTAGGGCTTTATAGGCCAAAGCCCGGTAGCAAATTGGTAGCCAATGGAGCTGGCGCAACAGAGGGGTTGTATGCTTCCTGTGTGCCGCCCCTGTTAGTATCATGGCTGCCACACGCTGGACCAATTGAAGCTTCCGTGCTGTCTTCAATGGCAACCCCACGTAGAGAGCGTTGCAGTAGTCTAAACGGGATGTAACAAGAGCGTGGACTACCGTGGCCAAGTCAGACTTCCCAAGGTATGGGCGCAGCTGGCGCACAAGCTTTAACTGTGCGAATGCTCCCCTGGTCACCGCTAAAACCTGGGGTTCCAGGCTCAGTAAAGGTTTGGCTCAGTAAAGGTTCCAGGCTCAGTAAAGGTTTGGCTCCGTTGGCAATTTGCCCACAGCATTAGAAAGCAGTGAAGCTTTTTGTTTGCTGGGTATTGTGTCAATCATTGAGCAATCACTCTCTGTAATGACTAAATCAAATAGCAAAGGCCGACAGGATTGAAGCCAAAAAAACAAAATATTAAGTGGGAAGTGTCAGATTATTTGCAGGAGATCCAACTCTTTGCCGATCTATCATTTATTTATTTTTAAAAGAGAGGCCACTCTCCAACTCTAACCGCAGTCATTAAGTTTGTCTCTTCAATGCCACCCCGGGCCCTGAGCCTCCAATGCTATCATGTCTAACCAAGAAGAGGCTGTTGGTAACATTAAGCATGTTAAATGGAGCATCAACAGGAATCAGGCGCAATTTGCAATCCAAAGTCTAACAAAGGAAAAGCACATGTACACAAATGTGTATGTTCATGTGCACACATAACATACATGTTTTTCAAGGAAATGCTCTGAGATTCCTCACCTGTGGATTGAAAAAGGCAGCTGAGATTTAGGAACCTTACTAACTATAATAACCTTTCAGTTAGACAACAGGAAATAATGCTCTATATGGGCTGCACTTGGGAAAAGTTTAGAAAACACAAAAAGGAGGGGAGAAAGAGCAGGGAAAGCAAATTGCCTCTATTAGGCTGCTTTTCCTGATCTTTTCTCCTCATATATATTCTTTTGCCTTCTGTATTTGCACCCTCTCTCCTAATTACGACCCCTCAAATAAACAGATCCTCCCCCTTCTTTAGCTCTTCCTAAGCATGTTCCCTCCAAGCATTTTTTAAAAGGAAAGGGTGTCTAACTTCTACCCTTGACTTCTACCCTTGATCCACACAGTCAAAGGCTTTAGAATAGTCAATGAAGCAGAAGTAGATGTTTTTCTGAAACTCCTGCCTTTCTCCATTATCCAGCGGATATTGGCAAACTGGTCTCTCGTTCCTCTGCCTTTTCTAAACCCAGCTTGAACATCTGGCAACTCTCGCTCCATATATTGCTGGAGTCTTCCTTGCAGGATCTTGAGCATTACCTTACTGGCATGAGAGATAAGGGCCACTGTACGGAAGTTTGAGCAGTCTTTTGCATTTCCCTTTTTTGGTATGGGGATATAAGTTGATTTTTTCCAGTCTGATGGCCATTCTTGTGTTTTCCATATATGCTGGCATATGGCATGCATCACCTAGGAACCCTACTAACTATAATAACCTTTCAGTTAGACAACAGGAAATAATGCTCTATATGGGCTGCATTTGGGAAAAGTTTAGAAAACACAAAAAGGAGGTGGGAAAGAGCAGGGAAAGCAAATTGCCTCTATTAGGCTGCTTTTCCTGTTCTTTTCTCCAGGCCACATTCTTCTTCCTCCTCATATATATTCTTTTCCCTTCTGTATTTGCACCCTCTCTCCTAATTATGACCCCTCAAATAAACAGATCCTCCCCCTTCTTTAGCTCTTCCTAAGCATGTTCCCTCCAAGCATTTTTTAAAAGGAAAGGGTGCGTCTAACTTCCACCCTTGACTTAACTATGGATCAAAGCAAAATCAATACTTTTGGCCCCCAAATCTGCCCTTGACTTATACACAAATATATACAATATCCATATTTGTGTTGGCTGTAGGATCCACAGATTCCCACTAGGAGCAAACTCTTTTCAGAATACTGAATGATTTGAAAAGTATTACTTGCCAACCTCTAACTTCCAGGTACTTTATATTTTACTTTGAAAAACGTTTAAATTGCTTCTTGGGCTATTTCAAACAATCGCATTTTCAAACTGGGGCTAACACACATGAGTATTTTTTCTACCAATGAAAGGCTTTCATTCTGCTACTTCATAGGATCTGGAAAACAATCCTATGAGGAGCAGGTTTAGCCTGTAGAAGAGAAGGCTGAGAGGAGACATGATGGCCATGTATAAATATGTGAGGGGAAGTCATAGGGAGGAGGGAGCAAGCTTGGTTTCTGCTGCCATGGAGACTAGGACGCGGAGCAACGGCTTCAAACTACAGGAAAGGAGATTCCACTTGAACATTAGGAAGAACTTCCTGACTGTGAGAGCTGTTCAACAGTGGAACTCTCTGCCCCAGAGTGTGGTGGAGGCTCCTTCTTTGAAGGCTTTTAAACAGAGGCTGGATGGCCATCTGTCAGGGGTGCTTTTAATGCAATCTTCAAAAGCAACAAAATAATAAGTAGTATTATACAGAGCAGCACCTTAAGAACATTCATCATTAAATTGATCTTGCTACTTTGAACGAAGCCTATGCAAAAGATCACAGCCTGAGAATGTATAGTGGAGATTTCCTAATTTTTGATACCTAGTTTGAGTGCTGATTGCCTGAGTCCTGAAATATGCATATCATGCTGTGTCCCAGTCAGAGAAAATGCTGTGTGACTAGGATGAATAATGTAGGTCTTTATTTTCTCTTTTGGGTTGCTGTTAAACTGAGGAATAATAAGCAGTTAAGAATATAAACTCAGTATACAATTGGATCAAAGTATAAATAATAGATAAAGGAATGAATGAGGCCATCACTAGATAGGACCCCATCCAGTTTAGGACTCATATTTGGTACAATAACACATTTTTTGTTGTTGTTAGTTGCCGTCAAATCAGCTTAGATTTATCGCAAACCTATGAATATACGACCACCACGAAATCCTGTTACTAACCGCCTTGATCAGGTCTGATTTGGTGTTGGAAATGACAACCTTCTTCAAGCCTTCTCTAGTAATGTTTATCTATGACCCTGTTGTTTACTGTTTGGATTTGTTGTTCATTCATTCAGTCGTCTCCGACTCTTCGTAACCTCATGGACCAGCCCACACCAGAGCTCCCTGTCGGCCGTCACCACCCCCAGCTCCTTCAAGGTCAGTCCAGTCACTTCAAGGATGCCATCCATCCATCTTGCTCTTGGTCGGCCTCTCTTCCTTTTACCTTCCACTTTCCCCAGCATAATTGTCTTCTCTAGGCTTTGCTGTTTCCTCATGATGTGGCCAAAGTACTTCAACTTTGTCTCTAGTATCTAGTATCTGTTTGGATATATGTTCTGATATACAGCTTCCTTTACTCTATGCTTTTCCTCTCTCTCCTTCTGACTATGTGACCAGTTGATAGCTGTCTTGTTAAAAGAGATGTTCTGGCCGAATGGCACAGAGAATTATCTCAAACATATCTGAATCTGAACTGATAAGTTTTGTACCTGTGCATGCTGAACACATGAAGGTTGTGAGTAAACCAGATATGTTATTTTTATCAAAGTCTGCTTCATTTTTGTCTCTTGAGTGCATGATATAAAATAAGTTGTTTTATGGGAGAAGATAGATAGATAGATAGACAGACAGATATATAGATATAGATATATATGGCACTAAAAACACTTCTAAAGTTCTGCTGTTTTTATGCACTGGCAAATCTCTTGGAGCTCAGCTTGTGATTGTGTTTCAGGATCAGGGTGCTTTGGATGTGGAGAGTGATGTCAATGAGTTTCAAGATGGCAATGGTTTGGTCAATGATATTGATGCAGAGAATGACCAGGTGATCCCCGTTCAAAGTGTAGTTTCCCATGAGAATGTTCCTGAAGGGTGTGGGGATAATGCTGTACTCCCTGAATTGCTACCAGAGAGTTCCCAGGATTTGGGGCTTGAAAACAACTCTGCACCTGCAGAAGTTAATGAGCAAATAGATAGACGGCAGGAGATTAGTCAAAACAGACAAGCCGAACAGTGCCTTCGGCGTTCTGCCAGAAAAAGATAAGGGAATCTCAGTTAAAGCAAAACCAATTTCTGAGTGCTTGGGATAGCTTAACGAGGGGATAAAAGTCCCAAGTATGGGAAATGTAGCCAGATGAAGCATTATTTGGAATCAAGTTAAGTTCTCGTCCTTGTTTCATGGAAGCTTTGCTTGGAAGATTCATGCTAAATATTTCTTGTTTCATGATTTTGACTCTTGGATTTTAAGATTGCATACTCATGTCTTGGATTAATGTTTCCTGGTTTTCTAGATTATATTAGAGAAGCGTGGACTTTATTTTCATGGACTTTGCTGAACTTTACCCTGGACTATTTTGTTCCTGCTTATCTTCTTAACTGATTGAATTTACCTATTTCTTTAAAGTGCTTTTTACTTTGCTGCTTTTTAATTATCTCCAATAAAAGGATTGTTTTCCTATTCAACGTGCGGTGTTTTAAAGTCAGAGGGCTTTTCCTGTCCTGGAGTGCAACAAAATCTCTGTTTTCCTATCAGATCAGAAATAACAGTTTATTCAGTCTAACAACTGAAACGATTGCCTTGCATAATTATATCTGGTTGTACGTATACAAGCAAACATATTTTAATGGGTTTTCTGCTCTTCTCTGAAAGGTCATGCTTTTTTAAAAAATTATGATCTCTAAATGGCATTTTCCAAAAGTTTTGGAATTCCATTCTCCAAAACTTGGGATTGTGGCTTCCTTAACCTAGTCAATTTATCTCTAATGCAGTCTTCTTCATTTTCTGCAGCCTTCCTTCTACTTTACAAATAATTATTATCTTTTCTAATGAGCAATTCTATCTCATGAGGTGTTCAATGTGAAATATACTCCATGTAGTCTTTTGACTACCAAAAATAGTTCAGGCTTGATTTACTCTTGGACTCACTTAGTAGTTATTTTGGCAGTCTGTTGAATTCGGTTTCCAGCGCCTTATTACACATGAATTAATTCTCTCCCTGCCAGCTGTCTTCACTATCCAGCTTTCACACCTAGAGATCGAAAATGGGAATGCTAAAAGCACAGACAGTCCTGATTTTGTGTACATAAGTATTCTATAAAAGGTCATGCATGGTCTCTGCTATCTGATTAAGATGTATCCAAATGCTATATAGGATGTATCTACTGTAGAATTAAAGCAGTTTAACACTACTTTAACATACATGGATCAATGCTATGGTATTCTGGGACTTGTAGTTTGGTCGGTCACTGGCATTCTCTGGCAGAGAAGGCTAAAGACCTTATAAAATTTCAACTCCCAAGGATCCATGGTAGTTAAAGTTTCCAACTACATTAATTCTACAGTAGAGATGTACCCATGTATTTACTTTCTCTACTTTAAGTTGGAATTGATTTGAAGGCACATAAACACAACAAAGGCCAAGCAGAAGAATAAACTACCTTGGGGTGGGTGGGGGGGGGGGGGGGGGTGGGAAATGGGTTTGTGAACAACGGTGATCAAACTTTCAATATTTTGAATTCTGATCCCAATGTTTAGAAGTATTTATTGTCGAGTATTCCCATTATGACAGCGCCTCTTTTATTGCTTTTTACATAAATTATTTTTTAAAAATCATTTTAGGGGACCAGGAAAATGCAGTAGCATTATTAAAGATGACATTTTCAAAAAGATGATAAATGAAAATGGAAGGCAGACAAACCTGTGTTTTCATTGGGCCTTCCATTTCCAATATTGCAATCTCCTCAGATGATTTAATGACATTCGGTGTCAATTTGCACCATTCAAGTTATCACCAGGAGAATATAACACGGTGTGCCTTTTTAATGAATCTTAAAATCAATGTTATTTGATCATTTAAACCTGCCAAGTCTCCATTTGAGTTTTTCCTAGTATGAAAAAAACCAGACTGCAGTCAGTAAAATAGTGGACATATTTTAGTACTAGGTGCATAGCTTTTCCTTTGATAGAGAATAAGTGTAACTGGCATTTACATATTGTGAATTGCTCTTCTCTGCAAGCATAATCTTCTGTGTAGAGGTTCCCCATCTAGACTGAGCAATTGTGTTTGCCCTATCCCCATGCTTTGATAAGCTAATCCGTGATTATAGATAAGTTATTTAAAGGCTATGGATGTTTTATAAGGGAATGCACTCTCTCTTGCGATACTCTATGTTTCTCAGGGAACCGTTTTTGTTTATGTGCCTTCAAACCAATTCTGTGGGGACTAAGCAATGGGGACTGGGCAGAATGTGCATCCCTGAAACTGGTTGAACTAGAGCAGAGTGGTAAGATTTGCACCTTGCCCGTTTCCTTTTTCAACTCCTATGCCCTTGGGCCCCCATCTATTAATTATTAAAATCTTGTCACTTCCCAAATTGAAATTCAACCAGAAAGCTTTCCCCAACCTCAAGACAGGTTGATTTAAAAAAATCACTAGAAAAATAAACTTTTACCAGGAAAGCACCAGGGCACAGAGCACTTGGCTTTACTACATCTCTTAGAATTCCCCAGCTGCCATAGCTCCTAGTCAAGCTGATGAGGATATTCTATGTGTAGTAGTTCCAAAAGGCAACTGGTCCAGAGGTTGGCCCTTCCTCGATCTCTGCGATGTCTGTTCATGGTCCTTGAATGGATGTTGAGAGTAGTGTGCTACTCTCAACATCTATTTAGCCCAGTTCATCCATCAAAACTACACTGGTTGTTGTTCATTTGTTCAGTTGTTTCCGACTCTTTGTGACCTCATAGACCAGCCCATGCTAGAGCTCCCTGTCGGCCGTCACCACCCCCAGCTTCTTCAAGGTCAATCCAGTCACTTCAAGAATGCCATCCATCCATCTTGCCCTTGGTCGGCCCCTCTTCCTTTTTCCTTCCATTTTCCCCAGCATCATTGTCTTCTCTAAGCTTTCCTTTCTTCTCATGATGTGGTCAAAGTACTTCATCTTGGCCTCTAATATCCTTCCCTCCAATGAGCTGTCGGGCTTTATTTCCTGAAGTATAGACTGGTTGGATCTTCTGGCGGTCCAAGACAGTCTCAGAACTTTCCTCCAGCACCACAGTTCAAAAGCCTTCCCTATGGTCCAGCTCTCACATCCGTAGGTGACTATGGGGAATATCATTGCTTTGACTATGCAGATGTTCGTTGCCAGTGTGATGTCTCTACTCTTCACTATTTTATCAAGATTGGTCATTACTCTCCTCCCAAGAAGTAAGTGTCTCCTGATTTCCTGGCTGCAGTCTGTGTCTGCAGTAATCTTTGCACCTAGAAATACAAAGTCGGTCTTCCTCCACGTTTTCTCCCTCTATTTCCCAGTTGTCAATCATTCTTGTTGCCATAATCTTGGGTTTTTTGATGTTTAACTGCAACCCAGCTTTTGCCTTTCTTCTTTCACCTTGATTAGAAGGCTCTTCAGCTCCTCCTCGCTTTTGGCCATCAGAGTGGTGTCATCTGCATATCTATCTATCTATTTATTTATTTACTTCGCTTATATACCGCGATTCTCAGCCCAAGGGCGACTCACTGCGGTATCTAAAGTTGTTAATGTTTCTTCCAGCAGTTTTCACCCCAGCCTTGCATTCATCAAGCCGTGCACATCGCATGATGTGTTCTGCATACTACTTGATGTGTGTAGTTTTGTAGTTTTGATAGCAGAACTGGGCTGATGGGAGAAGATGATGAACAGTTGTGTTTATTTTTCAACATACCATTTTCTTCATAGCATAATGCAGATATTACTCAACTTCTAACTTCACGTTGAGATATTGCTACTTTTCTCTCTTAATTATGGGAAAAGCACAGCCAAAATAATTTGAACTTTCTGCTTAGTTGTCGCAGTCAGTCCACACAAAGCATGGGTTGGATTTTGGATTCACAACATACCCGCTGCATCCAGCTTTTATTCTGTGATAGTGGAACATAGGGCTTATTCCAGAGCTTCCTGGAAGCTCCTGAAGTGTTGGAAGTGTGGTCAGCTGGATTGGGGTATATATGACTTGGCCCAGTATCCACACTGTCAACAAGCTTGCCGCCATCAACAACAACAACAAAACTTTTTTTATATACCGCTCTATCTCCCCAAGGGGACTCAGAGCGGTTTCCAAGTGACATAATCAATACATACAAAGAGAACAGCATGAACATAAAATTAACAAGACAAAATAAGTATTAAAAACCAAAATAGCACATATATTTAAAATAATCCTGCCTGTTCAAGGCAGTTTAAAAGGCCGGGCCAGGCTAGTGCGATTTTAGAAGGCCCAGGAAATTAGGTAGAGTCTATGGCTGTATATTTCCAGGGCCTAATAGAAGAAAGTGACCTGGGTAATTGATAGAAAAAGATATGGCCAATTTCTATAGTATCTGGGGCAGAGCCAGAACTAGTCATTCTCGAAGGTTTGTTTAAACCACCAGGTCTTCAGGCTCTTACGAAAAGAGGGGAGGGGTGGGGTCTGTCTTATTTCTCCAGGAAGGGCGTTCCAGAGGCCGGGGGCCACCACCGAGAAGGCCCTCTCTCTCATCCCACCAATCAAGCTTGTGACAGTGGTGGGAGCGAAAGGAGGGCCTCCCCGGAAGATCTTAAAGTTTGCGCCGGTTCATAGAGGGAGATGCGATCGCGGAGATAGGTGGGGCCCGAACCATTTAGGGCTTTATAGGTCATAACCTGCCATCTTCTTGCCAGCAAGTAGCTCTCTCTTAGAGGCTTTTTGACAGCACCACATTTTTGATGATGTCATGCTGGGTACCAAGCCATGGTACCAGAAATGTGATGTTGCCAACAAGCTTCTGAGAGTGAGCTATTATCTGGCTACAAGGCAGCAGTGGCAGCCTCAATGCACCCTCAACGTGGATTCCTGTTTGGATGGCCAAAAGGCTCCTGAAGTTACATCAGAGCAGACTCAGAGCCTTTTCAATTGGATTTCCCCCCAGCAAGTGTAGACATAGTCATGGTCTTCTTAGGGGACAGCATTTGAGACCTCTTCTAAAATAGTCAGTTGGCAAATCCAGCTCAGTCATATTGTGAGGTCATTGCTGGTCCTCCCATACTTTAATCAAAGCATGGTAAACGATCAGTCCGCAGCTTAATTCATTAAGTAAAGGAGGTTTCATGTAAATGATGACTGTTGTACTTCTGTGCCTTCAAGTCAACTTCAATTTATAGTAACCCTGCCCTTGGGAAGAATTATACTGGCCAACACACATTTTGTTGCCTCAACTGTTAGGCCTGTTTCTGGGTGCATGTGACCTGCTGATTCCAAAAATGGCTCCGGTGTTCCCCTATTAGTTCAAGCTTTTGAGATACAGAGCATATGGCATCTACCAGTTGCATTCTTCTCACCTATAGAGAACCATAATAACCATATCTAAGAAATTAGAGTTGATATGATCTCTAATTTCTAAATCAGCATCCCAAATAAGTCCAGAAACGGCCCTAAAAATCAAGACACCAAGATATTTGGGTGTGGGCTGTGTTATTTATTCAGGAGAGATTTGCCATTACCTTTCTCTATGGCTTGGAGAGGTCACCCACTGGGTTTTCTGGACTGAGTAAGGTTTCGAATCCTTGTTTCTTGAAGTCTAAATCCATCACTCAAAACACTATATAACACCATCATTATTAACATCACTTTTATATTTTAACTTGCATATGTAATATGCACAGCTCCAACATGGTTACTGGTTTGAGATATGTACTGTGACTCTGGAAAGCAGGGTTCAAATCCGTTCCCTGTTCAGCCATGGAAACCCAAATGGGTGATTTTGAGCAAGTTACATCCTCTCAGGATCAAAGGAAGACAAAAGGCAAACTCTCCTTTGGACAGATGTTGTCAGTAAAACCCCATGATACATTTCCAACAACAGTACAAATATGCAAATGCGTATATTTGTATGCAGTTCTGTAGCGTGCATCACTGTGAAATCCTTTGAGCTACTCATAGCCAAGCTTATTATGTAGGCTGATCAGACGCGAGGAGGCTTGTTTGTGTAGCAAACTACAGATATACCTCAGTTAACAGATGTTTTCCTGGACATTTCATCTTTAACATAAAATTTGGTACCAGAGACAGAAATCTTCTGGAGACCACTTGTAAACTTATTTTAAAGGCATCTAGGGATGCCCCCCCCCCCCCCCGGCTCTTTTTACCAATCTCCACATTTCTTATCATTGCCATTCCAGTAGCTAAGCTTACATATCTATGATTGTTAGCATGCTGGAGGTAGCTGGAAGAGGCTTATTTCTCTTCCACTTCCTTTTGTTTTGCTCTTCCTGCCAATTGAGTAAGGGATTCTGGAAGCAGCTGCTGTTTACCTTCCCTGCTGTAGGCAAGCGCATACAGCTAAGGCAGGATTAACTAGAGTAGAATCCCATTCTTTCCCAATTCATATGTTTTTGCATTTTCACTATGGACACATGCTGGAACCCAATATTAAAAGTGTGTGATTTTCCATTCCTCTTTCTCTATATTTCCAATGCCAGTGCTGCCAAAAACTTTCAGAATAAATACAGGACAAGAAGAAAAGGAGGCAGGCTTAAAAATACTTTGTAAAAAGGAACATCATTGTCAGAGGCTTTGCTATGTGTGGCCCCTTCCACACAGCTGTATAAAATCCACATTGAACTGGATTATATGGCAGTGTGGACTTGGACAACCCAGTTCAAAGCAGATATTGTGGCTTTTCTGCCTTAATATTCTGGGTTATATGGCTGTGTGTAAGGGCCCTGAGATATACCAATACGTTCTGTTTCCCACCAATCTAATTTTCACCAGACTTTCGGAAAACAGATCTTCTCAATGCCAGCAATGGCTGCCAGTTTGAAAGAGCCTCTTGATCTGTTCTTGTTGCCAGCACTTTTGTGTGCCCACCCTAGTTCTCACTGGCACGGCATTAGTCATGTTGAAAGAGCACCTGAAATTTTTAAATTTGGAAAGGAAAGAAAGACTGGTATCAGTATCTCATCTTGCTCCACAATCTGTTAGGGATTGCATTTAAAAAGGATCTACCCAACCTGACATTCCTAGAGTCAGCCATGGTCATTATATGAAACTGGGGGAATTTTAGCCCAAGATATTGAGAGTTATTTTACTCAAAATAGTTATACTAGACTATCTGCTATTTTTGTTCTACTGCTTTTTTTAGCAGTTTATGTTTTTAGCTGGTTAAATTCTTGGATAGTTTCATTTTTGTATTTTATAATTTTTACTATGGATTGTTTGTATTTTAATCTGCTGTAAACTGCTTTGAATCCTAAACTGGGGGGAAAGACAGGATCAAAAGAAACATAAATAATTAATTAAGAGGAGAAGGAGGAGGCCATCTTCCACATTTTCATGGGCAGGACACAGAGGCTGATTTCCCCAGTGGACCTCAGTTCTCATGCAGACACATATAAGGAGATGTGTCCCCTTCAGTATTGAGGTCTCAAGCCACTTAGGTCTTGAAATGTCATGGTAATTTGAATTCACAGTGGAATATTGTATTGGCACCAGTTGCCATTCTTTTAAGATCACCTTTATATAATGTCTGTATTGTACTCCAATCATCAATGTTGTCTCTTCATTTTGCACTACCTGCAGCTCCTGAGATAACATGAAGAGCAATTCCACATAGAATACATTACAGTAACCTAATCACAAGGTTGTGGATGTATGAACTATTCTGGCTGGGTTATCTTTGTCCAGGAAGACTATAACTGCCACATCATAGTGTATACATTATGGTGAACTATGATACATTGCGCCATGTTACAGCTATTTTTCTATTTTTGCAATCAATTAGGTTCAGAGCATCATCCGCTCCCAGACAAGCATGGGCATGCGCCATAGGGACCGCTCAACCACTGGGAACACCTTGAAGACTGGCTTCAACTCTGCATTGACCACATACTTTTTTGGAGCCGACCTGAAGGGCAAGCTGACAATCTCCCACTTCCTGGAATTCCAGCGCAAACTTCAGCATGACATCCTCAAACTTGAGGTTAGTTATGTGATCTAGAAATACTTTCTGTATGCTTGGAATTGATTCGTGTTGACTGATGTGTGTCTCTCTCTACACACTTTTTAAAAGTAACTTAATGTAGGTGTTCCCATTCAGATTTAACACAGAATAATATTTAGAACTAGCCGTCCTCTGCCATGTGTTGCTGTGGCCCAGTTTGTGTATATATGTTTTGTGTGTGTATATATGTGTATATGTGTGTGTATATATTTGTATATATGGTTGTTTGCGTATATGTGTATGTGGCTTTGTGCATTCATTGTAATGTATTTTTTTGTTTTTTGGCTTTTTAAGTTTCTTCTGCTGTGTTTTTCAGTGTTTTTATGAGTGATGGTCACTCGTTGGCCCCAATTCTTTCATTGTTGGGGTTCAGAATGCTCTTTGATTGTAGGTGAACTATAAATCCCAGTAACTACAACTCCCAAATGTCAAGGTCTATTTCCCCCAAACACCATCTGTGTTCATATTTGGGCATATTGAGTATTCATGCCAAGTTTGGTCCAGATCCATCATTGTTTGAGTCCACAGTGCTCTCTGGATGTAGGTAAACTACAACTCCCAAACTCAAGGTCAATGCCCCCCAAACCCTTTGAGTGTTTTATGTTGGTCATGGAAATCCTGTGTGCCACGTTGGATTCAATTCCATCATTGGAGTTTAGAATGCTGTCTGATTGTAGGTTAATTATAAATCCCAGCAACTACAACTCCCAAATGACAAATTTAATTTTTTGTGTGATGGTCACTCATTGGGTTAGTAGGTATCTTGTGGCCAAATTTGGCAGCAATTCGTCAAGTGATTTTTTTAGTTATGTTAATCCCATAAACGAACATTTTTATTTATGTAGATGATACTGGGAGCAGCATGAATGTTGAATGACAAATGAAGAGAGAAAGATTGAACATAAGGGTGCATCTACACTGTGGAATTAATGCAGTTTGACACCACTGCATAGCTCAGTGCTGTGGAATCGTGGGAGTTGCAGTTTTATAATACCTTTATGCTTGTCTGCCAAATTGTGCTGGTGACTTACAAAACTACAATAAATGATTCCACAGCAAGTTAAACTGGTATCAAACTACATTAATTCTATAGTGTAGATGGTCTCTTAAATGAATGACATTGTATCATGATATAGATTTGTATTTGGTGAAATTAATAAGGCCTTTTTAAAAATTTAGTTTGCTTAGAGTCCTTTGGTCTGACCCCAAATGTCAAGGGTCCCTGCAGACAGTTGCCAATCTGCCCCATTGGCTCATAGGTTCAATGAACTTATTTTCCCCCCTGAGATATTATACTTGAAGGGATGTGTCACGCTGAAAGTAGCTGAGCAGGGCTTTATATTTTTTATATAAATCTATATTAGTTTTGTATGACCTATGGTTTACGTCTAAATCAATATTCACTTAAGATAATTATAAGTCTTACAGGGCCAAAAAGAGCATATGCTAATCAAATTTCAGGCAATATATGATCGTCATAATTCAATGCTATTTTTGTTAATTAAAATGGGCTGTCATGTACAACATAGCTCATAATTGTCTGAGATTAATCTGCTTCTTTTTTGAGAAATGTAATCAAGTATATACTAGCTCAGCTCAGGATGCTGTGTAAAGATGATTATGTTTCCATGAATTGTATTAGTCAAAGTAAAAAAAAAAATCCATATGTTAGTAGAAGATATTGAATCAAATCTGCTGGATAATTACCCTGCCCTCAGTATGTCTACCCTGTGTTCAGTTTTAACATCTTTAGGAAAACAACATAGAAAATGTTGTGTACTGAAGCCAGGGGAGTCTTAAAACAGGGTCAATCTTGGGAGGGATGTGGATGGGTAAAGGTGTTTTGTAATACCTATAGATTAGCGGTTCCAAACTTGTGGTCCATGGACCACCAGTGATCTGCAAAAACTAAAATATGGTCCACAGCTTAACCGTTACTACACTGTTGCAACGAGAGCTACTGGTTTTGCGATACCCTCTTATAGTGCCGAGGCTTATTAAATACTAGTTGTCCTCTGCCATGCGTTGCTGTGGCCCAGTCTGGTGATCTGGAAGAGTAATGAGAAAGTGTTGGTTTCTAATATATGTGATTTCTTGATGCTTTTGAGTAAACAGTATTTCTTGCTGTTTCTTTGTCAGTGTTGATGTGGAGACTGTCTAGTTTGCCTACTCTGGAACATGCAACATATAATTGTCCTTCTTTAGGGGTCCCTTTCAAATCTATGATACTATATCTGTATGTGTGTGAATTACATATATATATATATATATATATATATATATATATATATGGCTGGATGGCTCTTTGTGAGGAGGGCTTTGATTACGTTTTCTTGCCCTGGTGAAGGGAGTTGGACTGGATGGCCTTAAATATTTTCTCTTGGTCATGGGGGTTCTGTGTGGGAAGTTTGCCCCAATTCTGTTGTTAGTTGGGTTCAGAATTCTCTTTGATTGTAGGTGAACTATAAATCCAAGTAACTACAACTCTCAAATGTCAAGGTCTATTTCCCCCAAACTCCATCTGTGTTCATATTTGGGCATATGAAACATTCGTGCCAAGTTTGGTCCAGATCCATCTTTGTTTGAGTCCACAATGCTCTCTGGATGCAGGTGAACTACAACTCCCAAACTCAAGGTCAATGCCCACCAAACCCTTGCAGTGTTTTCTGTTGGTCATGGGAGTCCTGTGTGCCACGTTGGGTTCAATTCCATCATTGGTGGAGTTCAGAATGCTCTTTGATTGTAGGTGAACTATCAATCCCAGCAACTACCACTCCCAAATGACAAAACCATTTTTTGAGTGATGGTCACTTCTTGGGTTAGTAGGTGTCTTGTGGCCAAATTTGTTGTCAATTCGTCCAGTGGTTTTTGAGTTATGTTAATCCCACAAACAACATTACATTTTAATTTATATAGATGGTTTTCTGTCGACGAGCAGATGGCAATTACTGGATGGCATATTCTGTATCAGAAACTTGAGCTGATTGGTCTATCCAATGCAGTTTTCTGAATCAGCACTCCAAATAACCAAAATGAATCTAAAGTTGACCAAAAACTGATTCATAACCTTTTTGGTGCTAATGTTGGAGAGTGGTCCCTGGTCAAAGTTATCCCTGGTCCAAGTGGTCCCTGGTCAAAACAAGGTTGGAAACCACTCCTATAATAATTATTTCCCCCTTGAAATATGTTTCCCAGGGTTAAAAACTAGTAAGTAACCCAGTCAGGAAGTTGTTTTATTGGAAAGCAGAATTTGTAGAATGGAAAAGACAGGAAGATTCAGACGTCTACAAATGAAAAGACTCTTTCCATCCAATGAAGGCTAGGATTCCCCCATTTTTCAGTGTGATACCACAGGCTTTCCTATCCTCTTGAACAGATTTTCAGGAGACACAAATGGTACCAGAGGGAAGAAGGAAATGGCAAAACTGGGAAGAGTAAAAGAGAAAGAGCAAAATGACCTAATCACTGCAGTTTAAGTGGCAATACATCTCAAGTGATCTATTAAAAACATTTATGATTACACTATGTTTTATTTCAAGCTATAAGAGACAGTAAAGAACTCAACTATATAGCTATAGAGACAGTAGAGAACTCAGCTAGAGGCCAAGATTCCTATGACTAATCCAGTGTTTGGATGTGAAAGAAATGTTAAAAGGCATATCCACACAACTGTCTTGATAGCTTAATGGTGCAATGGTTGGGGGACTTACAATTTCTTCCTCCTGGTCTCTGTGATTCATACAAATGGGTTACTCCCCCTGAAATCACAGGTTCGCAGTTTGGAGGTCCTCCTGGACTCAGCGCTGACGCTTGATGTGCAAGTGTCGGCGGTGGCCGGGAGGGCCTTCGCACAATTAAAACTTGTTCGCCAACTGCGACCTTACTTCGTGAAGTCTGACTTGACCATGGTGGTCCATGCCTTAGTGACCTCTAGACTAGACTATTGTAATGCACTCTACATGGGGCTACCCTTGAAGACGGCCTGGAAACTACAACTTGTCCAATGTTCAGCAGCCAGATTAATAACTGGGGCAACTTACAGGGAGCAGTCAACTCCCCTGCAGCGAATTTGTTGATCTATGTTAAATTTTTGATGTATAGCTCTATGTTGCAATGTGGCAGAATTGCATACGTGCAGCCAATTGGTCGTATGCAGATGAGTGTAAGCCAGGATTTGAAAGGGCCACTGAGCCAGAATGGCAGTTGGAGGGAAGAGAGCTGAACATTCCAAAGGGGCGGAGTTAAGTTTAAAAATAGGCAGTTAGAGAGTCAGAAAATGGTTAGGGATTCCTGTTTGGGAAGGACAGTTAGGAACTTCTGTGAGAGAAAAGCAGTTAGGAAAATGGAGCTTAAGTTTTAAGGAAAATAAAGAAGTGCCAGAGTGGTTTAAGGCGGAATATAGTTCTGTCAAGAGTATATGAAAAAGTAACATATTTATTGATGTGAAACAGTTGAAGTTTGATAGGAAAAGTTAACTAAGTGAATGGTATTGAATGTAAGACTCAAGACTGTAACAAAACACACAGATGTAACCATAAGCATTGGAGCCAGAAGCTAAAAATAAACTTTGTTACTTCGTTTACTACAAGAGTGTCTCAAGCCTGTAATATAAAAGCCTCAAGGTAAAAGCTCCCAAGGGAGCCCCAGCCGTTTATTTTCCGGTCTCAATTCAAGGTGCAGGTTATCACCCTTAAAACCCTAAATGGTTTGGGACCCACCTAACTTTGTGACCGTATCTCCCTCCATGAACCAACTCGGACCCTCCGTTCTTCTGGGGAGGCCCTTCTTTTGCCCCTGCCAGTTTCACAAGCTCACCTGGTAAGTACAAGGGAAAGAGCTTTTTCCTCTGTGCCCCCCCCCCCCCCCCGGCTCTGGAACTCATTACCTGGAGAAATTAGGAAAGCTCCTACCCTAGAAATGTTTAAAAAGAACCTTAAAACCTGGCTCTTCCACTGTGCCTTTGGTGAGTAGATATACAATCCCACACTATTGCTTAGCCTCAACATCCTGTCATCGTCCCCCACTTTGTGGGAAAGATTGATTCCACAACCCCTGCTATAATGAGCCCTCCTCCGCAAATAATCTCTCTTTTATCTCACCCGAGTTTTTAATTAGTTTTAATTAGTTTTTCTTTTAATCATTACATGTAGTCCGTCCATTGTCATTGTGATTGTGCTTATTGTAATTTTATATTGTTATGTATTCACATGTTTTATGTAATTATGATGTTGTTGTTTATTGTTGCGTTTTCGGTTTGCTTTTTCGGTTTTACTCTATTGTAATTTGTTGTTTGGGCATGGCCTCAGGTAAGCTGCTCCGAGTCCCCATTGGGGAGATGGTAGCGGGGTATAAATAAAGATTATTATTATTATTACTATTATTTTATTTTAGGTGATTACACAAAAACTATAGTTCTTGAACTACAACATTAGAGCTCTCTGATAGAAAATTCTAAGGACCTTCTGGGATTGCCTAGGAAGAGGCCGTGGCACTTTAAGCGTTATCAAATTGCTATAATTATGTTCTGTATGTACATCCAAAGATGATGCAGCTGCAGTGGTTTAATATTGTTGGACTACTGCAGAAATATTTATTCTTTTCAATTGTGAGCTAAACCATCATCATTTTGTGCTTTATAAAATGACAGTCTAAAACCAATAGAGGGTTTAATCTGCAGTAATTGGTTTCATTAATGCTGGATTTCTCAGAGTGCCCTTATAATGTTAGTTGAGTTTTCAAGTTGGAGTCTTGTAAAATGGATTGCTCACTTGAATTTCTTAGCAACGTGTTGTATTTCACTGCTGTGCTTTACAAAATAGCAGCTTGTGCAGTAAGCCAGTTTTGTGACCGATTTCCACATTTTTATCTTATATCTCAGATATTATATCGCAGTAAACAGGTATTCTAACCATTTTTTCTGCTTTTGCTGAACACATATCTCAGTTCAGAAAACACGTGGTCTTCCCTTACGTGACATTTTCCCATTTCAGATGTTTTTAAAATAATCAAGTGTACTGTTTGTGTGGTAGATGAGTTTATATCAGGGGTCCTCAAACTAAGACCTGGGGGCCGGATACGGCCCTCCAAAGTCATTTACCCAGCCCTCGCTCAGGGTCAACCTAAGTCTGAAACGACTTGAAAGCACACAACAACAACAATCCTATGTCATCAGCCAAAAACAGGCTCACACTTCCCACTGAAATACTAATAAGTTTATATTTGTTAAGATTGTTCTTCATTTCAATTATTGCACTGTGTATAAGATATGTGCAGTGTGAATAGGAATTCATTCATGGTTTTTTTTTCCAAATTATCATCCGGCCCTCCAACAGTTTGAGAGACTGTGACCTGGCCCTCTGTTTAAAAAGTTTGTGGACCCCTGGTTTATATACTACTTCTCCAGTAATTGCAAATTCTCATTCACAAAGATGGAGGAAAAGAGTTCTAAGTAGAAATGTACTTTACTTACTTTACTTACTTACTTAAGCAATGATGGTCTTCCAAGTGTAGTATCTTGGTGGTGAGTCCATAGGTGGCTGTGGAGCCCTATTCTTGATCCGCATATTCTCCCGCAGTGAGGACATTGGTTTCTAGGTGGAAGGTGGTCCTGGTCAGGATTGGCTTGACGTGCCTTCCTCTTGGCACATTTCTCCCTTTCGCCCTCCATTCGTGCCTCTTTGAGTTCTGCAGCACTGCTGCTCACAGCTGACCTCCAGTCAGAGCATTCAAGGGCCATGACTTCCCAGTTCTCAGTGTCTATGCCACAGTTTTTAAGGTTGGCTTTAAGCTCATCTTTAAATCTCTTTTCCTGTCCACCAGTGTTACGTTTCCCATTCTTGAGTTGGGAGTATAATAACTGCTTTGGGAGACGGTGATTGGGCATTCAGACAGTGTGGCCAGTCCAGCGGAGTTGATAGCGTAGGAGCATCACTTCAGTGCTGATGGTCTTTGCTTCTTCCAGCACGCTGACATTTATCCACCTGCCTTCCCAAGATATTTGCAGGATTTTTCAGAGGCAACACTGATGGAATCATTCCAGGAGTTGAGTGTGACATCTGTAGATAGTCCACGTTTTGCAGGCATATAACAGGGTTGGGTGGACAAGCACCTTGGTCTCCCTATGAAATTACTACTTCTCCAGTAATTGCAAATTCGCATTCACAAAGATGGAGGGAAAGAGTTCTAAGTAGAAATGTAATCTGTTGTGGACTTTGGAGACTATCTATGCTGTAATATTTTTAAATTGTTCTTCATTTTAATTATTGCATTGTTTTAAAGTGTTTTTTGCACTCCAAATAAGATATGTGCAGTGTGCATAGGAATTCACTCATTTTTTTCAAATTATAATCCAGCCCTCCAACAGTTTGAGGGACTGTGACCTGGTCCTCTGTTTAAAAAGTTTGAGGACCCCTGATTTAAGCATTTAAATGAAGTGAGAAAGAGAGAATTTGGTGTTTTTGAATAACATAATTTTTATTATGATTGAATTCTGCTAGTCAAGTTAAAAACCCAAGACTTTCATTGCTAGTTCCCAAATCTATCTGACCTTGAAAATTCATTGGCAAGGTATAATAGAAGAACTCATTTACTGAAGTGTAAACTACACATCTTACATCTCATATCAAAGGTATTTTTCAGAGCTAAGAAACATGTTGTCCTCAGATGTTGTTGCATTGTAGTTCTGATTAGCCAGCATAACCAAATGGCGATGAGTCTTCAGAGATGTTGCCAACAACATCTGGGGGGTCTCACCTTTCTCAGTTCTTTAAGAAAAGAATAACAGTTTGGGTCAAGAGACCTACTTGCTGACGCCATTGATGGCACATTCCACAAACTTCACTCATGTCTGAACTGGATGGAGATTCAAGGGTTCCTTATGGGGCCTCTAGACTCAGAGAACGAAAACAACATTGTGCATATGTCATTTCATGGCAGCATAAGCAAAACAATCACAAACAAGTCTGAAGCTTGAGAACTGGAGTTCCAAAAGTACTGTTCTTTCCCATCCCAAGAATCTGTGCCCTGCTTCTTTCTGGAACTTCACAAGAAGAGGCTTATGGATGGGAAGGGGAAAAATGTAGGCTTTTTGCAGACTAAGTTACTTTCATGCATGACTTGGAAGCTAAAGGTGCAGTGCTTCTTTACATAACCTTCTTAATTGCTCATTAAAGTTTTGGAAACTGCTGGAGGCTGCTATTAATTCTAGCCTTCCGTTCCAGACTGCAGTACATTTGCAAGGTCAATGATATGTCAGAAATATCTCTCAAGCACCTGGCATCCATGAGGAGCTTGCTGTCACCAGAAGACATACTTGTTAACCTAGTACCTGCCCCTTAATTGGTCTTTTGGAGCAGAAGAAAGCTATGGAAATGCTGATGATGGCCAAGGGATTTATGACAAGTCATTTGCTTCTGTGAAAACTCTTACTTAAACAAAGCCTTCAGTAGATCCCCCCAGCTTTACCATAATTGCTACCAATTAATCCTTTCCAACATTGTCCCCAGCTTCTTACCAAGCTTCTAGGTGGTTCTGTTTGTCTGAGTCAGGGATGCCATGGAGCTTTCTCTCTGTTTGCGGCTATATAACCTTCTGGGAAATATTCAGTGTTTTACTCCTCTTAGTGTTACCAGTGTGTATTATGTTGATTGTTCAGCCTCGACATTTTAATGGTAATAATTTACCCACTTCTTCAGTACTTAATAAATCTTCGTTTTCTCTGCTTTCCCCATTTTGCGTTACTTATACTTCTGAAATCATTAGGGCTTCTTTTTTAAAAAAATGTGATACAGAGATTATCTTAAGTAAAACAAAATAAATTGTTTTAATTAAGTTTTTAAAAAAATGAATTAAACCATATTTTGGTCTGTGGCACAGTTAAGAAGAAAGATGCATTCATCTTTCAGTTTCCAATTATCTATATAAATAAAAATGTAATGTTCGTTTGTGGGATTAACATAACTCAAAAACCACTGGACAAATTGCTGCCAAATTTGGCCACAAGACACCTACTAACCCAAGGAGTGACCATCACTCAAAAAATTGATTTTGTCATTTGGGAATTGTAGTTGCTGGGATTTATAGTTCACTAATAATCAAAGAGCATTCTGAACTCCACCAATGATGGAATTGAACCATACTTGGCACACAGAACTCCCACGACCAACAGAAAATACTGGAAAGGTTTGGTGGGCATTGACCTTGAGTGTGAGACTTGTAGTTCACCTACACCCAGAGAGCACTGTGGACTCAATGATGGATCTGGACCAAACTTGGCACGAATATTCCATATGCCCAAATATGAACACAGATGGAGTTTGGGGAAAATAGACCTTGACATTTGGGAGTTGTAATTACTGGGATTCACCTACAATCAAAGAGCATTCTGAACCCCACCAATGACAGATTTGGGACAAACTTCCCACACAGAACCCCCATGACCAACACAAAATACTTAAGGCCATCCAGTCCAACTCCCTTCACCAGGGCAAGAAAATATAATCAAAGCCCTCCTGACAAAGAGCCATCCAGCCATAGATAGAGATAGATAGATAGATAGATAGATAGATAGATAGATAGATAATTCACACACAGAGAAATATTGTATCATAGATTTGAAAGGGACCCTAAAGAAGGACAATGATATGTTGTGTGTTCCTGAGTAGGCAAACCAGACAATCTCCACATCAACACTGACAAAGCAGCAGCAAGAAATACTGTTTATCCACAAGCAGAAAGAAATTACATATATTAGAAACCAACACTTTATCATTCCTTTTCCAGATCACCAGACTGGGCCACAGCAACGCGTGGCAGAGGACAGCTAGTTGGGAAATATGATTGCAAATATCAGATTTTAAAAAAAAGAAAAACAAAAATCTTTACAAAAAATGTACTTGTCTAGAAATGTACAATACTAAAAATAAGTAAAAAAACACGGGAGAAGCAGCAGCAGCAAAGGAGCAGAGGGAGGCAACCCCATTAAAAGTCTGATTGGGACTTGCTTGGCCTTCCTCTTTCCTTTGTTAGCTGCCTTTCATCCAGAGCTATGGCCACCCCTCTTGCTCTGAAGCCACCCTTGCTGCCTGACCTATAGGGATGTACGGGTCTCCCTCTCCTTCCCTCCATCCACCAGGAGCTAGGAGCAGGTGATGCTGGAGTGCAATGCAGTGGCCTGGCTGTTGTGAGCGGGCCTGTCAGTGCCGGCCATCATAAGCATGTTGGCCAAGCAGAAGAAATGAAAGCCACTGGAGTTCCTGCTGGCCAGCACCCACACCCCCAACGCAGCCGTCCCTGTACCCATGTAAGCCATGGTTCAGCTGCGCCACCAGTGCTCTGGGCACCAATAAGGGTCTCTGCAAGGTCTTTGTCCCCACTTTCTATACCCTTACCCTTGCCACCTGCTTCTCCATCACCTCCCTTGCCTACCACCACATGTGGATGTTGCTCTGGCCTTTCAACTACAGGTAGGCTTCACCAAGGGATGCCCAGAGGGCATCTAGTCTGGCCCTGTTCAACCTAAAAACACAGCACAAGAATATCATATATATGTTCAGTGCTTTTGGAGGGGGTTGAAAACATGGCTTTTCAAACAAGCCTTTGACAGTGGTTAAGGCACCAGCTAAATTAGATGATTCAAACAGATGATGACCTACTCTGGCACTTCAATGTTTATATCTTTAATGGGTTTGTGGCTGGAATGTTCAATGTGGTTGTATTGCCCTTTTAATGGGTAGAGATTGCTGCGTTGTATTGATTATTTTATTGTTTTTGAATATTTTTATTGTGTTTTTAGTTAATTTTCATGAGTGTTGTTTTATGTCATTTGAGGCTGTTATTGATTCTGGTAAATTTCTGATGTATTTATGTGTTGTATGGCACTATTATGTGATGCTTTGTAAGCCACCCCGAGTCCCTTTTAATATTTTATTTATTTATTTATTTATTTAAAAGTTTTATATACCGACCTTCTCACCTCTCTTGAGGAACTCCAACCATAATATCACATACAGTCAATAAAACATCATACTTCATATTACAATAAAACATTAAAACATTAAAACAGCAAAACAGCAATTACATTCAATAAATACAATGGTCAGTCGTCCCACTAAATTTGATGTTCATCATCCTCCATCCATATCTCAGGGTGTTGGCTCACTCATCGAATGCCTGTTTCCATAACCACGTCTTCACTGCTTCCTGAATGTCAGGATAGAAGGGGCGGTTCTGATCTCCGGTGAGAGAGAGTTCCAGAGTCGAGGGGCCACCACCGAGAAGGCCCTGTCCCTCGTCCCCACCAGACGCCCTTGCGAGGCCGGTGGGACCGAGAGCAGGGCCTCTCCAGACGATCTTAATAATCCTGATGGTTCATAGGGGAGAATACATTCGGAGAGGTAAACAGGGCCGGATAATATTAATACATTTATTAATATTATTCTTATTATTAAGTAAAGTTAGAAAATGTGTACTGACAAACTATAATTAATGGGGGAATGGATAAAATCTATACGTTTGCAAGGCCTTAGGGGAAATGTGTGAAACCATATATTAGGTAATAGTATTTATATACACCAGTATAAAATCATCATCATCATCATCTTTATTTATATCCCGCCACCATCTCCCCCAAAGGGGACTCGAAGCGGCTTACACGAGGCCAAGCCTGACGATGTATTACATCAAAAATAAAATACAGATCAACAAAAAATGACATCACAATCAAATAAATAAAACATTCAAGTAAAATAAGCAGTGCAAAATAACGTAATGAAAAATCAAACACAACGGGCGGGCCAAATGCATGACATAAAATGATAAATAAAAATGATTCACAATATAAATGTGAATTAGACCCTACTATGGAAGTTGAGCTGAACAAGAATGCCAGTGTGGTTTTAAGAAATACAGTGAGCTTTAATGGTGTCAAACTGCATTCATTCTACAGGGTAGATGCATTCTATCCTAATTCCTTTGGTGCTGTTGAGTGGCTTTACATTCCATTGGCTGCAATGTCCTTCTTGAATTGAAAATGGGAGACAGTGGCTCTTGTTCCATTTATTGTCAATTTTGTAATGTAAAGCATAGAGGTTTCTACTTGGCTCCTTGGAAATAGTGTTTTGGGGCCCTGTCAGTTCATCTGATCCTCTATGCTTCTTGACATTTAAAAGATAATCTGGATAGTTTGATTGAAGTACATCAATATATAGATGACAGATGGCCAGCAGTTCTATCGCTTTTTCATCAAATCCAGGAAAGACATTAAGTATTCAGAACTTGCTTGAACATGGTGATAGACAGGTGTGCAAGTGAACTAAGATTGCTTTGACCAGAATGGTAGTATGCTTATTGACTGAGTGATGTTCAATCTAGTCTAGAAAACGTTCCATTCTCCCAAAGCACACAACTTTGGCAACTCTAGATCTCCAGATGTTGCTATCTTGTAACCCTTGCCAACCCAGCCTGTAGTTTATGGAATGTGGGAGACACAGCCCAGAATAATGGGGGAGGCCCAGTTTCTCATCCCTCCTTTAAAATATCGTATTTGTGATTTTGGAGCATTCATTGATGTAACAGTGTTACATATAAAGGGCCTTAGTGTGAAAGAGTGACTCTTATTCTTTTTGATATGTGAGATCAACAGTATTGTTGTGTGTCTTCCGATTTATGGTGACTCTAAGTTTAACTTATCACAGTATTGAGCCTTAGTTGTGATGCCTCTTTAAGAAGGCAAACCCTTATCCTCCCAGACAATTTCCCAATGAGGTGATGAGAAGCGAGGAGATGAAGATACAATAGCCTTTATTTGTAAAGAAACGTTCTGCAGGTAGCAGCTATGAAAGAAAGCACCACACGAGACACAGCTGAAGTTCTTATAGGTTTTCCAAGTACCTTTCACACCTTCATGCTTCTATCTTTCTCCCTTTCCTCTTGTCTCTATTCCCTTTCATCCTGTACATATGGTACTTCGATCAGTTGTTTATCAAAATAGTTCAAGTAAGCAATTTACCCACAATTTCCCAATTACAATCATTCAATATATCAAACAGCATCTGGACTTACTGGGTCCTGTTTGAGCAAGTATATTTGGTTCAATCCATCAAATACTTTGTTGTTTGTTCATTCGTTGAGTCGTTTCCGACTCTTCGTGACCTCGTGGACCAGCCCACGCCAGAGCTCCCTGTCGGCCATCACCTCCTTCAGCTCCTTCAGAGTCAAACCAGTCACTTCAAGGATGTCATCCATCCATCTTGCCCTTGGTCGGCCCCTCTTCCTTTTTCCTTCCATTTTCCTCAGCATAATTGTCTTCTCTAAGCTTTCCTTGCTTCTCATGATGTGGCCAAAGTACTTCAACTTTGTCTCTAATATCCTTCCCTCCAATGAGCAGTCGGGCTTTATTTCCTGAAGTATGGACTGGTTGGATCTTCTCGCAGTCCAAGACACTCTCTGAACTTTCCTCCAGCACCACAGTTCAAAAGCATCTATCTTCCTTCGCCCAGCCTTCCCTATGATCCAGCTCTCACATCTGTAGGTGACTATGGGGAATACCATTGGTTTAGCTGTGCGGATCTTCAGTGTGATGTCTCTACTCTTCACTGATCAAATACTATTCTTGTTTAAAACTTTCTTACATCTAATACTTGCTTCTAAGGTTTATGGTCCTGCCCCTGTAAGCTTTACCCTTCAATTGATTTCCTTTGCATTACTAAGGAAGGTGATGGGTTGTTTATTGCTCCCATTTGGTGATATTTTGTTGCCCTTTAAGCCTTTTCATGTATGTTTCTCATGGCAGACTCTTTAATTGATCTCTTCTAACATTAAGAAGACTAAGACTATTTATTTAATCAAACTTATTCTTCATACTATTGGTTTTTTAAAAAATTACAATCAATGCTTAGCACACAAACTGATTCCCAGACTATGGAGGAAAACTAAGATAATTGCCATTTTAAAACCTGGTAAAGATGCCTCCAATGCCAGGAACTACCGGCCTATCTCACTCCTATGTCATCTATATAAAATATATGAGAGGATACTACTAAATCGATTGGGACCTGTTATTGAACCCCAGCTTATTGGACAACAAGCAGGTTTCAGACCAGGGGAAAACTGTACAGCCCAAATTCTTAATCTGACTGAGTACATCGAGGAAGGATATGAGAAAGGTTGCATTACTGGAACAGTTTTTGTCGACCTTACTGCAGCCTATGACAAGCTGCAGCATAGAAAAATGCTGCAGAAAGTCTACCATATTACCCGAGACTATGATTTTACAAAAACTATCCAGACTCTCCTAGAAAACTGTAGCTTCTATGTGGAGTTTCAAGGCAGGAAAAGTAGATGGAGGAGGCAAAAGAATGGTTTACCCCAAGACAGCATTCTTGCACCGACCTTGTTTAATATCTTTACTAACAATCAGCCACAACCACCACTCACAAAGAGCTTTATATATGCTAATGACCTAGACCTAACACCCAAGCAAAAGACTTTGAAACAGTTGAAATCCAACTTAATAATGCCTTGAAAGACCTCTCCAGCTACTGCAAAGATAACCACCTGAAACCTAACCCTGCCAAGACACAAGTGTGTGCTTTCCACCTACACAACCGTGAAGCCAACAGGAAATTGAAAGTCACCTGGGAAGGTCAAGAGCTTGAACATAGTTTCCATCCTAAATATTCCGGTGTCACCTTAGATCAAACACTAGCATATAGGAAACACTGCTTAAACACCAAGCAGAAAGTAGCTGCATGCAGTAACATGCGGAAACTTACTGGCAGCACATGGGGTGCAAACGCAAAATTAGTAAGAACATCAGTCCTAACCTTGTCTTACTCAGCTGCCGAGTATGCCTGCCCTGTTTGGCATGCAAAGCAGGTGAACATAGCATTGAATGGAAGATGCAAAATAATGACAGGTTGTCTTAAACCTACACCTGTTGATAAACTCTACAAGATAGCTGGCATTGCCCCCCAGTGTACAATGGGAAGTTGCTGCTAAATGTGAGAGAAATAAGGTTGAACACTGTGAAAGCCACCCACTACATGGCTACCAGCCTCCTCCCAGTAGATTCAAATCAAATAAAAGCTTCATGAGAACTACCACTCCTCTTGGCGTCCCCCCAGCAACAGCAAGGGTATCCCTCTGGGCAGCTAAATCAGGAAATCCCAACTGGATGGCCCCCACAAGGGTCTTCCTCCAGGGGCAAACCAAGAATGGGCAACTTGGAAGTCCCTGAACAGACTCAGAAGTGGAGTGGGCAGATCAAAAGACAACCTGGCAAAATGGCACTACCTAAAAGAATCCCATACCTTGTGTGAATGTGGAGCAGAACAGACAACTCCGCATCTGTATGCGTGTCCACTATGCCCTGCCTCATGTACAGAGAAAGAATTGTTGGAGGCTACAGACAATGTCATTGCTGATGCCCGTTTTTGGTCAAAAGATATTTAGCTACCTGCGCTCCTATTTTTATCAGTTTTATACTAATGTATGCAATGCTTTTGATACAAAATAAAATAAATAAAATACTATTGTATTTATCAATCAAATTAAATCAGGTCCTTGTCTCTTGTCCCCTTCATTTGGGGTTTTGTTGGCAAGATTTGTTAGGGAGGGGGGTCACCATTGTCTTCCTCTGAGGCTGAGAAAGTGTGACTTGCACAGTATCTCCCACTGGATAACCTTAGAGGTCATACTGTTTCAATCTCAGATTATGGTAATTGCAACCCCACCATTTTGGAGAAGAAACTCCCATAAACTGTAAACCACCCATCTACAACAAACTGAAGGCACACAGCCTGACGGTACACAACCAACAACTCCCTGTTCTTCCTTGTCACCAATCTCCTTTCTCACTGTACTCGTGTTTATTTTTTCTGACAACTGAAAATAACTTTTCATACATCTGACAAAATAGTTTCTTACCTGTGAAAGTTTATGTCACATTAAATCCTGAAGACCTTTACATTTAAACATTGCCTTATTTAAAAAACAGGATAATCTATGTCCCCGTGTTGGTTAGTCTGACAGTACCTTTCACACTGAGACATTTTAATTTACAAAGGGATTGCAGAGGTCTTGGCAGTCTGTCAAACATTGGTCTTGGACAGGCACACATAAAACTTGGAGTTGTCTGAAATGTTATGTTAGTGACAGCAATGCAGTAAAATACAGAAGGTGTATAATTTGGAAAATGTTGGCCAAGGGTTATAGTTCAGTGGCATCACATGTAATGTCCCAGTCTAAATTCTAAAATTTTGACTAGTGAAGAACTTGGACAGCAGGTCTTGGGAGATTTTTTTACACAATACTTGTGAGAATTGTTGACAAACAGACTAGACAGTACTGGACTAGAAAGACTAATGCAGAATTGGGCAACTACCATTATTCTAGGAACCATTTCCTACTCCCCAGATCTTTAGGAAGCCTTTCGGTCTTGTTTCTAAAATCTGTTGAAGTTGCAGCAAGTAAAACAACTTTTTCAATTTAAAGCTATCATTTTTCATTAAGCAAGGAATTTTATCTGTCTACCCCTTGTTTATGAGTAGATTTGGGCTTCTGGAAGGCTTCAGGGAATGCAAAGAACACAAGAAGTAGAGATAATACAAAAAACAACAACAAAGAAAACATGATTGAAGGCAAAATTGGAATCTGAAAATAAAGGTGTTGCTTTTCTTGCTTTCACGTTAACAAATCTCTGTGGAAGAATTGGCGGGAGTGTGAGCAGGATGCAGAAGAGCTACAGAAAAGGATGTGGAGACCCACATATTTCTCATGGACCACATATCTCTCTCTTCACTCTGGCCTAGAGCAGCAGTTGATACAGAGGGGAGCGGTCCCCAACTGATGACATATGCAGGAGACAAGATGGAACTGTCTTCTGCCCCCCCCCCCTTCATTCTGGCCCAGAGTGGCAGTTGATGCTGGGGGTTGGGGTCCCCAGCTAATGGCATATGCAGGAGACAAGATGGAACTGTCCCCTTACCCCCTCTCTCTTCATTCTGGCCCAGAGCGGCAGTTGATGCTGGGGAGTGGGGTCCTCAGCTGATGACACATGCAGGAGACAAAATGGAACTGTCCCCTGACCCCCTCTCTCTTCACTCTGGCCCAGAGCGGCAGTTAGTGCTGGGAAGAGGGGTCCCCAGCAGATGACATATGCAGGAGACAAGATGGAACTTTCCCCTGACCCCCTCTCTCTTCATTCTGGCCCAGAGCGGCAGTTGGTGCTGGGGAGAGGGGTCCCCAGCTGATGACATATACAGGAGACAAGATGGAACTGTCCCCAGACCCCCTCTCTCTTCATTCTGGCCCAGAGCGGCAGTTGGTGCTGGGAAGAGGGGTCCCCAGCTGACGACATATGCAGGAGACAAGATGGAACTGTCCCCTGGCCCCCTCTCTCTTCACTCTGGCCCAGAGCGGCAGTTGGTGCTGGGAAGAGGGGTCCCCAGCTGATGACATATGCAGGAGACAAGATGGAACTGTCCCCTGGCCCCCTCTCTCTTCACTCTGGCCCAGAGCAGCAGTTGGTGCTGGGGGAGGGGTCCATTCATTATTCATTCAGTCACTTCCGACTCTTGGTGACGTCATGGACCAACCCATGTCAGAGCTTCCTGTCGGCCATAGCTACCCCCAACTCCTTCAAAGTGAAGCCATTTGACTTTGTACCATGTACAATGACAATAAAGTTATTCTATTCAATCCTATTCTGTAAAAGAAGAGTTTTGACACTATACTGTACTCAGGTGTCCAGGTGAAAAACTGAAAATGCTGTATAGCTCATACTCTTTAGTGTAATAACTAGCATTGCCCTAGCAACTCCATCCGCTATCACTGTTTATAAAATTTCTTGCTACAGCAAGGAATACCTCACATATCAACTGGTGTTTTTAAGAGTAAATTCTGTTTTAATCTTTGTTTCTAACATTGCTATCCAGTTGAAAATACTGAAAAGATTTTCTGTCTTTCTTTTTTACTATTTCTTTGGAGGATTCTCCTTTCTGTCGTCGTTGCACAATACACAAGTGCCCTTGGAAAATTTTGTTGCTTTGCACTGCTCAGCCCCAGTTTTTTTTAACTACTTTTGAGATCTGCGAGGCATAGATCTTGATTGCCAACTTGATTCCTCTTCAAGTGACTCTTCTGTTCAAGATGCTTCCCCACTTCTTCTTTTCTCCTCTCACATTTTTTTTCATTGACACTAAGGAATATAAAGTAAATTAAATGTCAGCTCCGGAGAACTGTGTTGGATCTCATCTGCTCAGACATAGCATCCAGTCGCCTGGAAATTCTGTTGCTCTCGTTTGAAAAAAGGAGCGATTGGGCCACGACTATTTTGTTTTATAGGGTAGTTCTGATCCAAGCTACCAAGAGCTTTCTCCTGAATTTGCTGTTTTACAATCATCCGAATGGACGGGAAATGTTCAAACATGCTGATGCTTGTGTATTCAAACAGAATCCATCATTCTTAGTGCATTTTTACTGTACTGTTTTCTGCCTGTTCAAGGCCCACTTCTTCTGACACTGGCAGGATTCCAGGATTTCTCCAAACAAGTCTTTACAGGACAACAGTTTGTCCTTTTTTCAACAAATTGGGCATGTATGTAAGGGCCTTTAAGCAGATGTTCACCCTTTGTAGACAGACAACAGGAACAAAGAACAAATAATAAACCTTGTTTCCTCAGGTGTTCTGACACTCTTTGTTGTATGTGGCACCAAAGTATATCTCCAGCTGGGAAATAGAAAATGTGATGATAATCTATTTAAAATGTAAATAAGAAAAAACTCCCTTGAGTCCAAACTACCCACCTACCTGCAGGTTCCCAGTTGTAGTTTTGCCATGGAGATAATCAGAAATAGAGAGAGGAATGATTTTTCAGTGGAGCAGCAAGATCATATGATTCCCAATTGCTTTTGTTTGTTTGTTTGTTTGTTTTGTATCAAAAGCATGTCATAAATTGGTATAAAACTGATAAAAATAAAAGGAGCTAAATATCTTTTGACTAAAAACGGGCAACAGCAACTGCATTATCTGTTGCCTCAAACAAGTCTTCATCTGGGTTGTTGTAGGTTTTTCAAGCTATATGGCCATTTTCTAGAACAGTGGTCCTCAACCCTTCAACTCCCAGAAATCCTAACAGCTGGTAAATTGGCTGGGATTTCTGGGAGTTGTAGGCCAAAAACATCTGGGGAACCCAGGTTGAGAACCACTGTTCTAGAAGCATTCTCTCCTGACGTTTCGCCTGCATCTATGGCAGGCATCCTCAGAGGTTGTGAGGTCTGTTGGAACTAGGAAATTTGGGTTTATATATCTGTGGAATGTCCAGGATGTCTGTTGGAGTAGGTGTGAATGTTTCAGTTGGCCACCTTGATTAGCAGTTGATGGCCTGACAGGTTTTTGATGTGGCCTGTTAGTGCCTGGGGGAATCTTTTGTTGAGAAGTGATTAGCTGTCCCTGATTGTTTCCTCTCTGGAGTTGCCCTGTGTTTGAATGTTGTTTTGCTGTTATGATTTTAGACTTTTTTTTAATACTGGTCGACAGAGTTTGTTCATTTTCATGGTTTCCTCCTTTCTATTGAAATTGTCCACATGCTTTTGCATTTCAGTGGCTTCTCTGTGTAGTCTGACATGGTGGTTGTTAGAGAGGTCCAGCATTTCTGCATTCTCAAATTATATGTTGTGTCCAGGTTGGTTCACCAGGTGCTCTATTATGGCTGACTTCTCTAGTTGAAATTGTCTGCAGTACCCTTCATGTTCTTTGATTTGTGTTTGGGCAACGCTGCGTTTGGTGGTCCCTATGTACAACAACCCAGTGATTCCAACCATGGAAACCTTCAACAATACAAGCCTTCCTCTGTACATGAGGCAGGGCATTGCAGACAAGCATACAGATGCGGAGCTGTCTGTTCTGCTCCACAGTCACATAAGGTGGAGGATTCTTTTAGGTCAGTGTTTCTCAACCTGGGGGTTGGGACCCCTGGAGAGGTTGTGAGGGGGTGTCAGAGGGGTCACCAAAGACCATCAGAAAACACAGCATTTTCTGTTGGTCATGAGGGTTCTGTGTGGGAAGTTTGCCCCAATTCTCTCATTGGTGGCGTTCAGAATGTGGTTTGATTGTAGGTGGACTTTAAATCCCAGCAACTGCAACTCCCAAATGTCAAGTCTATTTTCCCCAAACTCCACCAGAGTTCACATTTGGGTATACTGATTTTTATGCAAAGTTTGGTCCTGATCCATCATTGTTTTGAGTCCAAAGCAATGTAGGTGAACTACAACTCCAAAACTCAAGGTCAATGCCCACCAAACCCTTCCAGTATTTTCTCTTGGTCATGGGAGTTCTGTGTCCCAAGTTTGGTTCAATTCCATTGATGGTGGGGTTCAGAATGCTCTTTTAGGTGTAGGTGAACTATAAATCCCAGCAACTACAACTCCCAAATAACAAGATCAATCCCTCCCCCCCCCCCCCACCCCACCCCACCAGTATTCAAATTTGGGTGTATTGGATATTTGTGCCAAATGAAAATGCATCATGCATGCCAGATATTTACATGACTATTCATAACCATAGCTAAATTACAGTCGTGAAGTAGCAATGAAAAAAATTATGATTGGGGGTCCCCACAACATGAGGAACTCTAGTAAAGGGTCGCAGCATTAGGAAGATTGAGAACTACTGTTTTAGGTAGTGCCATTTTGCCAGGTTGTCTTTTGATCTGCCCACTCTGCTTCTGAGTCTGTTCAGGGACTTCCAAGTTGACCATCCTTGGTTTGCCCTTGGAGGCAGATCCTCTTGGGGGACCATTCAATTTCTTAAAAGCAGTGATAGTGAAAGGTCTCTATCCTCCTCACAAAAGACTACAAGGTTCCCTAATTATGTGGGAATGTAGATAGAATTTGCACTTGTATACAGACTGAGACGTTAGGGAATGATTTTTCAGTGGATCAGCAAGGTTGTCAGATTCCCAATTGCTTAAAAACAATGATAGTGAAATGTCTCTATCCTTCTCACAAAAAACCATAAGGTTCCCTAATTATGTGGGAATGTAGATGGAATTTGCACTTGTATATATCCACATCATCCAGGGGCATGGCTTGGAGAATGTGATAAGTAATTAGTTCTGCATACTGAGTCAACATTTTTATCTTCATCTTGTTAGGAGACTTCAAGAAGACTTGAAGTAAAAAAATTAATTTGGTCCTCAGGCCTGATTTTTTTTCTATGTCTCCTAATGAGATTTATTGATCTGGCATTGTCTCTTCCACCTACATTCGTTAGTCATCTCCACTGAGTATATGACTCAATTGCTTGATCGCTTTTGGTTGAGAAGAGTACTAGAATTATTTGAGAAGGCTGCCTGTAATATCTCTGCAGGGTGTACTTCTGCATGTGTAGTGATTTCACCTAGGACTATGGTTAAAAGATGTTGTGCCTGGTGAGCGTAAGCTAAACTAGATAGTCCAGGATGAAGAAACAAACTCGCCAGGTTGAGGCCAAGCTGTCATACCCTGACAGAAGCTCCTACCATTTTCCCTGTGTTTGGGCCTCTATTAGTTAGAAAAAGTTTAGTTCTCTGTGAACAATAATTATGAGAGATAACTTAGTTAGCTTTTTCCTTTAAGGCATCCTTTTATGAACCTTACTGCGAGGAGGTGATCGGAGTGGAGAGAAAGCACACATGCTGTCGTGTGACAGGACAGTAGAGGGAGATTTATTGTTTATTTCTCTGAATTCTGCCACCAACTGGTATAGTGGAGGCCAATTGTTATATGTAATCTATGGTAACTGCCACCAACGTGAGATATGAGGTATTACTGTGAGATGTGGCAATACAGACGCAGAATGGATGGAGATGAGACTGTCTTCAACAAAAGATAACTGGTTTATTGAGTACAAAGCGTGTGGTTGCAAGATTGTAACTTATTTTATAGAACTTTGAATAATACTTGGTTAGTTAAACATTTCACTCTTCCAGGTTACACAGTATCTTACTGAGGTGAAGCTCTTATTACTAAACAATGTTTCAGTACAGGAATATCTTCCCTATTTGATCTTTCCTTGATCAAATAAATTACCAAGCTTATCCTTTAGCCTTTTCCTTGACTAAAGAAAACTGGCTATGTTTCTCCTTTTAGCCTCCTTAGACTGAGAAACCTCCAGTAGCTATTCAGGCTTCCCAAAAGACACAATTCTTTGCTTCACATTTCACTCTCCCACTCTTCACTTCCACTCTTTTTCTCCTCTCAGATACAAAATCAATTCCTAACTGACTCTCAAACTGTCTGTTTTCAAAACTCTCTCCACTTGGCTCCTCCCATTTCTCCTTCTGCCAGCTTGCCTTGGTCTCCATGATAACGCTGACTGAGGATCTGTGAAATAGGCTGCTCCAGTGTTACTGTAGCTAACCCAAACACACACATATATATACAGTTTAAAACATGTGAAGTATTAATAACTTCTGCACACTTACCCAGAGGCAGAGCCTCGTAGCCAAACCCAGCTACACCCCTAAAGTCAGTTATTTTGTTTAAGGAGGGTTGAATGAGTCTGGAGAAAGGACCATTCAGCACGTTAACATTGGCGCTCTTTTGCAAGAGGACAAGAAGCAAAGTTAAGTGAATAAGAGGGTTGAATGAAAAGCAATGCCTCTACCTTTGTAACTCCTCAACAGATGGCAGTACTGATATGCGGCAGGCACTGGCTTGTTCAGTAGACTCTGCTCTACAGTTCCATTTTGGTGGGAAGCCTTAGCATTGAACGGTTGTGTTGTTAAAGTGTGAAGTATCAAACCCTGCACAGACGGTCGGTCAATGAGACTTAAGCAACATGCAGTCATTTATTTATTTATTTATATACAGTATTTGTATACCACCCCTCTCAGCCTTCCGGTGACTCGAGGTGGTTTACAAGGCAAAATTCAATGCCACCAAAACCACAGTTACAATATAAAAACTTTAATATCAATAAAATCATAACAGCTGAAATAAAACATAATTCAATAAATACTCATTAAAACAATGTCCAGTCCATCTTGTAGTTGATTCCGTTCTTATGTCCATTACTCAGTATTCGCAAATGCCTGCTCGAATAGCCGTGTCTTGTGTTTTTTCTGAAATGCTAAAAGCGAAGAAGCTGATCTAATCTCCATAGGAAGGGTGTTCTATAGCTGAGGGGCCACCATTGAGGAGACCCTGTCTCTCGTCCCTGCCAGCAGTGCTTATGATGATGGCGGGACCGAGAGCAGGGCCTCTCCAAACAATCTTAAGGTCCTCATTGAATTCTTGACAGAAGAAGGCATCACCCCAAAGGAGATTCATCAGGGAATGCAAGCTGTTTATGGTGGTTGTGTTGATGTGAGTACTGTGCATCGTTGGGCGAGTAAATTTGTCTGACTTGCATGACAAACAAAGAGTTGAACGTCCTGTGACAGCAACCACCGAGTTTCACAAGCAAAAGGTTGACAGATTGATTCAGGACAATTGTCGTATCACTCAGAGATAAATTTCAAGCATAATCGGCATTTTACAAGAATGTGTGGGTCACATTATTGCTTTGTTTGGCTATTGGAAGATCTGTGCACAATGGGTTGCGGAAACAGTGTCTACTTCCATGACGGCTTCAGAAAACTTGTTCATCATTGGCAGAAATGTATCCAATTGTCTGGTGATTATGTAGAAAAGTGAATACTGGTAGTTAAAGAGCACATTCTAAGGATTATTTCTGCATTTGATTTATTAAAATATTCCCATCCAAACCCACGTAACGAAGGTGGAGGCATTACTTTTCATTCAACCTTCGTAGAAGCCTCAATGCAACAAGACGTCTGCCTTTTCTTACAAAGACTTTTATTAATTAATCTTGGGAGGAGTGAGGATTTCAACTTTCTTGTTATTTAATTCTTGTTAAACATTCATCTGTGCCACCTCAATCTGTTCTCAAGAAATTCAAGTCACCCTCCTTATAAACAACATGTTCGGGGCAGAACAAAGCCGCAGAGATTTATTATTATTTGGCCACAAAGAATACAAGTATGAGCAATTTGCTTCAAAATGTACAAGCATAAACATACAGAGAAAGGCAAGTAAAATGCACAAACTTCTTGGATCAGCTATCCTTGCATACACACTATGGATCTGATTATTATCGGGTGTGGGAAATGGCTAGGGGGATTTTCTCAATCTTTCCCATTCCCTGGAGATTATCTAAACAGGAAGACTGGCTGTCTCAAGCTTACATTTTAAAGAAGTAGTTTATATATACTTTATTTAAGAAATAGATACAGTGCAGAGTTTTAAAAATACAAGTTGCACAGAAATCAACAAGTTGATACAATGTATTGAATGGTTAGACACACTATATATAGTTCTGGGGTACATCTGCTTCTATGCCTTTTCCTGATCTTCTAAAGCTTCGAACTTGCGCAAATCTGCACCTCCGGGAAAGGACTTTAATAAAGGAGGGAAATCATATACATATTTGTAGTCTCTTTGTGAATCATAAGCTTGGGGGGGTGGGGTACTGCGGCTTTATAACACACAGTTGCTTCCTTTGAATCAGGAGGCCTGTGGAAAATAATGACCTGTTCAGAAGCATAGACAGTGGCCTTCATTCTAGCATTCAGAAATCGTGCTTTGTTGTTTTTATATATCCTCAATATATATATGGCAACCCTATCCTATGACTTTCTTGAAAGATTGAAAAGTAGGTTTGGAATTGCTTTCCTGTAGGGCTGAGAAAGTGTGACTTGCCCAAGGTCATCCAGTGGATTTCCATGACTAAGTAGGGATTTCAATGCTAGTCTTCTAGTGTTGTAGTCCAGCACTCAAAACACCATGGTCCCATCTACACTACCATATAATGCAGTCTAAAACTGCATCGTATGGTCAGTGTAAAATAATATAATGCAGTTTCAAAATACATTATATGATGGTGTAGATGGGTCCTATGTCTCACTGCCTCAGTGTGCTTTGTATGTAAACTGTTACGCTATGAAAATAAATCTTTTGTATGAGAGTTGAGTGAAAAGTAATGCCTCCATCTTCATAACTCCTCAACAGATGGCAGTACTGGTATGCGGCAGGTACTGGCTTGTTCAGTAGACTCTCCTCTACAGTTCCATTTTGGCGGGAAGCCTTAGCATTGAATGGTTGTGTTGTTAAAGTGCGAAGTATGGAACCCTGTGCAGATGGTCGGTCAATGTGACTTAAGCAATGTGCAGTCATTTAATACTTGACAGCAGAAGGTGTCGCCCCAAAGGAGATTAATCAGAGAATGCAAGCTGTTTATAGTGATTGTGTTGATGTGAGTACTGTGTTGGGTGAGTAAGTTTAAAGATGTTGAGGTGGGAACATCTGACTTGCGTGACAAAGAAAGAGTTGGATGTCCTGTGACAGCAACCACCGAGGTTCGCAAGCAAAAGATAGACAGGTTGATTCAGGACGATCGTTGTATGACTCAGAGAGAAATATCAAACATAATCAGCATTTCACAAGAACGTGTGGGTCACATTATTGCTTTGCTTGGCTATCGAAAGATCTGTGCACAATGGGTACCTACCTAGGATGAGAGAACTGTGAGATGCTGGTTGCGGAAACAGAGTGTTGACTTCTTCTGTGATAGCTTCAGAAAACTTGTTCCTCGTTGGCAGAAATGTATCCAATTGTCTGGTAATTATGTGGAAAAGTGAATAGTGGTAGTTAAAGAGCTCATTCTAAGTATTATTTCTGTGTTTGATTTATTAAAATATTCCCATCCAAACCCAAGTAACAAAGGTGGAGGTATTACTTTTCATTCAACCCTCATAGTATAAGAGTTGTGAGAGCGTTCAATTTTCATTCAGGGAAACTCTTCACTTATCAGATTTTTGTAAGAATATAGGCCTGTGCATGAAATGAGGCAGTCTTGAGATCTGATCTGTTATCTTGCTCTGTTTAAAGTGTCCGTCCTCATTGTGTGACAAATGTATGGGAAAGGACAAAAGCTACACTGAAAAATACCAATGATGTTTTTTGGAAATATATTAAGCTATCTGCCACAACTCGGTGTTGTTTCATTGTGCAACAATAGAAAGTTCCTTACATCATTTATTCAACAGCAGTGAAATGGCTTTCAGTGAGAAGCCATTATCCTTGATCGGTTAAATTTTATTCCATGGTGTCTCAAAGGAGGCTTGATCTCAAGGCCATTTTGTATGTATGTTTTACATCTCTACAAGGGCAACCGAAGAGGAAGAGAATATTTCTTATTTCAACTACTTCTGGAGGAAAGCAAATAGGGTATGATTATTCATGGAGGAGTGCTTCCTTGGGGGGACTATATAACTAGCTATTTTTATTACATATTTAAGTGCTTTTATGAAGTATTTGCACATCCCATATTGAAGCATCACGTTTGACTAGATTAATTTTGAACTTAAAGCAGTTCTCATTTCAGTGTGTTTTAAAGGGATGTTTGCTTGTATAAAATAAATCATATTCTGCTATACCTCATTTCATGGTTGTTCTGTAGTTCAGATTTCTGCTGTTCCACACACAGACAATACACAGAACAGCCTAAAGCATATTGACTCGAAGATAAATTCCACTAAGTTATGTGGTCTTTGCCCTTAATATGTGTGCTTGAAATTGTAACTGTTGTCCTATTTTGCACAAAATGTTAAGCTACTACAGAGTGGATCCTGTGAGTAGCTGATTACAGAGAACACATCTTTTCTCCAAGGTATTCATGAAAGGAAATGTGATTTTGGGATAGAAGGAGGGAAGAGACATATGCATTCATCATCTCTATAAATAAAAATGTAATGTTAGTTTGTGGTATTAACATATCTCAAAAACCACTGGATGAATTGACACCAAATTTGGCAGGAAAACACATACTAATCCAATCTATGTCTTTCAAACAAAAAACCTTTAAAAATGAAGGGGAAATAACTTAAAACTTCCCAAAAAGAAAAATACCATACAGAACATGCGCAAATCCCCCTCCCCAGCACGCAAGAAGAATGACACCAACCGTTGTGAGGGAAGAGAAGGCTAGCTGTGGAGTCTCTTTCCATGCATGAAGGCAGAGTCCTCTTTCTTTTGGGGAGAGGAGGGATTGAGGGAAGGAAGGAGGAAGCCTGGCCCTATGGAGGGCATGGAGGCTTGGCGAGGCAAGCCCCGGCAGCAGCTGGAGCCACCGCAGTGTCTCCATGAGACCCAAGGAGGTGATTCCCACACACTAGACTTCAACTCCCAGAAGTCTCTGCTACCTTGTAAAATGAGAAAGGAATCTGGGTATTGAAGTCCAAAACACTTAGTGTTTCCTGCTCTGTCTTTTCTGTTCCCTCTGTTTGGCCTCCAAAGATGGATAGCAGATGGCAGAGTGATTGATGGCAACCATCTGCCTGGGGCGCCTGCTATTGATGCACTCTGGCCTCGGTGGGCACTGTCTGCCAACTACCAAGGGAGCCCAAGATGATGGCGATAGTGGTGCCGTCGGTGGGAGAAGTGGGCACAGAGCACAAGGGAAGGGGAACGAGGAAGATGCCCCGGGCACAGAACCCCCATGACCAAGAGAAAATACTTAAGGCCATCCAGTCCAACTCTCTTCACCAGGGCAAGAAAATGTAATTAGAGCCATCCAGTCATAAATATAGATAGATAGATAGATAGATAGATAGATAGATAGATAGATAGATATGATTCTGTCTCTCACACACAGATATAGTATCATAGATTTGAAAGAGACCCTTAAAGAAGGACTAGGATATGTTGCATATTCCAGAGTAGGCAAACCAGACACTCTCCACATCAACACTGACAAAGAAACAGCAAGAAATACTGTTTACTCACATTACATATATTAGAAACCAACACTTTCTCATGACTTTCTTTTCTAGATCATCAGACTGGGCCACAGCAACGCGTGGTAGGTGACAGCTAGTATACAATAATAAACTGGGGAAAATGTCTTATGTAAAACCCAGGTTTCTCTCTTCAAACCTTGATCCTATTCTATGCCAGAAAACTGAAGCAATATGGTTTTTAAATATACAGAGAATGTTAACCCATGATAAGCATTGAAGGATTTTTGGTGTCCGTCTGCCAAATATTTGAAGGATTTGTATAAAGAACATTTTTGGCAGGGGACATCCGCTCAAGGGAGCACAGGGTTAGTAAGTTACGTAAGGCATAATGTTGGCATGCTTACTGCAGTTCTTTGCTATTTTGATGAGCACAACATGTGCTTACTCCAGAGCTTTTGGCAAACCTTTGCAAAGTTGGAAAACACTTAAATGCTGTCAAAGTGACTGACAAATTGCAACTGGTTTTGGTTTATTATGCAGTCCTGTCTAAATGATACAGCAGTATTCTATCCAGCTTTTGACAGTGTGAAGGAAGCATTTCTGTGAAGAGCATAGCTTGTCAAGTTAGCACCGACCTATTATATTCCTGTGGCTTTATAACTTTATTGGCAGGTTTTTCTTCCCGATACAGGTGGAAACTCTATGACTCCCAACAGACAGCATTTGTTATGCTTTGTTCTTTTGGTTTATCATCTGCTCTAGTATATGTTTACTGCTTGACAGGCACTGCAACCACATTATATCTCAGATGGCTGTAGTAAATATTCTTTAGTGGTTGAAATATGTACCACGGAGTTGTGCATTCAGAAGAAGACCTACAAGCCACTCTAAACACCTTCTCAGAAGCATACAAGAAGCTCGGCCTGTCATTGAACATCGAGAAAACCAAAGTGCTCTTCCAGAAGTCACCAGCCAATCCCTCTCCAATGCCAGAAATACAGCTTAATGGTGTAACATTAGAAAATGTTGCTCATTTCCGCTACCTTGGCAGCCACTTCTCCACAAAAGTCAACACTGACACTGAAATACAACACCGTCTGAGCTCTGTGAGTGCAGCTTTTTTTCAAATGAAGCAGAGAGTGTTTGAGGACTGGGACTTCCATAGGGATACCAAGGTGCTTGTCTATAAAGCTATTGTCCTCCCAATCTTGCTATACGCCTGTGAGACACGGACTGTCTGCAGACATCACATGCAACTTCTGGAACGATTCCATCAGCGCTGCCTCCGGAAAATCCTGTAAATCTCTTGGAAAGACAAGCGGACAAATGTCAGCATGCTGGAAGAAGCAAGGACCACCAGCGTTGAAGCGATGCTCCTTCGCCATCAACTCCACTGGACCGGCCACATTGTCCAGATGCCTGACCACTGTCTCCCAAAGGAGCTTCTCTATTCCGAACTCAAGAACGGAAAACGGAATGTTGGAGGACAGGAAAAGATGGGCTCAAAGCAAACCTTAAAAACTCTGGCATAGACACTGAGAACTGGGAAGCCCTGGCCCTTGAGTGCTCCAGTTGGAGGTCAGCCATGACCAGCAATGCTGTAGAATTTGAAGAGGCACGAATGGAGGGCGTAAGAGAGAAACGTGCCAAGAGGAAGGCGCATCAAGCCGACCCCGACCGAGACCGCCTTATAATAATAATAATAATAATAATAATAATAATACTTTATTTATACCCCGCTACCATCTCCCAGGGGACTCGGTGCGGCTTACATGAGGCCGAGCTCACAATATATCAATACAAGCAATAACAATTACAAAACGAAACAAAATGCAAATACTAATCTAAAGTAATTAAAATAAATCTCATACACAAAATAACATAAACATTGAACAGTGGCACAAAACACATTTAAAAACTATGGCTGGGCCAAATGTAATAAAGTTAAAAATAATGTTGGGCATGAACAAGATAGAGGAGTTGGGGCATTGGGGGAAATGTAGAAATGTAGAAGCAGTCCTAAATCAGTATAAAGTGCTTTTGGAGGACATAATGCTAAGGGTTCATTATTCTGGGAAGGCACACTGGAACAACCACGTCTTCAAGCTCCTCCTAAAGACTGCCAGAGTTGGGGCATGCCTGATGTCCTTAGGGAGCGAGTTCCAGAGTCGAGGGGCCACCACCGAGAAGGCCCTCTCTCTCATCCCCACCAATCGCTCTTGTGATGCAGATGGGAGCGCGAGTAGCGCCTCTCCAGATGATCGAAGAGATTGTGTGGGTTCGTACACAGAAATGCAGTCACGCAGGTAGGCAGGTCCCAAACGGTTCAGGGCTTTGTAGGTAAGAACCTGCACCTTGAATGGCAGCCAGTGGAGCTCCTGAAACAGGAGGGTTGACCGCTCCCTGTAAGGAGCGCCAGTTAACAATCTGGCCGCTGCCCGTTGGACCAAATGAAATTTCTGAGCCGTTTTCAAGGGCAGCTCACGTAAAGCACATTACAGTAGTCCAATCTGGAGGTGACTAAGGAATAGACCACCCTGGCCAGATCCGCCTTCACGAGGTATGGTCGCAGTTGGCGTACGAGTCTTAATTGTGCAAAGGCCCTCCTGGCCACCGCCGACGCCTGAGCCTCAAGCGTACGTGATGAGTCCAGGAGAACCTGTGACTTCAGTGGGAGTGCAACCCCGTCCAACACAGGTTGCCACTCTATACCCCGATCCGGTTTACGATCGACCCGGAGGACCTCTGTCTTGTCGGGATTGATCTTCAGCTTGTTCTTCTTCATCCAGACAGCCACAGCGGTCAGACACTCGTCCAGCACCTGAGGAGCTTCCTTGGAGTTAGGTGGAAAAGAGTAGTAGAGTTGCGTGTCATCTGCATAGAGATGGCACCCAACTCCAAAACTCTGGATAACCTCACCCAGCGGTTTCATGTAGATGTTAAAAAGCATAGGAGACAGAATGGAACCTTGCGAGACCCCACAGGTCAAAGGCCAGGAGTCCGAGCAGGTGTCTCCCAGCTTCACCATCTGGGATCGACCCTCCAGGAAGGACCTTCCACCTGGAAACCAATTCCCTCACTATGGGAGAAGATGCAGATCAAGAATAGGGCTCCACAGTCACCTACGGACCCACCAGTACACTGATCTTGAAAGACTATCCTACTCGGACAATGAGAGATCACCTAAATCCCCCCCCCCCCCAAAAAAAACTACAAAAGAATAAGCTTTTCTACTAGAAATACTGTATCTTTTCACATATTTAAACTATTATCCACAGTTGCATGATAGTAAGTAAAGAATCCCGAACGTATGAATTTCTCCAAGGTCTCTGGGCCAAAACTAACAAAATGAAGTTCAACAGTGACAAATGCAAGATACTCCACTTTGGCAGAAAAAATGAAATGCAAAGATACAGAATGGGTGACGCCTGGCTCGAGAGCAGTACGTGTGAAAAAGATCTTGGAGTCCTCGTGGACAACAAGTTAAACATGAGCCAACAATGTGATGTGGCGGCAAAAAAAGCCAATGGGATTTTGGCCTGCATCAATAGGAGCATAGTGTCTAGGTCCAGGGAAGTAATGCTACCCCTCTGTTCTGCTTTGGATAGACCACACCTGGAATATTGTGTCCAATTCTGGGTACTACAATTCAAGAGAGATATTGACAAGCTGGAATGTGTCCAGAGGAGGGCGACTAAAATGATCAAGGGTCTGGAGAACAAGCCCTATGAGGAGCGGCTTAGGGAACTGGGCATGTTTAGCCTGAAGAAGAGAAGGCTGAGAGGAGATATGATAGCCATGTATAAATATGTGAGAGAAAGCCACAGGGAGGAGGGAGCAAGCTTGTTTTCTGCTTCCTTGGAGACTAGGACGCGGAACAATGGCTTCAAACTACAAGAGAGGAGATTCCATCTGAACATTAGGAAGAACTTCCTGACTGTGAGAGCCGTTGAGCAGTGGAACTCTCTGCCCCGGAGTGTGGTGGAGGCTCCTTCTTTGGAAGCTTTTAAGCAGAGGCTGGATGACCATTTGTCAGGGGTGATTTGAATGCAATATTCCTGCTTCTTGGCAGGGGGTTGGACTGGATGGCCCATGAGGTCTCTTCCAACTCTTTGATTCTGTGATTCTATGATTCTATGATTCTGGCCTCAAAGTTTGAATCTGATTTAATAAATGCATAGATGTTTAGAAAAATGTCTTTTATCATACTTTGCTTTTTCCAGATAAGAGGCAATATGTGATTGGGCACAATGCCACTTCAGCTATATCTGCGATTTATCCCAAAATGATTTTTGTATTCTCCTTTCATTATGGGTATTTATGTTGTGAACCTCTTGGGTAAAAGTGAAAATGCTATTGAACTGGAGTGTGGACTTCTACCCTGAGAGAGTGAGGCAAGAGTGCCTTTGAGTCCAGGGCTCACTTATCTCCATCCCCTGATAGCAAAGAGCTTTTGCAGATAAGAATGTTATCATTTTTCCTCCACCCCGCTCTCTACAAAGACAGGAGTTTTATCTTCCAAGTCCTGTAAGCCAAGATGAAATACTTTATACAAAGGACTTTAGCAGCATTATTATTTTAACATGTTTAAACTCATCTTAAATTATCTTCAAGCGTTACATGGTTTTTAATATGTTTTTACTCTTTTAAAATTCTTTTAAACTGCTCTTTATTGATTTTATTGTGTATAGAGATTGTCAACTATAGGGTGAGATATATGGTAAATACTTTAATATATTATAAAATAAGTAATACAGCAAATGGTTTTGTTTAACTTGCCCAGCATGTTTTTACTACCTCTAAATCATCTTTTATTGTTTCAGATTGTTTTAAATGGGACTAGTCCGTTTTATATAATGCAGATTCTAAACATTTCAGTGAAATAAATGAAAATAAAAATGGGTTTAAGATTTGGAAATAAACTGTTCTTTATTTTCTTCTTAAACTTTTTGACTCAGAACTCCTTTCGATTGGAGCATATAGATATATTTTTTTGTTGTGTCAGGAGCAAGTCGCTTCTGGTGTGAGAGAATTGGCCGTCTGCAAGGACGTTGCCCAGGGGACGCCTGGATGATTTTGATGTTTTTTTATCATCCTTGTGGGAGGCTTCTCTCATGTCCCCGCATGAGGAGCTGGAGCTGATAGAGGTAGCTCATCCACCTCTCCCCGGATTCGAACCTGCGACCTGTCGGTCTTCAGTCCTGGCAGCACATACTTATTCCCACTGCGCTACCAGGGGAATAAGTATAAAAACCAAACATTTACTGATAACAAACCAGCAGTTGCAAAGCTTGCTAAAGTGGTCTTCTGCATTTAAATGAATGCATGCATTTAGATATCGTTCTTTTTTTTCTTTTCTAGTTTGAAAGGCATGATCCCGTGAATGGGCGGATCACAGAGCGTCAATTTGGCAGCATGTTGCTGGCTTACAGTGGAGTGCAATCCAAAAAACTCAGTCTCATGCTGAAGCAACTCAAGAAGCATTTCCAGGATGGAGAGGTGAGTAGCCTTTCCCACCATGAAGCGGGAAGAAAGTGGTTCCTTTGTTGTGAAGCTTAATAGAGCCAATGAGTTGGTCATTCCAACTAGAGAAGATTTGTTGAATTGTTTCTAGGAGAAGTAACACTTACATCAGGGGTCCTCAAACTAAGGCTCAGGGGCCCGGATACAGCCTAGGTATACAATTTCACATGACTGCTCAGCCTCAAAGCTCTGTCATTGGATTAGACGTGTCCCCCCTCGTGGTGAAAGCTTGATTCCACTTCCCCCGCCATAATGAGCCCTCTTCCGCAAATTATCTGCTTCTCTCTTTTATCTCGCCCGAGTTTTTAATTAGTTTTAATCAGTTTGTCTTTTAATCATTACATATAGCCCGCCCATTGTTACTGTGCCTGTGCCTATTGTAATTTTTACATTGTTGTGTATCCATATGTTTTATGTAATTATGATGTTATTGTTTATTGTTCATGTTTTTGGTTGTGTCTTGGTTTTTCTTTATTGCAATTGTTGTTTCGGGCTTGGCCTCGTGTAAGCCGCTCCGAGACCCCATCGGGGAGATGGTGGCGGGGTATAAATAAAGATTATTATTATTATTATTATTATTATTATTATTATTTACCCGGCCCTCGCACAAAACAACAACAACAGTCCTATCTCATCAGCCAAAAGCAGGCCCACACTTCCCATTGAAATACTAATAAATCTATATTTGTTTAAATTGTTCTTCATTTTAATTATTGTATTGTTTAAAGTGTTTTTTACACTACAAATAAGATATGTGCAGTGTGCACAGGAATTCATTTATTTTTTTTTTCAAGTTATAATCCAACTCTCCAACAGTGTGAGGGACTGTGACATGGCCCTCTATTTAAAAAGTTTGAGGACCCCTGACTTACATTAATCCCATTGATTCCATAAATCTACTAGGGATAACAATAGGACTGAGGCCAGAATATTTGTATAGATTGAAGCAAATTGATAGGAGAAATCTGAATTGGTATTATCTAGATGTGCTATATTAGAAGAAATTCAGAGCATACCTTTGAAATGAAGAATTGTTAACATAAAGTCCTTTCATACTACACCACACAATACCATAGCCCTCAACTGGATTCATTAACTTAATGAATCCTGAATTCCAGAATATTCCAGAATCCAAAATTGTCCACATAGGTGCTGAAATTTCTGATGACCCAGTGTACAAAAACTTAATTTTTTACACAAAACTATTAAGAACATTCTGTATAAAATTGCTTCCAGACAAGGTGCACATTCTGGACAAATGAATATTTTGTTTAGATTACAGACCTATTTCCAATATGTCATTGTGTACATAAATGCAAATACAGAAATTCTAATTTTAAAAATCCCAAACAATTTTATTCTCAGACATTTCAGATACCCTTTACTCAACCTATACTGGTGTGTGTGTATACACACTGGTGACGCCGTGAGTTAAACGACTGAGGTGCCTAACTTATATAATAATAATAATAATAATAATAATAATAATAATACTTTATTTATATACCACTCGCATCTCCTTGAGGGGACTCAGAGCAGTTCCTAGGTAACATCACAAAACATACAAAGTAAAAACAACATAACCATAAGATTAACAAAACAAAATATAAGCATAAAAATTGTCGCCAGAACACACATATACTAAAAGTAATCCTGCCTGTTCAAGGCAATTTAAAATTTAAAAGGCCGGGCCAAGATTTGTGCAAGCCCAAAAATTCTAGGGGCCCCGGGAACTAAGTGCAATGCTATGGCAGGCAATAATAATATTAGGTACGGGCCTGTGGCTATTCATTCCGGGGCCGATTAGAGGAAATGATCTGGGTAATTGGTAGGAAGGATAAGGCCATATTCGACAATGTGTAGGGCTGAGTTAGAACTGGTCATTTTCAAAGGCTTGTTGAAACCACCAGGTCTTTCGTAGGAGCTTGAAGACCTGGTGGTTTCAACAAGCCTTTGAAAATGACCAGTTCTAACTCAGCCCTACACATTGTCGACTTGCTGACCAAAACTTTGGCAATTCGAATCCGGAGAGCAGGGTGATCTCTTGTTGTGAGACCCAGCTTCTGCCAACCTAGCAGTTTGAAAACATGCAAATGAGAGTAGATTGATAGGTACTGCTTCGGCAGGAAGGTAACGGCACTCCATGCAGTCATGCTGACCACATAACCTTGAAGACATCTACAGACAACCCCAGCTCTTTGGCTTAGAAATGGAGATGGGCACCACTCCCCAGAGTCGGACACAACTAGGCTTAATGTAAGGGAATATATGCATGCCTTTTTTCAAAATGCAGATGATGATTTTAAAAATACTAATAACAGGAACTGAAAATTGTGTAATCCTGTAAATTATAATTTGGACAAGCACTAGAACTCTCTGTTTTATAATTCTAAATTTACCAAACTGCAAATTTGATTCTACATATGAAAGTTAGAGAAGGTTTAAGAAGACAGGTTATTCAATTTAAAATAAAGGACAGTAAGACTCCTCTTTTATATAGAAAATATATCGACTTTTCAGAAACTTAGCAGACTGTGGCCAGGAAATCAGAAGACGCTTACTTCTTGGGAGGAGAGCAATGTCCAATCTCGATAAAATAGTAAAGAGTAGAGACATCAGACTGGCAACAAAGATCCGCCTAGTCAAAGCCATGGTATTCCCTGTAGTAACCTACGGATGTGAGAGCTGGACCTTAGGGAAGGCTGAGCGAAGGAAGATCGATGCTTTTGAGCTGTGGTGTTGGAGGAAAGTTCTGAGAGTGGCTTGGACTGCGAGAAGATCCAACCAGTCCATCCTCCAGGAAATAAAGCCCGACTGCTCATTGGAGGGAAAAATACTAGAGACAAAGTTGAAGTACTTTGGCCACATCATGAGGATACAGCAAAGCCTAGAGAAGACAATTAGGCTGGGGAAAGTGGAAGGCAAAAGGAAGAGGGGCCGACCAAGGGCAAGATGGATGGATGGCATCCTTGAAGTGACTGGACTGACCTTGAGGGAGCTGGGGGTGGAAACGGCCGACAGGGAGCTCTGGCATGGGCTGGTCCATGAGGTCACGAAGAGTCGGAGACGACTGAACGAATGAACAACAACAAGACTCTTTTATATAGAAAATATATCGACTTTTCAGAAACTTAGTAGTTTAAACAATGGATGTTAGGGTAATAGAGATTAAGAACTGGATTTAATACAATAAAAATGTTATACGATGCTTTCCCTTTGCCCCCTATATCATTCTCGCCTCTCTTGATGATTCATCAAATATTTGCTGAGATTTAACAATTCACTAAAATTAATAATAACATCCCTATCCTTTCCATTTCCCCATCATAACCCTTGGAAAAATATTAATAAACAAAATATAAATGGAAGTATTTCTAATCTTTTAAAAAGTGGGATCATAGTGCTATCTCTGTGCCCATAGCTTTCACAACTCAGGGTTGTGACACCCCGCCTGTGTTAATTTCCACCTGTTTGCCTGAATTAACCAGGAAAAGATGTATAACCCTCTATTGTGACCTTGAATTAATTGCCCATTATGACTGGGTAATTTGTCATTTATACATTATGAATTTATATGGAGAAAATAAATTATGGAAACTTAAGCTCATAATTTTAAGGGGAAAATGGTTGAACCCATTGCTGAAGTTGATACATGTGAGGAGACTTTGAATAGCAACACTTAAAGTGAAAGGACATTTTCTGGTCTGCTAATGAAAAGTGCTCAGTGATGCTAGGGAAGAAATGTCATGTCCGCTCCTTGGAAAACCAATACCACTCCGTTTCTGACTAAATTGCATTGTAAGAATGCAAGTAAAAATAAGAATTAAGGACCTGTACAACTACAATCATTAACCCCCTTTTTATTCTTTAATTGCTTAATTCCAGCACTAGGTAGGGAATATATTGAAGTTGAAACCCTAATTCTGGCCAATGTAGACCTTCTTTAGCAATCCTTCTCAGTTCCAAAAATGGCTTTATTTTTGAGGACAGTAGTAAACATTCAGGAAACAATGTGCATGGAAAGATAAAGAATATATTTAAATTATGGAGCATTTGCAGGTAGTCAAATCACATGCATTGTTGTGTTAATGTGGGCAAAATAATCGCGGAAGCACTGAATAACAGACTCTGGAGTCTCCGGTAAAAGCAGGTTTCAGCTTTACTTGAGCAGTTCAAAAATATCAGTGTTTCTCAACCTGGGGGTCGGGACCCCCTGGGGGGTTGCGTGGGGGTTTCAGAGGGGTCGTCAAAGACCATTAGAAAACATATATTTCTTATGGTCTTAGGAACCCCATTGGCAGAGAAGGGTGAAGAACTCTCCGCCCATCCTTCTCTTCCTTTTTGGAAACGTGACAGTGAATCCTCCACCAAAAACCCTTCTTCGCTGTGATTGGCCAGCCTCTCAGCCAAGAGGAGGGCTGTTTCTGAGATTCAAAGCGGGGAGGGGAGACCAGGTGTGCTTGGTGTATGGCAACGTGGTTAACATGTGCGGGCAAGGGAGAGCATACAAGGGATACATACAAAGCATACATACCAGCGAGTCCCTTCAATGCATGGGGGTTCTATCATTGATGCGGTTCAGAATACTCTTTGATTGTAGGTAAACTATAAATCCCAGCAAAGACAACTCCCAAATGTCAAGGTCTATTTTCCCCAAACTCCACCAGTGTCCACATTTGGGTGTACTGCAAAGTTTGGTCCAGATCCTTCATTGTTTGAGCCCACCGTGCTCTCTGGATGTAGGTGAACTATAACTCCCAAACTCAAGGTCAATGCCCTCCAAACCCTTGCAGTATTTTCTGTTGGTCGTGGGAGTTCTATGTGCCAAGTTTGGTTCAATTCCATTATTGGTGGAGTTCAGAATGCTCTTTCATTGTAGGTGAACTATAAATCCCAGCAACTACAATTCCCAAATGATAGAGTCAACACCCCCCCCCCCCCCCGACTTCCCCACTATTATTCATGTTTGGGTGTATCAGGTATTTTGTGCCAAATTTGGGCCAGTGAATGAAAATGCATCCTGCATATCAGGTATTGACATTATGATTCACAACAGTAGCAAAATTTCAGTGATGAAGTTTTATGGTGGAGTTCACCACAGCATGAGGAAGTGTATTAAGGGACCACGGCATTAGGAAGGTTGAGCACTTCTTCATTCTGGAAAGAAGTGACTAGTGGAGTGCCACAGGGTTTGGTCCTGGGCCCAGTACTGTCTCTATTAATGTCTTGGATGAAGGTTTAGAGGGCATGCTGATCAAGTTTGCAGGTGACACCAAATTAGGAGGGACAGTTAATACTCCAGAGGACAGGAGCAGAATTCAAAATGGGCTTAACGGGTTAGGGAACTGGGCCAAAACTAACATGAATTTCAACAAGGACAAATGTAAGATACTACACTTAAGTAGGAAAAACGAAATGCAAAGATACAGGATGGGTGATGCCTGGTGGAGTCTTTGTGGACAACAAGTTGAACATGAGCCAACACTGTGATCCGGCAGATAAAAAGCCAATGGGATTTTGGGCTGCATCAAAAGGAGTCTAGTGTCTAGATTGAAGGAACTCATAATGCCTCTCTATTCTGCTTTGGTTAGACCTCACCTAGAATATTTTGCGCAGCAAGCGGATCTTAGCCACTTCCCATGCACAAGACACAGAGACAAGAGTAGAAATGAATAGAAAAATCTTTACTCTTAGTAGCAGAGATGAAACACAAACTTGCAATGTTGCATACAAAAAACAAACAGTGCAAGAAACTTACATAGTCTTTGTAAATAACACAAAATAAGGCATCTTCATCTTAAGTCAAATGAGAAAGCAAAACATAAACCTTGAGCAAACAGCTATTCCACCATAGCCTCCTTTAGAGCAGCATAACGGCTTCTCTCCAACCTGCTCCTCGGAGCAGAGCCTTTGAGCATAGATCTCAGAGTAAAAACTCTCCAGAACTGTATTCTAGAAACCCATACAGTTACCGGGTGTGATCCAAGATTGCTGGTTGACCTACATTACCAGCTGCACATAATAATTACCATCATAAGGTATTTCTTCAACACACACACACACACACACACACTTGGTCCTACTACAATTTACTGTAGCAGAATACTGTGTCCAATTCTGGGCACCACAGATATATTGACAAGCTAGGGGATGTCCAGAGGTGGGCAACTAAAATAATCAAAATTCTGGAGACAATGCCCTATGAGGAGCGTCTTAAAGAACTGGGTATGCTTAGCCTGCAGAACAAAAGGTTGAGACATGCTAGCCATTTATAAATATGTGAAAAGACACCTTAAGGAAGAGTGAACCAGACTTGTTTTCTGTTGCCTTGGAAACTAGTACTTGGAGCAATGGGTTCAAATTACAGGAAAGTAGATTCCATCTGAACATTAGGAAGAACTTCCTGACTATAAGAAAAGCTGTTCAGCAGTGGAACTCTCTGCCTCAGAATGTGGTGGAAGCTCCTTCCTTGGAAGCTTTTAAACATGGGCCATCTGTCAGGGGTGCTTTGATTGTGCTTTTTCTGTATGGCAGGGGGTTGGTGGTCTCTTCCAACTATATTATTCTGTGATTCTATCGTCTCACCCTTTTTGTTTTAGTCCACTCCATGCCCCACAACAAAGCATGTGTTAACCGGTTGCAGAGTAATCTACAAATCTACATCCTTATGGGTCTGTTATTTATTTGTCGTGCATCTTAGACATGCATATTAGCACTGCTTGCAAGATAAGATGATGTAAGCATTCACAGCAAAGGAGAAGGCAAAAGGGCACTTCTTCCCATTTAGTCAGAATCTCATTAAAATATCTTGGTCTCTAGCTCCATTGCCTAAATGACTGTGCCAACGCAAGTTGCATTTACTCTACTAATGCAGATGCTAGCAGAGCAGTTTTGGGATTGTCCTATAAAGCTAAGGGAAGCTAATGATGCCTGAAATATAGTCTTCCTGTCAGCTCTAAGCCTCGGTGGTTTTGCAAGGAAACCTGTGAGGAAAAAAGTGTTCCTCTCTAATCTAAAGCTAACCAACCTGACTGAAAGAATCTCTCTGTTGTTCAGAAGCTCTGCTAGATTTATGATATCAATAAAGCGTTCGTCCAGTTATATTGTTCCATTAACAGTTTGCAAGGAACTCCCTTCTTGAGCAACCAATTCAGGATTGATAGTGGTCCTTTCTTACGTAGCCACGTAGGCATGCAAGATCTCTTTCATTACATGGGAATCATCCTTTCTATTGAATTTCTTCCTCTGCATTACCCAGACCATTGAGTTACTGAAAGCATCTATGTTTCTCTGCTTGTTTATTTTAGAAAGGCTTTCTCTTTTCCTTGTACATATGCCGGGCCAGCAATATCCACTGGGATATGGTTCCAAGAACACACACACCATAGATATCAAAATATATAGTTGCTCATGTCATGAATGACTTTTCAATTACTTTAAAGCAGGGGTCTTCAAACTAAGGCCCGAGGGCCGGATACGGTCCTCCAAGGTCATTTACGCGGCCCTCGCTCAGGGTCAACCTAAGTCTGAAATGACTTGAAAACACACAACAACATCAACAATCCTTTCTCATCAGCCAAAAGCAGGCCGACACTTCCCACTGGGATATGGTTCCAAGAACACACACACCATAGATATCAAAATATATAGTTGCTCATGTTATGAATGACTTTTCAATGACTTTAAAGCAGGGTCTTCAAAGTAAAGCCCGAGGGCCAGATACGGCCCTCCAAGGTCATTTACGCGGCCCTCGCTCAGGTTCAACCTAAGTCTGAAATGACTTGAAAGCACACAACAACAGCAACAATCCTTTCTCATCAGCCAAAAGCAGGCCAACATTTCCCACTGGGATATGGTTCCAAGAACACACACACCATAGATATCCAAATATATAGTTGCTCATGTCATGAATGACTTTTCAATGACTTTAAAGCAGGGGTCTTCAAACTAAGGCCCGTGGGCCATATACGGCCCTCCAAGGTCATTTACACGGCCCTCGCTCAGGGTCAACCTAAGTCTGAAATGACTTGAAAACACACAACAACATCAACAATCCCATTGAAATACTAATATGTTTATATTTGTTAAAATTGTTCTTCATTTTAATTATTGCATTGTTTTTAAGTGTTTTTCGCACTACAAATAAGATATGTGCAGTCTGCATAGGAATTCATATGTGTTTTTTTCAAATTATAATCCGGCCCTCCATCAGTTTAAAGCAGGGGTCTTCAAACTAAGGCCCGTGGGCCATATACGGCCCTCCAAGGTCATTTACACGGCCCTCGCTCAGGGTCAACCTAAGTCTGAAATGACTTGAAAACACACAACAACATCAACAATCCTTTCTCATCAGCCAAAAGCAGGCCAACACTTCCCACTGGGATATGGTTCCAAGAACACACACACCATAGATATCCAAATATATAGTTGCTCATGTCATGAATGACTTTTCAATGACTTTAAAGTAGGGGTCTTCAAACTAAGGCCCGTGGGCCATATACGGCCCTCCAAGGTCATTTACACGGCCCTCGCTCAGGGTCAACCTAAGTCTGAAATGACTTGAAAACACACAACAACATCAACAATCCTTTCTCATCAGCCAAAAGCAGGCCAACACTTCCCACTGGGATATGGTTCCAAGAACACACACACCATAGATATCCAAATATATAGTTGCTCATGTCATGAATGACTTTTCAATGACTTTAAAGCAGGGGTCTTCAAACTAAGGCCCGCGGGCCAGATACGGCCCTCCAAGGTCATTTACGCGGCCCTCGCTCAGGGTCAACCTAAGTCTGAAATGACTTGAAAGCACACAACAACATCAACAATCCTTTCTCATCAGCCAAAAGCAGGCCAACACTTCCCACTGGGATATGGTTCCAAGAACATACACACCATAGATATCCAAATATATAGTTGCTCATGTCATGAATGACTTTTCAATGACTTTAAAGCAGGGGTCTTCAAACTAAGGCCCGCGGGCCAGATACGGCCCTCCAAGGTCATTTACGCGGCCCTCACTCAGGGTCAACCTAAGTCTGAAATGACTTGAAAGCACACAACAACATCAACAATCCTTTCTCATCAGCCAAAAGCAGGCCAACACTTTCCACTGGGATATGGTTCCAAGAACACACACACCATAGATATCAAAATATATAGTTGCTCATGTCATGAATGACTTTTCAATTACTTTAAAGCAGGGGTCTTCAAACTAAGGCCCGCGGGCCAGACATGGCCCTCCAAGGTCATTTATGCAGCCCTCGCTCAGGGTCAACCAAAGTCTGAAATGACTTGAAAGCACACAACAACATCAACAATCCTTTCTCATCAGCCAAAAGCAGGCCAACACTTCCCATTGAAATACTAATAAGTTTATATTGGTTAAAATTGTTCTTCATTTTAATTATTGCATTGTTTTTAAGTGTTTTTCGCACTACAAATAAGATATGTGCAGTGTGCATAGGAATTCATATGTGTTTTTTTCAAATTATAATCCGGCCCTCCAACAGTTTGAGGGACTGTGACCTGGTCCTCTGTTGAAAAAGTTTGAGGACGCCTGCATTAGATGCCAAAAATAAAATAAAATAAAAACATAATTACAATTAACACAATTAAAACAATTATGACCAATCAATTAAAAACAGTACGCCGGTTCAAAACATATTCCAAATCAGTCCTTTACGGTCCACTAAAACATTCTCTTCCCAGTTGCTCCAACTATTGCACAAACGCTTGATCCCAAAGCCAGGATTTAAGTTTTTTTCCAAAAGGTCAGAAGGGAGGGGGCAGATATAATGTCATTGGGGAGGGCATTCCATAACCAAGGGGCCATCATGGAGAAGGCCCTATCTCTCATTCCCACCAGGCAGGGTCTCCCCGAATGATCTTAGCATGCTTGGTGGTTCGTAGAGGGAGATAACGTTCAGATTTTCTTATTTTCATGAAGACTCTTTGCTCAACCAGGAAAACTCTTTGCTCAACTTTATTATTGGCATAATAAAGCATACTGGGTGCAAGTTAACTAGCAAAGAAAGTGGGATGATGGTCACATTGGGAGTCAAGGCTTTTCTGGACTCTTGGACCAGTTCTTCAACACGCTTCTGGAATGAGCTTCGTGTATTCAAATAGACTGGAACATACTTAGTCCTAATCTTTGTTTTCTACTGGTTTTAAACCACTTCATTGGATGTATTGCAATAGCAGATTCCCAGATTAGTTTAGTGTTTACACCTTATTTTATTTTTCCGGTTATTTAATATTTAATGTTTATTTTACTTAAGTGATATTTGTCTTTACTGTTCTAATGTAGCACAAATCCTATGTATTATTTTTATTATTATTATTATTATTACACTTTATTTGTACCCCGCTACCATCTCCCCATGGGGCTCGGTGCAGCTTGCATGAGGCCGAGCCCAAATACAACAATACAACACAATTAAAAAATAAAAAATAAAACATAGGCAATAAAATATACAACATTATCACTAAGACAACACACAATTAAAAACAGTGGGAAGGCCAAGTTAAAATTGGAAATAATGTTGGGACATGGACAAAAGGAGATAAGGTGTATTGTAAGGGCGTACTAGCAGACCTAAAGAAATGTAAAGTGCTTTGGAGGACAAAGTGCTATGATATCATTGTTCCGGGAAGGCACACTGGAACAGCCACGCCTTCAAGCTCCTCCTGAAGACTGCCAGAGTTGGGGCCTGTCTGATGTCTTTAGGGAGTGCGTTCCAGAGTCGAGGGGCCACCACCGAAAAGGCCCTCTCTCCCGTCCCCACCAATCGCGGCTGTGATGCTGGTGGGATCGAGAGCAGGGCCTCTCCAGATGATAGAAGGGATCGTGTGGGTTCATATATGGAGATGCGGTCACGCAGGTAGGCGGTCCCAAACCGTTCAGGGCTTTGTAGGTAAGAACCTGCACCTTGAACTGGGTCCGGTAGATGAATGGCAAATGTAAAATCATACTACATATTTTTGACATTAATATTGAAATGTGAAATATATACAGAAAGTCTTTACTTGTGTGAGACCTCTCTCCCTGCTGGGCCAGTGGTTTTTACTGGGAAATACTTGGGCTACAAAGGCTCACTCTTTTTCTTTGCATGTCCCGTGTTTCTGGGTAAAAATAGAAAATACCAAGTTACTCTATCATTGGGGCACATGGTTAATCAAAACCAGTCTAATCAAAATTAGTTTCACCCTAAGTACATTTAACTGTGGCTAAACCAACTTTCTGTGCCTCTGAATTTGTATTTTGTGGTTTTGTTGATCAGCTGTAATACAGGACCATAAAAGAACAATTGTGAGAAGGAGAAGAACCAAGTGAGTGGACATGTGGCTTCTTCCTCCCAATGATAATTAACAACAAAGTTACATCTTTATTGGGGAAAAAGGAATAGGGGTAGAAGAGAAACAAGCTGACTAACAGAGTAGAAAATCTTTTTTTAAAAGTTGGCTTTGTACAGATGACCCTCTGTATAAGGATTACGCAGGATCCAAGGCTGAAGAGTCATTAAATGTTCAAGGTTCCATACTTGAGAAAATGGCTTCATTTATAACCTTTGGAACAAATTGTTCTTGAGGATGGACTCTAGCACAGATAAAAGGGATGCAAGGGTAGCACTTTGTGTTTACTGCCACACAGCAAACTTTTGACAGCCTTTTACAGAGAGCAATATAGTAACTAATTGAATTAGAGGAGCTATCTATTACAAATGTCATCTCTCGCTTACATTCAGTCGTTGTCATTCCATCTCATCGTCAGGATTTGGTTGTCCGTGCAAAAACCATTTCTGTTTTCATCTCCATATCACGCAAGTTAGTATCTTCAAACCTCGGACATTTCATTTTTTGCTCAATTTTTTCTATTATTAAAACAACCCACGTAAGAAAAAATTTTAAAACTCCCTTTGTTTTTGCAAGGTCATTTGCAAAAACACCAGTAACATGATATGTAGTGATGCCATGAATCAGAGAATTTATTGTATATACTTGAGTATAAGCCTAGTTTTTCAGCCCTTTGTTTAGGCTGAAAAAGCCCCCCTCAGCTTATACTCGAGTCAAGATTATTTATTATAATCTGTTGTTGTTGTTGTTGTTGTTGTTGTTGTTGTTGTTCCATTTATTATTTTACATTATTATTATTATTATTATTATTGCATTTATTATTTTACTCTATTATTACTGCTATTATTACACTAGCCGTCCCCTGCCATGTGTTGTTGTGGCCCACATGGGGGTTCTGTGTGGGAAGTTTGGCCCAATTCTATTGTTGGTGGGGTTCAGAATGCTCTGTGAATGTAGGTGAACTATAAATCCCAGCAACTACAACTCCCAAATGACAAAATCAATTTTTTTGAGTGAAGGACATACATTGGGTTATTAGGTGTCTTGTGTCCAAATTTGGTGTCAATTCATCCAGTGGTTTTGAGTTCTGTTAATCCCAACGAACATTACATTTTTATTTATATAGCTTTCCATTGTTTTACTCTATTATTATTATTATTATTATTATTATTATTATTATTATTATTATTATTTCATTTATTATTTTTCTCTCTTTATTATTATTGAAAGGATACATAAGCATATTGACATTGAAGAAGGTTAGAATAATGGTTTAATCAGAGTTGGGCAATCTTACCTTAAATTACAGTTTTATGTAAATATTCAAAAACAACCTATTGATGCTTCAATGAATGTAATTTTATTGGTATCTATTTTTTTTAATTTACCAGTAACTGCTGCATTTCCCACCATCGGTGTATACTCGAGTCAATCTGTTTTCCCAGTTTTTTGTGGTAAAATTAGGTGCCTCGGCTTATATTTGGGTCGGCTTATACTCGAGTATATTCGGTACCTCCCAGCATGGTATATCCCATGTATCCATCAGATATTTGAGGATCCTGGCTTTTATTGGTACTTTATACAAGTGTGTTTCTTCACTGTGTCATTCAGGTGCTTGCTATTAAAAGTTGTGTGTGTGTGTGGTGTGTGTGTGTCAGGAGTGACTTGAGAAACTGCAAGTCATTTCTGGTGTGAGAGAATTGGCCATCTGTAAGGACGTTGCCAAGGGGACGTCCGGATATTTATTTATTTATTTATTTATCGTGTCAGGGCAACCATTTGATTATATTACATTTCTAACAGAACAAAGCAAACAAACAGACAAAATACAAGATTTATGAGTTTGGTAGTTGATTAAATGTCCTTTAACCAGTATCTGGCCACTTGGAGTGCTTCTGGTGTTGCTGCAAGAAGGTCCTCCATTGTGCATGTGGCAGGGTTCAGGTTGCATTGCAGCAGGTGGTCAGTGGTTTGCTCTTCTCCACACTCGCATGTCGAGGATTCCACTTTGTAGCCCCATTTCTGAAGGTTGGCTCTGCATCTCATGATGCCAGAGCGCAGTCTGTTCAGCGCCTTCCAAGTCGCCCAGTCCTCTGTGTGCCCAAGGGGGAGTCTCTCATTTGGTATCAGCCATTTGTTGAGGTTCTGGGTTTGAGCCTGCCATTTTTGGACTCTCGTTTGCTGAGGTGTTCCAGCGAGTGTCTCTGTAGATCTTAGAAAACTATTTCTAGATTTAAGTCGTTGACGTGCTGGCTGATACCCAAACAGGGGATGAGCTGGAGATGTTTCTGCCTTGGTCCTTTCACTATTGGCTGCTACTTCCTGGCGGATGTCAGGTGGTGCAATACCAGCTAAGCAGTGTAATTTCTCCAGTGGTGTAGGGCGCAGACACCCCGTGATAATGCGGCATGTCTCATTAAGAGCCACATGCACTGTTTTAGTGTGGTGAGATGTGTTCCACACTGGATGATTGATGTTTTACCATTCTGTGGGAGGCTTCTCTTATGTCCCCGCATGAGAAGCTGGAGCTCGACAGATGAGAGCTTACCCCGCTCCCCGGATTCAAACCGCCAACCTGTTGGTCGACCAGTCCTGCCAGCACAATAATTTAACCCATTGTGCCACTGAGGGTTCCCGGTGCATACGAAGCATTGGCTGGGCCTTTTTTCTATTTGAGATGTAACTAGATAGTTGATGGCAAACACAAGATTTTCAGTTTTGTGTTTGCAAAAAAGGAGAGCAGGTTTCTCTAGGGGAGAAAGAGTGAGCAGCCATGGGACTTAACCTGCCTGCTTTCCAACTTGGCACCTTCCTTTTCCAAGGAGGAACAGAAGAGTTAGGTCATTGGACTTAATTGTCATAACAGGAAGGGTCACCTCACCCCTGGATGTAGTAATAAGCCAACCCTGCTACATTTGGAAACCCTGCTGTTCAGTGGTGCTTCCAACGTCTGCTCCAGAAATATTTTCATTTAATTGTGTGTGCTTTAGTTAAAAGTTCTTATCTGTCCTAGCCTGTTTGCATTTCCAAAGGAGGTAGCACAATAAACCACTTTGTATTCTATTTATGTGTTCCTATTTGCTCTGATAGACTAGCAGTTTATTTTCTCCAAAGTAAGTTAGCGGGAGTGACAAAAGCGTCAACAAGCTTTTTATTGCTTCTATTTCTAGGACTTGCGTCTCACAGATTACAATTTTATTTACCCCTTCTATGAAAGCTTTTTATGGCAATATAAAAACTGATTGTAAATACAGCAAGTCACAAAAATACGAGTGAAACAATTGACACCACTGAAATCACCATAATACTAAGTACAGTAAATCAGCAGTTACAAAGTAGGAGATCCATAGAACCTTCAAATTTATTTATTTTATTTATTTCATATCAAAAGCATTGCATAAATTAGTATAAAACGGATAAAAATCAAAGGAGCGCAGGTGGCTAAATATCTTTTTACCAAAAATAGGCAACAGCAATGGCATTGTCTGTAGCCTCCAACAATTCATCCTCTGTACATGAGCATAGTGAACAAGCATACAGATGCGGAGTTGTCTGTTCTGCTCCATAGTAAGGTGTGGTGTTCTTTTGGGCAGTGCCATTTTGCCAGGTTGTCTTTTGATCTGCCCACTCCACTTCTGAGTCTGTTCAAGGACTTCCAAGTTGCCCATTCTTGGTTTGCCCCTGGAGGAAGACCCTCGTGGGGGGGGGGGGGGGGGTGGCGGCATCCAATTGGGGTTTCCTGGTTTAGCTGCCCAAAGGGATACCCTTGCTGTTGCTGGGGGGACGCAAAGAGGAGTGGTAGTTCTCATAAAGCTTTTCCTTGATTTGAGTCTACTGAGAGGAGGCTGGTAGCCATGTAGTGGGTGGCTTTCACAGTGTTCAACCTTATTTCTCTCACATTTAGCAGCAACTTCCCATCGCACATCGGGGGGGGGGGGGGGCGCATGCCAGCTAGCTTCAAATAAAAAGGCTTTACTTACATTCTTACATCTAAATGCAGTTGCTAATATGAATTAGAGTAGGTCCAATGAGTCAATGTGAGACCAGCAGTTGGATGTTGGTTGGTTATGTGTTCAGTGTTGCTTACAGTTCTGGTGACATTTCAATTAACATAGCATTTCAATTAAGTTATCAACTGGCATCCTTCTCAGGCTTTGGATTTTGGTATCAAGCATGCAATGTGCTTTAAATCACAGATTTTCTCTCTTCATTGGGTGTATAATCTTGCCCACTGGCATCCTACTTTTTCTCTTTAAGTGAACATATCCTAAGGGGATGGATGGACAAGCAGCTGCCTCGCTAACCTTTCTAGTCAAAGCTCAATGTTATAATAGTGTTTTTAAAGAAGTAAAGATTGGCAGTACTCCCTTCTGTTAATCTCCTGAGCCCAGAAAATAATACTGAATCCATTCATCCATTTCATGCCATACATTGCAGTAAATTGATGTCACTGAATTTTTGTTACCAGCCAGAGGAAGTGACAGTGAGGGCACTTCAGAAGAAAAGTTGAGGTCAGTTTTCACTATTTTGCCACTCAGTAGATTATTTTTATGGAAGTGTCTCTTTTGAGCCAAGCCATTTATTTCTTCTGAATCAGTTACACCATCAAGACTCATGGGATTGGATGAGCCATTTAGCTGAAGGACCATCTTTACAACTGCTCTCCTATAGAAAATGTGTGTCATTGAGATCTCCGTTTGCCCAAAGGGCAACAGATAGATACCTTTGAGATGTTTGCAAAGTCATAATACCAAGTAAATCAAGATACAGAACGAATCCTTATACCATGTCTAGATACACCAGCCCTTCATTTGAAGATAAGCCATCAGGGTTGTTTAAGTTTTGTGTTCTTAGAGACTCTTATCTTTTTCCCTCCTTCGGAGCAGCAAAAGTTTTTGAAGTCTAAATCTGATGTCCAGATACTTTTGCTACTTTTTTATGCAACTTTCCGTAGGGATCAGTGTTCCACACACCATAAGACTTCAATCCTAAAATCACTATGCAGGATGCCACATTAAACGCACTGTAGTGCTTCCTCTTCAGGACATATGTCGGACTAACCTTGCAAATTCTGTTCTTTGCAAGATTCCCAGAATGTTAGAAATTGGTGTTTTACTTGTAGAGTACAGATCTCTTGCTTAGGTCATAATAGGGACGATGAGAAAAGGTTAGTAACTCAAAGGATGGTTGTAGCGAAATTGCTACTCTATGTTAAATTTTTGGTGTATAGCTCTATGTTTATATATGGCAGATAGGGAAGAATAGGCACAGACAGGGTAGCAACAGCAGAGATAGGATTCATTTGCATATGGAAGCCGATTGGTCATATGCAGATTAGCATAGGCCCAGGATTTGAAAAGGCTGCTAGGCCAAAATGACAGTTGGAGAGAGAGCAGAGCTAAACATTCCAAAGGGGCGGAGCCAAAGTTTAAAAATAGGCAGTCAGAGAGTCAAAAGAGTGAGTTAGGAATTGCTGTTTGTGAAGTGAGTTAGGGTTTCCTGTTTGTGAGAGACAGTTAGGAACTTCTGTGAGAGAAAAGAGTTAGGAACTCCTGTTAGAAATAAGCAGTTATGAAGATGTGTTAAAGACTTCTGATATATAGAAGCAGTTAGTTAAATAGAGCTCAAGTTTAAGGAACATAAAGAAAGCCAGTGGTGCTTTAGTCAGAATATAATTTCAGTCAAGAGTGTGTAAAGCAAGTAACATGTTTGGGAATGTGAAACATTGAAAGTCTATTTCAGAAAAGTAAACCAAGCATATTATACTGACTGTAAGCCTCAAGATTGCAACAAAACACAAATGTAACCACAAGCGTTGGAGCCAGAAGTTATAAATAAACTGTGTTACTTTGTTATACAGAAGTCTCATTGTCTGTACAAAGATTAACCAGCACACAAAAAGTCCCAGCCAAGATAAAAGAAGAAACTGAATTATTATAAGAGTAAAGAGTTTTTTCTTAAATACAGAAATAGTCTCTCTCCCTCACTACAATGGTATAGCCATTCTGTCAAACACAGGCTCCTTGAAGTAGTTTGGTCATTAAAACTTTCAGCTTTACTTAAAAGTTGACATGCCAAGACACCTAAGAATTGCTTTTAGAAGGACCAGATTTGAACAAATGGAGTTGATAGAGATTCAGTCATATCCCACTTGAAGAAAAAAGCTGTATCTGCAGTGCCCCCAAATTCGAAGTTGAAAATTTGAACCACATCTATATAAATAAAAATGTAATGTCCGTTTGTGAGGGACCTCATATCTCCCCAACTACTTCACCAATTGCTACTAAATTTGGACACAACGCAGCATATGAAATGATGAGTGTTTCAAGATATTCACATGCCTACTATTATATAGATGTCATACCAGAGACAGGTGAAAACATACTTTCCCTCAAAAACAGCACCAAAGTTAACTGCCCACGTGACTTTCCTCCTTTCTCCTCTGTGGCCCCCTGACTCTGGAACTCATGCCCGGAGAGATTAGGAAAGCCCCTACCTTAGAAACCTTTAAAAAGAATCTTAAAACCTGGCTTTTCCGTTGCGTCACACAACCTTACACTATTGCTCCCCTCAATGTTTTGTCCCTGGAGTACACTTCCCCCCCCCCCCCCCTTGTAGGAAAGCTTGGTTTTTACAACCCCGTTTCTTCTTTGAGCCCTTTCTTGCAAATAATCTGCTCCTCTTTTATCTCACCCCTGAGTTTTAACATTTTATCATGCACACGCGGCCGGCTCATTGTCATTGTGATTGTGGATATTGTATTTGTATATTGCTCACTGTATTCTTATGTTTTTATGTATTTACTATGTTTTTGCTTGTGTTTTTGGTTTTTCTTTTGTGGTAATTTGTTGTTCAGGCTTGGCCTCATGTAAGCCACCCCGAATCCCTGTTGGGGGAGATGGTAGTGGGGCATAAATAAAGATTATTATTATTATTATTATTATTACTATTATTATTACTCCGCCCAAGAAACACAACACTAACCTTGGCTGTGGCAGCGGGAGGAGGCACCTTGCTGGGAAGAGCAGGAGTGTCATCGCCTGGGAGAGAGATGTTTCAGTTGGATACTACTGTGTAAATAGGGGTGCTGCCACTGGTCTTATTATGAAACCATTCTTAATACATAGAGGAGAAGACAGCTTGTAATGAGAATCTGCTTGTGATGAGAACAGAATCTGCATGGTTAGTCCGACACGTGTCCTGAAGAGGAATGGACCTCATCATCTATCATTAGATCTACCTGATGGGTAGAATGAGAAAGTTGGTCTCACCCAAACAATGTTTTATTAGTGGGCTTGAGTAGATTTCCAGTTTTGAAATCTTCTATTCTGGAGCATCACCAAAGTCACTGCTGAACAAGAAGAGTCCTTTTTCTTTTCTTTTTAAAGCACTAATAGATAAGAGATTGGACTGTTTGTGTTTAATAGTGAATATTGCTGATGCCTTGTAGTTTTTAGATTGCCGGCATCCAATCATTTCCTTTGAACTTCTAAAGAGATTTGATGATAATACAGTGCATGGCTTGAATATAAAACGAGGTTCATTCTCTTAGGTATCGCAAAGATAAAAAATTGATCTCCCTTTTTCAATTGTATAGCATATTAACTTCTAAGCAAGACATGTTGAAAAATCAGTTATTTTTAATTACCTAGCCTCTTCTTTGCAATATAAAATATTTGTGCATGTCAGTAAAATTCGGCATTTGCTGAATAGACTGATTTTACTGGTGATGATGAGTTCTATTGACTGCAATTTGGACTGATTTGGATGACGTTTTAACCTAGCGAACTGTTTTAATGTATATTTATAACCATTTTAATGTATTTTTGCTATATTTTATCTGTTTTATATTGTGTCGGCCTGGGATTGTTACTTGTTTGAAGATATCCGGAGTCCCTCCCTGGAGGTCGAGAAGGATGGGGTATAAATGTTCTAAATCTATATAAATAAAAATGTAATGTTCGTTTGTGGGATTAACATAACTCAAAAACCACTGGATGAATTGACACCAAATTTGGACACAATATACATATCAGGCCAATGAGTGACCATCACTCATAAAAACACCGAAAAACACAGCGGAAGAGACTTAAAAAGCCAAAATATAATATACATAGATTGGGCCACAGCAACACGTGGCAGGGGACAGCTAGTACATAAGTAAGTAAGTAAGTAAGTAAATAAATAGTGTGTTGGAGCTGTAACAAAGTTTTTGGAAGATGTTGTTTGTGTCCCTTGCGTCTCGTGCCAAGGGCAGCTCATAATACAAAACATATTTCATACAATATAATGAGAGATGTTGCATTTTATCTGAAGATCTAAGTTCAGTGAGCTCCTTTGTTTTTCTTGGCAGACTGAATTCGTGGCTTTCAATTAGTATCTAATACTTCGACATTCTGGTTTGGAGAAGTATCTAAGGATCTGAGTTTTGCTCTGCATGTTGATTTTATTGGAAAATGCTTAGATTCACACCTAATGAATTCTAACTTTTTCTTCTCCTTTCCAACAAAACCTAGCAGTGTCAAAATGAAGACTTCCATTAATTTGATGCCGGTTTTGCTTTCTTATTGATTTTAAATAGCTTTGATGGCAGATAGATATTTAAATAGGTGTAAAGATATGATAAATACTAGGGATAGCCCTGTTTACTCAGAGGTATAATAAAGTGAATTTTGGATTAAGGTCTTTCAAAAGAGATGTTAGTTCTGAACAGTCAATTGTGGTATAATGAGAGGAAAACAAGTCCATAGAATATAGAGAAGACAGTATTGGTCTGAAGATTTAGAAGGCAAGAATTCAGAGCAAGACTGTCTTCCTTAATATAATTACCAGCTAACAACAACAACAACAACTTTATTTCTATTCTGCCCCATCTCCCCAGAGGGACTCGGGTGGCTTACAAGACAATAACAGTACAACTGAAGCAGCATACAATATACATCAAAACATTAAATCAGTAAAGATAGACCCCATGTAAAATAAAAATAACAACCATATAACCATTAAGATAAAATACATAAAAACAAAATAAATTAAGCAAAAGTAATAATTAGTCAAGTAATAGTGGCTAAGTCTCCACTACAATGGTTTCTCGTTATACTTGCTGCATATTTTGTATCTAATCAATTTTGTTTGGTTGTTCTCATTCCCTTCTTAAGATTATTTTGAGGCAAGTAGCTTGCACTGGCATAATTTAATTTCAGTCACTTTTCAGGAGCGAACCAAAACAGTTGTATTGCATTAAAAAACAAACAAACAGACAAACAAAACACAAAGTTTGCAGATTTGGTATTCTATTAAATGTCCTTTGACTAGTATCTGGCCACTTGGAGTGCCTCTGGTGTTGCTCCAAGAAGGTCCTCCATTGTGCATGCTTAGGTTGCATTGCAGCAGGTGGTCAGTGGTTTGCTCTTCTCCACACTTGCATGTCGTGGATTCCACTTTGTAGCCCCATTTCTGAAGGTTGGCTCTGCATCTCATGATGCCAGAGCTCAGTCTGTTCAGCGCCTTCCAAGTCACCCAGATTTCCGTGTGCCCAGGAGGGAGCTTCTCATTTGATTTCAGCCATTGATTGAGGTTCTGGGTTTGAGCCTGCCACTTTTGGACTCTCACTTACTGAGGTGTTCCAGAGAGTGTCTCTCTAGATCTTAGAAAACTGTTTCTTGATTTAAGTCGTTGGTGTGCTGGCTGATATCCAAAAAGGGGGTGGCCCGGAGATGTCACTTCCTTGGTCTTTTCACTATTGCTTGCTACTCCCTGGCAGATGTCAGATAGTGCAATACTGGCTAAACAGTGGTGTAGGGTGCAGACACCCCGTGATAATGCGGCATGTCTCATAACTGGTATTTCTGTCTCATGCTGACTTGATGGGATAGGAAAAGTTCAGTAGAGTGTTGTGTGGTTTCCGGGCTGTATGGCCATGTTCTAGCAGCATTTTCTCATGATGTTTCAGAGTATCTCTGAAAATGCCAGCCACAGATGCAGGCAAAACATCAGGAAAAAATGCTGCCAGAACATGGCCATACAGCCCAGAAACCAGAGAACACCTCAGTGATTCCAACTGTGAAAGCCTTCAACAATTCAAAGTTTAGTTGAGTTTTGACCAATTGTGAAGTTGATGTTTGTATGTTTAGTGTGAACTGCCATGAAGGGCAGTCTAGAGTTGCTGTATTAGATCCAGGATAGGGCTTCTGTAACTATAACTCTTAGTAGAACTTGAAGCAGGATGAAGTACCATAAAGTTCCACCAAGTAGGGTGAATGTACCTATCCCCTTCCAGCATGACAGTTACTTCTCAGATGTGTCTAGTGACAAGATCAGAGCTAAAAAAAAAAACCCTCCAATTGCTCTTCAGTTGTGAACCATTAGTCATATTGGGAGGAGACAGCTTCAGCTCAAAATGGTGGTCCATAAGGTTCTTTATGATGGTACTTCATCACCAAGAAATGTTAGGGATTAAAGTTAAAGAAACCTTGTGTCAGACTCCATCAAACAGTGCCAGTAGTATTTGAGATTCATAAGCTATTGCAAAAGGTAGGGCAACAACCAAATTATTTGTGTACATGTGGTTTGCGTATATATATGTGGTTTTGTGCATGCATTGTAATTTTTATTATTTTGGTTTTTTATGTCTCTTCTGATGTGTTTTCCAGTATTTTTATGAGAGATGGTCACTCGTTGGCCTGATAGGTGTATTGTGTCCAAATTTGGTGTCAATTCATCCAGTGGTTTTTGAGTTATGTTAATCTGATAAATTAATATTACATTTTTATTTATATTTTTATTTATATAGAAGTACTCCAGTGACTTACAGATAACAGACTATGTGAAATTATACTAAACACCCATGCTGTTTGATTTTCCTATTAATTTTATTGTTTGAACCCTAACCAGATTGCATTTTCAATCCACTGCAGGGGCTGACCTTTGAAGAGGTAGAAAACTTCTTCACCTTCCTAAAAAATATAAATGATGTGGATACAGCTTTAAGCTTTTATCACATGGCTGGAGCATCACTTGATAAAGGTACTGAGCATTGTGATTTTCCTTTGTTCACTTGGAGAGAAATCCAAGCTTCCATATTCCCCTTTATGTGACTGCTTGTAAATTATACATTTTGTAATGTTTAGAGCAGGGGTGGCAGGCATGGTCCTTCATATTTTTTTTTGACGGCGACCTCCGGCACCCTTGAGTGGCTATGCTTGGTTTCAGGTAATTTTTTAAAAGTCTGCTGAAATAATTGTCAGTTTTATAGTAAAAGAAGCAGGCAGCATATTGTTCATGATCCACTTAAAAATACTTATGCTCTCTATATTTAGAAAACAGGATACCACGGTGAGTTGATAGGCAAACTCTCTGAAATGCTAGTTTTTTATTGTCTTTTACTTTAGTTCATCCAGGGACCAATTTAGACTTCATAACTATAAAGTTACTAGCTTGTGCCCCCAGCGTTGCCTGGGTTATTTGAAAAAGTCATTTTTAATTGTGCAAAATGCATAAGGTTGTGGGTGAACTACAACTCACATCATGCCAGGTTAACCCAGAAAAACACCATCACTATTTAAAGTTTGTTACGTTGAGCAAGTTTGCTGTAGAGGCATCAGTGAGGTTCAGTGTGCTCTCTGGTTGTAAACTACAACTCCCACTATGGTGAGTCAGTCCCTTCAAACCCCTACAGGAGGTTGAGTTAGTCATGAGGGTTCTGTGTGCCATGTTTGGTCCAGATCCATCATTGATGGAGGTCATGGTTGTGGGTGAACTACCACTCCCAGAAAGGAAGGTCAGTTTTCCCCAAAATCCTCCCGTAAAATTTTTTTGGCATATCAGGTATCTGTGCCAAGTTTGGTCCAGATCCATCAGTGTTTGGGTTCACAGTGCTCTCTGGATGTAGGTGAACTACAACTTCACCAAATCAATATGAATTTTCCCCAAAGACCTCCAATATTTTCTGCTAGTCATGAGGGCTCTGAGTGCCAGGTTTGGTACAATTCCATCTTTGGTGGAGTTAGAATGCTAATTGAACTGTAAATCCCAGGACCTACAATGCCAAAATGTCCAGGCCAATTCCCCTCAAAATCCAACAGTATTCAAATTTGGGCCTATTGGGTACCGGTATGCATGCCAAGTTTGGTCTAGATCCATCATTTTTTAGGTTCACAGCACTCTCTGCATGTAGGTGTAAATCCCACCAAAGACCTCCAGTATTTTTTGTTGGTCATGGGGTTCTAAGTTAGTTCTAGGTCCATCATTGTTGAAGTTCAGAATGCTCTTAGATTGCAGGTGAACTCTACATTCTAGTACCCATAACTCCTATAAATCATGGTGAATTCTCCCCCGACCTCTCTAGTATGTTCAGTTGCTGATCAATTCCTCCGTGTGGTGAAGGAAACACATAAAATCTAGGATAAAATTGTCCCCATATGAAAGTCTTCACTTGGGTGGGGGTCAGTATGGTGTTTGTGGAGGACATTGGCAGGATCCTTATACACATTCGTGGTGCTCACTATAATCTGCAATGTCATTGGAGGGAAGGCCATTGGTGTCTCCAGAGTAGTGGCAGCTATAGCTGTTTGCTGAGGCTGGAGCTTGTCTGTCTAAGTGGACACCCCAGCCACACACATACATACATATTTTCACTTTTATTATGTGTATAGATTACTCCATTTTAGCTGTCTTGGTTCCATTTGAGGGGGGGGGGTACATTGCCTTTCCCCAAATTGCCAATTCCAGTATTCCATAGAACAGCATTTTTTTCATTCTGTAGTGTGAGTGGGACACAAGTTAAGAAAGATGTTTCATGGATAATCTTAATATAGCTATATATCTTTTACATATTTATGCCTTGACACACAGCATCTCCAAACTAGAGAACAGAATTGATTGTGATGAAGTGGCCTTGGATTTTCTTTGTGAGCGCTTGTTTACCAGTATTCCTCCCAGGGCTCTGCATCACACAGCTGAGCAGAATTTCACTTAAGAAAAATGTGCTTCATCTTTAGTAGTAGTAGTAGTAATAATAATAATAATAATAATAATAATAATAATACCGTAAAACACAATCCAGAGCAGAAGAGAAAACTGGTGAAAAAAGGCTCTCCATGGACAGTTCCTGAGAAAAACTGAGAGCCAAATTGACAAAGAAAAAACATGGCTGTGGCTCACAAATGAAACTTTGAAATAGGAGACGGAGGGCCTGATTTTGGCAGCCCAAAACAAGCCATTAGAACCAATGCCATCAAAGCCAGAATTGAAAAGTCGACAACAGATCACAAGTGTAGACTCTGCAAGGAAGCAAATGAAACAATAGATCACATCCTCAACTGCTGCAAGAAGATCATGCAGACAGACTACAAGCAGAGGCATAACACTGTTGCTCAGATGATTCATTGGAACTTGCGCTACAAATACCATCTGCCTGCAACAAAGAACTGGAGGGAACACAAGCCAGAAAAAGTTACAGAGAATGAACATGTCAAACTACTCTGGGATTTCCGGATTCAGAAAGACAGAGTTTTGGAGCACAATACTCCAGATCTCACAATCGTATTAAAAAACAAAGTATGTTGCAGTCGTAAACCGGATCGGGGTATAGGGTGGCAACCTGTGTTGGACGGGGTTACACTCCCCCTGAAGTCACAGGTCCGCAGTTTGGGTGTCCTTTTGGATTCATCACTTACGCTTGAGGCTCAGGCATCGGCGGTGGCCGGGAGGGCTTTTGCACAATTGAGACTTGTGCGCCAACTGCGACCGTACCTCATAAAGGCTGATCTGGCTAGAGTGGTCCATGCCTTGGTCACCTCTAGATTGGACAACTGTAATGCGCTCTACGTGGGGCTGCCCTTGAAAACTGCTCGGAAATTCCAACTGGTCCAACGGGCGGCAGCCAGGTTGTTAACTGGTGCTCTTTACAGAGAGAGGTCAACCCTCCTGTTTAAGGAGCTCCGTTGGCTGCCGTTCATTTTCCGGTCCCAATTCAAGGTGCAGGTGCTCAGCTACAAAGCCCTAAACAGTTTGGGACCCGCCTACCTGCGTGACCACATCTCCGTATATGAACCCACACGATTCCTCTGTTCATCTGGAGAGGCCCTGCCAAGCGCATTTGGTGGGGACGAGGCACAGGGCCTTCTCTGTGGTAGCCCCCCAACTCTGGAACTCTTTCCCCAAGGACATCAGACAAGCCCCAACATTGGCAGTTTTTAGGAAGAGCTTGAAGACCTGGCTGTTCCAGTGTGCCTTTCCAGAATAGGAAACTCCCAGCATCATGTCCCAAACGCATTTTACTAGAGATTTAAGATTGCCTGCACATCGCACCTACCCCAAAATCCTTACATTTCACCTGTCATGTCCAGCACTTTTAATTTTATTCATTACATTTGGTCCGGCCCCTTAGTTTTAAATGTGTCATGATGTTATTGTTTTAATGTTTTACTGTTATTGCTTTAATGTTTATTGGTTTTGAGTTTTATTGTTGTATTTGTTATGCTGTTGTTTTATTGAGGGCCTTGGCCTTTGTAAGCCTCACTGAGTCCTTCGGGAGATGTTAGCGGGGTATAAATAAAGATCATCATCATCATCATCATCATCCCAGGTAACAGCAGGATTGAAGAGAAACAACTGGAAAAGCTAACACGATATTAGTATTTATAGATCGAACTGCAAAGACTCTGGCACAAGCCAGTAAAGGTGGTCCCAGCGGTGATCAGCACAGTGCCTAAAGACCCTGGCCTGCACTTAAACACAATCAGCGCTGACAAGATTACCATCTGCCAGCTGCAAAAGGCCACCTTACTGGGATCTGCACACATTATTCGCCGATACATCACACAGTCCTTGGGAAGTGCTCACTATAATCTGCAGTGTGGTCCAGTACAACAGCCAGCAGAGTGATCTTGTTTGCTGTGGACTCATCTTGTTGTGTTTCAAATAATAATAATAATAATAATAATAATAATAATAATAATAATAATAATTTATTTCTATCACTTACCTGTCCTAGTTTTGAATCTTCATATCATGGCTTACTTGCATACAAATGTAGTCAGTGTTTGCAATACTTCTCATGAATTAGAGATGTTATTTGCAGTAGACCAACTTAAGTTTCCTTACACTGTTTTGTTTCCTGTGCTGGAATATAGTACAGCAGTCTTGAATTTTCGTAAAATTAAGCGGCTGCAAAATTTTCAGACCGTGAATAGATACTAGTGGAATCGTAAGTGAGGTGGATTGTAAATAACATTTTAAAAACTAATATTTGCATACTTCTTGCTGATGCAAGTATTAATTTTTCACACTGTCCCAATTCTTTGTGTGCGTTCCATATTGTCAGCCCATGTGGGCGTGACAGAGCAAGCCGAAGCTTTTAAAGATGGCAAAGGGTTGTCTTTTGAGAATCCTGAAAAGGGGGTCGGATGCTGTTTGGGGAGAGGCAGTCACATTTTCTGTGTCTAGATTTGGGGACACATACGCATTTCTGATGATGATTAATAATCTCATTATTCAAGCAATTTCTTCAAGCATAATGCAGCTTGTCCTAAACAAATCAACAGCAGAGCTGAATGAAGGAAAGGATCTGCTTGTTTCTTCTCAAACAAGCACCTAAACAACTAAGGAACGTTACTCTTTCTTCCTGTAATGTGTAGTATTAAAAAATAAGTTGACTGATGGTTGCAGCAAGACCTTTATTTCATAGTTAAGTATATGCCATGTGCACTGTGTAAATCATTGTTAGCCCTGTGGCAACATGTTCTGTTTGTATAAAATTGAAATTTTATAAATTGAAAGGAATGGGTAGAAAGTTAGTCATGTAAACAAGCTTCAAGAACTGTTTGCTTTTCATTTCACATGGAAGGGGGTAATTGGTTTTTTTGATGCGTTGTTATTTTCCAAAATGAATAGGAATACATACAGGAATGGAATTGTACATGAGGCTGGTTCTTGTAAAATCTGGTTTCTTACAGTGGAATACCATCCACTTGAAAAAGGAGATATGTCAAAAGCAACTAAGGTCCCTTCCACACTGCCCCTATATCCCAGGATCTGATCTCAGATTATCTGTTTATCTCAGATTATTTGGCAGTGGGGACTCATATTTGTTGTTGTTCATTCGTTCAGTCGTCTCCGACTCTTCGTGACCTCATGGACCAGCCCACGCCAGAGCTCCCTGTCGGCCGTCACTACCCCCAGCTCCTTCAAGGTCAGTCCAGTCACTTCAAGGATGCCATCCACCCATCTTGCCCTTGGTCGGCCCCTCTTCCTTTTCCCTTCCACTTTCCCCAGCATCATTGTCTTCTCTAGGCTTTGCTGTCTCCTCATGATGTGGCCAAAGTACTTCAACTTTGTCTCTAGTATCCTTCCCTCCAATGAGCAGTCGGGCTTTATTTCCTGGAGGATGGACTGGTTGGATCTTCTCGCAGTCCAAGGCACTCTCAGAACTTTCCTCCAACACCACAGCTCAAAAGCATCTATCTTCCTTCGCTCAGCCTTCCCTAAGGTCCAGCTCTCACATCCGTAGGTTACTACAGGGAATACCATGGCTTTGACTAGGCGGATCTTTGTTGCCAGTGTGAGGTCTCTGCTCTTTACTATTTTATCGAGATTGGACATTGCTCTCCTCCCAAGAAGTAATCGCCTTCTGATTTCCTGGCCACAGTCTGCATCTGCAGTAATCTTTGCACCTAGAAATACAAAGTCTGTCACGGCCTCCACATTTTCTCCCTCTATTTTCCAGTTGTCAATCATTCTTGTTGCCATAATCTTGGTTTTTTTGATGTTTAGCTGCAACCCAGCTTTTGCGCTTTCTTCTTTCACCTTGATTAGAAGACTCCTCAGCTCCTCCTCGCTTTCGGCCATCAGAGTGGTATCATCTGCATACCTGAGGTTGTTAATGTTTCTTCCAGCAATTTTTACCCCAGCTTTGCATTCATCAAGCCCCGCACATCGCATGATGTGTTCTGCATACAAGTTAAAAAGGTTGGGTGAGAGTATGCAGCCTTGCCGTATGCCTTTCCCAATCTTGAACCAGTCTGTTGTTCCGTGGTCAGTTCTTACTGTTGCTACTTGGTCCTTGTACAGATTCCTCAGGAGAGAGACAAGGTGGCTTGGTATGCCCATCCCACCAAGAACTTGCCACAATATATTCCCGTTGAAAGCAGATAATCTGGGATCATATCCTTGGATAAATGGCAGTGTGGAAAAGCCCTAAGTCCCTGAAATTATAAATGGCATTTACTGGACTGTTGGAGTTCAACAGTGATTGTGTTTCAGGATCAGGGTGCTTTGGATGTGGGAAGTGATGCCAATGAATTTCAAGATGGCAATAGTTTGGTCAATGATACTGATGCAGAGAAGGACCAGGAGACCCCTATGCAAAGTGGAGTTTCTCATGAGAGGGTTCCTGCAGGGTGTTGGGATGTTGGTGTACTCCCTGAATTGCTACCATAGAGTTCCCAGGATTTGGGGCTTGAAAACAACTGGGCACCTGGCCCAGCTGCAAAACTTAATGAGCAAATAGATAGGAGGCAGGAGATTAATCAAAACAGGCAGGCCGAACAGTGGCTTCGGCGGTCTGCCAGGATCCAACAGAAAAAGATAAGGGAATCTCAATTAAAGTTAAACCAATTTCTGAGTGCTAAGAATCATAGAATCATAGTTGGAAAAGACGTCATGAGCCATCCAGTCCAACCCCCTGCCAAGAAGCAGGAATATTGTATTCAAAGTACCCCTGATAGATGGCCATCCAGCCTCTGTTTAAAAGCTTTCAAAGAAGGAGCCTCCACCACACTCTAGTGCAGAGAGTTCCACTGCGGAACAGCTCTCATAGTCAGCAAGTTCTTACTAATGTTCAGGTGGGATCTCCTTTCTTGTAGTTTGAAGCCATTGTTCCGCGTCCTAGTCTCCAGGGCAGCAGAAGATAAGCTTGCTCCCTCCTCCCTATGACTTCGTCTCATGTATTTATATATGGCTTTCATGTCTCCTCTCAGCCTTTGAGTTGGAAGAGACCTAGTGGGCCATCCAGTCCAACCCCCCTGCCAAGAAGCAGGAAAATCACATTCCAAGCACCCCAACAGATGTCCATCAAGCCTCTGCTTAAAAGCCTCTAAAGAAGAAGCCTCCACCACACTCCAGGGCAGAGGGTTCCACTGCAGAATGGCTCTCACAGTCAGGAAGTTCTTCCTAATGTTCAGATGGAATCTCCTTTCTTGTAGTTTGAAGCCATTGTTCCGTGTCCTAGTCTCCTGACTTCCTCTCACATATTTATACATAGCTATCATATTTCCTCTCAGCCTTCTCTTCTTCAGGCTAAACATGCCCAGCTCTTTAAGCCACTCTTCATAGGGCTTGTTCTCCAGACCCCTGATCATTTTAGTCACTCTCCTCTGGACACATTCCAGCTTGTCAATATCTCTCTTCAATTGTCGTGCCCAGAATTGGACACAATATTCCAGGTGTGGTCTAACCAAGGCAGAATAGAGGGGTAGCATTTCTTCCCTAGATTTAGACACTATGCTCCTATTGATGCAGGCCAAAATCCATTGGCTTTTTTTGCCGCCACATCACATTGTTGGCTCATGTTTAACTTGCTGTCTGCGAGGACTCCAAGATCTTTTTCACATGTACTGCTCTCGAGCCAGGTGTCCCCCATGGAATAGTTGAACGAGGGGGGGGGGGGGAGGTGGAGTTCCAAGTATGGGAAATATAGTCAGATGAAGCTTTGTTTGGAGTCAAGTGTAGTTTTCATCCTTAGTCTTGGAAGCCTTGCATGGAAGATTCTTGTCTAAGTATTTCTTGTTTCATGGTTTGGATTCTTGGATTGTATGAATGCATACTCATGCCTTGGATCAATGTTTCCTGGTTTTCTGAATTATATTAGAGAAGTGTGGACTTTGTTTTTATGGACTTTGCTGAACTTTACCCTGGACTATTTTTGCTCCTGCTTATCTTCTTACCTAATTGATTTACCTATTTCTTTTAAGTGCTTTTTACTTGCTGCTTTTTAATTATCTTCAGTAAAAGGATTGTTTTCCAATCAACAGTGTGGTGTTTACAGTCAGAGGCTTTTCTTGTCCTGGAGTGCAACATGTACTGTCTTAAATCTGTGTATCCAAACTATCATATAACACCCACAATCCAGCATGTAAAGGCTCAGATGTATAAGGGTGATAGGCTTTTTCTCATTATATAGCCACTATTGTTCTTCAGACTTCTACATTCAACCTATTTCTGCCACAGCACAAGTTCGTATAATGAGAAGATGCTCTCTGTGCATGTGATATTCTCTTCTTCCTTGTTACTGTCAACACCTATCAACAGCAATAACATCCTGCAGAAACTTACTGGCGGCACATGGGGTGCAGACCCAAAAATAATGAGAACATCAGCCCTGGCCTTGTCTTACTCAACTGCTGAGTATGCCTGTCCTGTTTGACACAAGTCTATCCATGTGAAGCAAGTGAATATAGCTCTGAAAAAAAACATGTAGAATAATCACAGGATGTCTCAAACCTACACATGTTGATAGACTCTATAAGCTAGCTGGCATTGCACTCCCTGACGGGAAGTTGCTGCTAAATGTGAGAGAAATAAGGTTGAACACTGTGAAAGCCATCTACTACATTGCTATCAGCCTCCTCCCAGGAGACTCAAATCAAGGAAAAGCTTCATGAGAACCACCACTTCTCTTAATGTTCCTCCAGCAATAGCAAGAGTATCCCTCTGGGCAGCTAAACCAGGAAATCCTGAATGGATGGCCCTCCATGAGGGTCTGTCTCCAGAGGCAAACCAAGAATGGGCGACTTGGAAGTCCCTGAACAGACTCAGAAGTGTAGCAGGCAGAGCAAAAGACAACCTGGCAAAATGGCACTTCTCAGTATCTGTATGCTTGCCCACAATGCCCTGCATGCACAGAAGAAGAATTGTTTAAAGCTACAGACAATGCAGTCGCTGTTTCCCGTTTTTGGTCTAAAATTATTTAGCCACTTGTTTCCCCTCTATTTTATCAGTTCTATACTTATTTTATCCGTTCTATACTTGTTTGGAACCCCCGGCGGCGCAGTGGGTTAAACCACTGAGCTGCTAAGCTTGTTGACTGAAGGGTCGCAGGTTTGAATCCGAGGAGCGGCGTGAGCTTCCGCTGTCAGCCCCAGCTTCTGCCAACCTAGCAGTTCGAAAACATACAAATGTGGAGTATTTATTATTTATTTATTTACAGCATTTATATTCCACCCTTCTCATCCCGCAGGGGACTCAGGGCGGATTACAATGTACACATATATGACAAACATTCAATGCCAATTAGACATACAACGTATATAGACATACACAGAGGCTATTTAACTTTTTCTGGCCGCCAGGGGAGCTGTCGCTTTCATCGTCCATCTGTAACACTGATGAAGTACTTCCGCATTCCCCGCATGCTTTGCTGGAGTGCTTTTTGCTGGAGTCGTTTTACGGCCTCATAAATTAGTTAAATTAGCCTCCCCACACATAGGTGGTACCTAATTTTCCTACTTGACAGATGCAACTGTCTTTCGGGTTGCAAAGGTCGACAACAAGCTACACAATTGGTCGGACACTCACTCCGACCTGGGCTGGCTTCGAACTCATGACCTTTTGGTCAGAGTGATTTTAATGCAGCTGACACTCAGCCAGCTGCGCCACAATCCCGGTGCTGAGTAGATCAATAGGTACCACTCCAGCAGGAAGGTAACAGCGCTCCATGCAGTCATGCTGGCCACATGACCTGGAGGTGTCTACGGACAATGCCGGCTCTTCGGCCTAGAAATGGAAATGAGCACCACACCCCAGAGTCAGACACGACTGGACTTAATGTCAGGGGAAAACCTTGATCTTTACCTTTATACATATTTATGCAATGCTTTTGACATGAAATAAAAATAGATAACTATCAAAACCACAGTTTTTTGTGGAATTTTCATACCAAATTTCATACTTCAGCTGTTGTTTTTTTCCTAAGCAATCATCATTGATTTGGAAGCAGACTTCCAAAAGAAAACAGCAATAGAAATTCCAATGCATATACTCACTCTGAATAGTAGGCAGCACTTTTTCAATTGAAAGCTTTCAGTATTTCCTTCTCAATTGCAACCCAATCAGATATAAAGAACATTCTGTGAATAGTTGACCCCTGCTTCCACAATAGATACATTTTGGGACTGGTGAAACCAAGGATTTTGTTGTTGTTTATTCATTCAGTCGCTTCCAACTCTTCGTGACCTCATGGACCAGCCCACACCAGAGCTTCCTGTTGGCTGTCACCACCCCCAGCTTCTTCAAGGTCAAGTCAGTCACTTCAAGGATATCATCCATCCATTTTGCCCTTGGTTGGCCCCTCTTCCTTTTTCCTTCCATTTTCCCCAGCATCATTGTCTTCTCTAAGCTTTCCTGTCTTCTCATTATGTGGCCAAAATACTTCATCTTGGCCTCTAATATCCTTCCCTCCAATGAGCAGTCGGGCTTTATTTCCTGAAGTATGGACTGGTAGGATCTTTTGGCGGTCCAAGGCACTCTCAGAACTTTCCTCCAACACCACATTTCAAAAGCATCTATCTTCCTTCGCTCAGCCTTCCCTATGGTCCAGCTCTCACATCCGTAGGTGACTATGGGGAATAACATTGCTTTGACTATGCAGATCTTCGTTGCCAATGTGATGTGATGTCTCTACTCTTCACTATTTTATTGAGATTGGTCATTGATAAAGAACATACATGTTAAAAATATTTTCCACATTTCTTTTTTCTTTTCTTTTTTTTGCATAAAGGCATCCTTTTGAGAGGTGTCCTATTTTAATTGGAGACTTATACCCACTAGGCTGGATGAATCATCATCATAAATAATGAATCAGAAATCTCAGTTGTGGTATCTTATCTACGCAATAAGCTTGGATTAGGTTTTTTAGTGCTTGGGTATTAGAATTGTAATAGGATCTCTGTTAAGTAATCTCAAATCAAAAATATACATGGCGAAAAACTGTGAGTGTGAAAGAAAATGGAAAATACCTTTTACAATTTTGTATATACCCTCTTAATTCTCCTTGGGTACACCAAGAACCTGCAGAAAAGAGAATGGAGAAATTATTCGATGGGGTATTGAAGACTATGGAGATAGAAAAGGCAAGAAGTATTTCTTGCTTCCACAGCAATACACCCAAAGCTATTCTAGCGCAAGAAAATAAAATCTGTTTAAGTAGATTCCTCATTGAATGTTAGCCAGTAAATCTCTATAAATACCAAGATTGAGGCAAGAAATCTGGCCTGTTTAAGGGTGGCAAGTACATAGATAAGTGTGCAGTGATGGAAAAAGCTAGAGAAAAAAGCAATCCAATCGAGGCTCATATACCAGTGGCAAGAACTGAACAGAAGTGTAGTTGAGGAAATTTGGAGTCAAAGCACAAAAAACTATTTATGAGGATTAAAAAAAACCTGAAGGAAACATGTATCTAGCTTGTGGTCCCGTCTGCATTCATCGGTGTGCTATTGGTCTTTAATGAAGCAAACAAAATGCTGTGTTGATTTGTTGCACCCGAGATCCTCTGTGATTTGATTTAGTTATGATAAATTGCAGTAAAGAAATCAAGAAGCTGTTCTTATGGAAAAGTCTACGAATTCATAAGAAGGTTTTTAGGAACATGCTCAATTTTTTATGGCGGCAAAAAAAGCCAATGGGATTTTGGCCTGCATAAATAGGAGTCTAGTGACAAGATCCAGGGAAGTCATGCTACCCCTCTATTCTGCCTTGGTCAGACCACATCTGGAATACTGTGTCTAATTCTGGGCACAATTGAAGGGAGATGTTGACAAACTGGAATGCATTCAGAGGAGGGCAACCAAAATAATCAAGGGTCTGAAGAACAAGCTCTAGGAGGAGGAGCTTAAAGAGCTCGGCATTATTTAGCCTGCAGAAGAGAAGGCTGAGAGGAGACATGATAGCCATGTATAAATATGTGAAGGGAATTCATAGGGAGGAGGGAGCAAGCTTGTTTTCTGCTGCCCTGGAGACTAGGACACGGAATAATAGCTTCCATCTACAGGGAAGGAGATTCTACCTAAACATGAGGAAGAACTTCCTAACTGTGAGAGCTGTTAAGAAGTGGAACTCTCTGCCCCGCAGTGTGGTGCCACCTCTCCACAAAAGTCTCCACAAAAGTCAACATTGACACTGAAATACAACACTGCCTGAGCTCTGCAAGTGCAGCATTTTTCCGAATGAAGCAGAGAGTGTTTGAGGACCGGGACATCCGTAGGGATACCAAGCTATTGTCCTCCCAACCCTGCTATAAGCCTGTGAGACGGGGAGTATCTACAGATGTCACATTCAACTCCTAGATCGATTCCATCAACATTGCCTCCGAAAAATCCTTCAAATCTCTTAGGAAGACAAGCGGACAAATGTCAGCATGCTGGAAGAAGCAAAGACCACCAGCATTGAAGCGATGGTCCTCCGCCATCAACTCCGCTGGACCGGCCACGTTGTCCGGATGCCCGACCACCGTCTCCCAAAGCAGTTGCTCTACTCCGAACTCAAAAATGGAAAATGGAATGTTAGAGGACAGGAAAAGAGATTTAAAGATGGGGTCAAAGCCAACCTTAAAAACTGTGGCATAGACACTGAGAACTGGGTTGCCCTGGCTCTTGAGCGCTCCAGCTGGAGGTCAGCTGTGACCAGCAGTGCTGTAGAATTTGAAGAGGCACGAATGGAGGGCGAAAGACAGAAATGTGCCAAGAGGAAGGCGCACCAAGCCAACTCCGACTGGGACCGCCTTCCACCTGGAAACCAATGCCCTCACTGTATCAATTGCTGAACTGTAACTCAACCTTTTCAGAAAATCTATTGATTTAATGAGTCTGATCCGGTTGGGAGCACATGCAGATCAAGAATGGGGCTCCACAGTCACCTACAGACCCATCACCAGTACACCGATCTTGGAAGACAATCCTACTCGGACAACGAGGGATCCCCTAAGTCAGTGGTTCTCAACCTGGGGCCCCAGATGTTTTTGGCCTTCAACTCCCAGAAATCCTAACAGCTGCTAAACTGGCTGGGATTTCTGGGAGTTGTAGGCCAAAAACATCTGGGGACCACTGCCCTAAGTAATACTGTGTCCTTACTGCAGTCTAAGGCATGAAGAAGACCACCTTGGTTCCATATCACATTGCTGGTACTTCTGCCCCTCTTGACCAAGTGTTCCATGGTGCATAAAATTAGTGTTTCAGCAGATAATTGGCTTTAGCACACAATTGTACCCATGTGCTCCACTGAAATCTGCAACTGTCAGTTTCCATTTCTTTTTTGAGCAACTGCTCTCATAACTGGCACTGATGGATGCATTCTTCTCGAGAAAACCAAGTGATACCCTGGGGAGGAGTATTTTTGCCACAGTTGCAGTGGGCAGGCAGAAAGTAGAGGGGTCTCTTCAGTCTTTAGTCTGACAGAATTATTTTTTAAAAATCTGTTAGAAGCATTAATGCAACGATAGTCATAAGTCATGTTCCTACAGCTGCTTTCGAGGGGAAGATGTAAGGTTTGGATTTAGGCTTCAGGGGACCACAAAACACTGGAGATATGGAGAGAAGATTGATGGTTAGGATCCTTGGCAGTAATGCATTCAGCAACTGATCAGTGACCTTGAAGAAGCTTCTTGCTAATTCATTTTTACCTTAGCAGACTGAAAATTCTGTTTTGTTCCACATCTCAGACTCTGCTTTGGAAACAATTATCGCTAAAGTTCATGGTTTAAAATATCAAAGAAAGAAACAGTTTTTAAATTTTTTTAAAAAGCCAAGAGTTGGTCTTGTTTAGAAGTAATGATCACACTGACTCAGTAGCATGTATGTAAGATCAAAGCCAGAAATAATTTTGCCAAACCTCCCAATTCTTTTTCTCCCTAGCCTCTGGGTTGCTGAAGGGGAAATAGATAGAGATATCTCTTGATAGAGATATGAACTAGATTGTAAATATTTTATTTGTATTATACATTTTGTCTTTTTTGAGCCATTTTGAATCATATTCTGGGAGAAAGGTGGGATATAAATAAATGGATAGACGAGGGTTGAATGAAAAGTAATGTCTCCGCCTTCGTAACTCCTCAACAGATGGCAGTACTGATATGCGGCAGGTACTGGCTTGTTCAGTAGACTCTCCTCTACAGTTCCGTTTTGGCGGGAAGCCTTCACATTGAACAGTTGTGTTTTTAAAGTGCAAAGTATGGAACCCTGCGCATATGGTCAGTCAATGCGACTTAAGCAACGTGCAGTCATTGAATTCTTGACAGCAGAAGGTGTCACCCCAAAGGAGATTAATCAGAGAATGCTAGCTGTTTATAGTAATTGTGTTGATGTGAGTACTGTTCATCGTTGGGCAAGTAAGTTTAAAGATGTTGAGGTGGGAACATCTGACTTGCATGACAAACAAAGAGTTGGACATCCTGTGACAGCAACCACCGAGTTTCACAAGCAAAAGGTAGTCAGGTTAATTCAGGATGAACGTCGTGTCACTCAGAGAGAAATTTCAAGCATAACTGGCATTTCACAAGAACGTGTGGGCCACATTATTGCTTTGCTTGGCTATCATAAGATCTGTGCACGATGGGTACCCAGGATGTGAGAACTGTGAGACGCCGGTCGACTTCTTCCCGTGATGGCTTCAGAAAACTTGTTCCTCGTTGGCAGAAATGTATCCAGTTATCTGGTGATTATGTGGAAAAGTGAATAGTGGTAGTTAAAGAGCACATATTAAGGATTATTTCTGCATTTGATTTATTGAAATATTCCCATCCAAACCCAAATAACGAAGGTGGAGGCATTACTTTTCATTCAACCCTTGTATGAATGTGAACAGATCAGATGCAGAAGACGGTGGTTGCAAGTAGGCCTCAGACTGATAGACTTTCCATCCTTGATAGAGGACCAAAACAGTCCCTTTCCATCCCAGGATTTCTCAGACTACTTACTAAAGATCTAAATACTATTACTGCTCCCAACCAGAACAGGCTCATTAAATCAATAGATTTTCTAAAAAGGTTGAGTTACAGTTCAGCAATTGATATGGTAATTGGGACTAGTAAGGGACTGACAACTAAACCTTTTTCTTCCTGTGATTAGATACATGTGTGTAGTAATTTCACATGACCACAATCTAATGTATAAAATGGATAGTATGCAAGAAAACTATAAACTACAACCCTTTTTGCATAGGTTCAGTATACACTCAGCAGGGCTGCACTTATTTTCACATTGGTCTGGCTGGCTGGAAAAGTGTAGCAACTGTAATATCAAAAAAAAAAATCTGCTACTGACTGAACATATGTTGATGTACACAGAGGGTGAGCAACTGCATGGGGAGTGGAGGCCAAATTTTCACCTCTCAGTAGGCCACATATGTTCCAAGGGCACAAAAAACAGTCGGACCTCCACATGTGTGAGATTGACTTTTATGAATTTCATTATTCACAGATTTGATTTAAAACATACCCTCTAGGGATGGATCTGCATGGACCACTTACCTCACGGCTGATTTAGAGTGGCGAATTTCAGATAGACCACCAATAACAACAACCTTAGTTGTTCCAGAGACAGTGCTGATCATCCAGTTGAGTGCTGCTGGACAGCCACCCTTCCCGTCACCTCCTATTCCTTATGTACCAATTTCCAATAATCTGATGTTTTTCCACATGTCCACCACGATCCCTCTTGTGTCTTACATTTCCAACATCTATTATCTGAATTTTTATAGATTATTCCTAATTTTTTTGGCATTATGTACCAATGATGTAACATTTTTAAACAATTTTCTTTTAAATCAGAAGCATAAGTATATTTTAAACGCTTTGTCCAGACTAGTTCCCATTCCTTTAAACTAATTGTTCTGCCAACATTTCTTGCCCACTTGATCATAGAGGTTTTTAATCTCTGTTTCCGTTGCCCAACCAATTAATTTGTCATATATCTTAGTGATTGTTTTCCTTTCCATATCCAGTATATTATCCCAGAAGGTCTTTATAAAGATCACACCACTCCAGAATAGCTCATCAAAAATATAGAGGGAGAATGGTTGTTGAAACCAACTGTATATTTAGAAGCTAGGAACTGGGAACCACTGGAACTGTGAGACTTAAAAGAATTCTTTAAAAGGTTTCTGCTGCCACCATATTACCAATGAACAGTCTGAGGTACTATTGAGAGGTTGTTCAGTAACACACTCTGTGTTACTCTAGTTTTCTTAGAGGCTGGTAAAAAGCTGACTTGAATAACACTTTTACCACAAAGGTATTCACACTGAGGCTGGTATAAGTTGGTAAAAATAACAAGAACCTTTATTGAACTGACTTGGATATTTCAGGTACAAATGCCTGATGGTTTCAGTAAAAAGCTTGTGGTTACATTTGAGAAAAAATCTTAAAAACTTCTGGGTTACAAGCCTTAAAGTTTCCACACAGAAAATTACTTCAGGAAATGAATCTCTTAAAGTAACTCCCACAAAAATCCCCTTAGGAATGTAGCCAAAACCTGAACTAGCCTTCCTTAAGGAAAAGAACAGGCCACTGACCGGGTGCTGCTCCCCACAGTATTCTGGCTATATTTCTCTATAGCTACCCTGAATACTAAACAAAAGACTGACCCAAAGTCCTTCTTCAAAACCCCAAACTGCTCTCGCTAACACCCTTTCCAAGCTCCAACTCCAAACTGGCAAACTGGGAAAACTCCAGCCTCAGTTTAAAAGTCACTTTTTTCTTTCAGATCACTTAGGCTCCGCCCCCATCTTTTTAACCAATCCTACCCTTCTAGCTTTCCCTCCAAGACTAGAACACGCCCCTTAAGGCAAACCTAACCTAAGATGGCATCTCCCTGTCTCCCTTCTCCAAAATGAATGCCGTGGCTTTGCCAGGCCCACTCTCCTAGGCCTAAGCTAGCTCGCCAAGGGATTCATTACAGTCTTCCTCTCTCCAAAGCCTATTTTTATCCAAATTAAAATATTCCTTAATTTGCATGTATTGAAACCATGAGCCTATAATAAAATATTAATCTGGAAATGTCATGTAGAAAGATGACCACGTGAAAGGCCTAGAGACACATTGAGTGGTATTGCCAAGAGATTCCCGGGATATTCTGTATTTCCCACTGACCCTGAGAGATAAAAATCCTGCAATATTAGCAGCTTCCACATTTTAGTTTATGCTCTTAAAGCTTCATCATCTGGTTAGAGCATTTCAAGGCTTTTTGGTATGTAGGGAAGAGCTTATTCAGTAGATCTGAGGCATTAGCTTCAAAGACACAATAAGAACTTGAAGAAGAGTGACACTTTCTATTGATTCACAGTGTGTACTGATGTAAAGTAAAGTGTTATACATGTTGACAATCTTTTGTCAGTGATGAAAAGTAAGTTTTAAAAATACAGCCTTTAAAACCAAATGCAAATAGCTTTAAGTTTCTCACTGGCTTTGATATTAAAAGATTGACAGTGAACTTTTAAAAAAAAACCTTGAATGCAAAAAATGTTTGTTTTATGAGAAGCTTTCTCTAGAGAAGCCTGCTTATGTTCATTAAATCCTGAAAGCTTCTCTGTCTCAGGGCTCACTTGAATTTATCTTTGCCATCAAGTCTGTGGCGTGATTTAAGCGAGCGTGCAGAGAAGGGGGAAAAAATCAAATTGCTCTGAGATTCATTATTGCCGTTCAAAAAAAATAATAACAAAGCTGTCAAAAGAGTCTAAATAGATGTGGAAAGAAAAGGGGGCAAAAACATTATTTTAACACTGAATGAATCTTGCATAAATGGGTATCTAGCAACAGAAGTACATCTATCAGTTATTAAATACGAAAAGCAAGCAAAGTGCAGTTAGATTAGAAAGGTTGTAGTAATTGACTAATGTAAGTGCTAATTAAAGCTATAAAAGCCATGACTGTAAAAAGCAAATAAACTCAGTCTGACTAAAAAACGAGGATAATTTATTTATTTGTTTATTTATTTACAACATTTCTACCCCGCCCTTCTCAACCTCCGAGGGGGGGACTCAGAGTGACTAACAATGGCAACAATTTGATGCCGCAGTGTCACAGTATAACAAGTATAAAAACCATAAATGCACAGTAGATTAAAAACAATAACATTATACAGTCATTTAGCCATTTCCATTATCATAACAATCATATGGTCCAATTTAATGTCCAAAGTGCCATTGTGCCTGCTAGCCAAAAGCCTGGTTCCAAAACCACGATTTCAGTTATTTTCCTAAAGGAAAGTCTTGAAAACTGTGTTCGACTCCAACCACAGGGGGGTGCTGTCACTCCATCTTCCATGCCAAGGAGCTTCCTCCTGATCAATGTCCTTAAAGGTGCCTTTATAACCTCCCCACTAAAACAGTACCTATTTATCTACTCGCATTTTTGCTTTCGACCTGCTAGGTAGGCAGGTGAGGAGGGGCTAATGGTGGTGCTCATCCCCAGCCCGGGCTCGAACTGCTGAACTTTGGATCAGGAGGATATTTCTGCAGCACAGTGGTTTAGCCTGCTGTGCTAAAGCCCAGCCCTATATCTATATAAATAAAAATGCAATGTTTGTTTGTGGGATTAACATAACTCAAAAACCACTGGATGAATTGACACCAAATTTGGACACAATACATCTATCAGGCCAACGGAGGAGGAAGGAAGGCAAGGAGGGAGAGAGGGAAGGCAAGGAGGAGAAGTGCCGCACAGGCGAAAGTGCCAGGCGAGGGAGGGAGGGGAAAGAGGAGAGGAAAGAGATGGCAAAGTGAGAGAGAGGGGAGGAGGGAGGGAAGGTGAGGAGGAGGAGGGCCGTGCAAGGAAAACTGCAAAACAGCAAGTTTGTGGTAAGCGAACCGTAAAGGAGCGAAGGAACACTGTATGCTTTTTTCTAAGTCTTAAGAATTTGAGTAAAATAACCTGGGTTGATTTATCAATTTCTCAGTGTAAGTACTGTACCTTCTCTCTTATATAAAAAAAGAAAATAAAATGAACCATCCCATTATCTGAGTAGAATAGTGGATGATGAGAGCTTAGTCGACCTCAGGAGAACCTTTAAAAAAGCACCAAAAGCTGGAAAATTGTGCAGGTGGTCTGTCCCCTGTGGCACCACTAGTGCCTCTTCACAATATGATCCTCAACTTATCCATGGGTCATCTCAAGATCCATAATTTTGGTCCCAAACCAATACATGAAATCAACATACAAATGAGTATATATGGTAGGTGTGGTCACTTCAGTTTTCAGGCAGCACAGAGAGCAGCCAAGGATCTTGAGATATATAGCCATGGTGAGAAATGTTGAGAATCAGCCTGTGTTTGTGTTCCAGGATCATGAGGCTTCTAATGTGGGAAATGATGAGGCTGGGGTGCAAGATGGAGATGGTTTGGTCAATGATTTTTGGACAGACAATGACAGAGAGGCCCCAGTGCAAAGGGCAGTTTTTCATGAGAATATTCCTGCTGGGCATAGGGAAGATAATCTACTCCCTCTTTCAGTGAGCTCTCAATATTTGGATTTGGAAAACAATCTGACACCTGGAAATTTTAATGAGCAGCCAGATAGGGAGTTGAATAATAGGCATCTAGATATCAGCCAGGATCGACAGCAAACTCAGTGTTTACTATGTGGGAAATGATGAGGCTGGGGTGCAAGATGGAGATGGTTTGGTCAATGATTTTCAGACAGACAATGACAGAGAGGCCCCAGTGCAAAGGGAAGTTTCTCATGAGAATATTCCTGCTGAGCATAGGGATAATGGCCGACTCCCTCTTTCAGTGAGCTCTCAAGATTTGGGTTTGGAAAACAGTCTGACACCTGGAAATTTTAATGAGCAGCCAGATAGGGAGTTGAATAATAGGCGTCTAGATATCAGCCAGGATCGACAGCAAACTCAGTGTTTACTTCGCTTTGAAAGGCTCCGTCAGATAAGGAGCAAGTGTGGGGGAAAGCGAAACCAGTTTCTGGCTTTTGGGATATAAGATTTGCTTCAAGGGAAAACCTGTTAGATCAGGCATCGTTGGGAAATCAAGTTCATGTACCATGGAAATCCTGTTCAAGTGGTCTTGTTCCTGTGGAGATTTTTAGCCTTTTGGATTGTCTTTGAATCCTGTTGATTCCTGTCTGGATAAACACTGTCTTGGATTACTTTTATATCTTGTGTGGGCATTGCTTTGAGTTCCTGCATTTTATTGATTTATTACTTTTTGGAACCTTCTTATTCCCTTACAAGCATTTATTTCTACTGGCTATTTACTAAGCTTGAGCAAAAGAGGATTTGTTCTTCACTCATCAAGCGGTGTGTTTTAAGTGAGAGGGCTTTTTCCTGACCTGGAGTGCAACAAGAACTAAACTACAGTTTATTATATGACAGAGATTCTTCTGGCATCTCAAAAACTAACACATAGAATCATAGAATCAAAGAGTTGGAAGAGACCTCATGGGCCATCCAGTCCAACCCCCTGCCAAGAAGCAGGAATATTGCATTCAAATCACCCCTGACAAATGGCCATCCAGCCTCTGTGAGAGAGGTGTTTGGTTTTTATTTGTTCTTTATTTTCTTTCACTTGCTGAAAGAGCTCTGAAATATATTAGCATATTTTGGTGAATTATATTAACATTCAGAATGTCCTGGCTAATATGCTCTATTTATATGCACGGCATGCATTCTTAAATCTTGGGGAGAAAATGTTATACCGCACTGCAAGTAATGTAAGTTTAATGGATTTGAATTTGTTCTATACATGTCCCTTTGACCTTTGAGATAGTTTTGTAGCAGCAGATTATTAATTTAACCATTTCAAAGCGCTTTTAAAATCAACATTTAGGTTAGCAAGAATGATTTCAATGTCCCTAAGCTTCCACAAATCTCTTCATTCACAACCCCACTTCCCCAATCTTTTCTTCATTGGAAAAAAAAAGATGATCCAGATTGGATTGCCTCTGACATAACTACTCAGGGAAAGGTTTTGCATTAAGGCAGCAACACAGAAATACACCAGGGGCTGCTGCCTCCACTGCTCATTTCAGCACTTAATTTCATTGCTGATTTTCCGGAGACCCTGGAATTGGCTTGTTTTATTCTGTCTGCAGAGATTCACCTTAACTAAAACAGTGTCTCTCAAGCAATCTAAGGAGGCAGACTAGTATTTATTAAAAAGGTAAAGGTAGTCCCCTGACATTAAGTCCAGTCATGTCTGACTCTGGGGTGTGGTGCTGATCTCCATTTCTAAGCCGAAGAGCCAGCGTTGTCCATAGACACCTCCAAGGTCATGTGACCGGCATGACTGCATGGAGCGCCGTTACCTTCCCGCCGGAGCGGTACCTATTGATCTACTCACATTTTCATGTTTTCGAACTGCTAGTATTTATTACGCTGGTGCATTTCAGCTGAACCTCAATCCGTTTCTGCCACTCCGTTTCTGCCAATCCGTTTCTGAACCGACCACTCTGAATCCATGCACAATAGGCATGGGTAGGTACCGTTGGAATCCTCGGAATCTTCTGAAAGATTTGCTTTTTGAAGCGATTTCGACGTTTTTAAGCAAACCTGAAGTCCCTTTGCCCTTCCGAAGCTTTTTCTGCCATTTCTCTTAACGAATCAGTAAGTGAGTCTGCGTTTACCCCTCTTCCGGTCCCTGGCCTCAGCTTAAGCGGATGAATTTCCTCTCTCTCTCCTCCTGCCGGTCACCTTTCCTCTGCGGATTGCCAACAAGGGGCACCTCTCTCCCAGCGTTGGGAAGCCTCTGGCTGAGTGAAGCAGTTGGCGAGTGTGACCTCTGCTGCTTCCTGCCTCCTTCCTCATGCTTCTTCTGTCCTTTCTGGGCACAGCTGGGGCTTGCTGCTCCTGAAGGTAGCCTTTGGCCTCTTTCCTTAGAGCCATCGCAAACTAGCCTCCTGCGGGAGCAAACTGTGCCAGCACGTCCATGACGTCATGAGACTGCGCCTCTCTCTCCGCCCCTTTCTCCGCCTCTTTCTCCGTGCCAGAGTGGTTTTTCCTTTGCTAGGGCAAAGGAATTCAACAGAATTCAACAACGAGAGTATGCCGGCAATGCTGCCCTAGCAAAGGAAAAACCACTCTGGCACGGAGAAAGAGGCAGAGAAAGGGACGGAGAGAGAGGTGGAGTCTCATGACGTCATGGATGTGCTGGCACCGTTTGCTCTCGCAGGAGGCTAGTTTGCGATGGCTCTTACTCTGGCCTGCACTGGGCAAGGAGGACACAGCGGGTGCAGCACTCACAGAGCTTGCCTGCCTAAACTTCCTGGGCCAGGAGGTTAAAACTACTACTCCTACTACTACTAGTACTATTATTATTATTATTATTATTATTATTATTATTATTAAGAATGGATGGCCATCTGTCAGGGATGCTTTAATTATGCATTCCCTGCAAGAAGGCAGAAGGGGGTTTGTTGTTGTTGTTGTTGTTGTTGTTATTATTATTATTATTATTATTATTATTGAGCAGCATTTTAAAACGGAATAGAGAATCCCCCCCCCCCCTCTCTTCCATCTCCTTCTCCCTGTGATTAGCACGAGCAGCATTTTAAAATGCCCTGGGATAGCTGGGTTATTACAGAGAAGCCGTTTTAAACCATTTTAAACCAGAGTGGATGAATTTCCTCCCTTTGCCACCCCCCCCCCCCTTTCTGGAGTAAAACAACTACTTTCAAAGTAAAGACCACCCAATGAAACAGGAAATAATACTGCTAAACCATTAACGAAGGATTCGGAAGTCTCGGATGTTTTGAAAAGTTTTGAACTTTTTTTCCATTGAAAATCGGAATTGACTTTAGATACAAACCATGAGCGCCCCCTATATCTGAAATGAGTTTAAAAACATTTTTTTCATTGATCACGCAAGCCTAGTGCACAAGCTATACCAGGAAGGAAGGTGCCGATTAACACGTGGCAGGATTATATCATAAAAGTGCCTTTTCTTTCCAAGGTTCCTTGGCGGTGTCTATTGCCGATATGACTGCACCAGTTGTGGGCTCCTCTGGAGGAGTGTATGCGCTCGTTTCCGCATATTTCAGTGTGGTATTTCAGTGTGGTAGAGACTGATACCTTTGGGTAAAATTATTTGTTTCTTTCTTGGAAGCTTTCCAGGGATTGGCAACCAAAGGCATGTAGACCAGCACTGATTTGTAAACACCTATTTTGGGTAGCGCTGAATATTTCTCAGAATAGTTATTCCTTCACTCAAAAGTATTAGTGTTAGTTTTTCAGGGTTTCTCCTTACCTGTAATATTAGAATGAAATAAATCAATTGAGGATTGGATAAAGTCTGAGATAATATTATAGTATTAACTTTCTACTGCACTAATCTCCTGCCAAAGTTGTGGAGACAGCATGCAAAATGAAGATAATTATCATCATTAGCATCAGTAAAACCCTTTTGTTGCCGAAACCAATGAGCAAGCCAGGTATAAAAGTCTTTATGGGGCCATGGAAACATACCCCAAGACCCTCTTTAGACCTATTGCTGTTCAGACGCTTTCTTCCTGAATTGGCTGCATTCTCTATAACCATTCCTCTTCAGCCAAAGGTTGTTTGGCAGCTCAAAAACCAAATACTTTTGGCTTCATGTTCAGATTTCTGATGGCCTTGAATTCTGAAAATAAATGATATTAGTATACAAGCTGTTAGCACTTCATTTGCTCACAGGTCCCAGTGGTTACTGTAACAGAACAAAAAAAGTATGCCTGTATTGTTGCGTGTTCAAATCTGTGTATTCCCAGATGGCCCCTGTTTTTGTCAGATCTAACCTAAAAAATAATAATACTAGGGCTTCTAAAATCCATTGTGCTTGCCAGCTGATAAACATATTTTTGTCCTCATCATAGCCCATGTTAACTGGCACTTGATTGTTATTTACACAGAGAAGCCATTGAAATCCACAAGCATGTGGACGATTTCAACAGAAAGGAGGAAACCACGACAATGAGCAAAATCAGGTTACCAGTATTTAAAAAACAACAGAATCAAGAAGGTAATTAAGGAACACTACTCAGAAATAGGGGAAATCCAGACAACAAAACAATCAAGTGCCAGTTAACACCATCCAAACAAAGGATGCAGCAACAGCCAGGCTTTGCAGCTGCAAGGCTACTCAGTACTTCATACAGGCCTCTGAAGAAACCTCTGAGGATGCTTGACATAGATGCAGGTGACATGTCAGGAGAGAATGCTACTGGAACATGGCCATACAACCCGGAAAACTCGCAGCAACCAAACTTCAAATGAGTTTGGCTAGCTTTGGTGTTGTTCCTTAGCATTGCTTCATACAGTCCTTGGCAACAAGTAATTTTACTGCTTTTATTTTCCATGGAACCAATGCTTGAGCAAAATCCTAACAGGAATTTATTCCATTTGAGTAGGAGGTAGCATGCTTTAAGCCTAATCTCCCTCCAGCTTGGAAATCTACCAGCAAGACTGCATGTTACATTAAGGAAATGCTTTAAAAAGCTTACAACTGGCCATTTTCTTGCTCTTAGCAAATCTGATCTGGATCATGCAGTATTTCCCCTGAAGATCCTTTCCCCGCAGTCTCTCTTCTCCCTTCCTCCCCATGCTACACTTTCTGACAAATAGACTGGGAATGGTTTTCAGCAGAAAAATGGCATTGGTGGAATCTAGGTTTGGCAAGTTGGCACCCTCCCAGGGGTGGCTGAAGGAATAGACGAGTTATGCATTTGCGTATAACGCGAACCCCCGAGGGGCGCTCTTGAGGCGCCCCCAGGGGCGAAGGGATTATATGGCCGTATAGTGGGGGGGGGGGGGGGCAAAATACTGCTTGCTTACACTTGAAAATTACCTAGGGTCGGCCCTGCACTCTCCCCAATGATGTCTTTAAGAATGATGCGTGAAGTAGTCATCATGACTGGTTTTGCTAAATCTTGTTTTCTAAAGTGTTTTTCCTCACCTGTAGTTAGATTTCAAAGCCCTTTATTTTACCCTGGTTCTAGACACGTTTACCTTCACATTAAGTGGTAATGATTTTCCTTTTACAATGTTATCTGTAGTCAATGTGAGCTTAGAAGAGTACAACTTGCAAACACAGAGCTATTTAAGCCTATGTAGGTCTGCAACCTCCCTGTTCAGTTGCCCTTGAGATAATTTTGTTAAACCTGAGCAAAGTGGGAGTCTCACTAATGCTAACTGCAGCATGGTGTGATAGAGATTTGTACAGAGGTTGTGGATGGGGTTATTAAAAGATGCTTCATGCATCTGGAATGCCAGCACCTGTCTTCCCTGTCCCAGTCCCTTCACTTTGTATTGTTGCATTAGTGGTAAAAACCCTTGTACTGGCAGGACTGAAGACTGACAAGTCAAAGGTTCAAATCTGGGGAGCACGCAAATGAACTCCCTCTGTCAGATCTAGCTCCCCATGCGGGTTTATATGCTGCCCTTCTCACCCCGAAGGGGACTCAGAGCGGCTTACAAGATATATATACATACAATATATAATATTATTAGCATCGTACAATATCAGTATTAAATATTACTATATTGTACTATACCATTATATTGTAATATTATTAGTAATATTACGTGTAATATAAATATATAATTATGATATCTTATTAGTATTATATTGCATTACATTATATTATAAATATTATACGTATATACAATATACGAGGAGTATTTTTAAAGTAAGGCCCGTTTTGTTGTAGACACTAGTACAGTGTTTCTCAACCTTCCTAATGCCGCAACCCCTTAATTCAGTTCCTCAAGTTGTGGTGACCCTCAATCTTAAAATTATTTTTGTTGCTACTTCATAACTGTGATTTTGCTACTGTTATGAATCATAATGTAAATATCTGATACGCAGGATGTATCTTCATTCACTGGACCAAATTGGCACAAATACGCAATACACCCAAATTTGAATACTGGTGAGGTTGGGGGAGGGGATTGATTTTGTCACTTGGGAGTTGTAGTTGCTGGGATATAGTTCACCAACAATCAAAGATCATTCTGAACCCCACCAATGATTGAACTGAACCAAACTTGGCACACAAAACTCCCATTACCAATAGAAAATACTGGAAGGATTTGGTGGACATTGACCTTGAGTTTTGGAGTTGTAGTTCACTTATATCCAGAGAGCACTGTGGACTCAAACGGTGATGGATCTCGACCAAACTTGGCACGAATACTCAATGTGTCCAAATCTGAACACTGGTGGAACTTGGGGAAAATATAACATGACATTTCAGAGTTATAGTTGCTGGGATTTATAGTTCAACTACAATCAAAAAGCGTTCTGACCCCACCAACGATAGAATTGTACCAAACTTCCCACAGAGAACTCCCATGACCAACAGAAAATACTGTGTTTTCTGATGGTCTTTGGCGACCCCTCTGGAACCCCCTGGCGACCCCCTTAGGGGTCCCGACCCCCAGGTTGAGAAACACTGCACTAGTAGTTCGCGCGCATACCGCAACAAGTGCATGCGTTATGTACCGGCATGCCTCGGGAACAACTGTGCTCAGTTTCCGCTCTGTAGCTAACCTATATGGTTCTGTTCTGTGCTTTAAAAATGTTTAAGACTATCAACTCACCCACCGCATGTGAGGTTCGCTCAGTGATATGGTTTTTGTCAGCAAGGAACCTGCCTGCTGCAGAAATTCATCGACAGATTTGTGAAGTGTACGGTGATACTGTTATGAGTGAAAGCAAAGTGCATAAGTGGGTACGACAATTCAAAGATGGCCGTGACAACGTCCATGATAAGGACTGCTCCGGTCGCCCTTCTTTGATTACAGTGAACTCTTGGTTATCGGAGCAGGTGGCAAGTTTTGATGAAGAGGGTATTATAAAATTGGTTCAGAGGTATGATAAGTGTTTGAACAAACTTGGCAACTATGTCGAAAAATAGAGTGAAGTATGTACTTTCTGAAAATAAATTTACTTTTTTGAAAAAAAAAGTTCATTATGTTCAAACGGACCTTACTTTAAAAATACCCCTCGTATTATATTATATTATATTATATTATATTAATAGAATAGCACATTTAGAATATTTCTTATAAGGGGTTGACTTAACCTTCGATTTACTAGTAAAACTGAATTACTGTGTTGCTAAAAGATGTGTGTCACCAATATGAATTGTTTGGAAAGCTCTGGTCTAAAGGTCCATTGCTCTGATAGCAAATGGATCAAGGAGGTTAAAGAGAATGTGTAATTGGGATGCATTTTGCAGTAGGAATTTTATTTTAAATAGCAATGACTAGACTTTGCTTGCCAGGCCTAAAAAATCAGGATTAAACCCTGGCAATAAGCATGATATGTTAAGCATCAACCACACTTGCTCAGAGTATGTAAAATCTAATGCATGAGGATTCATATAAACTGTTAAAGGAAGTTTTCTTGTCCCAAGATTCTTCCCTCAGAGGACTGGAGAATCAACGCCGGGCTTTGAGATCTGGGAACAAGCCAATTTTGCTGCAAAAGTTTGCTGGTAGCATCTATTTTTGATAACAACATGCATGCATAGGGGAATGGTGTGAGAACTGCCTATTCTGTTGCACCTTCTCCTGCCATGAGATTTTCCCCAGCACCAGATGTTGCTTTTGGTCTGGAGACACCTTGCTCTAGTTAAACACTATCTATCTGTCTCTGTCCCTCATTTGCCCGCCCCCCACATAATTTAGACTTACGTTAAAATGATGACACAACAATGTCCCCTGCAAATTGAAAGCAGATTGCACTCTGTTTACTGCAGTTTTTGCAAAAGGTTGGAAAAAATACACCAGTGCCCTGCAAACTGGGTCACCATATTCTCTGTGCACACTTGTTGGTCTGACCCCAGAAAACCTATTAAGTTTTTGTTCACAGGATGACTTTTATAACTAATTCAAAACTAACGGGTTTTCAACCAACCTACACTAATGAGCTTTCTTTCATGCATTCAGACCATGGCTACCATTCCAGGTGAACCAAATTGGGGCATGTTTTCAGAAGCATTAACACACAGGGAGCACAGCGTCCTTCTAACTAAGTGCTCTTTTCATAGTTTGTAGCTTTCCTTTATTTACGGCAAAGCACACATCAGATTTGCAGGGTTACTGTGATTGAAAATTATTTTCAGACCTTCTTATTTGAATGTCCAAACATATATATTCCTTTATATAAGTGGTTCCCAACCTTTGTTTTGGCCAGGAACCATTTTGACCAAGGACCACTTTGTAGAAGTACAGCCTGGGATGGTTTCTGTGCCTCAAGAATATGACTATGTTCATATTTTTGAGAGTAGGACCCTAGAGAGGTTTCCACGTTTGATTTTAATGAACAGGACTCTCTAGATCAGTGTTTCTCAACCTTCCTAATGCCATGACCCCTTAATACAGTTCCTCATGTTGTGGTGACCCCCAACCATAAAATTATTTTCATTGCTACTTCACAACTGTAATTTTGCTAGTTATGAATCTGATATCCAGGATGTATTTTCATTCACTGGACCAAATTTTGCACACATACCCGATATACCCAAATTTGAATACTGATGGGTTGGGGTTGGTGATGTTGATTTTGTAATTTGGGAGTCGTAGCTGCTGGGATTCATAGTTCACCCACAACAAAGAGCATTCTGAACTCCACCAACAATGGAATTGAACCAAACTTGGCATACAGAACTCCTGTGACCAACAGAAAATACTGGAAGGATTTTGTGGGCATTGACCTTGAGTTTTGGAGTTGTAATTCACCTACATCCAGAAAGCACTGTGAATTCAAACGATGGAGCTGGACCAAACTTGGCACGGATACTCAATATGCCCAAATGTGAACACTGGTGAAGCTTGTGGGGGGGGGGGGGAGGGGGGGGGCTTGTCATTTGGGAGTTGTAGTTGCTGGGATGTATAGTTCACCTACAATCAAAGAGCATTCTGAACCACACCAATGAATTGGGCCAAACTTCCCACACAGAACCCTCATGTCCAACAGAAAATACTGTGTTTTCTGATGGCCTTTGGCGACCCCTCTGACATCCCCCCGTGACCCCTCCAGGGGTCCCGACCCCCAGGTTGAGAAACACTGCTCTAGATTGTCAGGGGTTTGTGGATGCAGAAGATGGCCTAGAAAATACAGTTAGCCAGAGTGAAAGAAAGTATTCTGGAATGCCTAGTTCCCAAGACAGAGATGTTGTGAGACAGTTTGATGTGAACCAGCTTGAGACTGTAGATAGGAGAAGCTTTTAAAAAGAGGCTGAATGGTCATCTGTCAGGGGTGCTTTTAATGCAATATTCCTGCTTCTTGGCAGGAGGTTGGACTAGATGGCCCATGAGGTCTCTTCCAACTCTATGATTCTATGAAAGGAATGTGCTAATGAGCAACCTGGAGGAGGAGGCTATCTTTGATCGTAGAGGGTGGATATGCCAGGATCGCCACCTGGACAGGGGAGTTAGGTGTTCTGCCAGGATAAGAGAAAGATAAAAACTTGCCACCTGTTCTGATAACCAAGAGTTCACTGTAATCAAAGAAGGGTGACTGGAGCGGTCCTCATCATGAACGTTGTCACGGCCATCTTTGAATTGTCATACCCACTTACGCACTTTGCTTTCACTCATAACAGTATCACCGTACACTTCACAAATCTGTCAATGAATTTCTGCAGCAGGCAGGTTCCTTGGTAACAAAAACTGTATCACTGAGCGAACCTCACATGTGGCGAGTGAGTTGATAGTCTTAAACATTTTTAAAGCACAGAACAGAACCGTACAGGTTAGCTACAGAGCGGAAACTGAGCACAGTTGTAACCTTTCAGAGCTCTGATATAGGTTATTTTGGTGGTGCTGTGTACATGTAATTTTTGCCTTCGGGCCACCTGTCAACTTAGAGATTTCATATACGATTTTTTTTCGCAAGGAATACTTTCTCTGAAATATAGCAGACAGCACCTGGTATTTGTTGGCGGTCTCTCATCCAAGTGGTGTTATAACCAATAATTCTTGTCCTGAATGCCACTAGACTCTACAGCAGATACTTGCAAACTGCAGAATCTGAAAGCCATCCCAAGAGGGGTGCTTACCAGTCCATGCCAAGTGATTAACTGCAAACAGAGGATCATCAACAACATTATGCAGAGGTGTGCTTGTCCCATCTGTTTTGTGTCAGCTTGGGCCCAAGATTCATTAGACTTCAGGACAGCAACAGATTGTTTTTGCTCATGTACTCTAGAGGCCCTTTGGAAGGAGGATCAGAGCACAAAAATATCAACACTTACTCTAGTTTGTCTCTGGTTGTCATATGTGTCCTTATCAACGTAAATAGGAAGGTGAGTCCTGATAAATGCAAGAACCTTGGGATTAATTGTCTCTAACTACCTGATAAAAGGTAACGCGACTGGGGTGGTGGTGGTGGGGAGACTGGGCTGCTCTAATTTAATTATGATTCATGGGTGTTTGAAGCATGTGCAAATAGGTTGGTTCACAAAAGACCTTCACTTGAGCCCTTTTGGCAGGACTGATTGCCTTCATCCGGTGCATCCATTAACGTGAATTACAGTTCATTATCAAGTCAAATGCCTTGCATTTACCCAAGTGTAATTTGTAATTTATGCCTGGGGACCTTTGGGATGAAAGACGTGTTTTCAGATACATCGTATGCATGCTTGATAATTTTTAATAGCTGGAAGCTCTGGCAAGCTATAAGTGGCCATGGCATTTTCCCGCCATGTATCTATACTTGTTTTCCCCTTGAAACCTTGAGTGATGCAGCATAATTTACCATCTTGCTCGATGTGTGCTTTGGTTACACATAATGAGCTTCCCCTGCTGTTCACTTGGCAAAAGTGATTCACTAATTCAAAATTGTTTAGCCCCATTGAGACAGATTTTATACAGAAATTGCTTGGGAATTAGCTACCCCCCACCCACACACCACTCGAGTAAATTTTGATGCTCTGCCTATTTGCAAGTATTCATAAATATATCAGCATGTTGGACAGGAAATGCATGTAAAATGTGGTGTATGGAGCTTTTTCTGTGAAGCCTACTATGGTTACATTTGCCTAGATTTGGAAAAAACAGGAAAAACGTATTTTCTTGAAAGTTAAAACAAATGCATCAAAGCATACTAGGTAATCTCAATTCTGGGCACCGCAATTTAAGGGAGATGTTGACAAGCTGGAATGTGCCCATAGAAGAGTGACTAAAATGATCAAGGGTCTGGAGAACAAGTGTGCCGTCGCGCCTGGGGGCTATTATTCTTGATAAAGGAAGGATGGACGTGGCATCTTTCCCCCAGGGGATTGCTTTTTGCCCTCCTATAGGAAACTGGAAGAGCAAGGCCTCCCCAGACAATCTTAAGGTCCTAGATCAGTGGTTCTCAACCTGGGGTCCCCAGATGTTTTGGCCTACAACTCCCAGAAATCTCAGCCAGTTTATCAGCTGTTAGGATTTCTGGAAGTTGTAGGCCAAAAACATCTGGGGACCCCAGGTTGAGAACCACTGTCCTAGATGGTTCATAAGGGGAGTTGTGTTCTGACATGTCAGTTGGGCCAGAACCGTTTAGGGCTTTATAGGCTAAAGTCAGCACTTTGAATTGTGCCAAGTAGCAAACTGGCAGCCAGTGGAGCTGGCACAACAGAGGAGTTGTACACTCCCTTAGCGCCGCTCCTGTTAGCAATCTGGCTGCCGTTCGTTGGACCATTTGAAGCTTCCGGATAGTCTTCAAAGGCAACCCCATGTAGCTTTAATGTTTATTGGTTTGCTTTATGAGTTTTATTGTTGTATTTGTTATGCTATTGTTTTATTGAGGGCCTTGGCCTTTGTAAGCCGCACCGAGTCCTTAGGGAGATGTTAAGATAAAGGTAGTCCCCTGACATTAAGTCCAGTCATGTCTGACTCTGGGGTGTGGTGCTCATCTCCATTTCTAAGCCGAAGAGCCAGCGTTGTCCGTAGACACCTCCAAGGTCATGTGGCCGGCATGACTGCATGGAGCGCCGTTACCTTCCCGCCGGAGCGGTACCTATTGACCTACTCACATTTGCATGTTTTCGAACTGCTAGGTTGGCAGAAGCTAGGGCTGACAGCGGAAGCTCATGCCGAGATGTTAGCGGGGTACAAATAAAGTTAATAATAATAATAATAATAATAATAATAATAATAATAACACGTTGCAGTAGTTTATACAGATAGAGTATCCCTTATCTGTTCTACAGTACAAAATTGCCTATATAAGGTGGCTGAGATAGTTGGTTTCTGATGGTTCAGTCTATGTAAACTTTGTTTCAGGCACAAAATAGTTAAAACTATTGTATAAAATGATTTTGGGGTGATATGTATACATAAACAAATATGTTTAGACTTCGGTCCTGTCTTTAAGATATCCAGTTATGTATAGACAAATATTCCAAAAATCCGAAATACAGAACGCTTCTGGTCACAAGCATTTTGGTTAAGGGGTATTCAACTTGTACTACTCAGCTGCAAACTGCTTTATGTACTGATTCCACAATGTATTGTGGAAATGGAATAAAATGGTAAATTGACTATGAGTATATTCACTGTGCATCTGGTCCAGTGTGTTCCAGAGACTGAACTTGTAGCAGACTCAAATGATAAACCCAGGTGAATGATACCCCTGGATGTAGTAAGAGCAGAAGTATGAATGAGTTTCTCATCTCCTCTGCAACATAAGTGAGGATAAAAACCACCAATTCAGCCATTGGAATTTGTGGTTTTCCAGTGGCTGCACTTTTAAATGTCAGTGTTGATGCTCATGACCGGTCAGGGGTTTCCATTACTGTACATTGGAAAGTAAGTTGGCAATTTTTCTTTCCAGCCAAGGGAACCATTCTCCAGGTCATTATGCTCAAAGTAGACATTGGCCTGATTTGCACCACTGAATAAGAAGAAATCAAAGGGATGATATCTTTGCTGCCTCTGCTTTGCCCTTCATTGGAATTCAATCCGTCGAAGGATAGTATTTGTGCCAGCCTAGTGTCCTCTTTTCTTGCAGGTGTAGGAGGACAAACTAATCAGGACAATTGTAAGCAAGCCAAAGGAGACCATCAGTATAAAAATCCTGAATAGGCATTTCTGAAGCAATTATGCAACAATATTTTGGTTGTGATTTTCATCTACAGTCACAGTTGTCCCTTGTTCTCTGTCGTTGGTCAGGAGATCTGAGGAGGTGGGACAGCTTCACTTCCTTAACTCCTTCACAATGGCTTACAATTATAGTTGCATAGAGTTCGAAAGAGTTTTTTTGGACTGCAATTCCCAAACTCCCCTAACCAGCATGATCAGTGGATGTGAGATTCAGGCCAAGAGTTTCTAAACTACCAAGTAAGAGGAGCCCACACAATGTAGTGCATATGCTTATAACGAGCAGCCGAGTAGTAGTAGTGAGATTTTAAATTAATGTAATTTATGGACGGGGAAATATAGAAAAATAATCCCAACGCTGCTCAGCCAAATTATAACGATACACCATCACTACAGACTAGCTCACCAAAATATAGAGTGAGTATGGTTACTGAACCAACTGTATTTGTAAAGGTTAGGAACTGGGAACCACTGGAACTGAGAGACTTAAAATGATTCTTCAAAAGAATTCTGCTGCCACCATATTAATAATAAACAAGCTGAGGTATTATTGAGAGGTTGTTCAGTAACACATTCTGTGTCACTATAGTTTTCTTAAAGGCTGTTAAAAGCTGACTTGAATAACTCTTTGACCACAAAGGTATTCACACTGAGGCTGGTATAAGTTGATAAAAATAACAAGAACATTTATTGAACAGACTTGAATAATTCAGGTACAAATGCTTAATGGTTTCAGTAAAATATTGGCATAAAAAGCTTGTGGTTCCATGAGAGTAAAGATCTTAAAACTTCTGGGTTACAAGTCTTCACAGTTACAACACAGAAAATTACTTCAGAAAATGAATCTCTGAAAGTAACTCCCAAAAATCCCCCTTAGGAATCTAGCCAAAAACCTTGAACTAGACTTCCTTAGGAAATGAACAGACCACTAACGGGGTGCTGTTCCACACAGTATTCTAGCTATATTCTCAATAGCTATTCTGAATACTACACAAACGACAAACTGCTCTTGCTAACACCCACACGTCTTCTCTCTACTCTTTCCAACCTCCAACTGGCAAACTGGGACCTCAAACCTCAGTTTAAAAGCCACTTTTTTCCTTTCGATCACGTAGGCTCCGTCCCCATCTTTCTAACCAATCCTAGCCTTCTGATTTTCCTTCCTAGACTTGAACACGCCTTGAGTCCTTCCTCTCCAACACTTCGATGGTAGAAATGGGGTAGAGACACAATTCAGTACCCCTCATGCAGCATTAATTGCATGAGGCAGAACACTTCAATATATAACCATAACTATAACTGTAAAATTTTGTTTGTGTATTTGAAATAATGTAGATGATAAGTAGATGAAGAATAACAGTAAAGTCATTCTTAATTTATTCTCTAGATATAGAGAAATTTGTTTTATTTATTTCTCTCTTTAATGAGAAAAAAGGCTAATTAAATCTTGAATTTGTCCTCCTGTTCGACATTAAACATATTCCATTTATTACACTGGAATTATCCCAGGCAGATTTGTTTATGAAGGTACTTAGCCGTCTTTGGACATTTTAGATTTTCACTTACAACTAATCCTTGAAATTGCAAAGATTATTACAAAGGCTCTTCATTGCTTGCTCTCATTGCGTTAGGGATTACTTCTTTCTTTGTGGGGTCCAGCAAGAACAAAATGGATTTTGTTTATCATTTCTCATTTCCTTTATTATTCCTTGGGTGATGGGGTGAAATTTTCTCCGCCAAGGATAATGAGGGAGGGATGGGAATTTTTCTTCAAATGGATTTGTGAGAATATACACAATAAATAACATGGTATATTGTGCTTATTTTCTCAATAGAGTTGTTTATTTTATTTATTGTGTTAGGAGCGAACCAAAACAGTTGTATTGCAATAGAGTTGATTTGTTATTATCTTTGACACATAGTTTTTTATTTGGATTAAAAAGTTTGACATTGACTGTAGGGTGTACATGCTGAAATAATTGTTTGGAATCATACCTTCATGTGTATATATGTCAACCAAGTCCACAATCTACTGTGATGAACAAAACACATTCAAGTACAGGCAGTCTCCCAAGTTATGAACAAGACAGGTTCTAAAGGTTTGTTCTTAAGTTGAATTTGTTTGTAAATCAGAACAGATACATTTTTAAGTGTAACTCCAGCCATAAGTGAAAATATGTATATGGCTGTGGCTGGGGTGTCCACTTACATAGACAAGCTCATGCCCCCACAAACAGCTATAGCTCCCACTACACAGGAGACACCAATGGCCCTCCCTCCAATGAAATTGCAGGTTAAGTGAGCACCATGAAAATGTACAAGAGCCCTCCCAAACACCATACTGTCCACCACCCAAGTGAAGGCCTTCATATGAGAACAATTTCACCCTAGATTTTCTGTTTTTCCTCCACCACAGACATCCCAGTGTTTCTGGCTCTCTCCGTTGGTATAGATTCTGCCCACTGCCTCTCCCTTAAACCTTTCTGATTATTTTCTATGGCACACAACAAAGAGACTTAAAATGATTCTTCAAAAGATTTCCGCTGCCACCATATTAATAATAAACAGGCTGAGATATTATTGAGAGGTTGTTCAGCAAGTGAACATACTACAGAGGTTTGGGGAGAATTCACCATGATTTATAGGAGTTGTAGGTATTCCTACACGCAGTCCCCATGATAACTCTTCCAGGAGTGAATTTCCCATCTGAGGGGTATATTTATCTCACTTCTTGTTATCTCACCTCCATTCTTAACTATGAGTCATATGTAAATTGGATGTTTATAACCCGGGGACTGCTTCTATATTGAAATTACTTAGACAGCATAGATCTAAGAATTAACAAGTTAATGATTTGTGGATTCTGAGAGCTGTGATCCTTAAAAAGAACATGTTCATGGTCTGAGTATACTTTCCACCTTTGTCATTCAGGCAACCACAAAGGAAAGCTTTCTATCAAGGTATTGTCGAAGGCTTTCATGGCTGGAATCACTGGGTTGTTGTAGGTTTTTTCGGGCTATATGGCCATGTTCTAGAGCCATTCTCTCCTGACGTTTCACCTGCATCCATAGCAAGCATTCTCAGAGGTAGTGAGGTCTGTTGGAACTAGGAAAATTGGGTTTATATACAAGGGGTATTTTTTAAGTAAGGTCCGTTGGAACGAAAGTTTATTTCAAAAAAGTAAATTTATTTTCAGAAAGTACATACTTCACTCTATTTTTGACATAGTTGCCAAGTTTGTTCAAACACTTATCATACCTCTGAACCAATTTTAAAATACCCTCTTCATAAAAACTTGCCACCTGCTCCGATAACCAAATCGTCTGTAATCAAAGAAGGGCAACCGAAGCAGTCCTCATCATGGACGTTGTCACAGCCATCTTTGAATTGTCGTACCCGCTTATGCACTTTGCTTTCACTCATAACAGTATCACCGTACACTTCACAAATCCGTCGATGAATTTCTGCAGTGGGCAGGTTCCTTGCTGACAAAAACCGTGTCACTGAGCGAACCTCACATGCGGAGGGTGAGTTGATAGTCTTAAACATTTTAAAGCACAGAACAGAACCGTACAGGCAAGCTACAGAGCGGAAATTGAGCACAGTTGTTCCTGAGGCATGCCGGTACACAACGCATGCGCTTGTTGTGGTATGCACGCGAACTACTAGTGTCTACAACAAAACGGACCTTACTTAAAAAATACCCCTCGTATCTGTGGAGTGACCAGGGTGGGACAAAGAATTCTTGTCTGTTTGAGCTAGGTGTGACTGTATCAACTGACCACCTTGATTAGCATTTGATGGCCTGGCAGTTTTTTGGTGTGGCTTATTAGTGCCTGGGAGAATCTTTTGTTGAGAGGTGATTAGCTGTCTCTGGTTGTTTCCTCTCTGTTGTTGTTCTTGACATACATCAAGGGAACCACTGACTGCATAGGGAAGCTGATGAGGAAACACAACATACAAACTATCTACAGACCCACCAAGAAAATCCAACAAATGCTACGTTCAGCAAAAGACAAGAGGGATCTTCTCACTTCTGCAGGAGTCTACTGTATACTGTGCAGCTGTGGACAAGTCTACATAGGGACCACTAAACGCAGCATTGCCCAAACACGAGTCAAGGAACATGAAAGGCACTGCAGACTACTTCAGCCAGAGAAGTCAGCCATAACAGAGCACCTGATGAACCAACCTGGAGACAGCATATTATTTGAGAACACAGAAATGCTGGACCGCCCTAACAACCACCATGTCAGATTACACAGAGAAGCCATTGAAATCCACAAGCATTTGGACAATTTCAACAGAAAGGAGGAAATCTTGAAAATGAATAAAATCTGGCTACCAGTATTAAAAAAACTCTAAAATTACAACAGTAAAACAACAGAGAGGAAACAATCAGGGACATCTAATCACCTCTCAACAAAAGATTCCCCCAGGCACTAACAAACTACACCAAAAAACTGCCAGGCCATCAAATGCTAATCAAGGTGGTCAGTTGAAACATTCACACCTACCTCCAACAGACAAGTGTTCTTTGTCCCACCCTGGTCATTCCACAGCTATATAAACCCAATTTTCCTAGTTCCAACAGACCTCACTACCTCTGAGGGTGTTTGCCATAGATGCAGAAGAAACGTCAGGAGAGAATACCTCTAGAACACGGCCATATAGCCCGAAAAAAACCTACAACAACCCACTGATTATCAAGCTTTGTCCTTGTAGGTTCAATCCTTATGTCCCCTCCTGAACATACCAAACACACTCCTTTGATTGCATACTTCTGAGCTTCTGCAGTTTTCTAAGATGACATTCCTTTTACCAGAGCTACTCATCTCTCTACCCAATTCTCCACTGGCATGTCAAATGGATTGTAATGAAATGCCCATCAGCAGAACGACAGGCTACATCTGGTATGATTGGCTTCAGCAGTGCAGTTAGATGAGAAATTACATGCTGGTTTCAGCACCTTTTACCCTTCCAACTACCAAGTGCATCTTGTATTAAAAGTACTTGTCATTTCAGGACAGAAGAGGTGGGGATGAGTGACTTGGGGGACAGAACTCCTGCTGCAGTTGTGTTTAGTGATTAAATGACCAGAGGCAATATGAGTATGATGAATGTTTGTCCTTTCATCTCTTCCACTATATCACTTACCTGACCTGCAGTATATTCCGCTTTCTCTTTCAGATACTATGCAGCAGGTAGCCAAGACGGTGGCAAAAGTGGAGCTGTCAGACCATGTTTGTGATGTGGTGTTTGCTCTCTTTGACTGTGATGGTGAGTACTGTCAGTGTTCATGTTGTAGAGCCGTGCTGAGTGTGTTTTGGACCAGAGAGAGCTGTGTTTAGTTCTCCTTGCGTCTATAATGTTTGCTAAATAACTTCTGGGCAGTGTCTGTTTCTCAGTCTAGTCCAGGGGTCCTCAAACTATGGCCCGGGGGCCAAATATGGCCCTCCGAGGTCATTTACCCGGCCCTCGCTCAGGGTCAACCTAAGTCTGAAATGACTTGAAAGCACGCAACAACAATCCTATCTCATGAGCCAAAAGTAGGCCCACACTTCCCATTGAAATACTAATAAGCTAAAATTGTTCTTCATTTTAATTATTGTATTGTTTTTAAGTGTTTTTGGTGCTACAAATAAGATATGTGCAGTGTGCATTGGAATTCATTCATTTTTTTTTTCAAATTATAATTCGGCCCTCCAACAGTTTGGGGGACTGTGACCTGGCCCTCTGTTTAAAAAGTTTGAGGACCCCTGGTCTAGTCTGTTGTACAAGGTGGCCTCATGAAGATTACAATGAGCAGGGAAGGACCTTGTGTGGTATAGACCTCCCTAGAGGAAAACCGTGATACTAATGTCATTAAGTATAATAGGTTGTATCAGATCCACAGCTGTACTGTAATTACCTGTTCAGCCTCCCCTTCCCATTTGCTGCAGGGGATTGAAATACCCTTCAGAGGTCTTCCAACAGTTGCTTCCATAATATTGAAATTTATTTATTTACTTACTTACTGTACCCACTACGCGTTGCTGTGGACAACCTTCCCTCCCTCTTTCTCTCCTTCTTTCTTTTCCTCCTTTCTTCCTTCCTTCTTTCCTTCCTTCCCTTTTTTCTTTCCTTCTCTCTTTCCTTCCTTCTCTTCCTCTTCCCTTCCTCCCCCCTTTTCTTTCTCTTCCTCTTTCTCCCCTTTCTTCCTTCTCTACCTATTCTTGGTAGTCTCAGCAGCTACCTATTCTCTACCAACTCTCAGCAGTCCTCCTGATCGATTTATCTATCTACCTACCTTTCTATTAGGCTTGGGCAGTTTCGTTCGTTAATTTCGTAATTCGTTATTAATTCGTATTTAAATTAGCTCACGATCCAATATTGAGCCATGCAGGACTACTGTGAGGAGTAATTAAAAATCGAAACAATTTTTCCAATTTATTTCGTATTGTTTCGTAATTGTTTCGTAATTGGTTCAAAATTGTTTCAAAATTGTTTCGTAATAGTTTCGTAATTATTTCCGTATGTCTGGTGCAAGTTTTATAGTTGTTGTGTGTTTTATCAGTGGTAAAAAATAAATTATCACACCAACAGTCAACAACATAGGGAGAGGCAAGCTTCAGAAGTTCCCCCTGTCCCATTTGGAGGGGTTTTTAGCATATTGCGCAATCGCGTCTGCCATTAACGAATCAATTCAAAATTTACAAAATTTCGTAAATTTTGAAATTTTGAAAAGGAAAATTTCGGAATTCTTTAAAAAAACGAAACACAAGGGCCCCCCTAAAAACGAAACGAGTTTAGAACAAAAATTTTCCGTGGTTACCCAAGCCTACTTTCTATCTCTATCTAATCTTATCTACCTGAAGGATTGCTGGGAGTTGCAGTCCAGGAATAGGAAATTGGAAATATTCAGGGATTGGGATGCTCTCAAAGAAATCCAAGGAGAAGAAAACTTGCAGCTTGGATCATCCTTCTCTCCTAAAGGGCCTGGTCTAAGGGATGCTGGGAGCTGTAATCCAGAAGAGAGTGTGGATATGCTATTGTGTATGTTGTTTGCCAGGGGAGTTGTTTTTACGTATGCACTGTAGCGTCTTTTTGCTTTTTTGGCTTTTTAAGTCCCTTCCGCTGTGTTTTTCAGTGTTTTTATGAGTGACTAGTCGAACCTCCATTGAAGTAAGGAGGTTTATTTATTTGTCATGTCAGGGCAACCAGTCAATTATATTACATTTCTAACAGAACAAAGCAAACAAACAGGCAAAATACAAAATTTGTGAGTTTGGTAGTTGATTAAATGTCCTTTGACCAGTATCTGGCCACTTGGAGTGCTTCTGGTGTTGCTGCAAGAAAGTCCTCCATGGTGCATGTGGCAGGCCTCAAGGTGCATTGCAGCAGGTGGTCAGTGGTTTGCTCTTCTCCACACTCGCATGTCATGGATTCCACTTTGTAGCCCCATTTCTTGAGGTTGGCTCTGCATTTCGTGGTGCCAGAGTGCAGTCTGTTCAGCGCCTTCCAAGTTGCCCAGTTTTCTGTGTGCCAAGGGGGGGAGTCTCTCATTTGGTATCAGCCATTGGTTGAGGTTCTGGGTTTGAGCCTGCCACTTTTGGACTCTCGCTTGCCTGGGTGTTCCAGCGAGTGTTTCTGTAGATCTTAGAAAACTATTTCTAGATTTAAGTCATTGATGTGCTGCCTGATACCCAAACAGGGGATGAGCTGGAGATGTCTCTGCCTTGGTCCTTTCACTATTGGCTGCTACTTCCCAGCGGATGTCAGGTGGTGCAATACTGGCTAAGCAGTGTAATTTCTCCAGAGGTGTAGGGCGCAGACACCCGGTGATAATGCGGCATGTCTCATTAAGAGCCACATCCAATGTTTTAGTGTCATGAGATGTGTTCCACACTGGGCATGCGTACTCAGCAGCAGAGTAGCATAGCGCAAGGGCAGAAGTCTTCACTGTGTTTGGCTGTGATCCCCAGGTTGTGCCAGTCAGCTTTCGTATGATATTGTTTCTAGCACCCACTTTTTGCTTGATGTTCAGGCAGTGCTTCTTGTAGGTCAGAGCACAGTCCAAAGTGACTCCCAGGTATCTGGGTGTGCTGCAATGCTCCAGTGGGATTCCTTCCCAGGTAATCCTCAGAGCCCGGGATGCTTGTCTGTTCTTAAGGTGAAAGGCACATGTCTGTGTTTTAGATGGGTTGGGGATCAGCTGGTTTTCCCTATAATAGGCAGTAAGAGCACCTAGAGCTTCGGAGAGCTTCTGTTCTACCATCTCAAAGCTCCCTGCTTGAGCGGTGATGGCACGATCATCAGCATAGATTTATTTATTTGTTTGTTTGTTTATGTAGCAATTTTGTATACCCATCTTCTCCCCTCTATCGGGGGACTCGGGTCGGTTTCCAACAATAATATCACAAAACAATTATTAAAAAGTCATATAACATATTCAATTAAAATGTTAAAACAACAAAATGCAATCACATAATAACAATGGTCAGTTGTCATAGTGAATTCGTTGTCCGTCATTCATCGTCATCCATCCGATCACAGAAATATTCATTCACTTGTCGAAAGCCAAACTCCATAGCCATGTTTTCACCCGTTTTCTGAACAACAGAATGGAGGGGGCAGTTCTGATCTCCAGTGGGAGAGAGTTCCAGAATCGAGGGGCCGCCACCGAGAAGGCCCTGTCCCTCGTCCCCACCAGACGCGCTTGAGAGGCCGGTGGGATCAAGTGCAGGGCTCCTCCAGACGATCTTAGCAATCTTGATGGTTCATAGGGGAGAATACGTTCGGACAGGTAAACTGGGCCGGAGTCGTTTAGGGCTTTATAGGTTAACACCAGCACTTTGAATTGTGAAACTCTCTGTCCCGTCTGGCTGTGGCTGGTCATTTGAGTAGATGCTGAACATGGATGGAGCAAGCACGCTCCCCTGAGGCAGGCCGTTCTTCTGTTTCCGCCATCTGTTTCTCTGGCCCTGGAACTCAACAAAAAAGCTCCTGTTTTGTAGCAGGTTTCCTATGAGGCGGGTGAGGTAGTAGTCCTGAGGTGGTAGCAAGGGGGTAAGTTTTCTTTTTCCTAACTGTAGTTCCCTCTTCATTCCTCACATTCTTACACTATCCCTCCCTGAACCATGGCTTAGCAAGTGTAAGAGACCAATGAGCTGATTTATAGACGTGGTGCTCATGAACTTCCTGGGAATAATTGCTTGTATAGGTTATACTAGGTACCCACTTTATATTGGTTCAGCAAAGCAGTTCCTAAATTCTGCTTTGCTAAATTCATGTTCCATATCTTGGAGTTATTTCTTAATTCTGCAGTATTTGTGTGCTAGTATAATGGAAATACTGCAGACAAAGAGACAGTTGTACAAGGATAATCCTTTGCAAGATATATACTATTGGGTGATCTATGAAAGAATATGCAATAGCTAGGATTCCTATTCAAATAGAGTAAATAGATTATGTTAAAACGGCCTTAAAAGGACAGCAGAGTTCACAGTAGAGATTTAATAAGGTGCTTCAGAGAGCTTTCTGGCTATTTGAAAGTCACTGATCAAGGGCTCACTTCTGGCTGAACTTCCTTGAATTGCCTTTGAATTCCTTCTTTCCATCATGTCTCCTTTGACTTATGTGTGGAGAGTGAGAGGGGATCGCTTGCCACAAAGAAATAATTTGGAAGAGACAGGCTGCCTCTTAAGCGAAGCTCTAAGTGATGAGGCAAAATGTGTTGGGATTAGAGCTGGCACAAATTGTCTCTTCTTTCACTGTCAGAAGGTCTGGGAGAAACAAAACAGGCCTAGAAAATTAATAGTAAATTGGACTGGGATTTCGAAGGCCTGCTTCCAGATCAGTCCAGTGGATGACAAAGTCGATGCATAATTTTGTCTGTCTTGCTGGTAACCTTCTCCTCTGCGTCCAGTTCTTTTCCCCCTTTTGAATCATCTGCAAGTAAAACTTAACCAAGCAACAATTCCTTGTCCTTGGAGATCATTGAAATTAACACATGGTATGGCTTGTGGTTTGAGTTCAATTACTTTGGTGCCACTCACATCTCTTCGGCAGAGGCTAGTGCTCTTGCGATTTCCCATATTCCTCTTTAATAAGCTGTCAACCTTTGTTGTGTGACACTTTTCTCACTTGGAAGCTCTCCTGTAGATTCCGTTTTTTCAGCTTGTTCATTCTTGCATGTCCAAGAGGCAGGAGCCACTCAGGATATATTTACATAAGTTTGGCAGGCTGGAAAAGATTACAGCTTAAGAAAGAACCCAAGGCTTCATTGTGTGTGTTGCCTTTCATTCCAACATCCAGTATTCATGTTTCGTATTTTAAATTCATCTGCATTCTCAAAGGTGGTGAAATTTGCATTATCAAAGTCCAGAAAGTACAACTCTGTTGTGCTATACAGTTGGCCTTCCACATTTATGGGTTTTACTTTTGTGGATTTGGTTATTCGCAAATTTAATTAAAATATTCTATGAAGGAATCTCTCGGTCCGCCAGTGCAATTTTATGCCCATCGCAAGTGCTGATCCTGACCCAGCACATAGAAGATGGCTTTGAAAGGCAGCAGATCACAGGAGCTGTCTTCATAGACCTGTCAGCGGCTTATGATACTGTAAACCATTGCCTCCTCCTGAGAAAAATGTATAATATCACAAAGGACTACCACTTCACCCGCCTCATAGGAAACCTGCTACAAAACAGGAGCTTTTTTGTTGAGTTCCAGGGCCAGAGAAGCAGATGGCGGAAACAGAAGAATGGCCTGCCTCAGGGGAGTGTGCTTGCTCCATCCATGTTCAACGTCTACACAAATGACCAGCCACTGCCAGAAGGGACAGAGAGTTTCATCTATGCTGATAATCGTGCCATTACCGCTCAAGCAGGGAGCTTTGAGATGGTTGAACAGAAGCTCTCTGAAGCTCTAGGTGCTCTTACCGCCTACTACAGGGAAAACCAGCTGATCCCTAATTCATCTAAAACACAAACATGTGCTTTTCACCTTAAGAACAGACAAGCATCCCGAGCTCTGAGGATTACCTAGGAAGGAATCCCACTGGAGCATTGCAACACACCCAAATACCTGAGAGTCACCCTGGACCGTGCTTTGACCTACAAGAAGCACTGCCTGAATATCAAGCAAAAAGTGGGTGCTAGAAACAATATCATACGAAAGCTGACTGGCACAACCTGGGGATCACAACCAGACACAGTAAAGACATCTGCCCTTGCGCTATGCTACTCTGCTGCTGAGTACGCATGCTCAGTGTACATCTCACCACACTAAAACAGTAGATGTGGCTCTTAATGAGACATGCCGCATTATCACGGGGTATCTGCGCCCTACACCACTGGAGAAATTACACTGCTTAGCCGGTATTGCACCACCTGACATTTGCTGGGAAGTAGCAGCCAATAGTGAAAGGACCAAGGCAGAGACATCTCCAGCTCATCCCCAGCTCATATTCTTGCTTCTTGGCAGGGGGTTGGATTGGATGGCCCATGAGGTCTCTTCCAACTTTATGATTCTATGATTCTATAGGCGTACAAACGGCAGCTCCACTGGCTGTCTATTGGCTACAGACAGAGGAGGGCCTAGTTAATTTTCAATGGTAAGCAAACAGTATTTTGCCCCCCCCCCCCCAACCAATCATTGATATATATTTTCTGTTCGTCGTGGGAGTTCTGTGTGCCATATTTGGTTCAATTTCATCATTGGTGGAGTTCAGAATGCTCTTTGATTGTAGGTGAACTATACATCCCAGTAACTACAACTTACATATGTCTTTTTTTTTTTATTTTTTTTTTTTAAAGATTTTATTTAAATACAATAACAACTTACAAAATAGACAAAACCCAAAACAGTGAACATTTTACAAACACATAACCCCACCACCAAGGCCTGAACAAGTATAATTTCCTTCACCATGTATTTATAAATCAGCCATTAATCAAATGTCATCTCCAAAATTCCTGACCAACCAAATTCTGTTGTTTTCCATTTTCGCTCTCTAAGACATATTTAATAAAGACCGACCAGTATGTCTCAAAATCTGACCTGTTAATTTCCCCCCTGAATACCCTCATTTCCATTGTTAGTTTATCATTTAAAGCTACATTCCAAACTTCCCCATACCATGCATCCAGTGTTAGATTAGTTATTATTTTCCAGTTCTTTGCTATTATAATTCTTCCCACTGTGAGCAAAATAGTCACCAATTCTTTCTTAGTTATTTCTACATTCAGCTTCGTGGTGTCCATTAATAATGCTAACCTAGCATCCGGCATAATGTTTGATCCTATAATGTTGTTTATTTCGGTAAATATATCCTTCCAAAAATTCTTCACTTGGGGGCATTCCCACCATAGATGAAAATATGTCCCTTTGTGTTTGCCACATCTCCAGCAGAGGTTACTTTGCTTGCTATCCATCTGATGTTGTTTGACTGGCGTAGTATACCATCTCCATATCACTTTGTATACATTTTCTTTTAATCTTATTGATAGGTTCTTAGCCACTCTCCACTTCAGGACCCTTTTCCAATCATAATCTATCAGAGGCCCTAGGTCTCCCTCCCATACGTTTTCTAACAGTTTCAGCCCTATTTCTTCACCAATTAAACCATTATATATTTTCCCAATTAATCCTTTCCCCATTATTTCTTGGTTTTTGAGCTTACTTAACCATTCCTCAAATTTATTCAGTGCTCTACATCTGGGATTTTTGCTTAACCAATCCTTTCTCCAATTATACAGCTGTTGTCTCTCAAACCAATTCAGGGCACCTTGTTCTTCTAACTTACTAAACTTGCCCTTCGAGTTTTGTGTCCACTCCTTCCAGGAGAGAGCAGTTTCCCCCTCCACTAATTTTTTATGTTTAAGTTTAATTCTCAACTTACATATGTCAAGGTCTATTTTCCCCCAAGAGTGCCCCTGGGCAAAATAAACTATACTGCAAATGCTTACTTTGCATAATGGGTTGAGCCGCCCCTGGCTACAGAGCACAATTCAAAGTGCTGGCTTTAACCTATAAAGCCCTAAACGGCACCGGCCCAGTTTACCTGTCCGAATGTATCTCCCTCTACAAACCTCTAAGGATGCTAAAATCATACAGGGAGGCCCAGCTCTCAGTTCCACCACCTTCGCAGGTGCGGTTGGGGGGGGGGGGCAAGAGACAGGGCCTTCATTGTGGTGACTCCTGGGCTGTGGAACTCCTTCCCCAATGACATTAGATCGGCCCCCTCCCTCCTGACTTTTCGTAAAAAACTTAAAAGCTGGTGTGGGGTCAAGCTTTTGAGCAATAAGTTGGAATAACTGGGAAGAGAATGTTTTAACAATCATAATGGTTTGACCTGGATGATGTTTATACTGGCAAACTGTTTTAAAATTAGGTTCTTGTGGGTTTTTTCGGGCTATAGAGCCATGTTCTAGAGGCATTTCTCCTGACGTTTCACCTGCATCTATGGCAAGCATCCTCAGAGGTTGAGAAGGTCTGTTTTAAAATTATTGTTTTATATGGCGTTATTGAGTTCAATTGTATTGTGATTTTTAGTGTATTGGATCGGCACCGTGGGTTCCCTGTTGTAAGCCGTCCTGAGTCCCTCTCCAGAGGTGAGAAGGACGGGGTATAAATGCCCGAAATATTTATTTATTTATTTATTTAGAACTTTTATATACCGGTCTTCTCAACCTCCGCAGAGGGACTCAGGCCGGTTCACAACAAAAGATTCATAAACAATAGTTTAAAATATCACACCACATAATGCACTGATACATAAAATACATTAAAATACAATCATATAATTACATAAGGCCAAGTCATCAGAATGAAATCACAATTCATCACCATCTGTCAGTGTGGTCAAGAGTTATTGACTCACTCATCGAATGCTAAATTCCAAAGCCAAGTTTTCACCAGCTTTCTAAAAGTCAGGAGAGAAGGGGCAGTTCTAATCTCCAGTGGGAGAGAGTTCCAGAGCTGAGGGGCTACCACCGAGAAGGCCCTGTCTCTCGTCCCCACCAGACGCGATTGCAAGGGTGGTGGGACTGAGAGCAGGGCCCCTCCAGAAGATCTTAATAACCTTGATGGTTCATAGGGAAGAATCCGTTCAGACAGGTAGATTGGGCCGGAGTCATTTAGGGCTTTATAGGTCAATACCAGCACTTTGAATTGTGCTCGGAAACTGATTGGCAGCCAGTGGAGCTGATGTAACAGAGGAGTAGTATGCTCCCTGTACCACGGTCCTGTTAGTAGTCTGGCCGCCGCTCGTTAGACTAGTTGTAGCTTCCGGGCAGTCTTCAAAGGCAACCTCACGAAGAGAGCGTTGTAGTAGTCTATATGGGATGTAACCAGATCAGACTTTCCAAGGTACGAGCACAGCTGGCACACAAGTTTTAATTGTGCAAAAGCTCCCCTGACCACCGCCAAGACCTGGGGTTCCAGGCTCAGCGATGAGTCCAGGATCACTCCCAAGCTGCGAACCTGCGCCTTCAGGAGGAGTGTAACCCCGTCAAGCACAGGCTGTAACCCTATGCCCTGTTCGGCCTTTCGACTGACCAGGAGGACCTCTGTCTTGTCTGGATTTAGTTTCAATCTGTTACAGATAGCTCTCAATTCAAAAGTTAAGTCTATATATTTTACATTTAAAAAGATATATAAATTACCATTCCTTCCTCCTCGGTGCCAAAACTGTAATGGTGGAAGAAAGGGAGTAATACTGTCTGTCATGGCTCCTTCCTCCATGATGACATTATCTTTACAAGTCGGCAAGGAGGAATTCCCATCACATGTCAAATTGTGCATTTTTACACATCTCTACATGGGGAATCGAAGAATAAGTAACCTGTCAACCAACTTAGGAATCATCAAGAAAACCCATACTTTAGAAATGGCAAGATACCTTGTTTCTTAAGTGTGTAAAGGTAAAGGTAAAGGTAGTCCCCTGACATTAAGTCCAGTCATTTCTGACTCTGGGGTGTGGTGCTCATCTCCATTTCTAAGCCGAAGAGCCAGCGTTGTCCATAGACACCTCCAAGGTCATGTGGCCGGCATGACTGCATGGAGCGCCATTACCTTCCCGCCGGAGCGGTACCTATTGATCTACTCACATTTGCATGTTTTCAAACTGCTAGGTTGGCAGAAGCTAGGGCTGACAGCGGAAGCTTACGCCGCTCCCCGGAATCGAACCTGCGACCTTTCGATCAACAAGCTCAGCAGCTCAGTGCTTTAACCCACTGTGTAGAAACACTGATTTTACTGCATGTGATGAAGTCTTATGACTGGAGGTGAGGGTTTGAATTCCCTCTTGGCTGTAGAAATTTACTGGATGATCATAGGCAAGTCATGTGTTTTCAGCATCAGAGGAAGGAAAGGGCAAACCCCTTCTGAATAAGTCTTGCTGAGAATCCTCTGTGATAGGTTCCCCTTAGAATCACTATAAGTCAAAAATTACTTGAAGGCTAACAGCAATAGGCAACATCCTTGTTATGCACAAAGAATAGGAGACAACCGAGCCTGAATCTAAGCAATAATTAATCTAAGGGGAAAAAAGAAATACATTGTCTAATTAACTCTGTTCAGCGTAGGAATTCTTCTACATTCACAATATAATATCAAAACATAATTATACCTCCTACTTAGGAAGGTTCAAGGATTTTGTTTGTACAACATTGTGAAGCAACCTGCCTGGTTCCACCTCTTAAATTAATATGCGTATTCGAAAGCATTTAACTTTCTGATTTCCCATGTCTCCAGGTTTTATATTTGGCTTTAATATAACCTCATTTGGCTTTCAAAAAACATATCAAAACAGTTATTAAAATGGTCACTTGAAGCTAAGTACAGAAACTTGGTTTATTCCACGTATATTGAAGCAGCCCATGTGAGTCGCACCTCTTGAATAAATGTATGGTTCGAATGCATTTATAATTCCAATTTCCCACTAATTTCATCTGCATTGCACCATTTTGCTTTCTTGAAATCAAAACACTGATGGATATAAGTAATTTTTATATAAGTATTGATGTGAAGATTGTCTGGTTTGCCTACTCTGGAACATGCAACATATAATTGTCCTTCTTTAGGGGTCCCTTTCAGATCTAGAATACTATATCTGTGTGTGTGAATCATATCTATCTATCTATATCTATGGCTGGATGGCTCTTTGTCAAGAGGGCTTTGATTACGTTTTCTTGCCCTGGTGAAGGGAATTGGACCGGATGGCCTTAAGTATTTTCTGGGGGTTCTGTGTGGGAAATTTGCCCCAATTCTGTCATTCGTGGGGTTCAGAATGCTCTTTGTTTGTAGGTGAACTGTAAATCCAAGTAACTACAACTCCCAAATGTCAAGGTCTATTTCTCTCCAACTCTATCTGTGTTCATATTTGGGCAAATGGAATATTTGTGCCAAGTTTGGTCCAGATCCATCACTGTTTGAGTCTGCAGTGCTTTCTGGATGTAGGTGAACTACAACTCCAAAATTCAAGGTCAATGCCTACCAAACCCTTCTAGTGTTTTCGGTTGGTCATGGGAGTCCTGTGTGCCACGTTTGATTCAATTCCATCATTGGTGGAGTTCAGAATGTGCTTTGATTATAGGTGAACTATAAATCCCAGCAACTACAACTCCCAAATGACAAAATCATATTTTTTTTAGTGTTGATCACTCCTTGGGTTAGTAGGTGTCTTGTAGCCAAATCTGGCAGCAATTCGTCCAGTGGTTTTTGTGTTATGTTAATCCCACAAACGAACATTACATTTTTATTTATATAGACTAGCCGTCCCCTGCCATGCGTTGCTGTGACCCAGTCTGCGTATATATGTTTTGTGTGTGTGTATGCGTGTTTGCATTTATGTATGTGGTTTTGCGCATGCGTTGTAATGTAATTTTGTTTTTTTTGCTTTTTAAGTCCCTTCTGATGTGTTTTTCAGTGTTTCTATGAGTGATGGTCACTTGTTGGCCTGAGAGGTGTCTTGTGTCCAAATATGGTGTCAATTGGTCCAGTGGTTTTTGAGTTATGTTAATCCCACAAACGAACATTACATTTTTATTTATATAGATTAGCTGTACCCGCCACGCTTTGCTTTGGCCAACCTTCCCTCTTTCTCTCCTTCATTCCTTCCCGTCTTTCCTTCTCTTCCTTCCTTCTCTATCTCTTTCCTTCCTCTCCCCTTTTCTATCTCTTCTGTTGTCTCTCTTTTCTTCTTTCTCTCTTTCCTTCCCTCCCTCTTTCTCTACCTTCCCCCATCCTTCACTCCCTCTTTCCTTCCTTCTTTCCCTTTTTTCTTTCCTTCTCTCCTTCCTTCTGTAACTTTCCTTCCTTCCCCGTTTTTCTTTCCCTCCCTCTTTCTCTCCTTTCTTCCTTCTCTACTTCTTTCCTTCCTTCCTTTTCTCTTTGTTTCCATAACTTCCTTCTCCCTTTCCTCCTTTCTCTTTCTTTCTTTCCTTCCTTTTTTTTCTCCCCTTCCCTCCCTCTTTCTTCCCTTTTTTCTGTATTAAATAATACAGAAAAAAGGGAAGAAGGAGCTTTTCGTCATTTAGCTTTTGGGGGCTTTTTAAGTCCCTTCTGTTGTGTTTTTCAGTGTTTTTATTAGTGAGGGACATATATTGGGTTATTAGGTGTATTGTGTCCAAATTTGGTGTCAATTCCCCCAGTGTTTTTTGAGTTATGTTAACCCCAGAAACAAACATTACATTTTTATTTATATAGATTTGATATGTATTTCTGGTTGATTTGTGACCTGCATCCACTTAAAGAATGCAGCAGCAGCTCGCAAGTGTGTCAATAGGGAGCTTGTTCACTCACCCTCATTTATTTCAGGCTAAGATAGCAATCTGCAATCTAAAGTCTTGATATTTTGAATTAATATCAAAAACAAACATGGGAATTTTTGGAGATGGATGCAAAAAATTGTAATTTGGGTAAAACATACTTAAAAAGAAGTAGCTGTGTGCCACTGTTGTACTCAGTATATGGCCTTTAAAAAAAACTTAAACTGTTTTGAAAACCTATTTTCAAAATGATGATTTCCTGGAATAGTGCAAGGAAAAGATATGCTGAATGATAACAACTGCTGTCAGGAGGTCATCAAACCTCTAGTTTAATAGACGTTTTGATACATGATTTTCTGTTGCGAAAAAAGTAATCTTCCTTGTCTTTCCATGGGAAAGATCAGCCGGTGTATGGATTACAGCACTGCCAGTTGTAAATTGTGTGGTCATGCTTCATTGTATTTATACTCTTCTGAGGCTTGGAAGTAATCTCATGAGATACGGACAGCCAAGATGAAGATACAAGTTCAGCTACGTAGCCAGAAACTGTATCCACTTGGAAATAGTTAGAAAAATAAAAATAAATTCCATGTGACCTTCAGTATATTCATGATCTGTTTAATTATCCGTGATGTGTGCTGTAAGATGCACATTTTTCAGGATGTTGCTGCAGTCGTTTTGTAGAATAGCATTGTTTCCATGTATAGAGGATGTTAGAGACCCTAAATTGGGTCTTCTTAGGTCCACGTCGCGGGAGCACAAAAGGAAGGAGACTGTCCCAATGAAAGATCAAAAAACAAGTTTTTATTTTAGTTTTTTCATGAAGAAGACAGACAGCCTGACAGCATACGCAGATGCTATCCTTCAAGTGACTGCCGCGCACTTCCCTTGAAATCTGCATATCTTTATACCCCAGTGCAAACAAAAAGGGAAAGTACCACTGCTTGACATCAACAATTTTAACCTTTAACAAAAGAAAACATTTTTTTTCATGGAAAGTACTCTCTTTCCAGCCCCTCTCCCTTGACTTTTTGATGGAAAGTACCTTCATGCACATGCATACTCTGCACTTTACTACAACCTTTGAAGTTAACCACAACACATCCTGTGTAAGAAAGTACCTTCTTGTACCTTAAAACATTCTTCTTAAAACATTTTCTTCTGTATTGCTATTTTTCTACAGAGAAAGGGTATGTTTCTCTTTTGCTGTTAATTTCATTCAAAGCCCCTTGCTTAATTTCACTCAAAGACCCTTGAAGCCCTCCTTCAAGGACATTCCTTGATTTGGAAAACATGCCTATACAGGCAGTCCCCGGATTACAAACAAGATTGGTTCTGTTGATTCGTTCAGAAGTTGAATTTGTATGTAAGTTGGAACAGGTGTAACTCCAGCCATATTTTTTTCCATTTTGGAGAGCATAGGGAAGGCCTACTGTCTGTGCTCCTGTTCAGAAGATTTAACCTCACCTTCATAGAATCATAGACTTGAAGGAGACCACATGGGTCATCTAGTCGAACCCCTTTCTGCTGTGCAGGAAAAGCACAAGCGAAGTATTCCTGACAAATGGCCATTCAGCCTCCTAGGAAGTCCCCAAGGAAGGAGCTTCCACCAGACTCCCTGGCAGACAGTTCCACTGTTGAACAGCACGTATTGTTGTAGTTCAGCCTGTGATTATGTCTGGGTTCATGTTGGGAGTGGGGATGATGTTCCTGATGGTGGGCCTGGGTCTGTTGGCAATGGGGATGAGGGTTTGCCTGGGTCTGAGTTAAGCCCAGACGAGAGGACTGAGGTGTCTCATGAAGATTCACAAGGTCACATTCCTGGGAGAGGCCCTCAATAGACTTTCTCTGAGAAACTGTCTTCTGAAGATAAGTTGTCAGATACAGAATTTAATAAGAGTGAAGACAGAAAGCAGATCTTTTGAAAACAGGCAAAGTCCTTCAGTCCTGTGACAATTGGATTTTGGAAATTTTGGGTTGTAATGGGAAGAAGAATTGGTGATAAAGCTTCAGTGGAGACACCTTTTCGCCATGATAACTCTTACAGGAGTGAATTTTCCTTCCTAGGGATAGATTTCCTTTCACTTCCTGTTGTCACCCTCAGCCTTGTTAAGTAGGAGTCATGTGCAAGTTGGATTTTTGTAACTCAGAGACTGTGTGTATCTCAGTGAGACAAGTCACAGCATATGTAATTTTAAAAAACTAAGGGTCTTGTTGAATCCTTTTTATAATAACTTTCATATTTGTTGCTCCTATCATCATCATCATTATTGCAAAGGCTAGGTGATCATCTGTTGGAGGTGAATTGATTGTGCTTTTCCTGCATGACAGAAGGGTGTTGGACTGGATGGCCCCTGGGGTAGCTCCCACTAACAGGCTTTTTGTAGTGTACATCATTTATTTATTTTATTTATTTTATTTACTGTACTTGTATACCGCTGTTTCTCAGCCTAGCTGGCGACTCAACGCGGTTTACAACAAAATATCAAATCCAATAGTCAACAGTATACAATTTAAAACCATAAAAACATAATACACAATATTGGTACATCAATAACAATCCAATGCATCTCCTGACTAAAATCGTGATCCAGTTTCGTCGTCCATATTACCAATCGTTTAATCATCACATTCATTGCACCGAATTAACCAAATGCCTGTCCGAACATCCAGGTTTTTAATCTTCTTCGGAACACCATCAGCGAGGGGGCTGCTCTAGATGAAATGAGTGGCTAGTGAATGGAGGACAACAGTGGGGGGACATTTATTATTTATTTACTTACCACATTTATATACCACCCCTCTCAGCCCAGAGGCAACTCGCAGCGATTCACAATTGGCAACAATTTGATGTCTCAACAATTATTACAAGTAAAACAATAATAAAATACTGTTAAAGACATTAGCATACAATATAAGAATATAAAAAGCCTTAAAAACATTATCGTGAGCATCTCCATGTCAAGTCATTATTCAATTGCGCCGTCAAGTGCTTACATGATTTCGTATAACTATGCCGTATTTGGGAATGCCTACTCAAAAAGCCAGGTTTACACCTTTATTGGAAAGTCAGGAGGGAGGGGGCCGATCTTATATCCCTAGACAGGGCGTTCCACAGTCGAGGGCCACCACTGAGAAGGCCCTGACTCTCGTCCCCGCCAAACGCATCTGTGAGGAAGGTGGGACGGAGAGCAGGGCCTCCCCAGAAGATCTTAACGTCCTAGATCCTACATGGATTCTCAACCTTCCTAATGCCGCAACCCCTTAATATAGTTCCTCATGTTGTGGTGACCCTCAACCACAACATTATTTTCGTTGCTACTTCATAACTGTTATTGTAATGTAAATATCTGATATGCAGGATGTATTTTCATTCACTGGACCAAATTTGGCACAAATATCTGATACGCCCAAATTTGAATCCTGGTGAGGTGGGGGAGGGGGGGAATAGATTTTGTCACTTGGGAGTTGTAGTTGCTGGGATTTATAGTTCACCTACAATCAAAGAGCATTGTGAACTCCACCAACGATAGAATTGAACCAAACTTGGCACACAGAACTCACATGACCAACAAAATGCTGAAAGGGTTTGGTGGGCATTGATCTTGAGCTTTGGAGTTGTAGTTCACCTACATCCAGAGAGCATTGTTTGATGACTCAAACAATGATGGATATGGACCAAACTTGGCATGCATACTCGATATGCCCAAATTTGAATACTAGTGGAATTTGGGGAAAATAGACTTGACATTTGGGAGTTGTAGTTACTGGGATTTATAGTTAATCTACAATCAAAGAGCATTGTGAACCCCACCAATGATAGTATTGGGCCAAAGGTCCCACACAGAACCCCCATGACCATCTGAAAATACTGTGTTTTCTGATGGTCTTTGGAGACCCCTTTGACACCCCCTCACGAGCCACCCAGGGGTTCGACCCCCAGGTTGAGAAACACTATCCTAGATGGTTCATAAGGATATATTCGGATAGGTAAGTTGGACCGAAACTGTGACAAATTCCCAGGTTTTCCCAAAAGACTTTAAGGAGTTCATGGCTACCCCCTAGATTTTGCTAGTTAGATGAGTAGTATATTATATGAATGATAAATGGTTACTTTGCCCAGTGCAGTGACAGTTTAAGTAAGCTCTCAATGAATTTGTCATATTCCATTTTTGGATTGCCATTGCCTTTTCAGGATTTGGGACCATTTTGGTTTTGGCACCATCTTAATTCTTTTTCCTTTCCTTCCGTTAGGCAATGGCGAGCTGAGCAACAAGGAGTTTGTCGCCATTATGAAGCAGAGGCTTATGAGGGGCTTGGAAAAGCCTAAAGACATGGGATTTACTCGGCTGATGAGAGCCATGTGGAAATGTGCGCAGGAGACTGCTTGGGATTTTGCCATGCCCAAACAATAACCCCAAGCAGCCGGAGCTGGAAACCTGGCTGCAACACTAAGGCGGAGGATTATACATTCTGCTGCATTTGTGCCACCTGATCAACGGCCATCGTGTTAGATGCTCCAGGAATAATGAAGGCCTTCTGTGACAGAATGACCAGATCCCACTGCTGCACTGGGGAAAAAAATCAACCTTGGAAGGCAAAGACTGTTAATGACTGCAATTTTTCCTTCAAAAATTCCTAAGCGGAAACTTGAGTGCGTTGTCAAATAGCTTTCTATCTTAATAACTGCCTTCGCTGTACACATACACAATCTATTTCTTTGTCTTCTCTTAGGTTTTTACTTTATATATCTCAGGAAGCAAATCGTCAGTAATTAGCTTTGAATATCGCAGCGGCTGCTTCCTTCTCCGAAAATAAAATGTTTGAGCATGGATACTACAAAATAACAGTATTGCTTGTATCCGTAGTAACTGATATTTTGAGCATTGTAGGAGTGATAATGCTTGAGGTTGTCACTCCTGCCCTATCCTTGATGTTTCTTAGAATTTTTTAAAAGGGGGATTTAAGGGGGACCAAAGCCAGTGGTGATTTTTTCCGTGTTAAATATCAAAACATCAGTTATTCTTTAAGCTACCCATAAATTTCAAGGCAAAATATGGCCAAGGACTGTGTGATACGAGAAACCTATTTCTGCTTGGATTTTTGACTTGTACTTGCAACCCAATCTGTATGCTGTTACCTATAATTTTTCCCCTTAATGAGTTCTTTATGATGTGTTCTTTCATACAGCCTCGAAGCTGAACTTTACAGAGCACTTGAATGCTTGTCAAATATAATTTTAATTATAATGGTTCCCAGCCAAACACCTGAACACCTATGTCATTTCTTTCTTTCTTTGGGAAGCCTCGTGAATTTAAACAGGCATACATTTTTCCCAGCAGCGAGTCCATAAAATGAGGTTGTCTTGCTGCCAGATAGAAAAAGGGAGGAAGCAGCAAGTTGAGTCAGTTGACAGCACTCTGTTACAGAAAGAGTGGAGAGCACTGTGAGTTTGCTTTTAAATGTGAGGAACTGTTGCACCTCAGAATAGATTCACCTTGCTAAAATCACCAGAACTGCACACAAACCGAAGTTTTTGTAGTTTATTAAAAAGTAAAAGATGAAAAAAAGCAAATAGTGTTCCAAAGATCAATCAAATATAGCACTAAAAAGCAGAATTCCAAATGGCACCAACGAAGCAAAGTCCCAGGAGAACATGACAAAATCCCAAGACCATCGACACAGGAAAACGAGCACAAGCTGCTTGGTTGAACAAGAAGTTGCTCTGACAAAGGTTTGTTTTCAAGCACACTGCTTAATACCCTTTGCAATACATGAAAGCATTTCTTTGGCCTCTGACCTCCTTCTTGTTGGCTATTCTCACACTCCTTCGAACTCTGAATTCCAAACAGTCAGCACGATCTAGGATTCCCATTTCATCAAGGTCAGGCTGTTCGTTAGTGTCAGCCTGGTTACCTTCCTGCCTACTATCAGGCCGAGAACTGTCCTTCTTTTCTGAGTCAATTTGCATCTGGCTAGTTTCAGTACCAAAAACATCATTCCCTGCTGTGGGAAACTGAACTTGCACACCCTGTTCCTCATTGTCTACAAGAGGAACATTTTGAACCTGATTGGGAACCTGAATCCCATTATCCTCATCAGAGTCATTCTGAGACCCCATCTGAGTCACAACTCAGTCTGTGTCTGTGGTTTCAGCTGAGTCACAACAGGAACCCCAAAACAGCAAAACCCAAAACCTTATTTCTTCCTTTAATCTGTGTCACCTCTTATCAAAACTGGCACAAGTAAGCATCTAGTCAGAACTACTGTTAGATTTTGTAGTGAAGTTTGTGGCGTAATGTAAAATAAACCACATGTAGTTCACACTCGATCAGCCCACACACTGCCTTGCCAGAGAAAGAAAATAATGCCATGCAGGTGAACAGTAAATAACAAGTAGTTTACTCTTCACAGTTCAGAACAACATACATAGAGAGTGATCTGAGGATTTATTTGTCGTGTCAGGGCAACCAGTCAGTTGTATTACATTTTTAACAGAACAAAACAAACAAACAAACAGACAAAACACAAAAATTGCGAGTTTGGTAGTTGATTAAATGTCCTTTGACCAGTATCTGGCCACTTGGAGTGTCTCTGGTGTTGCTGCAAGAAGGTTCTCCATTGTGCATGTGGCGGGGCTCAGGTTGCATTGCAGCAGGTGGTCAGTGGTTTGCTCTTCTCCACAATCGCATGTCATGGATTCCACTTTGTAGGCCCATTTCTGAAGGTTGGCTCTGCATCTCGTGGTGCCAGAACGCAGTCTGTTCAGTGCCTTCCAAGTCGCCCAGTCTTCTGTGTACCCAGGGGGGAGTCTCTCATTTGGTATCAGCCATTGGTTGAGGTTCTGGACTCTCGCTTGCTGAGGTGTTCCAGCAAGTGTCTCTGTAGATCTTAGAAAACTATTTCTAGATTTAAGTCGCTGATGTCCTGGCTGATACCCAAACAGGGGATGAGCTGGAGATGTCTCTCCCTTGGTCCTTTCACTATTGGCTGCAGTATGAGCACCTAGAGCTTCAAGGAGCTTCTGTTCTACAATCTCAAAGCTCCCTGCTTGAGCAGTAATGGCACGATCATCAGCATAGATGAAACTCTATGTCCCTTCTGGCAGTGGCTAGTCATTTGTCTAGATGTTGAACATGGATGGGGCAAGCACGCTTCCCAGAGGCAGGCCGTTCTTCTGTTCCGCCATCTACCTCTCTGGCCCTGGAACTCAACAAAAAAGCTCCTGTTTTGTAGCAGGTTTCCTATGAGGCGGGTGAGGATCTGAGGATGCTTGCCACAGATGCAGGCGAAACGTCAGGAGAGAATGCTTCTAGAACATGGACCTATAGCCTGAAAAACCTACAACAATCCAGTGAGTCCAGCCATGAAAGCCTTCAACAATAAAAAGAAGCATTTTTATCAAGAAAGAATGCACTGCAGCCCAACAGGAAAAAGAAAGGTGTGGGTTGTTGTTCTCATTAAGCAAAGAGTAGAATTTCTGCATTGCAGGAAAAAAAATCACAAACCCATGCTTTCACTTTAAAATGCTGGGAAGATCTGTCTGCATTTGTTGTCTGCGTCTTTGCTAGTGTATGCATCCTCTCTTAAGCATGTTTCTTTCTGACTTCCATACTGTACTGATTTAGAGTATGGAAAGATAACTTTTTTGAACTATGGTTCCCAACAGACAGGCTGGCTGGGGAGTTCTCGGAGCTAGCATTTCCAAGCTCTGCCCTGATTCCTGTTTGTGTGCCAAGGGAGCAGTGAGAAGTGATACAGCTATGTCACTGTTGGTGACAGGAGTGTGAGAAGTTCACTGTAGCAACGGGATGTGGGGAGATGCTTTCTGCATGTGGAGCAGATTGGAACAGCCGCTGCCCATATGCTTTTGTTTCTGCAAAGCTGTGAGCCTGCAGAGGGGTGCAGAAGGCATTAGGGAAATGATAATATTTTTTTTTTACTACTAATATAATATAATATAGTATATTGTATATACATATAATATTTATTATATCATAATGTAATACAATATAATGCTAGTAATAATAATACAATATTATAATTATAATTACCGTATATACCCGAATATAGGCACCAAATTTTACCACAAAAACTGGGAAAACGTATTGACTCGAGTATAAGCCGAGGGTAGGAAATGCAGCAACTACTGGTAGATTTCAAAATAAAAATAGATACAATACAATTACATTAATTGAGGCATCAATAGGTTAAATATTTTCAATATTTACATAAAACTATAATTTAAGGTAAGACTGTGGAACTCTGATTAAACCATTATTCTAACCTTCTTCAGTGTAAATGTGCTTGCATATCCTTCCAATAAAAATAATAAATGTAATAATACTACTACTAATAATAGAGTAAAATAATGGAAATGTAATAATAACAGTAATAATAGAGTAAAATAACAAATATAATAAAAACAATAATAAAGTAGAATGATCAATGTAATAATAGCAACAACAACAATAACAATACATTTATTATGTATTTCTAACAGGGTAAAATAATAAATAACCTTGAATCAGAATATAAGCCGAGCGGGACTTTTTCAGCCTAAAAAAAAGGGCTGAAGAACTAGGCTTATACTCGAGTATATACAGTATATATTTACATTACATGTAATATTACTAATAATATTACAATATAATGGTATAGTGAAATATAGTAATATATAATACTGATATTGTACTATGCTTTTTTTTGTGTGGAGAAACTGCAAGTCGCTTCTGGTGTGAGAGAATTGGCCATCTGCAAGGATGTTGCCCAGGCTATGCCTGGATGATTTGATGTTTTAATCATCCTTGTGGGAGGCTTCTCTCATGCCCCCGCATGAGGAGCTGGAGCTGATAGAAGGAGCTCATCCACCTCTCCCCGGATTCGAACCTGCGACCTGTCGGTCTTCAGTCCTGCCGGCACAGGGGTTTAACCCACTGTGCCACCAGGGGCTCCTGTACTATGCTAATAATATATATAATATAATAATAATATATAATAATAATAATAATAATATATAATATAATATAATAATAATTTATATATGCCACCCTTCTCACCCCGAAGGGGACTCAGAGCGGCTTAAAAAATATATTTTCATCCAATATATTATATTATATTATATTATGTACTATGTTAATAATATAATATATTGGATGAAAAAAAAATTAAGCCGCTCTGAGTCCCCTTCGGGGTGAGAAGGGTGGCATATAAATGCCATAAATAAGACTGTAAATGCACTGATTGTAGAGCGTGTTGCAGTAGTCTATACGGGATGTAACCAGAGTGTGGACTACTGTGGCCAAGTCAGGCTTCCCAAGGTATGGGCGCAGCTGGCGCACAAAACAGATATTAATTTTGCTTTTACTTATTAAGACAACCTGGTCAAGCTAGAAATCACTGGAAGCTGATCATAAAATTGCACTTATTTTATTTATCGTGTCAGGGACAACCAGACAATTGTATTACATTTCTAATAGAACAAAACAAACAAACAAACAGACAAAACACAAAGTTTGCAAGCTTGGTAGTTGATTAAATGTCCTTTGACCAGTATCTGGCCACTTGGAGTGCCTCTGGTGTTACTATAAGAAGGTCCTCCATTGTGCATGTGGCGGGGCTCAGGTTGCATTGCAGCAGGTGGCCTGTGGTTCGCTCTTCTCCACACTCGCATGTCGCGGATTCCACTTTGTAGCCCCATTTCTTGAAGTTGGCTCTGCATCTCGTGGTGCCAGAGCACAGTCTGTTCAGCGCCCTCCAAGTCACCCAGTTTTCCGTGTGCCCAGGGGGAGTCTCTCGTTTGGTATCAGCCATTGATTGAGGTTCTGGGTTTCAGCCTGCCACTTTTGGACTCTCGCTTGCTGAGGCATTCCAACGAATGTCTCTGTAGATCATAGAAAACTATTTCTTGATTTAAGTCATTGACGTGCTGGCTGATACCCAAACAAGGGATGAGCTGTTGGCTGACTCAGAGCGGCTTAATTTCACTATTGGTTGCTACTTCCCGGTGGACGTCAGTGGTGCAATACCGGCTAAACACTGTAATTTCTCCAGTGGTGTAGGGCATAGACACCCCGTGATAATGCAGCATGTCTCATTAAGAGCCACATCCACTGTTTTAGCATGGTGAGATGTGTTCCACACTGGGCATTACTACAGATTACTAAGCATGACACCGGAAAATCCTGCAAATCTCTTGGGAAGGCAAGCAGACAAATGTCAGTGTGCTGGAAGAAGCAAAGACCACCAGCATTAAAGCGATGGTCCTCCGCCATTAACTCCGCTGTAGAAGTCCAAAACACCGGCTGTTGGGAACTGCGGGAGTTGAAGTCCAAAACATCAGCTGTTGGGAATTGTAGGAGTTGAAGTCCAAAATGCTGGCTGTTGGGATTTGTGGGAGTTGAAGTCCAAAACGCTGGCTGTTGGGAATTGTGGAAGTTGAAGTCCAAAACACTGGCTGTTGGGAATTGTGGAAGTTGAAGTCCAAAACGCCGGCTGTTGGGAATTGTGGGAGTTGAAGTCCAAAACACCGGCTGTTGGGAATTGTGGGAGTTGAAGTCCAAAACACTGCCTGTTGGGAACTGTGGGAGTTGAAGTCCAAAACATCTGTAGGGCCCAAGCAGAAGCGGCCCTAGGTAATTGTCAACGGTAAGCAAACAGTATTTTGCCCCCCCCCCCCCAACCAATCACTGATATATATTTTCTGTTTGTCATGGGAGTTCTGTGTGCCATATTTGGTTCAATTTGATCATTGGTGGAGTTCAGAATGCTCTTCGATTGTAGGTGAACTATACATCCCAGTAACTACAACTCACATATTTCCCCCCCAAGAGCACCTCAAGAGCGCCCCAGGGCAAAATCAACTATACTGCAAATGCTTACTTTGCGTAATGGGTTGAGCCACCCCTGGGCCCAAGTTTGCCCATGCCTGATCTAGACACCGCCTAGAATCACATTGGCTTTTTTAGTTGTCGTGTTCAATTTGTGGTCTACGAAGACTCCTAAATCCCTTTCACTTGGACTGTTTTTGTGCCAGCTGTAATTTTATTTCCATTCTTCCCATCAGCATTTGTTAAACATCACACTGCCTGAAAACAGTAGGGATCTCAGTCACCTAAGTAGCTTTATAGACTACTGGGGTTGCTGCTGCTTTAAAGCTGTTGGTGAATCAGGCCAGGGAGACATCTAAGCAGCCTGTCTCCCACAGTGTTTTCCTCTTAAAATAGGAACTTGGAAGTGGATGCAGGTAATGACATTCCCCATGCCCCCCCCCCCCCGCCCCAAAATCTGGTACTGTGTGTGTGTCTGAAATTTCTCCATTATATAAAGATGGCACACAAGGTGAGCTGACTACCTAAAGCAAATGACTGGTAGCTCCCCATGAAGCTGACCCCTCAGCCCCCCACCTTGTGAAAATCCCCCTGGCATTCTACAGTGAAATCTCTCTTTCATCCAGCAGGACTCTGGCATTTGCTTTTTGATATTCCACTTTCTTCTGTGTTTTGATGACATTTCATACTACAGTTGACACAGTAGCCTTTGTCTCGCCACTTCAAAAAGCACCTCTGTAATGAGATCCTCGCCATGCTAATGGATTCTGCTTCTTTCAAATGCAAAGGCTTCTGTTGGGATTATGTTGTAGTGACCATGTATTATGTTTTGGAGAAGAAAAATAAAAAAGAAATACAACAAAGGAGTTGTAGGTTTTTCGGGCTATATGGCCATGTTCTAGAAGCATTCTCTCCTGACGTTTCCCCTGCATCACAACCTCTGAGGATGCCTGCCATTGTTGTTCATTCATTCGGTCACTTACAACTCTTTGTGACCTCATGAACCAGAGCTCCCTGTTGGCCGTCGCCACCCCCAGGTCCTTCATGGTCAACCGAGTCACTTCAAGGATACCATCCATCCATCTTGCCCTTGGTTGGCCCCTCTTCCTTTTTCTTTTCATTTCCCCCAGCATCATTGTCTTCTCTAAGCTTTCCTTTCTTCTCATGATGTGGCCAAAGTACTTCATCTTTGCCTCTAATATTCCTCCCTTCAATGAGCAGTCAGGCTTTATTTCCTGAAGTATGGACTGGTTGGATCTTCTCGCTGTCCAAAGCACTCTCAGAACTTTCCTCCAATACCACACCATAGATGCAGGCAAAACATCAGGCGATAATGCTTCTAGAACATGGCTATTGTTGTTCATTCGTTCAGTCGTTTCTGACTCTTCGTGACCTCATGGATCAGCCCACGCCAGAGCTCCCTGTTGGCTGTCACCACCCCCAGCTCCTTCAAAGTCAATTCAGTCACTTCAAGGATGCCATCCATCCATCTTGCCCTTGGTCGGCCCTTCTTCCTTTTTCCTTCCATTTCCCCCAGTATAATTGTCTTCTCTGAGTTTTCCTGTCTTCTCATGATGTGGCCAAAATACTTCATCTTTGCCTCTAATATCCTTCCCTCCAATGAGCAGTCGGGCTTTATTTCCTGAAGTATAGACTGGTTGGATCTCCTCACGTTCCAAGGCACTCTCAGAACTTTCCTCCAACACCACACCATAGATGCAGGCAATACGTCAGGAGATAATGCTTCTAGAACATGGCCATACAACCCGAAAAACCTACAACAACACAACAAAGGAGTTTGACTCTAATGGGTAGATAGCTCTATGCGCATGGATCCTGGATAGGACATGGGTTCTTCACAACAGGGGTAGAAATTGTGTGGTCCTCCAGATGCTGCTGGAAAGGGACTCCCGTAAACCGTAACCACTCCCATCCTTGGTGGGGAATACTGGGAATTACAGTTCAACAATTTCTAGTTCTGCACAATTTCCATCCTTTCATTAGATGATCATGTTAGTAAAGTTATTAAACTTCTCTTTCGGTGAGAAGAACAAAAGGCGCATCTGTGGGCCCTTCCACACAGCCCTATATTCCAGAATATCAAGGCGGAAAATCCCATAATATCTGAACTGGGTTATCCGAGTCCACACTCAGATAATGTGGGATTTCCTGCTTTGATATCCTGGGATAGTCTGTGTGGAAGGGCCCTGAGAAGAACCTTTTCCATCACTACCATTCTTGCAGCTGGATGAGTTATAAGGCACTACTGAGACATGATGTAGGATTCCCAGTTATTCCCGAACTCTAGTCCTCCAGGTCTTTTGGATTTCAGCTCCCAGCAGTCTCATATACTTTGGTCAATGTTCAAGATTCAGAGAACTGGAGCTCAAAACACCCAGAGGATCAGATTTTTGCAATCACTACTCCAGGGAAATGCTTCACAAGTTCTCATCCCCATCACTACTTCCAGTTAGTGGTATTATATTTGGTTACAACTGTTTCCTTGATAGAGATTTACTAGGGACCGGTAGCTGGCAGCTCATGGACCGGTCTAGATCATAGACCACAACTCTGCACAGTTGGGCTCTTGCACCGGGACTGTGGTGCAGCTGCCTGGGAGTCAGATTCACATTGTTCAGTAGAATAGCGAGGCCTTAAACCCTGAATAAGGAACTTAGGGCAACCTATACAACGGTTTCTTTGAGTGGAGGGAGTTCTGGGAATATTGAGAGTTGTAGTCCAGAAAAGCAATTATTTCCAAACTCTGTTGCTGTCTGAAGAAGTTGACTAATCTGTCTCACTCCTCTCCAAGGAGAAGGAATCAGAATTCGAGACACCCTGCTCCTTCCATTCCATGGGGTGTGTGTATGGCACCAGGATTGTGGCGCAGCTGGCTGGGAGTCAGCTAGATTAAGACCACTATTGACCAAAAGGTCATGAGCTCGAAGCCAGCCTGGATTGAAGTGAATTCCGACCAATTTGTGTAGCTTGCTGTCAACCTATGCAGCCTGAAAGACAGTTGCATCTGTCAAGTAGGAAATTTAGGTACCGCTTATGCAGGGAGGCTAATTTATGACACCATAAAAATCTCCAGCAGGCATGCAAAGAATGAGGAAGTACTTCATCAGGGTCACAAATGGTCGGTGAAGCAACAGCTCCCCTGGTGGCTAGAATACCATCATGAAAAAGATGGAATGTTAAATAGCCTCTGTGTGTTTGTCTATATATGCTGTGTGTCTATGGCATTGAATGTTTGCCATGTAGTTGTACATTGTAATCTGCCCTGAGTCCCCTGCGGGGTGAGAAGGGCGGAATATAAATACTGCAAATAAATAATAAATAAATAAATAAATAAATAAATAGGATACCATTTCAGTAGACTAGATAACACTCTCCAAGTATCTACTGTGTTTCATTGACAAGTTTGCAGTGTCGCCTTCACAGACAAAATTAATGTGAAACGGATGTTTGAAGAATAGAAGTGTGCAAACCAATCTAGCAGAATGTTATCTTTGATCAGAATGCAATAGACAAATTCTTACTATTTGGAGTGATCCATCCATGTCATAGAACCAGCCCTGCCTCTGAGTTATGAGTTAGATATTTGCTTATACTCTACCCTCCATAAGGATTCAGTGTGCTATACATCAAAAGTAGATCAAGTAATAGGTAAATCAGTAAAGATCTTTTGATTCCCAATTGTTTAATAACAATGTCAAGAAAAGGACTCAATTTCTGCCCCCGGCTATATGGTTGAAATGAAAAAACTTGCAGACAAAATGGATTTTTGTGTGGAAGGACTGTGCGACTCAAAATGAGTTCCTAAGTTAAGACTTCTTTGTTTTTAAGTGTATGTCTTTGGCACAAGGCTCTGTGATGGGATTTACAATTTTAGAAAAAATTAAAGAAAAGCAAGCAACAATATCTCCCAAGCTTATGCCTGGTGTAATGTGAGATCCATATCCTATCCATGACAATAGAGGTCATCTTAATATCACTCTAATGATCTACATAAAATCTTATTTCCCTAACATCTGTTTATGACTCTATAAAGAATTCTTATCCCTGTTCTTTTGGAAACCATGGATTAATAATGGGTTCTATCATCCTTGCCTGGAATCCTACATTTAATCCACTGGGACTGTGGCACAGCTGGCTGGGAGTCAGCTGCATTAAGATCACTACTGACCAAAAGGTCATGAGTTCAAAGCCAGTCCGGGACAAAGGGAGATTCCAACCATTTGTGTAGCTTGCTGTCAACCTTTGCAGCCCGAAAGACAGTTGCATCTGTCAAGTAGGAAATTTAGGTACCACTTACGCGGGGAGGTTAATTTAACTAATTTACAATGCCATAAAATCTCCAGCAAGCGTGCAAAAAGAATGAGGAAGTTCTCCATCAGTGTCACTAATGCAACAGCTCCCCTGGTGGCCAAAATACTCTCATGAAACTGGAATGTTAAATAGCCTCTGTGTCTCTCTCTATATATATTGTGTGTCTATGGCATTGAACGTTTGCCATGTATATGAGTCCCAGGGTGAGAAGGGCAGAATATAAATACTGTAAATAAATAAATAATAAATACATTTACATGAAAGGGAACAGACTCTTTGAGATAGATAGATTTCTCCTGAGGGAGAATCACAGACAGAGCATTGTCTGAGCACTTCAGTTACCAGTAATTTGCATTCCAAAACATTATACATAAGGCATTATTCCATTATGTTGCACATAAGGCATCTTATGTGAAGTTATAGAACCATCAGATTATTCAGCAGGACCTCCGTAAGGACTTTATCTTTCTATTCTGTTCTTTAACTGGATTCACAATAAGTAAAATATGTTGATTAGAAAATGTTGATCATTTCCGCTACCTTGGCAGCCATCTCTCCACAAAAGTCAACATTGACACTGAAATACAACACCGCCTGAGCTCTGCGAGTGCAGCTTTTTTCCGAAGGAAGCAGAGGACCGGGACATCCGTAGGGATACCAAGGTACTTGTTTATAAAGCTACTAGCTGTCTCCTGCCACACATTGCTGTGGCCCAGTCTGGGGTTCTGGGTGGGAGGTTTGGCCCAATTCGGTCGTTTGTGGGGTTCAGAATGCTCTTTTATTGTAGGTGAACTATAAATCCCAGTAAGTACAACTCCTAAATGTCAAGGTCTATTTCCCCCAAACTCCATCTGTGCTCATATTTGGGTGTATTGAGTGCTTGTGCCAAGATTGGTCCAGATCTATCATTGTTTGAGTCCACAGTGCTCTCTGGGTGAACTATAAATTCCAGCAACTACAACTCCCAAATGACAAAATCAATTTTTTTGAGTGAAAGACATACATTGGGTTGTTAGGTATATGCTGTCCAAATTTGGTGTCAATTTGTCCATTGGTTTTTGAGTTATGTTAATCCCACAAACAAACATGACATTTTTATTTATCTAGCTTGTCCTCCCAAGCCTGCTATACGCCTGCGAGACATGGACTGTCTACAGACGTCACATGCAACTCCTGAAATGATTACATCAGCGCTGCCTCCAGAAAATCCTGCAAATCTCTTGGGAAGACAAGTAGACATATGTCAGCAAAGGAAGCAAAGTCCACCAGCATTGAAGCGATGGTCCTCCACCAACAACTCCGCTGGACTGGCCACATTGTCCGGATGCTCGACCAACATCTCCCAAAGCAGTTGCTCTACTCCAAACTCAAGAATGGAAAACAGAATGTTGGTGAGCAGGAAAAGAGATTTAAAGATGAGCTCAAAGTCAAACTTAAAAACTCTGGCAAAGACACTGAGAACTGGGAAGCCCTGACCCTTGAGCACTCCAACTGGAGGTCAGCTGGGACCAGCAGTGCTGCAGAATTTGAAGAGACACGAATGGAGGACGAAAGGGAGAAACATGCCAAGAAGAAGGCACATCAAGCCAACCCCAACTAGGACCGCCTTCCACCTGGAAACCAATGCCCTCACTACAGGAGAAGATGCAGATCAAGAATGGGTCTCCACAGTCACCTACGGACCCACCACCAGTATACTGATCTTGGAAGACTATCCTACTAGGACAACGAGGGATCGCCTAAGTAAGTAAGTAAATAAGTAAGTACGTGAAATATGTAAGCACATAAGCCTTCAAATCGGTTAACGTAATATTATCCTCATATCATCATAATTAGGTTCTCTCTAATAACAAAGGTTTTCATATTCTCTGCCAAGTCGTTGTACAGACATTTTAAAAGGCTTTTACATATTCACAATCTTGTCCCTTATCACATTCTTAGTAAATGTTTGAGGAAATATTACAACTCTTATCAGGCTTCTGTGCAACACAGGCATTCAAGGGTTACACTAGAAGCAATTCTTAACTGCAGTAATGGCATGTAAGTATATATCTCCTAGCTTTTCCAGAATCAGCATTTTAGGGCAGCATGTTGAGGCTTATCAGGAACTTTTTCCCAGCTACATCATTGCCTTCTCTTCTCTCTGAAGGGTTTAGGTGACAGACAACAACAGTGCGGAGTGTCATCAGCATATTGGCAGCATCTCACTCCAAATTATTGGATGATTTCTCCCAGCAGTTCAACACAGAGGTTAAAGAACAAGGGAGGCCAAATAGAACTCTGTAGCATAACATCTACCTGGTCCTATTATAATGAACAGTAATTACTCAATAATAGCTTTAGGACAAAGCTGGAGCACGGCAATCTGTATTACTACTAGCCGTCCCCTGCTACGCGTTGCTGTGGCCCAGTCTGGTGATCTGGAAAATAAAATAATGAGAAAGTGTTGGTTTCTAATATATGTAATTTTTATGCTTGTGGGTAAACAGTACTTCTTGTTGTTTCTTTGTCAGTGTTGATGTAGAGATTGTCTGGTTTGCCTCTCTGGAACATGGAACATATTATTGTCCTTCTTTGGGGGTCCCTTTCAAATCTATGATATTATATGTCATATACATATATGTGTGTGTATGTGTGTGAATCACATCTATCTAGCTATATCTATGGCTGGATAGCTTTTTGTCAGGAGGGCTTTGATTATGTTTTCTTGCCCTAGTGAAGGGATTTGGACTGGATGGCCTTAAGGCAGCATTTCTCAACCTGGGGGTTGAGACCCCTGGGGGGGGGGGGGGTTGTGAGAGGGTGTCAGAAGGGTCGCCAAAGACAACCAGAAAACACAGTATTTTCTGTTGGTCATGGGGGTTCTGTGTGCGAGGTTTGGCCCAATTCTATCATTGGTCCATTCTATCGTTGGACTTCTCTGGTTGAAGTAGTCTGCAGTGACTTTCATGTTCCTTGATTCGTGTTTGGGCAATGCTGCTGCGTTTGGTGGTCCCTATGTAGACTTGTCCACAGCTGCATGGTATCCGGTAGACTCCTGCAGAAGTGAGAGCATCCCTCTTGTCCTTTGCTGAATGTAGCATTTGTTGGATTTTCTTGGTGGGTCTGTAGATAGTTTGTATGTTGTGTTTCTTCATTAGCTTCCCTATGCGGTCAGTGGTTCCCTTGATGTATGGCAAGAACACTTTTCCAACAGGATCCTCACTTCATAAACATAACACCTGAATTATAATCTGTCTTTCTCTACAGCAAGCAGAAATGTTATTTTAAAAGCTCCCAAGGAGTCGTTGCTGTCACTGTCGCAAAGACAGATACTCCCTTAGGAATAATTAGGTTTGCTGCTATGGGCCCCCCAATTCAAATCAAAACAATGTCAACTGCTCTGTTTCAATTGTCACACAATCCAGATTCATGTAAACAGCATGGCTCTCTAACTTCTGCTCACATTTCCTTCCATCCCTGCACTTCAAGCAAGCATGGGATTTAGTGTTGCTTTGGCTATAGTGATTTTTATTATTATTATTGTTAATCCAACCAGAGAAGTCAACTAAAGCAGAGCACTTGATGAACCAACCTGGACACAGAATATTATTTGAGAACGCAGAAATGCTGGACCACTCGGACAACCATCAAGTCAGACTACACAGAGAAACCACTGAAATCCACAAACACGTAGACAATTTCAACAGAAAGGAGGAAACCAGGGAAATGAACAAAATCTGGTTACTAATATTAAAACACTCCAGAATCAAGATAGTAAATAAAAAACAGCACACAAAAACAGGAATTCCAGACTGTACACAGACTCTGAGGATGCTTGTCACAGATGCAGGTGAAACGTCAGGAGAAAATGCTTCTAGAACATGGCCGTATAGCCCGAAAAACCTACAACAACCCAATCGAGTGCCAGTTAAACAAAGGATGCCTCCAGGCAAACCATAGCCAGGCTATCTCTATGCAAGTACCCCCACTGATTGACTTTGCAGCTGCAAAATTTTGTGTGCTATTGTCTATGTAATACCAATTGTATTGTTTATTTTGCTTATTGCTTGTTGTTTTTATTGACCTGTTGTTGGGCTTGGCCTCATGTAAGCTGCTCAGAGTCCCTTGGGGAGATGGTGGTGGGGTATAAATAAAGTTTTATTTATTTTATTTAAGGTTAGGGTAAAAGTAAAGGTTTCCCCTGAGATTAAGTCCAATCGTGCCCGACTCTGGGGATTGGTGCTCATCTCCATTTCTAAACCAAAGAGCCAGCGTTGTCCGTAGACACCTCCAACATCATGTGACCAGCATGACTGTGTGGAGCACCGTTAACTTCCCGCCAGAGACGTGGCTTTTTAAACAAGCGTTTGCAAATGCAGAGTAACTGACATAAGAATATGGAACGACTACACAATGAGTCCGGACAACGTTTTTAACAAGGAGACGCTATGAATTTATATTTTATTGATTTGTTTAGTTTTTATTATATGTTATGTTTTTAATTGTATTTATGACATTGTAAGCATTGAATCTTGCCCTGTTAACCGCCTTGAGTCGCCTACAGGCTGAGAAAGGCGGTATACAAATACAGTAAATAAATAAATAAAGATCTATTCACATTTGTATGTTTTCGAACTGCTAGGTTGGCAGAAGCTGGGGCTGACAGAGGGAGCTCATCTTGCTCCCCAGATTCGAACCTACAACAAGTTTAGCAGCTCAGCGGTTTAACCCACTGCGCCACCGGGGGCTCCAAGCTGCAAGGCTATTCAGTGCTAATTCAAGCTTGCTAATTGCAACATTCACACTTGCTTCAAACAGAAAAGGGTTCTTTCTCCCACCCTGGACATTTCAGATATATATATATATATATATATATATATATATATATATATATATATACATACACACACACACACACACACACACACTCCTCATTTCCAACAGACCTCTGAAGATGCAGGCGAAACATCAGGAGACAATGCTACTGGAATATGGCCATACAGCCCGAAAACTCATTGCGACCATATTATTATTATACTTTCAATATGAGAGTGGCTCACAGGCAGAGGTGGCCCTAGGTAATTTTCAAGGTAAGCAAACAGTATTTTGGTGCCCCCCCCCCAACCAATCACTGATATATATATATTCTGTTCGTCGTTGGAGTTCTGTGTGTCATATTTGGTTCAATTCCATCATTGGTGGAGTTCAGAATGCTCTTTGATTGTAGGTGGGCATAAACATCCCAGTAACTACAACTCGCATATGTCAAGGTCTATTTTCCCCCAAGTGCACCTCAAGAGCGCCCCTGGGCAAATCAACTGTACTGCAAATGCTTACTTTGTGTAATGGGTTGAGCCGCCCCTGCTCACTAGGGCTGGGCGGTTTCGTTTCGTTAATTCGTAATTCGTTAATAATTCGTTAATTTTTTCAATTACAAAACGATAACGAACCATTCTGGAGCAATTATTAAAAAAAATGAATTTTCAAAAACGTTTTGTAAATGCTTCGTATTTCGATATTGTATTGTATTCGTTATTGTTTTGAGGTCGTTTCGTTATTATTTCCGCATGTCTGGGCCAGTTTTATGGTTTAATTAGTGAAAAAAAATTATAATATCACACCAACAGTCAACAACAGAGGGAGAGGGAAGCTTCAGAAGGTTTTGGAGGTTTTTTAGCGTATTTCGCGGTCGCGTCCGCCATTAACGAATCGATTCGTTATTGTTTCGGAAATCGATTCGTTAATTTTTTACCATTTACGAAATTTCGTAAATATCGAACTTTTTAAAAGGAAAATTTTGTAATTATTTTAAATATCGAAACAAAAAAAAACCCCAAATACAAATCGATTTTAGAAACAAATTTTTCCGTTGTTACCCAGGCCTACTGCTCACAGGTGAAGTATAAATGCTATTTCTTTTTCTTTTGTCTCCCAAGATGGGTTGCTTGAGATGGGAACACGCCTGCTAGCCCCACTTTTTAAAAAAGCTTTGGTATAAATGAAGAGGTGGAGATTTCTTCATTGAGTCCTCCAACCTTTTCATGGTATGGAGTGATTCCTATAATGTCCCCTCCTCCCCTCCCCATCAGTTGGCATCCCAATTGCATACATTCTCTTTGATTTAGATGGTTCTAGGAAAGGGACATTCATAAATTATGATCAAATTTTATAATATGGCCCCTATGGGAATTCTCATATTTGATCGGAGAAACATATTCCATTGCATGAAGGCATGCCTTTGTTGAATACCGCTTTTGGTGTTAATAGACAAAGACTCAAGACTGGAAAAATCATGGAGAAAGCAGAACAATGTTTTTAGTACTCGCTGGCCCAATCTACACTGCCATATAATCCAATTTGATGCAGTTAATCTACATTCAGTGTAGATTCAGCCACTTTTAGTAAGCATGTTTGAAACTATTCCCTAAATGCATGATGTGCGATCGGAAAAGAAGTTTCAAAAGTCAATAGAAAACTGGGGGCACCGGCATTTTGTTTCTAAGGTGTTTCTAAAGTGTTTCTACACAAGCATGTGGGCAATTTCAACAGAAAGGAGGAAACCATGAAAATGAACAAAATCTGGCTACCAGTATTAAAAAACTCTGAAATTACAACAGCACAACAACAGAGAGGAAACAAACAAGGATGTCTAATCACCTCTTAACAAAAGTTTGTTCTAGGCACTGTCAAACCATTATATGCTAATCAAGGTGGTCAGTTGAAACATTCACACCTAGCTCCAACAGACAAGAGTCCTTTGTCCCACCCTGGTCATTCCACAGATATATAAACCCTTTTTCCTAGTTCCAACAGACCTCACTACCTCTGAGGATGCTTGCCATAGATGCAGGCGAAACGTCAGGAGAAAATGCCTCTAGAACATGGCCATATAGCCCGAAAAAACCGACAACAACCCACTGTTTCTAAAGTATCGATAGTAAAAATGTTGTTACTATAACGGGAGTAATAAAATTGTGTTACTTTTTTGTTACAGTAATTACGCAAATGGGGAAACTTCAGGGGCTCCTTTCTTTCTCATTTTTACAGCTGTTGGGGTGAAACTTGCTACAATGGTAGAATACATTTACCACTATTAGTTCATCAAGTTTTCAAATAGAGTTTTGGGGAATATTCAAAGTATTTATAAACAACTTTTTAAAGGAAAAAAACCCTACAAGAGCTATATCCTTGAATTTTGTCTCATTGAATGTCTTTCATGTTAACCAATAGCACTTCCATTTAGGGATTTGCTCCCAGCCCAGCAGAGAGATTTACTTACTAGAAGTATCAGTCACTCCTCCTCTTTGCAGATTCAACAATTTATTGGAACTCTGGCAGGCTGGCTACTGCTAAGAAGGGACAAATCTCTCCTCCATCCTGATTGGAACTTTCTGATGCTGACCAGAATTGTGGGAAAGGTAGTTTAGGGCAGGGCCTTCTGAATTTTCAGGCATAGGGCTCCCCACCTTCCCAAACTACATTTCCCAGAATTCTGTGCTTTCACTGTTTCTTTCCCAGTGAACTTTGCTTTCTCCCTACTGCTTCTCTCTCCTGGACACATTCCAGCTTGTCAATATCTCTCAACAATTCTGGGCACCACGATTGAAGAGAGATATTGACAAGCTGGAATGTGTCTAGAGGAGGGTGACTAAAATGATCAAGTGTCTGGAGAACAAGCTCTGTGAGGAGTGGCTTAAAGAGCTGGGCATGTTTAGTCTGAAGAAGAGAAGGCTGAGACATGATAGCCATGTCATATGTGAGAAGAAGTCATAGGGAGAAGGGAGCAAGCTTGTTTTCTGCTGCCCTGGAGACTAGGACGCTGAACAATGGCTTCAAACTACAAGAAAGGAGATTCCATCTGAACATTAGGAAGAACATTCTGACTGTTAGAGCTGTGGAACTCTCTGCCCCGGAGTGTGGTGGAGGCTCCTTCTTTGGAGACTTTTAAACAGAGGCTGGATGGCCATCTGTCGGAGATGCTTTGAATGTAATTTTCCTGCTTCTTGGCAGGGGGTTGGACTGGATGGCCCATGAGGTCTCTTCCAACTCTATGATTCTATGATTCTATGAATGATGAAAGGCCATTAATTAATAAAGAGGAATAGCAGCCTTTTTGGCTTTGCTTTGTTTGCTTGTGCTGAAAATGAAACTGACTTTGGGAGGCTTCTAAGGTTTACACAATTCAAATAAAAAGTATTGGGGGAGTTTCAATTCTTAAGTTTTTGGTGCGGGCTGCACACACGTCAGATATCACATTATAAGTACGAATTTAACAAATTTGATCCAACTTATAACGACTAACAAAAAAAACTACACCCCTAATCACTTTCCTCAATGCATGAATTTTGATCATCAACTGGAAATTTGCATTTAATATGCTTATACAATAGTCAAGTAGTGTTTAAGTTTGGGAATTGGTCTATGATTCTGGAGACCAGAATCCCCACTGGACTTGGAATCTCACTGGGCAATCTTAAGTGAATCACAATCTCTCGGCCTCAGAGGAAGCAACATCTTGCTTCTCGATGTATTCCCAATCTAACTCTCAGAACTAGAATTTTGAAATGATTTCATACTGGAAGTATCACTAAGGTCCTAAATGTTAGGTTTATATAAGAGAACTTCTGGTTCCGAATAATATGGAAAAAGATTTTCCCGCTTGTGAGTCCAGAGTCTGTGTATTCTGAACAGATTGTTGCATTTTTAGTGTACTGGCTAAAATGCAATTCCATCTGCCCCTCTTTAGAAAAAGATTGCCCAAAGATAACAATGATTAAACAATATCACCACCACATTTGTCAGAAGGAGATAAATTATTTTCCTCTGAAAAACATTTACGTTTGTTTCATCATCATTAAAACATAACTCTTCAGATGTACAGAAGTTTCACAAAGCATTTAATATCGCTTCAGGCACATCTGTGCTTATGGAAGCAAAATAATAAAGTCGGCCCAAAGTAACATTTGCAATTTATTTTTGCCATCTATTGCATTAAAAAAAACTTTATACCTGAGGTACAGAATGGTTGATAGAAAAAAATCAAATTGAAAAGGGGTCAAGCACGTCCCTGTTTGACCCCTTCCTACAGATACAAAGCAAATTATATTCAACATTGCATCAGATGGACCAGGCATGTAGCCGGGGGGGGGGGGGGGGCGGCTTGGGGGGCTTCAACCCCCCCCCCCCCGAAATTCTCATGGTGGTCCGCGAGAAGGCCTTACTGGTACATTATTTAAACTGTTATGTTTATTCATATCATGATCTGATCACCATGCTCAATATATCATATATGCATGGGGGTATTGGGGTAACGATACAAAACGTTTGCTAGGGTAGACCCCCTTTCACTAAGACTCAGCTCCCCCCGGAACCAAACTTAGCCCCCCCCCCCCCCCGAAACAAAATCCTGGCTACGGGCCTGCGATGGACATTTCTGATTTTGAGAAATGTAGCTTGTGCCAGTATTTCTCAGGGTATCTGATGTGAGGGATCAGCATTTCTTTAATAAACCAGGGAGATAGATAGATAGATAGATAGATAGATAGATAGATAGATAGATAGATAGATAGATCTAGATCTGGTTACAAACATTTCTTTTCTGCCACCCTCCAGATATGTTGAACTACCATTCCCATCATTGGTAGCCAGCATGGCCATGGTGGCTAGGAGTATTATATGAAATAGCTATGGATTCTCACCCCAACTCTTTATACCAGTGGTTTTCAATCTGTGGGTACCCAGGTGTTCTGGCTTACAACTCCCAGAAATCCCAGCCAGTTTACCAGCTAATAGGATTTCTGGGAGTTGAAGGCCAACGAATCTGGGGATCCATAGGTTGAGAACCACTGCTTTAGAATAAGGGATTGAAGATCCTTTGCCATTATCCATACTGTGAATTCTGACTGGGGTCCCATGATCACCTTCTGGCAACTGAAGTGTCCAAAGCAAATCAGCAAAATTAACACAAACATTCAGTTTAAGCACAATTAAGTATTAGAGTCTCAGGATATTTATATGGGGAAATAAACAGGCTCTTTGGTAATATTTCAGGTTATTTGTCATATGCCAGTGGTTCTCAACCTGTGCTCTGGTTCTTTGGATATTTTGCTCCCAGCTTCATTACTGAAATGTAGGGCCCTTCCACACAGCCCTATATTCCAGAATATCAAGGCAAAAAACCCCACAATATCTGCTTTGAACTGGGATATCTTGAGTCTACACTGCCATATATTCCAATTCAAAGCAGATAATGGGGGATTTTATACAGCTGTGTGGAAGGTGTCTCAGCCTATAATAGGACAGGTTTCCTTACAGGTGTGTGCCATGGGATTACTTCATCTATTAATCATGTAAAACCACATTGCTTATTAGCCTAAAACAGGGGTCCTCAAACATAGGCCCGAGGGCCGGATATGGCCCCCTAAGGTCATTTACCTTGCACAGGGTCTGAAACGACTTAAAAGCACACAACAACAGTTCTATCTCATCAGCCTAAAGCAGGCCCACACTTCCCATTAAAATACTAAAAGTATATATTTCTTAAAATTGTTCTTCATTTTATTTATTGTATTTATTGTATTGTTTTTAAGTGTTTTTTGCACTACAAATAAGATATGTGCAGTGTGCATAGGAATTCATTCACTTTTTTTTCAAATTATCATTCAGCCCTCCAACAGTTTGAGGGACTCTGACTTGGCCTTCTGTTTAAAAGGTTCGAGGACCCCTGGCCTAAAACTTCATTGTTGTGTGCCTTCAAGTGGTTTCCACCTTGGGCCAGATCCAGACAGGCCTTTATCCCAGAAGAATCTGCATTTTAAAAACACAGATCTTCCTGGGGGCCTGTTCACGCGCACGCTTTCTGGGGTAGGTGTCCAGATGCTCTGGTAGGTCTGACCCATTAGAGGCCCTCCCCCCCTTCCTCGAAGCCCTCAGACCCCTTTGAAAAGTTAAATAAACTTATCTGGCCTCCAGTACACTCTCGGAGCAGCTCTCCAGATGCACCAGGAGAGCTGAGGGGAGGGAGCAATTTTCCCCCTCCCCCCCCTCTCCTGATACGTCATTTCTACTCACCAGGAGAGCTGCTCCGAGAGTGTTCTGGAGGCCGGGTAAGTTTTCTTTACTTTTCAAAGGGGTTTGGGGTCTTTGAGGGAGGGGGTGGATAATTTAGTCCTCCCTGTGACTTCCTCTCACATATTTCTACATGGCTATCATATCTCCTCTCAGCCTTCTCTTCTTCAGGCTAAACATGCCCAGCTCTTTAAGTGGCTCCGAATAGGGCTTGTTCTCCAGACCCTTGATCATTTTAGTCGCCCTCCTCTAGACACATTCCAGCTTGTCCATATCTCTTTTCAAATGTGGTGCCCAGCATTGGACACAATATTCCAGATGTGGTCTAACCAAGGCAGAATAGAGGGGTCGCATGACTTCCCTGGATCTAGACCAGGGGTCCTCAAACTAAGGCCCGAGGGCCGGATACGGTCCTCAAAGGTAATTTACCCGGCCCTCGCTTGGTCAACCTACTCCTGAAACGACTTGAAAGCACACAACAACAGCCAAAACCAGGCCCACGCATCCCATTGAAATACTAATGTTTATATTTGTTAAAATTGTTCTTCATTTTAATTATTATATTGTTTCTTGCCCTACAAATAAGATATGTGCAGTATGCATAGGAATTATTTCGTGCTTTTTTTCAAATTATAATCTGGCCCTTCAACAGTTTGAGGGACTGTGACCTGGCCCTCTGTTTAAAATGTTTGTGGACCCCTGATCTAGACACTATGCTCCTATTGATGCAGGCCAAAATCCCATTGGCTTTTTTTGCCGCCACATCACATTGTTGGCTCATGTTTAACTTGTTGTCCACGAGGACCCCAAGATCTTTTTCACACGTACCGCTCAGTTCAGAAACAGTGCCGGTCAAAGGGTAACTGATTTCTGAAACGGAGACATCCTTGCTGGTTGGGGCCTTATAGATCTATGTGCCACACTCCTGGCTTTAGTTTGAGATATAGCGGTAGTATTCAAGCTAGTTCACCAAACAGGTTCAGCACTTGAGACATCTCATTTAAACTACCCATTAAATTATACCACGACTCCTGTGCATTAATTTGGATAAGAGATTGGGCAAAGCTAGAGAAGGAGAAGATCTTAAATATAGACGGAGAAGGACTGAGATCAGGTTGGCATGCCTATCTAGGTTATGATAAAGCAAGAAAAGAAAAACATTTCGGCAACCACTTCGTGCGATCATCCCTAATCAAAGTTTGGAACAAATATAAAGATAAACTATACAAGAAAATTCCATTATGGCTATCACCACTCGAGGCCTCCCAAAGAAGAATATTAGGATGGAATGATTGGCCCAAATATAAGGATATAATAAAAAAGGAAGGAGGAGAATTCAAGATTAAAACCCAACAAGAATTAAAAAAATATAAACAATAGAATTTCATGGTACCAATACGAACAAATCAAAGAACACTTTAAGTTAGACAAAGAAAAAGGATTTGAAGAAGGCACAAACTTCTGGGACAAGATAATGCAAACCGAAAATAAACTAATCTCAAAGATATACAAAAAATTATTATTAGAAGAAGGAGACACGGAAAACGAGAAATCGTATATGAAAAAGTGGAAAGATAATTTAGGAAGAGAGATAAGGAAAGAAGAATGGGAAGAAATATGGAATAAGAAATTAAAATATTCAAAAGCAATGGAACTCAAAGAAAATTGGTTCAAGATAGCACATAGGTGGTATATAACCCCACATAGGCTAGGGAAATTTAACAAAAATACGAACAAAAAATGTTGGAAGTGCAGAAAACAGGAAGGGACATACTACCACCTATGGTGGACATGCCCAAAAGCGACAACCTATTGGAAAAATATACAAAAATCACTACAAAAAATCCTAAAGATAGATATACCCTGGAAACCAGAAACATTCCTATTAGGGATTCACAACATAAAAATGGAGAAGAATAAGGATAAAATCCTATTCCTCTTAACGACAGCGGCCAGAATAATTTATGCAAAGCACTGGAAGGAAAAAGAGCCTCCGGGAGAAGAGGAATGGCTAACAAAGATCCTGGATATAAGAAATATGAACAAATTAACTTACATACTCTCAAAAAAAAGGGGGCACTCCATCAGTAGAAACAGACTGGAAACAAGTAACAACATACTTGATAAAAGAAAAAAATATGAAAATAATTACATGAAAGAGCCGTAAGCAAAACAAACAGAGGGGAGCAGATGAGAGACGAGAGAGGAGTAGTACAAAAGAAAGAAGGAACGAAGGAAGAGGAAGAATCTCCGGAAGATACCGGGAAGTCAACGTCAGACCTACGTCAATCACACACCCCTCTTCCCCCACAGTGACCCCTCCAATTTTCCTTTTCTACACCCGGCACACTATTTATCTCAAACAACCATCAAAAAGCATTCTCCCCACTCTATCCCCTCTATACTATCATCCCCCTTCTATTCCTATCTTTTGCCCCCCCACTTCTTATACCCACCCACCCAGATACTGTATGTTTTTAATGAAAATTAATAAAGATTATTTTAAATATTTAAACTACCCTCTAAAACCCATTGCCACTGCTGCTGGCAAAATATATTTCTCAAAGGGGAGTCACGGATTTGAAATAACCGCCTCCAGGATGGGACAGGAGCAGCCATGCATGTGTAAATGCTGGTTTGGCTCCAGTCACGCACACCCACCCACACCAGGCTTCCACCCACGCCGAAGCACATTTAAATAGCAGACTAAGCATATTACTTTTTATCTTCACACCCTGCCTTTACTGTAAGCCCCATCTAATGCGACAAACCATGTGCGTGCTACCCGGTGCACATTACATAAGAAGCAAACGCCTGGGTGAAAATAAATAAGTAAGAAGGATAGATCATAGCAAAACTGCCTGCACTGCAGCTAAAGACCTTCTTCCCAAGGCCATCAGGACAAGACAGCTGCTGAAATGATCAAAAGTAGCCCTTGGAGTCCAAGGGACAATGCTGCCACCTTCTGGTCAAGGGAGCTTATAACAGCCCTATCTCAGGAGAGGATTTTAAAAATCATTATTATTTTTATGCTAAGATGCGAGATGTCTTGGTTTGGAGGAACAGAGACGGGGAAAGAGATGCTCCAGATGACCTGGCAACTGTCTGAGACAGCTCTGCTCCCCAAAGACAGACTATAAATTAATATGTGTGCCCGAACTGAAGGAAAGGTCATTCAGGGCATATCAATTATGGGAAAATTCATTTTTGGCAGTGGGAAAAAATCAAATAGAGAGAAATTATAATCTTCATTGAGACCCAGACATGATACTGTCTGATACCCCAGGGTCCACGATCCATTCTGGCTACATAAGGAGGAAGGCTTCAAACTTCACATTGAAGATGCTGGCAAAATATATTGTGGAAGGAATGGGGAACAAGCTGAGTAGGTTTTGCATTGCTGTGAGTTTTTCAGGCTGTATCGTCATATTCCAGTAGCATTCTCTCCTGACTTTTTGCCTGCATCTATGGCAGGCATCCTCGGAGGTTTGTTCACAGGTCAACTTGTTGAGAGGCCGTGTGTTAAGGTTAAACACATGAGATTAACTTGTTGAGGTTAAACCCATGTGCTGCTGAACTGCTGACCTGGACGTTGGTAGTTCAAATTTGTGGGATGGGGTGAGTTCCCGCTGTTAGCCCTGGCTCCTGCCAACCTAGCAGTTCAAAAACATGCAAATATGAGTAGATCAATAGGTACCACTTCGGTAGGAAAAAGGAAAAAGACACTCCAAGCAGTCATGCCGGCCACACAACCAGGAGGTGTCTGTGATGCTGTAAGACAAAGTCCCAAAAAGTAACTTCTCTAAGATCTGGTTGGCACTTCTGTGCTTCCTCGGAAGTCCAAGGAAGCTTTGACTTCCTTGGCCCTCCACGCTTCAGCTTCAACAACAGGTCCGATCTTCTGTACAAGGGCTTACTTGTGTCCATGTCTCAAAGATAGGCCCTAGATGCAACTACACTATAGAATAAATGTAGTTTAACACCACTTTAACTACCGAGAAGCCCCCAGTGGCGCAATGTGCTGGCAGGACTGAAGACCAACAGGTTGCAGGTTTGAATCCAGGGAAAGAGCAGATGAGCTCCCTCTGTCTGTCAGCTCCACCTGACACAACACATTTATGTGACTTGTGAGAATATTAAGCTACAATGTCAGTTCCAGCTTCCAATGCGGGGACATGAGAGAAACCTCCCGCAAGGGTGGTAAAACATCAAAACATCCTGGCGTGCCCTGGACAACGTCCTTACAGATGGCCAATTCTCTCACAACAGAAGCAACTTGCAATTTCTCAAGTTGTTTCTGACATGGAAAAAAAATTAACTACTATGGCTCATGCGGGAATCATGCAAGCTGTAGTTTTATGGGTTTTTAGTTTCCTCTGCCAAAGAGTGCTGGTGCCTCACCAAACTGCAACTCCCATGATTCTATTATAACCTTTCTTTGATCAGGGACCACTAGACTCGAGACCACTTGAACAGGGATCCCTTTGAACAGTTTTAACAAATATAAACTTATTAGTATTTCAATAGGAAATATGGGCCTGCTTTTGGCTGATGAGATAGGATTGTTGTTGTTGTTGTTGTGTGCTTTCAAGTCATTTCAGACTTAGCTTGACCCTGAGTGAGGACCGGATAAATGACACTGGAGGGCCGTATCCGTCCCCCGGGCCTTAGTTTGAGGACCCCTGTTGTAGATGCATCCCTTACCTATATAAATTGTCCTCTACCAGTCCCACCACTTCCACATTGAAACACTGTTCATCTGATCTGGTATATGTCTTCTATAGTAGATTTATGTATGTATGTATGTATGTATTTATTTATTTACTGTGCTTATATACCGCTGTTCTCAGCCCGGGGGCGACTCACAGCGGTGTACAACATAGAGAGGACAGGGTGCAAATTACAAGACACAATCTAAAATCAATCCAGCAATGGTCTGTCTTATATATTTATCTCATTGTGCAGTGCTCACCGCTCAGTATAAGCAGTCCATAAATTACCCTTATTCAGATTGAGTTCTGGAGCTTGTCTGCTACCCTGATTTCACTTCTCAATAAACTTCTGGTCTACGTTTATAAACAAATGTGTGCTTTTGCTTCATCTAAGACACTGTCTGTAGGCTTGTTTTAAGTAATACTCCCCAGTCTCTCTTGGGACATGAAAAGGCAATTTAAAAGTGTTGATTAAACACAGCTAGAAAGGTTAAGGATATGCTGAGAAATTAAAACAAGACAGGAGGAGGTGTAAACTGAAGGAAAATGTACACTTGTCTTTGCCCTGTCTTGCATCCATCTTCCTACACACATGCACTGGCTGAGGACTACACATTTGAAATGCTAGGCATATGGGTATATATATTTCAGTAATTGGGCTGGTATCACATGTGATGTCTTACTTAAGAAAGCGTTTGTTGAGGTCATAAAAAGAGAGACATATTGCTGAATAGTTAGAAGGCTGAAAAGTACCAGCTTTCACTCTAGGGTGCATCTACTCCAGGTTTGTCCAACCTGCAGCCTGGGCCACATGCAGGCCAAGACAGCAATGAATGTATCTCCTTCTACATCCCACCTCGGAATTTAAGATCTTCTGGGGAGGCCTTGCTCTCGGCCCCACCTCTGTCTCAAACACGCTTGGCGGGGACGAGGGACAGGGCCTTCTTGGCGGTGCCCCCCCCCCCGCCCCACCTGTGGAATTCACTCCCCGGGGAAATTAGGTCATCATCATCCCTCCTCACCTTTAGAAAGAAGATAAAAACATGGATGTGGGACCAAGCCTTCGGGTAATTAGGCAGAGAATGACAACGACAATGTTGACAATGGCTTGGAAATGAATTATGGATAAGTTAAATGGAGTTCTCAATCATAGCATACGGCTAGATGATGGCCTCCAGACTGGTAATAGTTTGGTAGACTGTAAGTACATTGTTTTAATGTTTTTATGCTTTTAACTCTTGTAATTATTGGTGTTTTGTATTTTATTATGCGGCATCTAATTGTTGCCAATTGGAAGCTGCCCTGAGTCCCCACAAGGCTTGAGAAGGGTGGGGTAAAAGTGTTCGAAATAAATAAATAAATAAATGGAGCCGAACACAAAATTGTAAACTTATTTAAAACATTATGCGATCATTATTTATTGTGTAACTCAATTGCACGATTCTCGAGCACAAACTTTGTTGATGATAATGGAACAGAATTGAATAATCAGATTATGTTACATTCACAAATATCAGAGTAACATCAGTAATTTGCATTACAAGACCTGCTCAGTTATCTTAAACGACCCTCTGAACAGGTCGGTGCATAATTAGGATTATTGTGTGAGGACTTTTCTCCTTTTTTTGCTTATTTGTGGTGGTGGATACAGCCAAAATGATGCATGAATCTCTTTTTTTCTCATCAGCTATAGCTAGCGTTAGAGGAAACTGTGCCCGTGTGTTCTGAACACATAGAAAAAACTGAGGGCAAGTCTGCAGCAAAGCCTTGGACAAGTCAGCATATGCTGTAAGACCTTTTTACAGACATTTTCTGGTCCCCCAACTTGGTTTTCTTTTGAGACTTTCCCCTGCCCTAGGAATGAGGTGATCCTGCATTCATTTTTGTGCTATTAAAGGAAGAGCTAGGAAAAAAACCCTATAAACAAAGAGGCACTCATCAAAATATTTCATACCAGCTGATGGTCTGGGGAGTAGGAGCCTGAAACACATTTCCATGCTCCGTCTGAAATGTATATCAGAAATTGGTGTTTTATTGTTTGATCTTTTTCCCTATTATCCTCTTATATGGCCAAGAGTCAGGGAAATTGTAACCCAGTGTGGCATATTGGATTGAGCCTTGGATTGTGACTGAAGACTACTCAGCCATGGAAACCCATTGACTGACCTCTGGCAAAACTCATTCTCTCAGCCTCAAAGAAAGGCAAATACTAACCCAGTCTAACAAATCTTGCCAACATAGGTTTGCCTTAGTGATATGTATCTTTTATGGAACTGCATTTAAATATGTGTGAAATTTTTATAATAGTTGAGGGTGTTTTTACTGTGCTGTGATCTTGAGCCATTGAGAAAGACAGGTAAGAAATAAAAATTATTATTATTGTCATAATAAATTGGAAATTACTAAAAGCATGCACTGGCAATTTGGGTATGAATCCAGCTGTTGGTCCCAATTAAGGTAGATCCATTAAGTCAATAGGATGTACATACATGTTGATTCAGCAGCTAATTGCTGAATAGTAGGTCAACATGTATGCTGACCAACTTAACTCTAAAGGGAACTAGAAAATGGATTTGTAACACATAATTCATTCTACTCAGCCAAAACAGTGTTGGACGCTAATGAGAGTTGCAGCCAAATATAATGGGAAAGGATTCAAGTTGTGTGCCCCAATTTTACAACCTGAACGTTTTTCTTAGAAGCCTAGGACTTCTCTCCACTGTGTAGATTTTGACCTTGTTTTTTGACAGCTTTCAATGTTCACTAGGGTTAGGGGTCCGGGAACCCTACCAAGCTGAGAAAACTGAATTTAAAAACTCTTTTTTTTCACCTCTAGGAATCTTTAGATCCTCTATAACATAACTCTGTGGTCAACTGAAGGACCTAGGTATTGACAGAGGAGTGTTCTTGCTAAAAATCTGTAGGTCCTCCAATATGATTATATGGTCATCTTCAGGCAAAAATTGGCCATATTTGTTTATTGTTTATTTATCATGTCAGGAGCGAACCAAAACAGTTGTATTGCATTAAAAACAAACAAACAAAGAAACAAAACACAAAGTTTGCAGGCTTGGTATTCTATTAAATGTCCTTTGACCAGTATCTGGCCACTTGGAGTGTATCTGGTGTTGCTGCAAGAAGGTCCTCTGTTGTGCATGTGGCAGGGCTCAGCTTGCATTGCAGTGGGTGGTCTGTGGTTTGCTCTTCTCCACACTCGCATGTCTTGGACTCCACTTTGTGGCCCCATTTCTGAAGGTTGGCTCTGCATCTCGTTGTGCCACAGCGCAGTCTGTTCAGCGCCTTCCAAGTCGCCCAGTTTTCTGTGTGCCCGGGAGGGAGTCTCTCATTTGGTATCAGACATTGATTAAGGTTCTGGGTATTAGCCTGCCACTTTTGGACTCTTGCTTGCTGAGGTGTTCCAGCAAGTGTCCCTGTAGATCTTAGAAAACTATTTCTTGATTTAAGTCGTTGGCGTGCTGGTTGATACCCAAACAGGGGGTGGGCCTTGGTCCTTTCACTATTGGTTGCTACTCCCCAGCGGTTGTCAGGTGGTGTAATTTCTCCAGTGGTGTAGGGCGCAGTGGTGTAGGGTGCAGATACCCCGTGATGATGATGCATGTCTCATTAAGAGCCACATCTACTGTTTTAGCGTGGGGAGATGTGTTCCACACTGGGCATGCATACTCAGCAGCAGAGTAGCATAGCGCAAGGGCAGATGTCTTCACTGTATCTGGTTGTGATCTCCAGGTTGTGCCAGTATGATATTGTTTCTAGTGCCCACTTTTTGCTTGATATTCAGGCAGTGCTACTTGTAGGCCAGAGCACGGTCCAGGATAACTCCCAGGTATTTGGATGTGCTGCAATGCTCCAGTGGGATTCCTTTTGGCCATAGAATCACATTGTTCATTAGAATGGCAAGGCCTTAAACCCTGAATAAGGAACTTAGGCCACCCTATAGAACCTTTTCTTTGAGTGGAGGGAGTTCTGGGAATTTCGAGAGTTGTAGTCCAGAAAAGCAACTATTTCCAAGTTCTGTTGCTGTCTGAAGAAGTTGACTAGTCTGGCTCACTCTTCTTCAAGGAGAAGGAATCAGAATTCGAGACACCCTTCTCCTTCCATCCCATGGGGTGTGTGTATGTGTATGTGGGTAGAAGGCATCGCTTCACTAGAGGATGCTGTTTTTTCCCTGTCTTTATCTCTCCCTGTAGGCACATAGTTGTGTGTGGTGTGTGATTGTACTTCTCCATTTCCAACAATCTGGAAGACCACAGGTTTCTCAAACCCATTTTTGTGTCTAATCTGACGAACAGTAGTTCTCCAATGTCACAGAGAGAAATCACTTCCAAACCTGCTACCTGATTCTTTTTACTGTTGGTGCCAAATATTAAATTGAGGGCCTTATGCAGGAGAAGTTATTATCACTATCCACCTTCCTGGATGCCTTTGCTAAGACCATGGGAGCAGAAAAAGTGAATTTCTTCTTTCCTTCCTCTTATATCTCAGCTGTAGGTTTTTGTGGTGCCTTCCCTCCCCTTCAATGACTGTAGCCAAAGTTCAAAATTCAACATGCATGCTGCATCTGAATGCAGAGCAATCTCCTATGATCCAAGGTATAACATCTGAATCATTCTTACTTACAAGACATATGAAGAGAGAATCTATAAAATGATGTGTAGTGCAGAGAAAGTAGATATTTGACATCCAAATCCAGGGAATGAGAGATTCAGGACTGATGAAACAAAGCACTTCTTCACACAATAAAGAGCTAACTGGAAAGTGGTACCACAGAAAGCAACATAAAATTCAAATTGGATTGCTTTGAAATGAGTCTAATGTTATTAAAATGCTTCTAAAATTATTTACATTTCATTGTGTGTGTTTTTTTTAAAATAAAAGGATATAATAACCACCGACATAGCAAAATAAATAAAAGAAATGTTAACATCATAGTGGCAAATAAACATTTCTCCTTGCTAGATATTATTTATAGTTGTGAACATAATGTTACAGTTCATCAAGCCAAGTAGATCTCCAGAAAATCATACTCTTTTTCATCAAAAACCAACACTCGTTTTTCCTCTTCTGTAAAATGAGGTTGCTCGTGTCGATCGCTTGTACTCGTACGAAGGCCATTGACCTTCTCATTACCCTGGCTGCCATGCTTGCTGGGAAAGTTGGTTGAAGATTTAGGAGGATTGGGAAGGAAGATTTTTCTTAAGAGCTTTTCAAAAAGAATGATTATAAGTTACCATTAAAAATAGTAATTCTTATTCTGTCTCTTCCATTCTCTCTCTCTCTCTCTCTCTCTCTCTCTCTCTCCTCCCCCTCCTCTTCCCTCATATATATCACTGAAGATCACTGAATACCAAAATTAGGTTTGTCTGTGCCATTATACTTCCAATTTATATGTATGATTGGAAAAGCTGTGCAGCAAAGAAAGCTGATAGGTAGAGAATTAACTGATTTGAAATGTAGAGCTGTGGGGTGTCAAAAAAGACAAATGCATTGGCCTTGGAGCAAATAAAACCTGAACTCTTCCTAGAAGCCAGGACGACTATGTTGAAACTGCCATACCTTGGACATATCCTGAGAAGGCAAGACTCAATGGCAAAGGCAGTGATAGGCTCCTACTGGTAATCTGGAGTTACACATTTGTAACTATGAAGTATTAATGATCCCTATGTAGCCCTTGGTTCAAGGATACAAAGGCAGAAGCTATAGATATAGATATAGGGCGGGTGACATTTGGCTTGAAAACAGTGCAAGTGACAGGGATTCAGGAGCCTTAGTAGACCACAAGCTGAACATGAGTCAATAGTGTGATGCAGCAACTAAAAACCCGATGCGATTCTGCATCAATAAGAGTATAGTGTCAAGATCCAGGGAAGTCAAAGTTCCGCTCTATCCTTTGGTCAGACATCATTGGGAATACTGTGTCCACTAGTGGACACCACAATTCAGAAGGGATATTGACAAAACATGTCCAGAGAGGGCATCCAAAATGATCAAAGGTTTGGAAACCAAGCCCTATGAGGACCGGTTAGGGAACTGGGTATGTTTAACCTACAGAAGAGGGGATTGAGAAGGGTGGGGTAAAAATACCCGAAAGAAATAAATAAAGGCTAAGAAGGGACATGATAGCCATGTTTAAATATTTGAAAAGTTATCAAATTGAGGAGGGAACAAGCTGGTCTCCTTCTGCTCTGGGGACCTCATCACATCAAGATCCTCAAGCCAGGGAACAGTGGGGTCATCCATGGGGCAGTGGGGTAAATTTAGTGGGCAGCAGGGAAAACTGTCACCCCACAGCCCACAGTGCCCCCTTCCCCATCCCATGGGGGAATCTGTTGCTGCCCAACTTCCCACCGCGCTTTCCTTGGCTTATTGAATGAGAACGCAAACATGAGAAGCCTCCCATGTTCTCAGGTCTCAGTCCTATGATGCTTCGAGGATGGAGCCAGGATGGAGCCCCACTAGAAGTAGCCCTGCATTATGTAATGGGCTCCAGAAGGCTCCGCCCTGCAAGCGTCCTAGGACGGAGCCCAATTGTGATGAGGTCCTAGGACATGGAGCAATAGATTCAAATTGCAGGGAAAAAAATCCACCTAAACATTGGGATCATCAATCAGCTGCTTCCCAAGTGACGGAATGGGTCTCTGTCAATCACAGCAGTTGCCTCCTAGTAAGTATAGAAGATAGAGAATGAGAATTGAGCCAGAATTTAGCGCAATGCTGTAAATACTGTAGTTATGAATTCATAACTGCCCAATAGAATTCCTGCCAATAATGTTTGGCAAAGTGAAGAGCATTCAGAAAAAAAATGGAGGTCCATACTGTAACAAGCTCATCAGATGGTGTGACTTTTGGTGGGATGCTCTGCTTCCTCTGCAGATTTATGACAGAGCTTGCAGCCTCCCATCTCATGACATTGAACTACTTCCAGTAGGGCACCATCATAAAACTGTAGAGGAAGCAGTATATGCCATAGGAGGTTCAATTGAGATCAATGGTGGGGTGAGGTGGGGGGGGGGGAGCTGGGCAGCCAACACTTATACCCATGGGATGGGACAACTGGTGAGTCTGGCGATGTGGTGCATGGGGTGAGGGGTTCTCCAAACTCCCTGTTGCAGCCCAGCCACCTGAGTGACACCTTTTCACCCCAAATGAAGAGTTAATTAGCCCAAATATAGCTCAGCCAAAAGATATTCAATCCACTGGTTTAAAGTTTATTAAAGAAATGAGTGTTCTATAGAAAAAAAGCTATTTCAAAAATAAATTCCAAGGTAAAAGATACAAAAGCATTTCCAAGGTATACGTAATAGAGCAAAACAAAAGTATATTCAAGGCAAAAGATTCAAAAGTCATTCTAAAATATATCTTACAGTCATAGTATTCTTTGATGCAGCAATAAACAATTTCCAGAACTGAGAATAAGGCCAGAGTCCCCAAAAGTTAAGCAAAGAACTGTATCCAAACGAGATTCCCCGATCACAAACAGAAAAAACATGACATGAAACTAAGGCAAGAATCTCTTACCATGGAGCTCAAGGAAAAAGTGACTTTCTCCTGAAAATACAATGTTGCACTCACACAGAGCAATCAAAGAAGAAAACTTAAGAAACCTATTTTTTTCCATATGGAAACAGTATATGTCCGACACCTGGAATCCCTCTGTTTATTTTTCAAACACCGAGAAAACCGTAATTTCCTCTGCTTGGCACTATCTTATTGTAATTGAAGACACTGAGTTATAGGCAACAATGTGGTGTCTTCCACCTCCCTCGCATTCCTCTCAGGTTCAGGGAAAGTCTCTGGAAGAGTTTCATGTGAAACATTCCAAAAACAGATCTGTTATTGTATTTTGTTATTGTATTCATATGGTTTTTCTATGTGATTTTGATGCTGTTGCTTGTTGTTCATGTTTTGGTTGTCTGGGCTTGGCCCCATGTAAGCCACTCCAAGTCCCCATTGGGGAGATAAATAAATATTACTACTACTACTACTACTATTATTATTATTATTACTATTATTATTATTATTATTATTATTATTATTATTATTATCGGTCTGTAAGGCAATTCCCATCATCCAGGGAAGAACTACTTTCTTCCTGAGGCACTACAAAAGTAGCGGGCTCCAATTCAGTCTCCAATTCAGGAGCACAAGTCCCTACCAAAGGGTCCCCCTCCTCCTCCTCCGACCAGGCTTCAACACTCGCCTCCGCGCACTGCTGAATTTGTTACTATACATGGTGATTCTGACAGCTCACCTGGTAAGGTCATAGGTTGATTGATTCATTAGTCAAGAAAGCCACAGTCCTGGGTTTGCAGGACCCAAGTAGGGCAGTTGATAACCAGGACTAGATCTACGCGGCTAAATAATGCAGTTTGGAACTCTTGCTCTTGGAGCTCTTTGGAGTTACTCATTCATTGGGTCACCATAACTTGAAATTATGTTGAGAACAAGTAACAACAACAACAACAACAACAACAACAGAAAGGAGGAAACCATGAAAATGAACAAAATCTGGCTACCAGTATTTAAAAAACTCTAAAATTGCAACAGCACAACAACAGAGAGGAAACAAACAAGGACATCTAATCACGTCTCAACAAAAGTTTGCTCCAGGCACTTTCAGGCCATTATATGCTAATCAAGGTGGTCAGTTGAAACATTCACACTTAGCTCCAGCAGACAAGAGTCCTTTGTCTCACCCTGGTCATTCCACAGATATATAAACCCTTTTTCCTAGTTCCAACAACAACATGGGTTGAAGACATGGGACAAAGGAATCAAAGCCAAAACTTTTTACTGAAAGACTTAGAACAAATTAGAACAAATGTTAGGTCTCTAGGATTGAGAGAGGTGTATCTGGATCTCCTATATAAGCTAAGCAGCATTTTGTGCTTTTCTTGCAAAGTATCTGGAAACATATTTATTCATTTGCTCTGAGGCTTAACTACTGAATTTAGTGCATGTACTGCAGTTAACCATTTACTGAGATACAAATCTAGGTGTATTACACATATTGCATGTCAACAACATTTTCTTGTGTTTCAGCTTTTACATTTTGGTTTTTGATTTGTAAGGAAATGACCTCCTGTAACATGATGTCAATGTTTGTAACTCCCCATAGCTTCCTTGATGAAATGGATATGTCATTTACACTCTGCTTAGCAGCACACAAGGACTCCTTATTATGTATTTTCAATGGTTCTATGGACAAAAGAGATGCCTGCCTGAAAAGAGTTTTGAGCACAATCAAAAAGACACAATCCAGTGCCTTGCAACTTGAGTTATTTGTAAATTCATGATTCAAACACAGATTTATCTTGACATTTAAGCTGTCAAATGGGTCTGTACATGAGAGGGAATGATTGAGAGTCTCTGTTGCAGCAGAACGCTTCTGTACACGTCCAACCACTGCAACCACTTGCAAAACAGAAGCCTTTTAACTCTAAACACAATGTTTTCCCTTCCTATACTTTTTCAGAAGGATATACGGTTGTAAAGAGAAATTGTGTATTTGTCATACACCTTATTTACTTAGGCAATCCCTCATAGTCCGAGGATGATGGTCCTCCAAATATAGTGTCCTGGCGGTTGGTCTGTAGGTGACTGTGGAACCCTATTCTTGATCTGCATCTTCTCCCAGTGAGGGCATCGGACCAGGGCTTCCCAGTTCTCAGTTCTATGCCAGAGTTTTTAAGGTTGGCTTTGAGTCCGTCTTTAAATCTCTTTTCCTGTCCTCCAACATTCTGTTTTCCATTCTTGAGTTCGGAATAGAGTAACTGTTTGGGAGACGGTGATTGGGCATTCGGACAACGTGACCGGTCCAGCAGAGTTGATGGCGGAGTACCATTGCTTCAATGCTGGTGGTCTTTGCTTCTTCCAGCACACTGACACTGTCCGCTTGTCTTCCCAAGAGATTTGCAGGATTTTTTGGAGGCAGCGCAGATGGAATTATTCCAGGAGTTACATGTGACGTCTGTAGATTGTCCACGCCTCACAGGTGTATATTAGGGTTGGGAGGACAATAGCTTTATAAACAAGCACCTTGGTATCCCTACAGAGACATCACATTGGCAATGAAGATCCGCATAGTCAAAGCAGTGGTATTCCCCGTAGTCACCTTCGGATGTGAGAGCTGGACCATAGGGAAGGCTGAGCGAAGGAACATAGATGCTTTTGAACTGTGGTGTTGGAGGAAAGTTCTGAGAGTGCCTTGGACTGCGAGAAGATCCAACCAGTCCATACTTCAGGAAATAAAACCCGAAGGAAGGATATTAGAGGCAAAGATGAAGTACTTTGGCCACATCATGAGAAGACAGGAAAGCTTAGAGAAGACAATGATGCTGGGGAAAATGGAAGGAAAAAAGATGAGGGGCCAACCAAGGGCAAGATGGATGGATGGTATCCTTGAAGTGACTGGCTTGACTCTGAAGGAGCTGGGGGTGGTGATGGCCGGCAGGGAGCTCTGGCGTGGGCTGGTCCAGGAGGTCATGAAGAGTCGGAAGAGATTGAACAAATAAACAACAACTCAATATAGTATGCATCCAGTCCTAAAAAATATGGGATGCATACTGATATAAGCAGATTATATCCCAATGTGATAAGGTCCCTCCTCATCCAGTTAGTCCTGGAAAAAGCGAACGTGCTTGAAAATAGTTTTTCATTTTTATTCTTTTCTTTCCCTCCTCCTTTTATTTTTACCTTTCAGTGTTGTGATTCTTAATTGTTAATACAAATTAGCCATTCTCTCAGTTTCTTATGTTCTTTCAAGAACGTGGTTGAAAGCAACCGTAACTATATGGTAACATTAGAGGTTTATCTCATCGGAGTGAGAAATTGCCTGTCCATATCAGCATTCTGTCACTGCTATCGCTTGCATTCATTACTGTCAATGGTCCATCAGGGAATTCTAGAAGACATTGTTCATTCCTTCATGAGAGGAATTCCTTCTGATAACTGCATTTCTAAATTTCCTGCAGATTAAATGCTTTTAAACTAAACCCAGGTAAGAATGAGTCTGAAATGTTTGCCAGAAAGCCAGTGTTTCTCTGCCCCATAGGCTGGTCTCTTGTGAGTTTGCCTAACCTTTTAAAATGTTAGGGAGGTCAGGGGCAAACTATACTAGGCAGTCGCTTGGAACTGCTTGAATAGTTTATCTTTTTACAAATGAAAATAGCCTGGGAAGGGGATTATTCTTCAGAAGGGAAGGGCAATTTAACCTTAGAGGACGTAAAAGCTTTCCAATGGGATTGGGGAAAACAAATTCCCTGCCTTATCTCTGCAGTGATAATGCTGATCAGCCTGCTTCTTTGAGTCATTCTTTTCAATTGCAAATAGATCAACTTAATCTGAAAGGTTAATCCTTAGGTGAAAGCTAGAGAGACAGTACTGCAGTGTTTCTCAACCTGGGGGTCGGGAGCCCTGGAGGGGTCGCGAAGGAGTGTCAGAGGGGTCGCCAAGGACCATCAGAAAACACAGTATTTTCTGTTGGTCATGGAGGTCTCTGTGTGGGAAGTTTGGCCCAATTCTAACATTGTTGGGGTTCAGAATGCTCCTTGATTGTAGGTGAACTATAAATCCCAGCAAGTACAACTCCCAAATCTCAAGGTCTATTTTCCCAAAACCCCACGAGTGTTCACATTTGGGCATATGGAGTATCCGTGCCAAGTTTGGTCCAGATCCATCATTGTTGGAGTCTAGAGTGCTCTCTGGATGTAGGCAAACTTCAACTCCCAAACTCAAGGTTAATGCCCACCAAACCTTTCCAGTATTTTCTGTTGGTCATGGGAATTCTGTGTGCCAACTTTGGTTCAATTCCATTGTTGGTGGGGTTCAGAATGCTCTTTGTTTACATGTTAACTATAAATCCCAGCAACTCCAACTCCCAAATGGCAAAATCAATCCCCCCGCCAACCCCACCGGTATTCAAATTTGGGCATACCGGGTATTTGTGCCAAATTTGCTCCAGTGAATGAAAATACATCCTGCAAATCATTATTTACATGGCAATTCATAATGTTAGGGTTATGGTTGGGGGTCACCACAACATGAGGAACTGTATTAAGGGGTCACGGCATTAGGAAGGTTGAGAACCACTGCAGTATTGTGTAGTGGTTTGTGTGTTGGACTAGGATTCTGGAGACGAGGGTTCGAATTCCCTAACTGAGTGACCAAGGGCAAGTCGCTCTCTCTCTTCTTCATGGGAAGGCAAAGGCACCCCCCTCCCCAAACAAACCTTGGCAAGAAAACCCTGGGTAATCGAATATACATAATACAGGTATACTATTCCCCCTCCCCCACCCATAAACCACCAGCCATTACTTCCAGCACCACCCAGTGTGAAACTAATGTCTCCAAAAAAAAACAAACCTTACCCTTATCCTACATTAATACATTCCCCTTGTTACTACTTTGAAATCTATTTTGTCTTCTTTTCTAGGTATCCAAATACAAGCCTCCATTTCTTAACAAAATCTTCATTGATTCAAAAAGTCCAAAAAGTAAAAGTTTATTAAAAGAAGAGTATATAAAAAATAAACAAATCCAAAGGAGGGGGAATCAAAATTGAAAAGGTCATTTCCATGAAAGCTGAGAGTCCCCAAAATCCAGGCATATAACATCTCCACAATCAATCCACAGGGATATCCAAGGACAAAGTAACATGAATCGAAGACAAGCACATTATGCCACACATGAACTAAAAGCAAGAACAGCTTAGAAACTTAAATACATGAATTCCAAGAACATAGGCCCAAAAATTGAGAGCGCTTCACCTGAATGCAGTGTTGCTCTCACTAGGATTGTACCAGCAGGAACCACTTTAAAATGCCTCAGTTCCTCCCATAACATAATTTCTCACACATCTTGGCTTCAAGATCACAGCCCTCACAATCCCGCCACTGTCAGGCATGGCAGGGGATTTGGGAGCTGTAGTCCAACAAATAGCTTTGCTGAGCTCATCTATATAAATAAAAATGTAATGTTTGTTTGTGGGATTAACATAACTCAAAAATCACTGGACAAATTCACACCAAATTTGGACACAATACACCTATCAGGTCAACAAGTGGCCATCACTCATGAAAACACTGAAAACCACAGCAGAAGAGACTTAAAAAGCCAAAAAAAAATTAATACATTACAATGCATTTGCAAAACCACATATATACACATATACAAAAATATACACACACACATATACAAAGACTGGGTCATAGCAACACGTGGCAGGGGATGGCTAGTTTTAAATAATACTCTTTGTTCAGCAGCCAAATATGAGGCATACCACTAGTTCATCTTACAAGGTTATTTTAATTAGACCAGACTGAGAACACCCGACACACTAGAAAAGTCTATAATATTTGGTAAAGTAGCAGGAGAATAGGAAGGCCGCATTCCTGAAGGATAGGCTCAACCAAATAAGCCCTGAATCTGCTAGACCTGAGCAGATAAGTTCACCATATATAGAAGTCAACTTGCAGTTAACAAGAGTAGGTAATGCTCATATAGTGCTTTAAATCTTTCAAAACACTGCACAGAAGTTAAAAGGGTGCTGTTTCATTTTTGGGCAGTGGCCACAAGAGGGTGCTAGAGAGAGAGGCTAGTCCATTTTATGGGGGTGGAAGGTGGGTTGAAGAGGTAAAACAAGTTCCCCCAGTTTTCCTGTTATTCCCCCCACCCATGTCACCGTTGTGGAAACAATCCTTATTTATTATTTATTGCACCAGGACTGTGGCGCAGCTGGTGGGGAGTCAGCTGCATTAAGATCACTACTGACCAAAAGGTCATGAGTTCGAAGCCAGTCCGGGTCAGAGTGAGCTTCTGACCAATTTGTGTAGCTTGTTGTCGACCTTTGCAGCCCGAAAGACAGCTGCATCTGTCAAGTAGGAAATTTAGGTACTGCTTATGCGGGAAGGCTAATTTATGACTTAATAAAAATCTCCAGCAAGCATGCTAAGAATGAGGAAGTACTTCATCAGTGTCACAAATGGAGGGTGAAGCAACAGCTCCCCTGGTGGCCAGAATACCCGCATGAAAAAAGCTGGAATGTTAAATAGCCTCTGTGAGTCTGTCTATATATGTTGTGTAATTATGGCATTGAATGTTTGCCATTGTAATCCTGTAATCCGCTCTGAGTCCCTGAGTCCCCTGTGGGGTGAGAAGGGCGGAATATAAATACTGTAAATAATAATAATAATAATAATAATAATAATAATAATAATTTATGATATGAGCTGTGGGGAGGGAAAATAACAGGAAAACGGGGGAAACGGACATACAATGGACTATCCTTCTCTCTCTAGTGCCCCCTAGTAGCCTCCGCCTGGCTAATGGAACAGTACTGTTAAGAATAATAATTAGCAACATTATCTTTCCTAATAATGTCTAACATTAACTTCGTTTTCCACCTTCTCCATATGGTAACATTCCATGCCAGGTCTGAGTCCTTGATGCTTTTAAACTGGAGCCACAATTCTAGGTTGGAGCTCTTCTTATATCCCTTTCCAGTCTTGTTGGGGGGTCTTTGTTAATTAAGGGCAAGGTTTGTGCTGGCAAAGGTGCCGGGGTTGCTGATTACTTCTTAATTATAGGCGATAAACATTATGGCTCCATCAGGGCTTGAAAATCTGCTGCTAAGCAATTACAGCAGTGTTAACAGTCTGTTTTCTCTGCTCGGTTGTTGGAAGTGACCTGTCTCGATTGACTATAACTTATCTGCTGATCTCCCTACTTGGCTGCTGCAATTCACGGGTCCTCCTCTATCTCCTTGATGATGATGGAAAGAGACCATCCATCTTGGTGACACCAGCTCTCTAAAACGTCAACCTGAAAAAGGAATGGTTCCAATATAGTCCAGGTTTTTTTTCCTTTTATGCTACCCCGCTCAGCCCATTTCACTGAAAACTGCTATTAAAGCTCACAACCTGTGACCTATCCAGGTAGGGCTGCCAGTTCAGTTCATCCCAGGCCTTGAAACCTTAGACCAGAGGTCCTCAAACTTTTAAAACAGAGGGCCAGATCACGGTTCCTCAAACTGTTGGAGGACCAGATTATAATTTGGAAAAAAAAAAAAAGAATGAATTTCTATGCATATATCTTATTTGTATTGCAAAAATCAATACAATAATTAAAATTAAGAACAATTTTAACAAATATAAATTTAGTGTTTCAATGGGAAGTGTGGGCCTGCTTTTGGCTGATGAGATAGGATTGTTGTTGTTGTGTGCTTTCAAGTCATTTCAAACTTAGGTTGACCCTGAGCGAGGGCCGGGTAAATGACCTTGGAGGGCTGTATCTGGCCCGCGGGCCTTAGTTTGGGGACTCCTGCCTTACACCTAGGGTGCATCCCTATACTATGGAGCAAATGCCGTTTGACACCATGTTAACTGCCATGGCTCAATGCTAGAAATCCTGGGATGTGTAGTTTGGTGAGGCACCAGCAGAGAGAGCTACATTTCTGTAAAATTACAACTCCCATGATTCTATCACATTGAGCGGTGGTGGTTAAGGTGGTGTCAAATGGCATTCATTCTACCATGCAGATGCATGCATTCCCAAGTGTACCTGATGGAGGGCAAACTAACGGAAGTCTTTAGGACAGGGGTCCTTAAACTTTTTAAATAGAGGGCCAGATCACAGACCCTCAAACTGTTGGAGGGCCAGATTATCATTTGGAAAAAGCATGAATGAATTCCTATGCACACTGCACATATTTTATTTGCAGTGCAAAAAACACTTTAAAAATACAATAATTAAAATGAAGAACAATGTTAACAAATATAAACTTATTTGTATTTCAGTGGGGTGTGGGCCTGCTTTTGGCTGATGAAATAGGATTGTTGTTGTTGTTGTTGTTGTTGTTGTTGTTGTGTGCTTTCAAGTCATGTCAGACTTAGGTTGACCCTGAGCGAGGGCCGGGTAAATGACCTTGGAGGGCCATATCCGGCCCCCGGGCCTTAGTTTGAGGACCCCTGATTTAAAGAGTCACATGTAAATGTTGTTCTTTTCATTCATGGAATTGTAGTACCAGAGACTTGTCTCCTGTTGAAATATTAAGAATTCATTACCTGAATAAGGTGTTTTCATTGCTAACACCGAAACAAGGAACTACACCCGGGATACCTTGTTGTAACCTGGCCACCGTGTAGAACTCTCTCTGACACAACTTTGGATGCCACAAATAGTCCTTCAAAACATCTACAAGTGACTCTTTAAATCATCAGACAGACTGGACTATTATGTTTACCTACATGAATATGGACATTTATCCATGACAAAGAAAAGTTGTTCCTCTATATTGTTTTTATAAGTAATTAACCTGTCATATGGCATCATTGAAGTTTCAACAACAACATAATACTTTGTGTAACCACTGATCTATAACATTGAGCCATGGCACTGTTAAACTGCAGTAATTCTATGGTGTAGATCAGGGGTCCACAAACTTTTTAAACAGAGGGCCAGGTCAAGACCTTCAAATTGTTGGTGGTCCGGATTATAATTTGAAAAAAACATGAATGAATTCCTATGCACACTGCACATATGTTATTTGTAGTGCAAAAAACCCTTTAAAACAATACAATCATTAAAATGAAGAACAATTTTAACAAATATAAACTTAGTATTTCAATGGGAAGTATGGGCCTGCTTTTGGTGATGAGATAGGATTGTTGTTGTTGTTGTTGTTGTTGTTGTGTGCTTTCAAGTCGTTTCAGACTTAGCTTGACCCTGAATGAGGGCCGGATAAATGACACTGGAGGGCCGTATCTGGCCCCCGGGCCTTAGTTTGAGGACCCCTGCTTTAGGACAATAACCTTTTAGTATTTTCTTGACCATCAGCGAAGTGGCAAAACTCCAAGCTTTGGCCTCATTGCAAGCGTGGCCAAGTCCTAATTAATCTCTGCGACATAAAAGCCTTGCACTTCCCTGTTCTCATTTGCCATTTGTCCTCTATTGAATTCAGTCTAATAGATTCCGAGCTTTGTCAGCTTTGGAATTAATTAACCTCTTTGATACAATAGCCACCAGAAAAAGGTGCATAATTACCTTTGGCCTGGTGTAAACAGGGGTGGCTGGGGATGTTGACTCAGCATGTCGAGAGGGTGACCTTTCAGCTAAAGGAAATTAAGGGGTAAACAAAGGACCCAAAGCTTTGGCCTATAGCTCACACATGTGGGCATAGTACACATGCCCATGAGCCAACCAATATGCTTGGCAAGCCAGGTGTAATTTGTTGATAGTAGCCTAAAGAGACCCTGGAAGCTTATGAATTAAACAACTCTCCACAGATATATAAACCTAATTTTCCTAGTTTCCAACAGACCTCACAACCTCTGAGGATGCCTGCCATAGATGCAGGCGAAATGTCAGGAGAAAATGCTTCTGGAACAGGGCCATATAGTCCGAAAAACTTACAGCAACCTAATAAACAACTCTCCATCCTGGAAAAAAGTCGCTCTGCAGAAGTCACAATGGTTTTGTAGCAAGGTCTTTGCAAGAACAGAATGGGCATTCATTATTTTTGGCATATCCGACAAGCTTAGACAATGTCTAGCTATTGTACAATGTGTATGCAAAAAAATTCACAAAATGAAAAAACCTTTATACTTACATTTGTTCAGCATCAAGGTGTTATTTCCCCCATTTCCAAGTCTAATTCTAATGTTGATTCAACGGAGTGCAACATTTCCTATTTAAAGAATCTCTCTCTCTGACTTATAGGATCATAAAGGCAATGAGAGAGACCCATTTCACCTAATCATATGTTTTCCTGGGCATTTTGTGAGACATTTAAACCGTTACCAGGTCTCCCAAACTAGTGAAAAGTAAACATAAAGAATAATTATAAATATAGGCAGGACTGCGATGGCCATCTGGTTGAACCTATGTCTTGCAAGGATTCACAAAAAAGGAACATGATGTCAAAAACAAATGTGCACTATTGTCCCCACTTTTAATCCCCCTGCTTTTTATATCCATGGTCCTTCCTTTTGTTCTGCACTATATAACGGTAGGAACCTCTTTCCCAATAGCAAGTTTGAAGAAAGAGTCCAAAAAATATCCAATATTAAACATGTTGCTTTTAGTTTTGCAATACAAATAATGTATGCTCATGTTTGATAAACAGCTCTAAGGTTGGTAAAGGTTGTCCCCTGACATTAAATCCAGTCATGTCTGACTCTGGGGTGTGGTGCTCATCTCCATTTCTAAGGCGAAGAGCCGGCGTTGTCCATAAACACCTCCAAGGTCATGTGGCCAGCATGACTGCATGGAGCGCCATTACCTTCCCTATTGATCTACTCACATTTGCATGTTTTCAAACTTCTAGGTTCGAAGCTAGGGCTGACAGCGGAAGCTCACGCCGCTCCCCGGAATCGAACCTGCAACCTTTCGGTCAACAAGCTCAGCAGCTCAGCTGAGCTTTAACCCACTGCGCCACCGGGAGCTCCTAGAAAGCACCAAATCTTTTGTGACACTTGTCACATTTTATTCATCCTAGTATTATTGCCCAACTCTGCTTACTTTTTTTGTTTTGCTTTGTTTAAACCTGCTATTTTTATGCACTGGCACATTCTCTGTTTCCTAACTGATCAGAGACAACAGGTTATTCAGTCTAACAACTGAAGCCAACTGCCTTGCATAATTACATTTGGTTTATACCACCTGAGAAGATTCTACTCAAACAGGATCTGGTTATGATATCTAAAAGGTCATGTTTTTCTAAAAAATTATGATCTACAAATAGTTATGAATGCAATTTTCCAAAAACTCTAAAGTTGGAAGACAATAATATTCGGCAACGTGTGACCGCCTATAGATAGATAGATGTAGACCCATTTATATTTATCTCAACTGGTAGTTGTTGTATGCCTTTACGTAATTGCTGAGACAAGCCTAATAATAATAATAATAATAATAATAATAATAATAATTTATATCCCGCTACCATCTCCCCGAAGCCCCTGGTGGCACAGTGGGTTAAATCGCTGAGCTGCTAAACTTGTTGACCGAAAGGTTACAGGTTCGAATCCGGGGAGCGCTGTCAGCTCCAGCTTCTGTCAACCTAGCAGTTCGAAAACATGCAAATGTGAGTAGAGACGTGATGGATTAGTTATATGGATGTATTGATGTTATATTGATGTATTGATGTATTGTTATATTGATTTAGTTGCCATGATTACTGTTTTAAATGCTAATGTTGTGCACTTTGTATACTGATTTGGTTGTAAACCGCTCTGAGTCGCCTACGGGCTGAGAGAGAGCGGTATACAAATGAAGTAAATAAATAAATAAATAAATAATAGATATTACCTTGGCAAGATTTGCCATTGCCTTCCTCTGAGGATCAAACTGTAACTTAACTAAGGATATCCAATGAGTTTTGTGGCTTGGTTAGACCACACCTGGAATACTGTGTCCAATTCTGGGCACCACAATTGAAGAGAGATATTGACAAGCTGGAATGTGTCCAGAGGAGGGCGACTAAAATGATCAAGAGTCTGGAGAACAAGCTCTATGAGGAGCGGCTTAAAGGGCTGGGCATGTTTAGCCTGCAGAAGAGAAGGCTGAGAGGAGACATGATAGCTATGTATAAATATGTAAGAGGAAGTCATAGGGAAGAGAAAGCAAGCTTGTTTTCTGCTGCCCTGGAGACTAGGATGCGGAACAAAGGCTTCAAACTACAAGAAAGGAGATTCCATATGAACTTTAGGAAGAACTTCCTAACTGTGAGAGCTGTTCAGCAGTAGAACTCTCTGCCCCTGAGTGTGGTGGAGGCTCCTTCTTTGGAGGCTTTTAAACAGAGGCTGGATGGCCATCTGTCAGGGGTGCTTTGAATGCAGTATTCCTGCTTCTTGGCAGGAGGTTGGACTGGATGGCCTTTGAGGTCTCTTCCAACTCTATGATTCTATGTGGCTGTGTTGGGATTCAAACCATTATCACAAGAATCACAGTCCAATTCGCAAACCACTACAGTGGTTCTTAACCTTCCTAATGCTGCGACCCCTTAATACAGTTCCTCATGTTGTGGTGACCCCCAACCATAACCCTAACATTATGAATCGCCATGTAAATAATGATCTGCAGGATGTATTTTCATTCACTGGAGCAAATTTGGGACAAATACCTGGTATGCCCAAATTTGAATACTGGTGGGGTTGGCGGGGGGATTGATTTGCCATTTGGGAGTTGTAGTTGCTGGGATTTATAGTTAGCATGTAAACAAAGTGCATTCTGAACCCCACCAACAATGGAATTAAACGAAAGTTGGCACATAGAACTCCCATGATCAACAGAAAATACAGGAAGGGTTTGGTGGGCATTGACATTGAGTTTGGGAGTTGTAGTTCGCCTACATCCAGAGAGCACTGTGGGCTCAAACACTGATGGATCTGGTCAAAATTGGCACAGATACTCAATATGTCGAAATGTGAACACTGATGGGGTTTGGGGAAAATAGACTTTGACATTTGCGAGTTGTAGATACTGGGATTTATAGTTCACCTATAATCAAGGAGCGTTCTGAACCCCACCAATGATAGAATTGGGCCAAACTTCCCACACAGAACCCCCATGACCAACAGAAAATACTGTGTTTTCTGATGGTCTTTGGCGACCCCTCTGACATCCCTTCGCGACCACCTCAGGGGTTCCGACCCCCAGGTTGAGAAACACTGTACTAACCGATATCAGAGAGAAATGTTTTGGTTTGGGAAGAAAAGGGAAAGAAATGTGAAGGGGAGAGTGAGATAAATTGGCAAACCCCTTGTGTATGCGCATCCATTTGACACGGCTAATGTTGAGTGAATAGAAGCAGGTAATAGAAAGCAGAAGCTGCTCTTGATAAATATGGAGCATACGCATTAATGGAGGACTTTGCAGGTGAATGGCATATACCTCTTCTTCACTGCATGCTCACTACCACCAGATTTCATAAAAATGAATGAGTTGGGCAGAGGTTGAAAGCAAATATTAAGTATAATGGGGGGGACAGAATGTGAGACTGGGTACAAGGTTCAGTTCCTTGCAAATTTAGTATTTGCACACGCACCAAAAGAAATGTCTGAGATTTTATGTCGGTAAAGATCCACTTAATTATGCATGAGTTTCAAAAGCAATAGACGAGCGAATGAATAAAGATTCCAGGGCTTAGATTCTATCCTGACTTCTTTCTATGATGATTAGAAATAGATTTCTTTATGCAAATAAACACAGAGAGAAAAAGGGTACAGTATTTGCATAATGTTTACAGGCCAAATAATAAACAACTCCTAAACAACCCATGATCTGTTTTTCTGAGAAGCTTCCTTCTCATTTATAAATCTATTTTTAAGGTAAGACTTCAATACAATCATATACTCATTTGGAATAGGGCATTTCAGTTGGTGGCGCAAAATACCGTCTACTCTCATATCCAGCATAAATGGCAATAATAATAATAATAATAATAATAATAATAATAATTAATAATAATAATAATGAAAAGTTCTTATTTTGGGGCACATTTTACAACGTTTACAACAACCTCAGCATTTGTTTCATGGATAAACATAAATGTGTCATGATTTTATGTTTTGTTTCTTAATTGTATGTGTTACTATTGTTGTGTTGAAGTGCAGGGCACAGAGATTCCTAGAGAAGTGTTCTCTCCAGTTTTAAAAATGAGCATTTTAAAAATGTGTAGTTTTCCAACTTTTGCAGGGTCCTATTGCCCTAATCACAGTGGATGTGTTAAATTGGAGCAAGGGTGTGATATAGAGTATCAATATTATTTAAAACATTTTAAAAAAAACATTCCACTACCCTCACAAAAATGGCTGGAGTAGATTTTACATGGAACAACATGGCATTAAGGAGTGGTGTGATAATGCCCTTAGAAAGATGGGCATGAAGACATTTTTAGTAAATAGAAATCCCCTATCTCATTACACATATCACTACTGTTGTCTTTATTTGTTTGTTTGTTTATTTGTTTATTTACTATATTTATACCCTGCCCTTCTCACCCCAAAGGGGACTCAGAGTGGCTTATCATCTATGGAAAAAATTCAATGCCGCATTGTGCACATAACAATAAACATACCATCTTAAATTATGAAACAGTTAAAACTTATAAATACCATAAAACATATTAAAAACATACAAAGTGCAAAGTCATGATTTCCATAGTGATTATCTTGATTGAGGTCAAATTCTGTATTATCCTACTCCCCGAATGCCTGGAGGGATGGGGCCAGTCTGATGTCACTGGGGAGGGAATTCCACAGCCGAGGGGCCACCACTGAGAAGGCCCTGTCTCTCATCCCTGCCAGATGCATGTTCTGTCATGCACTGGGCCTGTAAAGAATTGCCTTTAAAATAGGATGTGCAACTTGAGCCCAGTGGGAAGCCAGGCCCCCCCGAAGAGAAGTTCTCAAGGATTTTCCACCACAAATGGTCTTTAGATGGCTTGTAAAGTATAACAAAGTCCTTTATTAATGAACAACTGGTGGCTTCCTAATCATGTCCACGAGGGACAAGCAATTGTCTTCAATAACTGTTTCTTTACTTTAAAGGAAAATCCCTTTTTAACTTCTCCCAGGCTGACTGTAATCTAAGCCTTACTGATGTGGGCTCCGCTACCGGGTCGAACTGCGTCTCGAGCACCGAGTGGACCTACTAGTAAGGCCAGTAGATTCTCCAGCTGGAGTTCTTTGGTCTTCCAAACTGTTTACCCTCCGAAATTCCTCAAAGCTTTAGGGCTGTTTCCCTGGAAATCTCTGGATGCTCTTAAGACTGTTCTCCCCTGGAAAGTCTTAAGGGTTGAAACTTTTGTACAGAAGAAGCTTGTACACGTCTTCTAAATTAGCTTTCTTTACTGAGACTAACTAAAAATGGCTCCCTTCCCTTCCTAATTGCCCTGGACAAAGGGGCGGAACCAAAACTTAAACGATGATGGACAGGTGACTTGCCCTACGACTGCAACCAAAGGAAGCCACCTTTCTGCAGAATCCCTGAAACCTTGGACTGCAAGCAAACATTAAATAGAAAGCAAATAAAGTTGGAGCTCCTTACCAGCACAACGCGCGTGCAAAGGGGATGGGACCAAGAGCAGGGCCTCCCCAGCAGATCTTAAAGCTCTAGTTGGCTCATAAAGGGAGATATGTTTGGACAAGTAGTTTTGCTTTGGTTCTCAAAGATGAAGTACTTTGGCCACATCATGAGAAGACAGGAAAGCTTAGAGAAAACAATGATGTTGGGGAAAATGGAAGGAAAAAGGAAGAGGGGCCGACCAAGGGCAAGATGGATGGATGGTATCCTTGAAGTGACTGGCTTGACTCTGAAGGAGCTGGGAGTGGTGACAGCCAACAGGGAGCTTTGGCGTGGGCTGGTCCATGAGGTCACGGAGAGTCGGAAGTGACTGAATGAATAAACAACAACAAAATCCTTGGTTTCACAAGTCCCAAAATGTATCCATTATGGATGCAGGGGTCAACTATTCACAGAAGCTTCTGCAAAATAAAAGCCAGTTAGTTTAAATGCGCTGTTATGTTCTTTATAGATCTCTCCACCCACCTTCTTCCTTTTCATAATGCAAGAGACTAACATGGCTACTTCTTTGAAAACTCTCCAAAGTCCAGGCACTCTCTAAGGACAGCACACATCTTGAAAACATGCCATCTGAACTCGTATATGAGATGTTTTTGAGGGCCATCTTATTGCTACAGCTTTTGTTATTTCCTGTCAGCCGCAAGGTCATAATTTAGAGCATAGTTGCGGGTTGTAAAGAGAACAAGTTAAGTACCTAAAAACTGGATTATATAGAGCTGTAATTCTGCCCAAGTGATCAAACAAAATATGAGAGGAGAACTCAGAATTACCTGAACTCATATAAAGCGTTATAGAGCCATAATTCAAAATTGCTTTTTTAAAATTGGGCACATTCATCTCATGGTTGAGAAAAAGAAGCCAAGCTAGAAGAAAACAGATATTAGTTTCATATTGGGGGGAAAACCCAGAAAAGAGCTATGCACTCTATGCCAGAGGCTGATACGTTGTTCTGCAATATTTTGTACCCATTGTGGACAGTTCATACTGGGGAAAAATAATGAAAACAGTATACCCCGCTGGAATATTTCAGTTATTACAAAGCTCTCTTTGAAAAACAACCTGGTTAAAAATTAATTCCAAACTTAATGCAAATGTATTGGGTTGGATTCTGGCTTTAGTGTGTGCAATCTATATGAAAATGTGAAAATCAAACTATATCTGTTTGTCTGTCTGTAAGTTTGTACCCCAGAGGCTATTGCTAGGTAAAGTAGCCCTTTGCAATGTCACTTGGTTAGCTGTTGCTAGCTGAAGGACTGGCTGCTGCTAGGTGAAGTGGCCTTCTGTGATGTCACTGGGAAAGAAAGGTGAGATCTGTATGAGGAAGGGAGGGAGGGAGAAAGAGAAAAAGAACATAAAGAAAGGAAAGGAGAAGGGAGGATTGACTGTAGGATTTCCCACTCTACCCTTTCCAGCCTCCCCGCAAATGCATGTCCTCAAACCCTCCAAGGGCCAGCTACACCTGTACCTCGGGAAGTCTGATCTGGCTAAAGTGGTCCACGCTCTTGTTACATCCCGAATAGATTACTGCAACGCGCTCTCCGTGGGGTTGCCTTTGAAGACTGTTTGGAAGCTCCAACTAGTCCAACGGGTGGCAGCTAGACTACTCACTGGAGTGTCATACAGGGAGCAGACCACTCCCGTTATGTCAGCTCCACTGGCGGCCAGTACAGTACTGAGCACAATTCAAAGTGCTGGTCTTGACCTATAAAACCCTATACAGTTCTGGCCCAGTGTACCTGTCCGAACGTATGTCCTTCTACGTCCCACCTTGGAGTTTAAGATCTTCTAGGGAGGCCCTGCTCTTGGCCCCACCTCTGTCGCAAACACGCTTGGTGGGGATGAGGACAGAGCCTTCTCAGTGGTGGCCCCCCCACCTGTGGAATTCACTCCCCAGTGAAATTAGATTATTGGTGTACCTCCTTTCCTTTGGAAAGAAGTTAAAAACGTGGATGTGGGACCAGGCCTTTGGGTAATCTTGCTGACAATGACAGTGATGATGATGACAATCACTATGAAAATGGACTATGGACATGCTTGATGGAGTCTCTGACTACAGAATTCAGCTCAGATAAGGCCACCAGGCTGTTATTGAAACAGAAACAGATTTTAATTAATTAATGTGATTTAATGTTTTAAATGTGTGTAATTATTGGATTTTATTGTGTAGATTGGAGGCATCGAATTTTTACCGGCTGGAAGCCACCCTGAGTCTCCTCCCCGCCCCTGGGGGTTGAGAAGGGCAGGGTACAGATATCTGAAATAAATGAAGGAGGGAGGGAGAGAAAGGAAAAGGGGGAAAATATGAGCGCAGTGAAAGAAAGGAAGAGAGAGAGAGAAAGAGGGAAAGAAAGGGAAAGAGAGAGAGAGCGCAAAAGAAAGAGAGAGAGAGAAATGGAGGGAGCGAAAGAAAGAGAGGGGGAGGGGGGGGAGAAACAAGGGATGAAACCAGAGAGACAGTGACCTTGGCAATGCTGGGTATATGCTAGCGACTGTAGGGTTTCCCACGCCACCCTTTCCAGCCTCCCCCCAAATGCATGTCCTCAAACCCTCCCAGTTTGACAGAGAAGAGTTCCAGTTAAGCCTCAGTCCTCAAAGTTTTCCGCTGCTTTTAAAATGACCTAGTTTCTCTCTCTTCTTCCCATTTCCTCCCTTTGTCTTCAGTTCAGTTGCTGCAAACTGAGTTGAAAGTGCACACATAGGGTGTATCTATCTACACAGCACAATTAATGCACAATAATAGGGCAAGAGAAAAGGACAACATATAATTTTGCTCTTTCCAGCAGGGTATGGCAAAAGTAAACTGCTCCAACCTCTTGTGTGTTCGGTTTCATTAACAGCTGGTGCTATCTTTACCTGTCTGCAGAAGGATAACAAGGAGGGGGCCAAGTAACCCTCCCTGGAAAGGAATTTCATAGAACAGAAGCAGCCACTAAAAATGCCATCCTTTGCATCCTCAATCAAACATACATTTTCTAAGCTTTCCTACTATCTGAGCTCTGTAATGCTGTTTAGATTTCAAAGGTTCAGTGTTTATGACTCTATTGTGCAAACGTTAATAGATATTCAGAATTTAACACATGCTATTTTGACCCGTAACTCTCATCCCTTTATGCTTGGAAGGTTCCAAGTCCATGCCAAGGTGCAATCTGATGCACTGGGATTGTCTTTTTGTTCAGTGGGATACATTTCCATTCTCTGGCTAAGAAGATTAAAGCCATCAACACTCATCAGCCCTGAACCCTGCCCACATTCCTTTCCTTCAACACCCAGAGGGCAGACTCAAGAAACAGCCCCAAGTCTCAAACTGAGCAATGACAGTTTATTAAATTTACCGCCAGTCTAGTGAACCAATTAGCAAGAGATGGCACACTTCAACCAGTCAGTGTGTGGATTGTAACATGTACCAATCAGTGCCCGGAGAGGCAAATGTTTGTTGATCTTGCTGTCGAGTCTGTATAAATTCTTCTGTTTATATCCACTGCTCTGTGTCTGATTTGAGAGCAAAGACACTACAATATTCACTTTTATCCAAAGTAAATAAAGCCTTTGGTTCTTGCCTTCACCCACCCCAACAGTGTCTTATTTCGGATTAGAGCTCAGGCACGCCAGGAATTCGAATCCGCAATTTTTGCGGTGCTGAAACTATACATCAATATGTAATTTAAAAGAACTAAAAGAGAAAACGGATTTCCAGGACCAGGACCTGAAATTTCAAGGCCAGCTCCTAAGACCTAAATTCAGCTCATTATAGAGGCAGTCCCTAAATTACAAACAAGATATAGACTTTATAGAGTTGGATATCCCCCCCCCCCCCCGGTCCCATCCCCACTACCTCTCTTTAGACTCTGTCGGATGATCTTGTGGGTTGAGTTAGATTCTAATAACTACTTGTATTGGTTTTTAGCTTAGATTTTAAAATTTGTTGAAGTTTGAAGTGTATAACCCCTTGGGTTTGATGTGAATGTACAGGACTAGGTCCCCATGTTGTGATTTGGTCATCGACCGTAATAAACTTTACTTTACTTTACAAACAAGATAGGTTCTGTAGGTTTATTTTTCTAGTAAAATTTGAATGTAGGTTGGTACAGGTACATTTTTTTGCATGTAACTCAGACTATATATACAGTATGTGTGTGTGAGTTTGAGTGTGTGTGTATAGCTTTGGATAACATAGGGAAGGATTAGCACCCGTGGTGTTTATTTTGCTGTCTGTGCCGCTGTTCAGAAGGTTTCACCTCACTTTCTGTCCCTGTGAGAACTGGATTTTGAAAAAAAAAAAAAGCTTGTTGTGGAAACAAGGATTGGCGTGAAAGTTTCAGTGAGGAGACACCTTTCCCCTGTGATAACTCTTTCAGGAGTGAATTTCCCTTCTGAGGGGTAGATTTCTCTCACTTCCTGTTATCTCAGTCCTGTTCTTAACTGTGGTCCCTTCTACACTGCCCTATAATATAGATTATGAAAACAGATAATCCACATTATCTGCTTTGAACTGGATATATGAGTCTACACTGCCATATAATCCAGTTCAAAGCTGACAATCTGGGTTTTATATGGTAGAGTACAAGGGGCCTAAGAGTTCTTTGTAAGTCACATGTTTGACACTCAGGCACCGCCTGTAATGTTGCAGGAGCAAATTTTGGTGCAATCAGAAAGGCCAAACCCTGGCGATGCCATTAAACTTGAGACCTTAAACATTAACCTCAGCTGAAAAATATATAAACACACACTTCTTGCTCCGAGATTTCTTTGCATGTGCCTTGAGATCGGAAGATAAGTTTCCCAACCAGATCTTACAACCTGAGCTGAAACCATAACTCCAGTTTAATTCAATCTGCGTGGAAGAAACTGAATACAGAGGGAGTTGAACTAAGTGTTTATTTGACACAATAATGATCTGTATGCAGTCTGTGTATATGCCCTATTGATTTATTTAAATGCATGATGCTCTTGGCAATATCCAGAAAACGGTTCCCAATAATCTCAGAGGTTTTGTTCTCTCTAAGCAATTCTTTCTAACAGTCCAGGCAAAATGTAAAAAGAAAAAAAAAGAAAAGAAGGAAAGATGCAGTTTGTGGAAGGATATGTTGTCAAACACACCCCACCATCCCAATGATTTATAGTTCACCAAGGATACCTGTGTCAAAGCCGAGGAAATCATTTCCTTTCACCACTTTCTGTGAGGTCTTCCTAACCTCCATGATGGACCACCACTAGCAGACCCTCCCAAAGCCAATTCTCCATTTTATATACTCTTATTTCTTTTATTAATAACCAGTAGATAAGCGCTGATTCATACCAGCACATATGCGAACTGAGAAGCGGAATTCTTGCACAACAAAACAAATTTCCCCTTTGATAAAATTTATCTTTTCCTCTGCTTGAGTGTGCGTATTTTGCATCCTGCTTTACAACCTCTTGCTTCGTTATGTTTTCATTCCCTATCCCATCCTCTCCTATATGTCTATACCCATTTATCAATATATATATGATTTTTGCCAGAGACAGTGCTAGGGTCACCACCTCTCGCTGATCCCACGAAGGAATTTCTGGGACATTTTCAGAATGAACGCATCCTTAGAAAAAGATGACCACCAGAAACCCATCAGTCATAATCTGCAGATCCATATCTGCACACATGCACACAAACTGGACCCCGCCAAAAATAGGACAGAGAACAAGTGGGCTTCAGATGCTTCAGATGCAGCTACTCCACCCTCGATCAAACCACACAGTCAAACAGCAACTGGAAAAAGGCAAAGACTATCGAGTTCTGGTTTGTCATGCTTTGGTTCATTACTAAAAGGCCGTTGACTCCATTGAGATCAATGCTGTCCTTACCTCTGGTGTGCTTTCTTTAGGTCCTCATCGGAGGCGTCTCTACTCACATCCAAAATTTCATAGTAGTCTTTACATTGTTTCACCCTAGAAGTTAAAATGATAAGCACACAAAGCCATTAGCTATATGCAGGTAAGGCTGCATAGCTTCATGTCTCATTTCACCCCAAATAAAACTCAGAGTGATGATGACTTCTGGTTTTCCTTCCTTGAAGGAATAAAATGGATTAATTACTACAGTGTCACAAATCTAAGGCACCAAGTCATTTTTTTTTTTTGCCTGTCAGTGGTACAGTCACACTTAACAACAGGATTTTTACATTCAGAAAGCAATGATTCCTTGCCTTGAGTCTACAACCATTGGTCATGCCAGCCGCATGACCTTGGAGGTTTCTACGGACAACGCCAGCTCTTCGGCTTTGAAATGGAGATGAGAACCAATCCCAGAGTCGGAGATGACTAGACTTAATGTCAGAGGAAAACTTTTACCTTACTATCTATCTATCTGGATGTGCAATCCATTAAAAATGGTTCAAAAGTTATTGCAAAACTGTAGGGTGCTGGAACTTTGTTTCTAAAGTGTTTCTAAAGTATAGATTGTAAACAACTCATTACTAGAACGAGAGTAACTAAATTTCAAAATGTGTGTGTGTTTGTAGATGTTGTTGTTTATTCGTTCAATTGCTTCTGACTCTTCATGGCCTCATGGACCATCCCACGCCAGAGCTCTCTGTCGGGCGTGGCCACCCCCAGCTCCTTCAGAGTCTAACCAGTCACTTCAAGGATGCCATCCATCCACCTTGCCCTTGGTCAGCCCTTCTTCCTTTTTCCTTCCATTTTCCCCAGCATCACTCCCTAAAGACATCAGACAGGCTCCAACTTTGGCAGTCTTCAGGAGGACGTGGCTGTCCCAATGTGCCTTCCCGAAATAATAATCCCATAGCACTTTGTCCTCCAAAACACTTTACATTTCTTTAGGTCTGCTCGTATGTCCTTCCACAAACACCAGTATCACCTTTCGTCCATGTCCCAGTATTATTTCCAATTTTAACTCCACATTTGGCCTTCCCACTGTTTTTAATTGTGTGTTGTCTTATCGGTAATGTTGTGTATTTTGTTGTTTATGTTTTTTCATTGCTTGTATTGTTGTTATTATTGCTTGTATTGTTGTGTTTGGGCTCGGCCTCATGTAAGCCGCACCGAGTCCCTTGGGGAGATGGTAGCAGGATACAAATAAAGTGTTATTATTATTATTATTATTATTAATGGGTTGTTGTAGGTTTTTTCGGGCTATATGGCCATGTTCTAGAGGCATTCTCTCCTGACGTTTCGCCTGCATCTATGGCAAGCATCCTCAGAGGTAGTGAGGTCTGTTGGAACTAGGAAAAAGGGTCTATATATCTGTGGAATGACCAGGAGTTTTGTCTGCTGGAGCTAGGTGTGAATGTTTCAACTGACCACTTTGATTAGCATTTAATGGCTTGGAAGTGCCTGGGGGAATCTTTCTTTGAGAGGTGATTTGATGTGCCTAATTGTTTACTCTCTGTTGTTTTTTAATACTGGTAGCCAGATTTTGTTCATTTTCATGGTTTCCTCCTTTCTGTTGAAACTGTCCACATGCTTGTGGATTTCAATGGCTTCACTGTGTAGTCTGATATGGTGGTTGTGAGAGTGGCCCAGCATTTCTGTGTTCTCAAATAATATGCTGTGTCCAGGTTGGTTCATCAGGTGCTCTGCTATGGCTGATTTCTCTGGTTGAAATAGTCTGCAGTGCCTTTCATGTTCCTTGATTCATGTTTGGGCAATGCTGCTGCGTTTGGTGGTCCCTATGTAGCTGCATGGTATACGGTAGACTCCTGCAGAGGTGAGAGGATCTCTCTTGTCCTTTGCTGAATGTAGCAATTGTTGGATTTTCTTGGTGGGTCTGTAGATAGTTTGTATGTTGTGTTTCCTCATCAGCTTCCCTATGCGGTCAGTGGTTCCCTTGATGTATGGCAAGAACACTTTTCCTCTGGGTGGATCTTCGTCTTTATTCTCGTGGCTTGTTCTTGGTCTTGCAGCTCTTCTGATGTCTGAGGTGGAGTATCCATTGGCCTGTAGAGCCCAGTTGAGGTGGTTCAGTTCATCTTGGAGGAGGTGGGGTTCGCAGACTCCTTTTGCACAGTCTGCCAAGGCTGTAATGGTGCTTCTTTTTTGACTTGGGTGATAGTTGGAATTTTTATGTAGATATCTATCTGTGTGTGTGGGTTTTCTGTAAACGGTGTGACCCAATTGTTGATCTGGTTTGCGGATGACTAGGAAATCTAGAAAAGGCAGTCTTCCTTCATTTTCTTTTTCCATGGTGAATTGGATGTTCGGGTGGATACAGTTAAGATGGTCCAGGAACCTGTTGAGTTCTTCTTCTCCGTGGCTCCAAATGGTGAAAGTGTCATTCACATATCTAAACTTTAAGACTTTGGGGCGAAGCCTTGATGAATATTCCCTCACTCTTGGGCTTTAGAAATGTTGCCTTTTGGTTCTGAGCTTTTTACCTGCCTTTTAAACTTACATTTTTCAAAACAGAAGTTTGATTTCATAGTGAATAGTTAAATAGGTTGGGCGAGAGTATACAACCCTGCCGTACATATTTCCCAGTCTTGAACTAATCTGTTGTTCCATGGTCAGCTCTTACTGTTGCTACTTATACAGATTCCTCAGGAGAGAGACAAGGTGATTTGGCAGAGTTTGTGCAGGGATCCTCAAACTAAGGCCCGGGGGCCGGATGCGGCCCTCCAAGATCATTTACCCGGCCCTCGCTCAGGGTCAACCTAAGTCTGAAACTACTTGAAAGCACTCAACAACAACAACCCTATTTCATCAGCCAAAAGCAGGCTCACACTTCCCGCTGAAATACTAAGTTTATATTTGTTAAAATTGTTCTTCATTTTAATTAGTGTAGTGTTTTTAAGGTTTATTTGCACTACAAATAAGATATGTGCAGTGTGCATAGGAATTCATTCACATTTTTTTTCAAATAATAATCTGGCCCTCCAACAATTTTGGGGACTTTGACCTGGCCCTCTGTTTAAAAAGTTTGAGGACCCCTAAGTTTGTGTATAGTTTTATAAAGCATAGTGTGCAGGTAGATCTGCACCAGGAGCTCCAATTTTGTTTGCTTTGCATTTAATTTTTGTTATAGTTCTAAGTTTCAGGGACTCTGCAGATAGGTGGCTTCTTTTGGCTGCAATCATAGGGCAAGCCACCTGTCAATGATAGTTAGGTTCCCTGGTCCCTCCCCCTTTTGGGATTTTTAGAGGGAATAGGAGCCTTTTTTGGTTCTGTCCACACAGAGAAGCTTTCCATGCAGGACATAATACCAAGAGCTCCTGTAGAAAGCTTCGTCTTCTACGGCTTGGCCGGGGCTTGGCCGGAAGATATACAGCCTTACAGCTCCTCCGCTGAGGGACTTCAGTCAGCCATCACTGAAACCTGAACTCCTTTTTCCCTGGAAGTCTACAAAGCTCTGCTTGGTAAGGGTCACTCGCGGAAGCCAGAAGCAGTTGGTACCGGGTGCAGGGGCTCCACGCCAACAGAGACAGACAGACTGCCCAGATTAGAAGTTAAGGATTTCCCCATTAGTTAATGTAAAGTTTATGAAGATAGTGCCTGTTCCCTGTGGACAAGATTGAGAGAGAGCCAATAGACTTAAGAAAGCCTTAAAGTACCTGTTTGTTTTCATTAATAAAGAACTTTGTTGAACCTTTAAGCAATCTAAAGACTCTGTTTTAAGGAAATCCAAGGGCCTTTAATCTGAGGCAGCCCCGGCGTCCTGTTGGGCACACAGAATTTATGTCCTGTCTACAGTCTTATGCACAGGCCCAGCGTGCGAAAGCACACATAGTTTGTGACGAATTTGTTCATATAACGAGAGTAACTGCATTTCGAAATGTGTATGTGTGTGTGTACATACTTCTAATTCTGTATACTGCTGCGAATGCCCTTCTGTAAGCAAGGCCTCAGACTAGGATCCTTGTCCAGCCTCAGAAGGAAGGAAGGAAGGAAGGAAGCGCCCTTCTCCTCCAGGCAATATGGCAAGCGCGCGCCTCTCCCACAGGCACTACGGCAGCGCGCGCCGCCTGCACTGCTCGAGAGAGTCCAGCAGGGGGAGGCCGCGCCCTCCCCGCGTGACGCCATCACCGCGCGCCGGCGCCTCCCACCGCCGCGGCCGCCGCCATGGAATCCAACCGGGACGAGGCGGAGCGTTGTATCGCCATCGCGGTGGCCGCCATCAAAGCCAACCAGACGGAAAAGGCGCGGCGTTTCTTGGAGAAGGCGCAGCGCCTCTACCCGTCGCAGCGGGTCCGCGGTGAGCGGGGCGGGAGAGGGAGAGGGGGAGGCCTACACTCGCCGGCTTGACCTCTTGCCCGCACTGCGCCTGCGCGGGAGCTGCCGCCGCGCGGGGCTCCCTGGGAGTTGGAGTCCGGGGGCCCAGCTTGGAGAGAAGGTATCCGGGGAAAGGAGGCCACTTTTGCAAGGTCCCTGCCTGCTTTCCGGGTGAAGGGGAAGAGTGGGAGTCCCGCCCGTCAAAGCCGGCTTCGTACCATGTCTGACGAGGATAAAGTGTTGGCCCCCAATGAGTTTGAGAGACTACAACTCCCAGAAGCCATTGCGTTGCGTGGGAAGGGGCAACACTTCCCGGGAGAGAGAAATTGCCCCGTTATTGCTCCCCCCTCACTCTAAGATGGGGTTTTTTCCTCCTCTTGGGCCTTCTCTTCATGCCTGGCTTATTTGTGCCTCTTAATAATATTAATAATATGTATTCTCTTTCCTCTAGGCCCTGATTTGAGGCCTATAAATATTGGAGACTAAGTATCGACCCCATTCTTCGGTTCTCCCCTTCCTAGAACTGTCCTGGTCATATTCAGTGGCTTTTCTTAAACTTCGTAGCCTTTCTACACAGCCATATAACCCAGAATTTGATGTATTTATCATCCTTGTGGGAGACTTCTCTCATGTCCCCGCATGAGGAGCTGGAGCTGATAGAGGGAGCTCATCTGCCTCTCCCCAGATTCGAACCTGTGACCTGTTGGTCTTCAGTCCAGCCGGCACAGGGGTTTAACTCACTGCGCCACCGGGGGCTCCTATCAAGGCAGATAATCCACAATATACACTTTTAATTGTTATCTGAGGAGTCCACACTGCCATATAATCCAGATCAATGTGGATTTTATACAGCTGTGTGGAAGGAGCCTCAGTTTTCCCCATTTATCTCAGACCCTTTCTACACAGCTGTATAAAATCCAGATTATCTGCTTTGATCTGGATTATATGACAGTGTAGGCTCAGATAATCCAGTTCAAAGCAAATAATGTGGAGCATCTTACTTGATAATCTGGATTATTACTTACTTAGGCGATCCCTCATTGGCCGAGTAGGATAGTCTTCCAGGATCAGTATACTGGCGGTTGGTCTGTAGGTGACGGTGTAGCCCTCTTCTTGATCTGCATGTTCTCCCGCAGTGAGGACATTGGCTTCCAGGTGGAAGGGAGTCCCTGACGGGGTTGGCTTGACGCACCTTCCTCTTGGCACATTTCCCTCTTTCATTCTCCATTTGTGCCTCTTCAAATTCTAGAGCACTGCTGGTCACAGCTGACCTCCAGGTGGAGTGCTCAAGGGCCAGGACTTCCCAGTTCTCAGTGTCTATGCCAGAGATTTTAAGGTTGGCTTTGAGCCCATCTTTAAATCTCTTTTCCTGCCCACCAACATTCTGTTTTCCATTCTTGAGTTCGGAGTAGAGCAACTGCTTTGGGAGATGGTGGTCAGGCATCTGGACAACATGGCCGGTCCAGAAGAGTTGATGGCGGAGAACTATCGCTTCAGTGCTGGTGGTCTTTGCTTCTTCCAGCACGCTGACATTTGTCCGCTTGTCTTGCCAAGAGATTTGCAGGATTTTCCAGAGGCAACGCTGATGGACTCGTTCCAGGAGTTGCATGTGACGTCTGTAGATAGTCCACGTTTCACAGGTGTATACAGAATTGGGTGGATAGTGGCTTTATAAGCAAGCACCGTGGTATCCCTACGGATGTCCCTGTCCTCAAACACTCTCTGCTTCATTCAGAAAAAATGCTGCACTTGCAGAGCTTAGGCGGTGTTGTATTTCAGTGTCAATGTATGGACTATACACCAGTGTAGAAGGACCCTCAGATCTCCTGCCTGTCTGGTTAAAAGGACTTCCCTTCCTTATTGCACTTCGCTTATTCACACATTCGCCACAGAGTCTCTCCCAAAACAAAATGTTAAGATGGAAGTCATGGTAAAGACCTCATGCCCTTGTTGGGATAACAGAGACGTGTTGCGGGGTTTTTGAAAACAGGTTGCTGATTTGTGATTCATTCAGTCCTGAATCATTGGGTGTATCTACACTGTAGGATGAATGCAGGTGATGCCATTTGAATCACACTGCCTTAGTGCTTGGAATCATGGAAGCTGTAATTTTACAAGCTTTTTATCATTATTTATTTATTTATTTATTCATACCCTGCCTTTCTCTCTGTGGGGACTCAAGGCGGCTAGCACTCTACACTAAACAAGTTTAAAATGTGCAATACAAAAGTTACAAAAACAATTCAATAAAAGTGTAGTAAAAACAATTAAAATACACTACATAAATACATGAAAATTATATCTTGTAAGCCTCTCTGAATCATAGAATCAAAGAGTTGGAAGAGACCTCATGGGCCATCCAGTCCAACCCCCTGCCAAGAAGCAGGAATATTGCATTCAAATCACCCCTTCGGGGTGAGAAGGGGGGGGTATATAAATATAGTAAATAAATGAAATGGCCTTTAAAACTCATATTCCCCTCAATCTCACCTAACCTCCCCAAAGCCTTCCACTTCCCCAAATGCCTGTTGTCAGAAGAAGGTCTTGACTTACTTATGAAAGACCAGCAGGGATGGGACCACCCTGATTTCTCTTGGGAGGAAGTTCCACACTCGGAGCAGCCACCGAAAAGGCCCTTTTCCATGTTCTCACCAAGAGTTCTTGAGCAGATAGTGGGATTGAAAGAAGGCCCTTTCTAGTAGATTGTAGATATATCTCAGGTTCATTGGAAGGGATATCCTGGACTGGAGCCATATAGGGCTTTGTAGATCAAAACCAGCACTTTGTATTGTGCTTTGAAATGCGTTGGCAGCCAGCTGAGCTGTTGCAACAGAGGAGTTGTATGCTTCCTGTAGCCAGCCCCAGTTAGCAGTCTGGCTGCTGCTCTTTGGACCTACTGAAGTTTGCGAGCACTTTACAGTAGTCCAACTGGCATGTAACAAAAACATGTACTACCATGGCCAGATCTGACTTCTCCAGAAACTGGCACAGTTGGCGCACTAGCTTTAACTGTGCAAAAGCACTCCTGGTCACTGCTGATACCTGGGCCCCCAGGTTCAGAGGCAAATCCAGGAGTTCTCCCAAACTGCGAACCTGCGTTTTCATGGAGAGTGTAACCCCATCTGACAACAGGCTGACTCCTGATTCCTAGATCTCAGGACTGACCAGGAGCAACTCTTGTTTTGTCTGGATTAAGCTTCAATTTGTTTGCCCTTATCCAGTCCATTACTGCTGCCAGTTGCCAGTTTAGCACAGGAGCGGTTTCCTTGGAATTAGGTGGAAAGGAGTGATAGAGTTGGGTGTCATCTGCATATAGATGGCACCTTACTCCAAAACTCCAGATGACCTCTCCCAGTGGTTTCATGTATATGTTTAACAGCATAGGGAGAGCACAGGGCCCTAAGGGATCCCAAAGGCCAGTGGCCAAGGAGTCGAAAAGAAGTCCCCCCCTCCATGAAGAAACAGAGTCACTGAAGAACAGTACCTCCAAGCCCCATCCCAGAAAGATGACTCAGAAGTATACCATGGTCGATGGTATCGAAAGCCCTGAATGGTTGAGGAGAACCAACAGGGACACACTCTCCTTGTCCGGTTCTCTGCGTAGGTCATCCACCAAAATGACCAAAGTTGCCTCTGTCCCATAACCAGGCCTGAAATCCGACTCACCAAACAAACAAACCTTCCCTGCCTCACCAAACAAACTACAACTCCCAGGATTCCATGAACCGTGGCAGGTAAAGTGTCAAATTGCCTTAATTATACATTATAGATGTTCCCAAGGGTTGGAAGAGACCACCAGGGTTATCCAGTCTGCCATTGTCTGCCATGCAGGAACACACAAAGCACTCTTGACAGATGACCTCGAAAGAAATTGATGCACACACACTCACATTTCCCCAAGTAGCCTAGCCTTTTATTGACTCCTAGCTTCCTGCAACTACTATATACTACAGCTCCCATTTCCCTCAATCTAGTTAGCCGCCAAGGAGCCCCCAGTGGCGCAGTGGGTTAAAGCGCTGAGCTGCTGAGCTTGTTGACTGAAGGGTTGTAGGTTCGATTCCAGGGAGCGGCATGAGCTTCCACTGTCAGCCCCAGCTTCTGCCAACCTAGCAGTTCGAAAACATGCAAATGTGAGTAGATCAATAGGTACCACTCCGGCGGGAAGATAACGGCGTTCCATGCAGTCATGCTGGCCACATGACCTTGGAGATGTTTACGGACAAAGCTGGCTCTTCGGCTTAGAAATGGAGGTGAGCACCACACCCCAGAGTCGGACACAACTGGACTTAATGTCAGGAGACAACCTTTACCTTTACTAGTTGGCGGCCACAGGTTTGTCTGACTGCTCAGATCATTGGGTTGCTGTGAGTTTTTTGGGGCTGTATGGCCATGTCCAAGTAGCATTTTCTCCTGACATTTTGCCTGCATCTGTGGCAGGCATCCTCAGGTTTGTTCAGAGGTCTGTGGGAAATGAGTGGGGGTGTATATATATTTGTGAAATGTCCAGGGTAGGATAGAGATGTCTGTTTGAAATAAGTGTGAATGTTGCACTTAGCCAGCGTGATTAGCATTGAGTAGCTTTGCAGTTGCGAAGTCTAGCTGCTACTGCTTGAGAGCATCCTTTGTTTTGGAGGTGTTAACTGCAACTTGATTGTTGGCTGTCTGGAATTCCCCTGTTTCCGACTGGTGTTCTTTATTTACTGTCTTGATTCTGGAGTTTTTTTTAACACTGCTCAGATCATTACTATTTTTCTTGACCCACTCGCAGTGATCTCTCTACTTCATTCCTTATATCAAAATCTGATATCTCTGCATTTCTATAGAAACAACACACTTTGATCTGCATTCCTCCCCTGGTGGTGCTCTCTCCTGCAATACTCTTCTTTTGAAGGCAGGAGAAGCCAAATGAATCCTGTTTAGAAAATACTGCTTTGTTTTAAAATGTGACAGACATTAAAAGTTGTATAAAGGGGGTGGGGTGGGTTTATAAACTGGCAACATTTCCTATTGCTCTGTCTGCAGTAAGACCTCTGTTGAATCATCTGTTCATTGTACATCACCCTACACAGAATTATTAATTTACACAAGTAGTGTGAACTGATATGTCAAAACTGTACACTTGTAAATGTGGACTCACATGTGCTCTATCCATGTCAGTTTTGTGGTGAATTGAGAGAATTCAGTCTTTTGCCTTTGCTTTTAATACCTAGATAACAAAGATTTCCATTATGAAGTGTTGGGGAGGGGGGCACAAACAGTCTCATTATCAAGCTTTGGAGCATGGAGAAGAAATAGCAGAAAACCTTTTAATTTTTTTTAGCTAGGAAAGATGATAGTATAATATGTACCTACTGAGTCAAATTATGATAAACATTCACATGTTAATGTGGCCGTGAATGTGATGAAACGTAGTATTTGGGGTGAAGACTGTCCTCAGACCAGTTTGTTTTTAAACAAGAGTTGTTTCTTCATGGGAAGACATGGTAATAAATGGAATGGTGATCCAAGAGAGTTAGAGATCTCATAGTCATCATGGTGTGCAGTTACAAGAACTACTTAGACAACAATGTTCTTTCTTTCTTCATTTGAAGAAGCAAACCTTTTTCCATGTTCTAGCCCTTCACACTCCCGGTAAGAGTTTCAAATGGAAGTAATTTGAAATGGAAGTAATTTTTCAAGACAGGTGTCACTACCTGTTCTTAAACTGAGCCTTAAATAAGGACACCTCTGTGTCTGCTTGATGATGACACGTTCACAAATATGTCTTTATCTGTTTGAGATTTAGAATTGTAACAGTTGCAAGAGATTCCAGAGGCCATCCTGTCCAGCCAATCTCTTACCATGCAGGAATACACAGTCAAATCACCCCCGACAGATGGCCATCCAGCTTTTGCTTAAAATCTTCCAGAGAAGGCAGCTCCACCACACTCCTAGGCAGTCTATTCCACTGCCGAAAGACTCTTACTCTCAGGAAGTTCTTCTTGATATTTAGATGGAATCTCTTTTCCTGCAGTTTGAATCCATTGCTCTACTCTCTAGTCTCCAGTGCAGTAGAAAACAAGACTGCCCCTTCCTCAATCTGACATCCCCTCATGTCCCCTCTCAGCCTTCTTTTCTCCAAGCTAAACATATCCAGCTCCCTAAGTTGTTCCTCATAGGACTTTTTAGACCTTTCGCCATTTTGGTCATTCTTCTCTGGACATGTTCCGTCTTGTCAATATCCCTCTTGAATTGTGGTGCCCAGAACTTGAGACAAGTGTTGCAGGTGAGATCTGGCCAAAGAAGACTAGAGTGGGACCATGGCTAGAATCGCATTAGCTTTTTTAGCTGTTGCATTATACTGTAGACCCATTTTCAGTTTCTGGTCTACTAAGGTCCCTTAGTAGACTGGCAACAAAGATCTGCATAGTCAAAGCATTGGTATTCCCCGTAATCACCTACGGATGTGAGAGCTGGACCATAGGGAAGGCTGAGCGAAGGAAGAGAGATGCTTTTGAACTGTGGTGCTGGAGGAAAGTTCTGAGAGTGCCTTGGACTGGCAGAAGATCCAACCAGTGCATCAAGTTAACCCCGACCGAGACCGCCTTCCACCTGGAAACCAATGCCCTCACTGTGGAAGAAGATGCAGATCAAGAATAGGGCTCCTCAGTCACCAACAGATCCACCGCCAGGACACTGAACTTGGAGGACCATCATCCTCAGACTACGAGGGATCGCCTAAGCGAACTTCAGGAAATAAAGGCCGATTGCTCATTGGAGGGAAGGATATTCGAGACAAAGATGAAGTACTTTGGCCACATTGTGAGAAGAAAGGAAAGCTTAGAGAAGACAATGATGTTGGGGGAAATGGAAGGAAAAAGGAAGAGGGGCCAACCAAGGGCAAGATGGATGGATGCTGTCCTTGAAGTGACTGGATTGACCTTGAAGGAGCTGGGGGTGGTGACGGCCGACAGGGAGCTCTGGCATGGGCTGGTCCATGAGGTCACGAAGAATCGGAAACGAATGAACAACAACAAAGGTCCCTTCTACACTACCATATAATCCAGATTATCAAATCAGATAATCTGAAATTTATATGGCATTGTAGAATGGGCCTAAGACTCCTAGTTCACAGGCATCACCCATCCTATATCTGTTCAGTTCATTTTCTTTGCCACTTTGCATCTCTCCCTTTTGAAATACATGTTGTTAGTTTTGGCCCAACTTAAAGTGATTTTGAGTTCTGATTCCTTCCTCTCCGGAATTAGCTATCCCTCCTACTTTGGTGTAATCTACAAATGTGATAAGCCAGCATGCAAACTATGAAGATAAGGCCAACAGGTGCTTGTGTACACATATTACAACGTATATGGGACAAAATATGAGGTGGTCCATATGACGTTCCTCCAGCCTTATCAGTGACTGTGCTTTCTTTCTAAGGATGTAATGTTCTGAGGAGACCCTTTTCTGATATAGGGCACCATCCCTTTGAAATCACTATTAAAAGTGATTTGGAAGCTAGAAGCAGTCAAAAATTCTAATACTGTACTGTTTGAGATTCTGTTTGTTTCCTTTTTTCTGCATGATGTCACATCTTGTTTTTAAAAAAAGGTTTGTAGCATATTTTTCCTAAGTTGAAAATGACTAAATAGGAGATAATGGAAACCAGACTTAAAGTTTTCATTAAATCTTAATGAAGATGTTAATCAAGTATGCTTTGTGTATTTATAGGTCAATGATGCAATAACATATCTTGCTCTGGATGAACAAATCTCAATGTTGAGATCTTTAGTAGGGCAGAAGGGAACCTAACAGGAAATACCTCTAGATGAATATCTCCTGTTTCTTGTGTAATACATACCAAAACGAAATCACTTTTTCCTCCCCAGATGTGAAACAATTCCTTTTAGAGTGTATAGTGATCTCCTACAGGATATTACATCCTTAGAATTACCAATTTGTAAATGATGAATTCTAACTTTGGGATGTACTACAGTTTTTGGAAGAGTTAGCCCAATATTTAGAACTGGGGATTATCTTCACTTCCTCTCCCTGCTCCTTTGTTTTTCTTAGACAATCTTGTTGTTCATCCGTTTAGTCGTTTCCAACTCTTCGTGACCACACCAGAGCTCCGTGTCGGCCATCACCTCCCCCAGCTCCTTCAAGGTCAATCCAGTAACTTCAAGGATACCATCCATCCATCTTGCCCTTGGTCGGGCCCTCTTCCTTTTTTCCTTCCATTTTCCCCAGCATCATTGTCTTCTCCAAGCTTTCCTTTCTTCTCATGATGTGGCCAAAGGACTTCATCTTTGTCTCTACTATCCTTCCCTCCAGTGAGCAGTTGGGCTTTATTTCCTGAAGTATGGATCTTCTCGCAGTCCAAGGCACACTCAGAACTTTCCTCCAGCACCACATTAGACAACCTATATGGTGTTTTTTCTTGTTTCATTACTTCCTGTTGTGTTGGAATATTTTAACAAAGGGGTTAGAAAAATATTTCCTTAACAGTATGTTAAACACCACATTAATTTCCATTATTAGTTTAAACATTTTCTTTACTTAAATCAAGATGATAATCATTTATCAGTGAGGCTTTTTTAATGGTCTCTGACCCATTTGTCTCTACAGCATCTTTTCTATAGTCTTTTAGGTGATTATATATATATATATATATATATTGCTGTCCATTCTCATCATAGATGTACTTGTTTTGGGGACAACTTTAGTAGAGGTTGGGAAGCCTTGTTCAAGCCTTGCAGTGCAAATCTTTGAACATAGTATGTACTGAAGAACACTCTTAAAATAATTGCTTACATTATTCATTAGCACAGCATCTAGGATGGTTAAAATGATCTCCCCCACCCATAGCTTCAAGGCATTCAGCTGATAATTTAATGCAGGTTAATGATTCTGTGTGTAAAATTAGTGTTGCTTACTGAGGCGGAATTAATCTGCTGCTATTGGTATTTTTAAGTAAAATAGAGTATCACTCTGAATCAGGGTAGGAAGTGTAGCCCTCCAGATCTTGCTGGGCTAGAGGTCTCAGTATTTTTCAGTATTTGTTTATATGGCAGTGGAGTGATAGGAACAGCAATCCAGCAAATCTGGAAGGCCTCATATTACAACCCTTGCTCTCTATATAAAGATCTATGTGTGGTCAGTCCATTAGAAGAAATTGTGGGGAGATGGAGGAGAATGATTTTTAAATAGCCCAGCCAAACTCCATCATTTATAGACTAAATTGGATTGTATCTAGAAAAAGTCAGAGGATATCTAATTAAAATGTGTGATATTTACTGTATATACTCAAGTATAAGCCTAGATTTTCAGCCCCTTTTTTAGGCTGAAAAAGCTGCCCTTGGCTTATATTCGAGTCAAAGTTATTTATTATTTTACTCTCTTATTACTATTATTTTATTACATTTATTATTTTACTCTATTATTGGTATTATTACATTTTCATTATTTTACTCAGTTATTATTTTATTACATTTATTTTACTCTATTTATTATTATTACATTTATTATTTTACTTCATTATTGTTGCTATTAAATTTATTATTTTACTTTATTATTATTGGAAGGATACGTAAGCACATTTACACTGAAAAAGATTAGAATAATGGTTTAATCAAAGTTGGTCACTCTTATTTTAAATTACAGTTCTATGTAAACATTGAAAAACATTTAACCTACTGTTTCCTCAATTAATGTAATTTTATTGGTAACTATTTTTATTTTGAAATTTATCAGTAGCCGCTGCATTTGCCACCCTTGGCTTATACTCGAGTCAATAAATGTTCCTATTTTTTGTGGTAAAATTAGGTGTCTCGGTTTATATTCGGGTTGGCTTATACTTGAGTATAAACGGTAACTTACTTTAAAATAAACTTCCATCTACTCTATGTTTAGATCAAGGCAGTAATAATTCCAGGTTAATTAAGAACAGACTTTGCTCCATTTCAGTGGCATTAATGGGGCAAACTGGCATGCCACTCAACAAAACATGCAGAATTAACTCTAGGAAGTATATGTTTGGTTGCATCAATCCACTGTATTTGATATGAAATGATATATGCTAAAACTAGAATTGATGTTTTGTGAGGATATGTAATGAATGCAAAATAGATTTTTTTAATGTTAGCATACTGAGATCACAGAAGTTGATGAGGACTGTATGTTACTGAACTACAACATATATCATTCCTCACATTAGCTATGTAGGTTAGGACTAGCAGTAGTTGCAGCTAATTGTCTCCCACCTTTTTTATGGTGTCCTGTCTTTTGTGCTTCTCTGCTTTCAACTGATAATAGCCATACTTACTTTTCTTTTACTTATGACACTTTAGTTTGTGGTTTGCTATCACTTGTTACATAAGGAGATATACCTGCTTTTAGAAACAGGCATGAAAAGTTCCACAGAGTGTCCTAGTTATGGCTATCCAGGCATTCTGATAAGTGTCAGTATAGTATAGTGAACTGGAGAACAGGGTTCAAATCTCGGCTGAAGTATGGATTACTTCTGGCTTATTTATTTATCGTGTCAGAAGTGAATTGAGAATACGGTTATAGTGCATACAAAAACCACAAACAAAGTTAAAAGTTTGGCATTGTACTAAATTTCCTTTGAAATAAGGATGAATAAGCTGAGGATCAATCCTGACAAGACAGAGGTCCTCCTGGTCAATTCTAGATTAGATTGAGGTATAGGGTGGCAACCTGTACTTGACGGGGTTGCTCTCCCCCTGTAATCACAGGTCCGCAGCTTGGGTGTCCTCCTAGACTCAGCGTTGACGCTTGAAGCTCAGGTGTCGGCAGTGGCTGGGAGGGCCATCGCACAATTGAAGCTCGTGCGCCAGCTGCGACTGTACCTCGTGAAGTTAGATTTGGCCACTGTGGTCCACGCCTTAGTTACCTCTAGATTGGACTATTGCAATGTGCTCTACGTGGGGCTGCCCTTGAAGACAGCCCGGAAATTCCAATTGGTCCAAAGAGTGGCAGCCAGATTATTAACTGGTGCGAACTACAGAGAGCGGTCAACCCTCCTATTTAAGGAGCTCCACTGGCTGCCATTTATTTTCCGGGCCCAATTCAAAGTGCAGTACTTCCCTGACTCTGTCGGCTCCCAGAATGCCTCTGGGAGCACATCCAAGGCACGCTGCTGCCCAGCGCTGCTCAGAGTCAGCATCCAGAGATGCTTCCTTGGGCCTAGGCAAACCCAGTGGCCTTCCCAGGAGGTAAGCAGCGAGGGCGGAGGAGGGGTAGTCTTAAACGCCGAGTAAATCCCTAACTCTGTATTTTACCTTTAAAAGTTGGGGGGTCGTCTAATACCCCCAGTCGCCTTGTATGCCAGAAAACACGGTAATTTTGCCTCTTATTCTCATAATGGAAGTAGACCTACAGAAAAAAAGCCAAAATGTTTGGGATGATTTGTTTGTTGGCATGAAATTGCCAGGCAACAAATTATTTATATCAAATGATCCTCTTTCTCTCTGGATGCAGCAGTCATTGATTCAACCAGCTCTGTTTCCCTGGATGGATGTACTGAAATGCTGGGGAAGAGGGCCAGTGAAGGACGGGTGGTCATAGTGGGAGTAGGCAGGGAGTAAAATAACATATGGCTGTATCTATGCAAGAAATGAAGATTTTGAACCCAAACTGTGTTTTCTACTTGTAGTGCTGCTTGAATCTCTCACCAAGAGTGAACAGTCGTCAAATGGCCATTCTCAGCCCAAGGAACCCACAAACCCAACCCGTAGGAAAATGAGTGGCGACTTCCCTTCAGCCAACGGAGAGGCAGGTGGGGACATCAGTAAAGGCTACAGTCAGGATCAGGTAGATGCAGTGAAACGGTAAGTGGATAATTCAGAATTGCATTCTTACTGT